>NC_142625.1:18500483-19128162 GCF_059453375.1 Lepisosteus platostomus
CAGCCCTTATCATTAAGAAAAAAATAAATATATAAAAATTAAAATATGCTTTAACATCAGCTAGGACATTACAGTTCACATTTGCATCTGTCCTCACCAAGATGACAGACCTAAAAATAAGATACAATGAAGAAGACACTATAAAGGATTTTTTTTTGCATTGTCAGTAATGAAGGTATCTCCTAGCTGTTACATTAAAAACAAACCTATATTTGTAAGAAACAAAGTGATGGTATCAGTGCTTATGCATGCTAATCAGATAAAGCATAAAGTATGGAACTGAAATTTAAGAAAGTATTCAAATCTGGGGGCAGACTAAAAATTGAAAAAAGCAGATATTCTGTATTCATATTTTTCTGTTCCCTAACACAGTATGTTTTTAGATGTAAGCTGCTTTTGCTAAATATTTTTAGGTTTACTCTTTGAAGGTTTTTTGAAAACTACAATCAAGGCTGTCAATTCTGACATGCAAGAAAGCTGCATTGTCAGGGAGCATGAACAGTGCAGTGCTTCAGGAAAGAGGCTCACTGAGACAAGCCAGCACTGATGCTGTCTGTTCTATTCTTAAGAGACATGCGTGACAGTAGTGTTCATGGCAAAGCTATACAGTTTTGAGGTACTCTAAAATACCTCAAAACTGTGACCTACAAAACAATTTCGCAGAATTAGGCTAACTTTCAAAACTGACTATTATTTAAAGATTTTCTTCAAGGCGGAGATTGGATTTTTAAATATAAATCGCATGGCTTTGTTTGCTCGCTCACTGGTATGAAACGAATTTTGCTCTGTTCTGAGTGATCCTGTGCTTGATGCTGTGTTGTTTTACCTTTTACTTTTACTTCAAACAATTTCAGCAAAAGCGTCCCCATCAAAACACAGATTTACACAAGCAAACCAAGTTCTCAATCACAGCCTTTCAAATTAGATCCTAGTCCCCAGTAATGCTACAGTTTGATGCTCTGCAAAACCTTATTATGTGCCTCCCATTATCCCTGAGCTTGACAAGCTTCAAACAAACATTTCACACACACTGCTGTAGCAGGGACCTGAGGACACCTGCGAAGTCACACTGCCGATTAGCACTCAAAGCAGGGGTGTGCATGACCATGATCAAGCAAATCATACCGTATATATGACTGTAGCACTTCTGACAAAGGGATGGAAGGCAAAAAAATGTGTACAGAAAGGCACAGGTGTGTACAGGGACCCAGACGCCAGACTCACTTAGCAAGATAGACTCCACATAGCCTTCAGATCTTCAGCCAGTCTTACCGACACTGTGCACGGGGTGTTGAAAAGAAATCTGAATCTCTACCTTCGGGAGACAGTTTTCAGGTAGTGAAGCTGTCAAGGAAGCAGTGGAAAAGTGGTTTCTAATTTCAGGGAATCAGCACTTTCAAAGAAAGTGGAAGAAATAAACTGCAGTTAAGAAATGGGATAAGGATTAAAATCACTGAACTGATATTCCAATGCTGGTCTGTGCTCTACTGCAGATCCAGATCTTTTTGAATGCAGCTCAGATTTCTGTACTCTACTTCCTTGCTGCAAATGCAGTGTTTTTGTTATTAAACCACTGGTTGAACAAAGATTTACTATGGCATAGAAGTCTATGCAAACAGAGAATCACCCAGAACAACGAGTGGAATAAGGAACAGGATACTGGACCTGACCTAACATACAGAAACTTAGTGTAAAAAAAAACATCTAAAATCTGCCTAGTCAATAATGAATGTGTGTTCTTACTATTAAATTAAAAATAAACCTATATATGTCAGAATCAAAGAGATGGTATCAGTTTTTATGCATGCTAATCAGATATTAACCATGCAGAGGCTCTATAATTTTAAGCTTTAAGAAAATTGTGCATGCAAATCAAGCCTTATCAGGTCGTTTTTAACTAATTTACAGTCTCTTCACTCAACTTAAATGGAATGTTAGGGAAAAAAAAACAAAGAACTGTTTGAAAAAACTTAACACTCAATGAATCTTCACTAAACTTTAAAAAGCTACTGTTAAAGAGTACATTTTCAGACCTGTGCTAAATTTGCAAAAATTAAGAAACATTTCATTACCAGGCTAAAATAGTTTTAGCAGAACTCTTGATCTTGTGTTCATAAAGGAAACTGCTGGAAAATATTTGATAAACACACGCTAAATCACAAGATTGTAAATGGATATAATTAAATATTAAAAATCACTGATTTAAAACAATGATCTAGGCAATGTGAACTGAATACTTCTACATATATAAATTGTTTTGGTTTGTTAGGTATTGGAACTGCTTTTTGATATTCCGAAATGCTGTAGACGTGCTATCCTTAGCCGCGATGATGTTGTCAATTAAAAAAAAAATTGTATTAGCTAACTAATCACTATTTCTTTTTTGTATCCAGTTAAAAGGGACTGACCTGCATCCAGCAACCCAGAATACACTCTCCCACCCCACTAGGAACCCCCCTTGCGCCCCGTGAAGCACCTTGTTTCTGTCCGGGCAGGGGGGACCACCTCCTGTATGGCACCACAGGGCTGTTTTAAAGCTCTATAGCGTGATGACAGTGCCCTCTTCCTCCATGCTCCGGCGTTTCGGCCCCTGACTCCTGCGCTCGGCTCCGGATTCGGCTCCAGTCAGCGAGCCAGCGCTGCTGCTCGTAGCCAGGAAGCCATTCTGCTTCAGGCCGAGGTGCAGCTCGTACCTGGGCAAGGAGGGCATGCTGGTACTGGCCGACGCAGCCCTGGAAATCGGCCGGGCTTCCTCCCCAACCTCAATGACCAGGTCTTCGTCCTCCTCGTCGCTCTCCATCTCCTCGGGCCGGAAGTTCTGGATGATGTGCGCCGCCGGGGCCACGGAGTAGCCGTAGTGGCTCGTGCCGCTGTCCGAGGACCGGCCGGAGCTCCCTGAAGTCCGGCTGTTGCGCACCACGTTGTTCCTCTGGTTGGCGGGCTTGACGGTGATGATGAGGTTGTGGCTGTTGGCGATCATCATGTCCGTCACCTGGTCCAGGCTCTTCCCGGACACCTCGATGCCATTGACTTCCAGCACCTCGTCGTTGACCGCCAGCAGGCCTGTGCTCTCGGCCAGCCCCCCAGGCACCAGCCGGGAGATGAAAATCCCGGGAACTTTCTCCAGGCCTTGGGGAGTGACCCGAACGCTGGAGCCGTCGCGGATGTAGAAGCCCAGCGGTTTCTCCGAGCCGTGTTTATAGAGCCGCACCCTGCGGTGGGTCTCGGGAAGGATGTCCACGTCAATGATGGAAGACACCGGCCGGAAGTCCCTGGGAAGGCTGATGATGATCGGAGGCTTCTTGCGGTGGTTGTCTGGCCGCAGGACCGTGGAAAGTACATTCTTCTTGCGCGTCAGCGAGTCGGTGCCAAACGCAGAATAATCTGCCTCCTCTGCAGAGACAAGCGGACAGTGGGTCAGTACAGCAAAACTGGACAAATAAAGCCCAGGAAGGTGAATGAGGTTTGCTACATTAGATTGTTTACCCAACTGTTTTTTTCTAAGATGGGCTGAATGTATCAACACAATATAATTCATAAGTCACCATTTTTATACCTGCTGATTGGTCATAGTGTTGCTGCTAGGGGATCAAGACTCATGCAATTTGAATACATGCAGAAAAGGAAAGACAAACTGTGTATCACTGTAATCAGTGCTTGTGTAAGTGACTGGACACAACATCAAATTTTGTCACAAACAGGCAAGGTAACTACTATGATTACTTAGAACACTACAAAAAACGATTATCTGAAAGTTAGTCACATTTATTATATAAACTCTGTTGCCTGGCCAGACTAAATGTAATTTGTTACAGATACGGTGAATGAATACTCCTGAGAGTTTTTATTCATCTGTGGAAGATGCAAAGCTTAAACTTTGAGACCAGTCTATACATTTGTGGAACAGTTACAACTTCCTGGTTAGAAGATCCGTGAACCCAGCATCTCACATTTGAACATCAATTAACAGTGACTTCCTGGCCATTAATTCGGTTGTCTGGAGGATTTTCAATTGGGTAGAAAGTTGTTCCATTCAGGATTCTCCAAATGCTGTTCTCTATTTAACCAAAGTGTGCTAGTTCGAATTCCACCTGAACTCTCAGTTATTTCATTAACCGAAACACTATTTTCTTTAAATCAGAATTTTTTGGTTGTTCTCAGCTCTTGAAGTTAATTTCAAGGTACTCAAACATTTTGAGAGCTGCAATTTGTGATAATATTTTCTAAAATATTCACCTTATTCCTTTAATACACTGTACAATGTTTTTAGAAAGCTTTCTTATACTGTGCTCAGATTTATTACCAAATTTCAGAATTCCACAGCAGCTTAATCATCACAGTGTAACTGGATTATCGAGTAACTGCAAAGTTCAGGTTCAAAGGTTAGGGTTGGATCGTAACCAAACCTTTGCCTTGACAATGATTAACTGGGTACTTCACAATGTCTTCCATCAACTACAACCACTGAGATCTGCAATCAGGATTTGTGAAATTAGGATGTTAAAATGGGTGTTGAACCTGAGAAAGGTTACAAATGAGAGAAAGCTTTTTGGCCCATCTTATTTTATACGTCGTTGCCAATTGATTCTAAAACATCCTCCTCTAGAAGGACTTCAGAGTGTCAGTTTCAACAGCTTGGCGGGCATTATTTTAAATCAATACCCCCACTAGAAAGAAATCCCTAGGTTTGCATACCTAAAAGCATGCGCTCATTATTTCCAGTTATGATCCTAAGTCCGCCTTTTCTTACTGAGCTTGACGTAGTCCTTGGAATAACTACATCAATTATTCTAAGGATTTAAAAAACTTGAGTCAAATCTCCTTATAATCTCCTCTGCTCAACACTAAGGAGAGTAATTACATTTAGCCTTTTTGACATTCCTTTGAGAGCAAGAAATTATCTGACTGATATTCCTTGAACACCTTTCTGAGTAACAATATCCTTTTTTATAAAGTGGTGACAAAGCTAAATTAAAAATGTCATTTTTGCCTAAAACAGACAATTTTCACTAGCATTCTGTTGGACATTATTTTTGCTGTTCCCTATTGTTACAGGAAACTGAGTCAATAAGCTTCTAAATTGCCATTGGATCTTTGTGCAAGTTTAGTATTTGATCTATACTGTACATTTCTACACACCCTTATGTAGTACTTTGTACTTATTTGCACAGAAAACCATTTGCCAGGTGTCTTTTGTATTTCCTTTGGTGTTGCTACCACATCAGCCACCAACTGCATTTCTTTCATCAGCAAAATGACCTGGTTTACTATGTACAGAATACAGATTAAGGATTTAAATTAGGAGCCTAAAACAGATCCCTTTAGTACACCACTAATTACCTCAGCCAACTTTGAGGTTTTACCTGTTATGATGATCTTTTTACTGAATGATCTCTTAATTTTGGTCATCCTGTAAAGTCATCTTGTCTTCTCCTCTCTGACCCCAAAATTACAGGATGACCCTCCAATACACCCTTCCCACTCAAGTTCCCAGCACAGAAGAATATCAACACAGGTCTGTTCCTCCCTCAGTCAAGCCCAGCTTTTAAATCCCCCATCACCACATGAACAGCAGGCAATAATAAAAGGCAGCTAATACCGAGGCCATTCTTATTAAGAGAAAACAAAAAATTAAGAACTTCTCCCCCCTTACAACCCGTACAATATATGGTGTTCGCTTCCTTCAAGAACTGGCTCTGCGGGGTCCTTCGACCACTTAGCAAATAAAAGCATCAAGGGTCAGACGGCCTCCTCTTGTTTGTCACTGTTCTTGTGTTCTGCCCGTTTCTCACTAGCGGACAACACTTCCATGTTACTTTGCACAGCCTGCCATCAGATCTTGTCTGAAAGGTTAGTGAATCCTTGCAAAAACAGAAGAGATGAAGCAGCACAGTTGTGCCATCCAACATACTGTACTGTGCCAGGCAGACTCTTCTGATACAGTCTGGAACAGCCATCACAGGCTTCACAGGAGCCCAGCTTAGAGCCTCTCTATCGCTCTTCAGCACTGGTTAATTCTGAACCCCTCGATGACAGGATCAGCAAACTTCCCTACGCACCACCCAAACTTCCCCTTCCGTTTTTTGAGTATTTTCAACAAACAATTCGACAGACTACTACTTGTAGAATGTACAATATTTGTTTCCCTGGCTACGATCGACCCTTAATGTACCATCAGGCTTTATCACTGCTGATTTACAGAACCTAATTCATGCCTAGGCTGCTACAGGTCTTTTTCCCATGGTTGTCAGAGTGATGACAACAGCACCTGGAAAACAGCAGTAGCCTGTGGCCCCATTATTTCTCAACTGAAGGCTTGCAATGACAAGGCTAAAACAAGGCACCTATTGTAAGCAGCCTAGTTACCTATGTTTCCCAGGAGATAAAAGGAAAAACAACTGCCTGATCCTGGCACCCCCTGAGGTTTGATGTTCGACTAGTGCAGATCAATCATACAAACATATTGACAGATGGCTGCTAATCCACATGATTAAAGACTACAATGCAAACAAAGGGTTTTAGTAAGAATCAAAATGGAGGAACATGGAATTGCTTAAATGACCTGCTACCAAAATTGAAGAACCAATTTCTCAATATTAATTTTCATGTACTATATTGCAATTATCTATGACATTATAGGTTATAATTATAAACTTTGAGCTCCCCACTCAAACATCATGGAGAAAACGCGCTCATCTTATATCTCACTGTTAAACCTTTAAACGGTTTCATCAAGGGAGACCCGCAGGCACCTTCACAATGGACACACATTCAAATAAAAGTGCAACATGTTTTGGTGGCAGAACTTCAGGCATGTGAAAAATCAGTGGAATATTTAAAAAAAAAAAAAAAGAGATGAAGAAAAAAAGGAAGTTTCGTCCTTTGAATCCATAACCGAACATCTTGTATCAATCATCCATCGAGGATGTCATGAAAACCTAACTATTGGACAATATCTGACAACTAGATCCCGGGAAGAACGAATATGACAGATAAAACAAAAATCAATGGCTTTTGCTGCTGTAGTCTTCACGTTTTGTTAGCAAGGCACTTGTTTGTACTTGCCAGTAAATGACATAGCCACTAAAAAACAGTAAGTCTCCACTGTCCTGTATAGAGAAAGGAGTGCTGGGTTACACATGTATGATCCATGAAATAGCAAACATCAACCACAGATCACTGAATTACAAATACCTAGATACTTACATTTTCTGTTTTTTAAGAAATCAAATAGGCTTCTACTTTTAAATGATAAAATGTGCTTACCTTTGTATTAAAAAGGTCTTTATTATTTTCAATTAAATGTGGAACGTCAGGAGGAAATTACAGGTGACAAAGCTTTTGACAAAAACATCTCGAAAAAGATTTTAAATTAATTTAGATTTTCAGATAAACTAAAGAATTGACCCTTTTATGAATCGATACTATTGCAACTTGAAGTTCAATAGCTAGGCTACTTCAGTCATCCAAGGTAAGAGCATTCTCCTTAGTTTCTCCTTGTTTCCAGTTCAATCAATCATTCATTCACTTTTAATACAAATGAACAGCAAAAATGTTTCACATAAGGCTGGGATTACTTTGATGTAAGAGAACTGTTGCAGCTGTTTGCACTAGTAACTAGTAGGGAGACCAGTGTAACGTGGTTGCTTAGTGTGGGTGATCGCAAGTTTTTACATAAAACTTTGATCTGAATACTTCTAAGACTAATAGTGGTTACAGCCAGTCTGAAAGCAGCATATACAGTACAACTCCAGCAGTCATCTGCATTTCAAGGTTGTGACCAGAGATAAAAGAAGCGGTTCTTCATTCTGACTTCTCCTGTGTCAACTTCTTAGATTGGCAGCACATTGTGAAGGTTAAACACAGGTATAATAATCTACTTACATCTACTTGTCGTCAAGCTGTCTACATAACTGTGACAATTCTATTTAACCAATCCCTGAGTCTCAGGTGACACGTCTAGATGAGACCCAAGTCAATAATTCTCCTTGTACAAGCATGACAATTACACGTTGATTGGAATCCACAACAATTTTAAATCTCTATGTCACAACCGCAGATCATGCACAGATAAAGCAGAGGCTGCATAGGGGAACTGTGCCAACATGCAAATTGCAAAGCTATGAAGTTGAAAATCAGACAGAAAGAAGAAAGTTTTGGTTGTTTGGAGCCGGCCTTGAAACGGGAATCTTATTGAAATAAATTAATATCCAGACAAATCTAAATATGGAAGAAGTGTAAATTAGGAAGAAATGTTTCAAAAGGAATACGACAACACAGAACATGCACAATGCAGTGTAATACAGATCTTATGAGCATTATACCACAGCAGTACCAGAATGTCATACAGACAGCACAGAACATTCACAACACGGCACAGAAACTTGAAATCTGAGTCTATATAGACAATAATACTGAAATACAGTACAGGCATAGAACAGAAAAGATCTGTTTCGCAGTATGTCAGTGAAGCCCTCCAGTGTGGCCTACTGTGGACACACAAACATCAAAGCCTTCCTGTCATTTACGTATTCATGCTTTAATATCAAGCCGCTGTCCATTAAAAATGACAGGCACGGTTTACTACAGTATAACGCTCAGCACACAACAAAACTGCAAACGGTTGAAGTTTTGCTCATTAGTTCTAATTCTACCACAATTTACACATTGCCTGAAAACTGAAAAATTCATTAAGGCAGAGAAAGCCCCATTTATGTTTGTCTCATTCTTTCTAACTGGAAATATGAACAAGACGGGAAGACCATCTTTATACACTTTGCTATATTTTTTCTATATCATAAGATACACGTATTGCCCTTCCTGCTGAGATCTGTAACATAGGGATTTAAGAAAACCTTGCATTAGTAATTCTGTAATTACGATGATGCGGAAAATAACGTGAATGCATACTGGCCTGGGATTTGGTTGCTATTGTGAGCACTGAGGAGAGGCTGCTGGGAGTGAGTAAGACTAAGAAGTGATATTATTTTAAACAGATCCAAACTTTCTACCATTGCTTTCGGAAAACATCTGGCAATTGTTTTACTGGAGCAAAAACCTTTGAAAATCACACTGCAAAAGAGATAACACTGAAATATGAGACATTGAATTCTCGAGCTGTCTTGTTCAGCAGCTGGTGTGTGTTACTGTGGGAGGACAGTGTGGAAATAGTGGTTTAGGATTCAATTTTTCCAAAAAAGCCCATTTTACAGTACAGATGCGGTTAGTCCTAGGTTTCAGTGTGCCAGACCGTACAAGGTACCAAGTTCTCTGCTAATCATTTCTTGCACAGTCAGACAGTGAAAATTATTCAAGTGGGGAATGCAAAGTTTGGAAAGGGAATTCTCAAAGTGTTGCTATTCTCAGACCATTGTGCATATCTTTCTTGCACACTGAAGATAAACAAAGAGTTGCATTGATAACAGCTCACAGTCAAAGCCACATGAGAGCCCAGTGTAAAACTAGGCCCCACTGAACTCACATTGCCAGAAGCTTCATGTTATTTACTAACAGGGGATGCCTTGAATTCTAGCCTAATGCCTACAGCACATACAAGCTTCTGGCATGGCAAACATACATCCATTAGTTAACAGAAAAGCAGCTTTTTGCCGTTAAGGCTTGCAGAAACCTAGAGCCTATTTCAGAAGCACCGGGATTTAAAGAAACCCTAAAACCCTTTCCGGACACCAGTCCATCGCAGGCCACGTTCATGCACAAGGGCAATATAGAGACATCAAATAATCTAACCACCTTGGAAGGTGGGAAAAAAATGTGGATCCCTGGGAAAAACACAGGCAAGCAAGGGAAAGGCATGCAAAATCTAAACAAAGGGTGTGCCAGTCAAGATTCAAACCCATGACCAAAGATTTGAGAGGCAGCCGTGATAATGATGCCCACAGGAAAAAAAACACTCCTCTGGGAAGGCAGTATTAGACTGTAGTTATGCTTGGTGTGATCAGACTGCAGCCACCGACTCCCTGTTGAGAGTTTTCAGCTGGTAAATTAGATGCATCCACACAGGAATACTGCGAGTGAAATAAACATTTAGCTACACACCAGGTTTGAAAGAGAGACAGAGTTATGTGTAGTACAAACAATAGATGTACTGTTTACTATGTAAACATGCGAAGAGAAAAATAATGCTAAAGATCGTGTCCATCGTTTCTTTGAAAAAATAAGAGTATTTGCTGTAACAACATGGGTAGGTAGGCTGTTCCAGACTTTCATAAGATAAATTATCTAATATAATATACACATATACAGAACATCCACACAAAGAAACAGTCAATCAGAAGCTATTTTAACAGAACTGTTGGTTCCAATATGTCTAGCTGACAATTCTATTAGGATTTATTAAAAACGTTATATAATGATTTTGGCAAGAGAGCCGCATTTATGCCATCTTGGCCATTAAACTGTTAAAGGCCTGTAAAAGCAATATGTCACTGTGTAAAACTAAACAGACACCGAGCATGATGGCAAAAATGACTTGATAAAATAAATTTACAGTCTAGCATCATGTTCTAATTAAAATAAACGCCTTTTGGATTTTCTCTTGATATACAAAGCAGTTGGATAGTATGAAGTTGGTACACCATGTGGGTTTCTGTAAGGAAACATATTTCTGTTCCTCAATTCCAGACACCCTTCTATTCAAAATCTGCTTTGCAAAAAGGTATGATCCCCGATATGATCAGTGGGTTTCAAACTAAAGTCTGATGAACCAGAACAAGGCATTACAAAAATGCCAGGTAACATTGAATCTACCGTGTCAAAATGTATCCTCCTACATGAAAGCAGCTACTGATTTTTTTGTCTTGCTGAAAGTGAGAAGCATAATCGCTAACAATGACACTCGCTTAAACAGTGTTGCAAAGAAGAGCAGAAGAGATTCTAGACATCTGACCATCTCTCTCTAATAAGGGAAAGAACATCATCCTTCTGACAGAAGTATATACAAATGTTACCAGTCACTGTCATCATCCTCAGTGTAGGATGACCTTTCAAGAAACAAAAAGTTCTAGCAAAGGCTAAATTAAATGCACTTACAACAAGAGCAAGTTTTTTTTTTTCCTTTTATTTTGACAGTTGTTAAAACCAACAGACGAGCTTTCCTGTCGGGTCAGCACTGCAGACTGCTCTCCTGCTCGCTTTGTCAGTGGGTGTTTCCCGATCCGCCTCCCTAGCTGGCCCTGCTCTCAGTCAGGTTCCTCGATGAAGATGAGGAACTATGAAGTCCCTGTCCCAACTGCTGCTCTGAGCCCGTCTTTAACAGTGCCACCCTTTCACTGAATCGCTGGCACAGGGATTTCCTCTGACCACGGCATGCTTTGCACTCTACCTGGCCTGTGTGCAAAACAGGGAACCAGCATTAATCACTATGAATTGCCCTGTTAAATATTTCAGTACAGTACTTCCTGGAACCCATCTGACACAGATAACAGCCTGATGGGTAAATTCCATGGCCATTTACGTTCCTTTAAACAAAACAATTTAACTTAAACAATGACATTTTAAAATGTACTTTTTAAATTTAGACTGGCTAAATTTGCTTAGGTCCCCCAACAGTTTGGAATGAGCACACGGCTACAATTCTCTCACAACAAGTGAAAAAGAGAGTTTTGTCCTCCAACACACACACTGTAAGGCCATTCACTTGTTTCGCACAGGAAGCCAACAGCAACAAAGGCCTCTGGACATAGGTCTTACTGTACATGCAGCTCTTACTGCTAACACAAGCCTACAAATCCCTAGCTAAGACACATGCATCACCATCAATATAATTACACAGTCAACAATGAAAAGAAACCAGCTTTAGGGCTATCAGAATGTAAACTCTCATTTGACCAATGACCAAAAGGTTACACTGGGAATTTTCATTGCTATTTTAATTGACAGTTTCTTAAATCTGTTATCATAATGGAATAAAGAAAAAACCCTTAAACATACTCGATCGTGCCCCTGATCGGATGTATTACGACAGACAAATGTTTTGTGTTGGCTTCTCCAGCTTGCTTGTTTCAGCAAAATTTGTTAACTTTGTTTCCAAAGTGCAGCAGAAAAGCATTCCTCGGTTTTTTTATTCCTAAAAAAAACACCTAGGCAACCTTCATACTTTAACATTCCTGTTCATTAAAGGCAAAATATTTTTTTTTACTATGCAAGCAGTATTCATTTTTGTGCAGTATCTGTGGATTAATACAAACTGTAGACATTAATTTTGGTTGACGTAAATAGTTCTTCTGGTTTAAAAAAGCCGATATCTTTTTAGGATCTTTTTGTTTTTCAACTTTCGCAGACAAACAAATCTAAGAGAACTGAAGGTAATCTGAAGCTTTCTAACCTTTATTCAACTGGCTGGATCTCACTTTTTGTCACACACACACAGAACTTAAAAACTATGCACGGGAAGAAGTTTTATATAAATGACTCATCTAAGCCTAAATCCTCAGACAACTGATCGCAATTGCTAATCACTATGCATATCGGTATTCATGTCAAATAAGATTAATTCAATCATTAAAACGTTACGCTTGCTAGAACCCCCTTTGAGTTTCGATTTGTGCTTCCTACAGTACGTGAGCTGCACCTAAGAGACTGCAGGGGAAATGCAGTCGGGCATCTTAAAATAAGATGCACCTTCAAGTGGCTTCTGAAACATTCCTTCTCAATGCCAATATAGCTGTCAGCTCAGGAATGTAAAGATGTTAATGAGTGCATGGATTTTAATCCAAAAGAAAAAGAACAATAAACTACCCTCCCCCCAGTCTGCCTGTTCCAAACGCTTGAACAGTGCTACATTGTATCATACAAGAGTATGAGCCTGACATGACTTCTGGAAATCTTTTACTAAAATAGTGATTACAATGTAAAACATCCGGTGGCCGCATAAATTGCACATTGTAATTTCCAAAAATGCAGGAATAACAGGAATACTGTAACAGGAAAACTCAGCTTACTAGAACTAAAACTCCATTACACTAAACCATAATTTTAAACTGTGATTTTCACTGCTTTGTAATTTTATTGAGCAGGTATTAGAATGTGAGCCAATATCAGCAAAAGTCTATTATATCATCAGTGCCCATCTTCACACAGTTCTACCAGAGATCGGGCTTAAAGCATTTTTCTGTTTGCAGTTTATATTGAAAGGTTCAGTACACTGCCTGAGCATTTGAAAAAGCAATGAGAAATAGTACTAGTGGTATGTTAGTGGAAAAAAAACCCCACTAGATTAAATACAGTATATTGTTCTTTTTTGGAAAATAGTCATTAATATAATCTGTTAAAAGAAAATGTGCAAAAAATCCCAAAGGCAATCCCACATAAAAGGACCCATCATTTGCAACCTTTCACCTGAAGGAATGTGTGCTTTCCTCAGAATGGAAGTTTGTTGCTATAGTGTAAGAAACACATACTTTGTACAGTGTTTTCTTGTTACTAAGATATCATTTGGTGCATGACTGAATACATATGCTTTACCAATGACTGAGTTAGCTCCTGTTAATAAATAACACACACAAAAGGTATCGACAGAACATGACTGTCTAATCAGAAGCTGAAAAACTGAGATCATTCCTGCTTTTTTACTCACCTAATGGATCTTAAACACAAGTATTAGCGAGGTACAAAATCTTAATCCTTTGGAGGAGGAGTTTGACATTACAAATAATATGATTAAGGTTCAAGAAAATAAGAGAGAGTTTCTCCTAAATTTACTTTTCACAAGGATGACGTTTATTTATTTACGTTAATTTTACAATCACCCAAGGTAGTTCGATTTGGCCTGTATCACGGTGATCCGATTAGGTGAAGACGCAGACGCAGACGCAGTGTCATCCTGCACCATAAGGCCACCTCTCATCTCATTAACCCACTTGATCAAGTAAATCATTTGCTAGGGTGTGATCAAGCTCTTTAAAATATAAAAACCTTGCTGGTCGGGGTTTAAAGAAAGGCATTTCATTTGAGGGGCTAGAATGTTACCTAAGCAGCAGCAACAAAGTGCAATGTTGAATAACAGCACATTTTTGGAACCCAGGCATTTTATTTGAGGACTGTTTTGAGAAACTCACAAAAAAAATGTTTGATTCTGACCTGATTACAATAAAAAGAATAAAATGCAAATAAGTGATTTGTTAGAAGTGGCATGAAAATTATAGACTGTCAGTGCTTATTTACTTTTGTCATTAAAGCAGAATTGTACTCAATGCTCACCCAAGATGAAACCAGAACAGACCCTTTGCCTTTAGCTTCTGGCTTTCAAAGACAACTCATATGCATATTTTACCATACTAAATTTGCACATTAACTCTGCACTTTACTATGACTTGCCTATGCTTTATAAGCACTTGCGTTACTTTCAGTATGTATTGCTCTGGTTTACCATAGTACCATTGCTGAATGAACTTCACCATATTTTTACTGTGCCTCTCTACAATAATAACACGATTTACAACAGCAAATTAAAGGTGGGTCAGACTAATGGAAAACAATATTCCAGTATTTATCTGGACTAGCTATTCCCTGGCAACCAAACAAATCACATTACCTGATCTGCCTCTTTTTTAAAATGTTACCTGCAAGAGTAAGTCAGAATCAACTATTTAGGTATCATGCAATATGTTCAACTCAATTTCCAAGCTTACTGGAGTAGAAACATTCTCAGGAGGTTCTAATTATAGATTCAATTAACATGATAGTCATGGTTAATAATTATCTTGAACCACACCACAAGTGCAAGGCTACAAGGCTATCAACGGTATATTGTTAATAATAACAGCCCCCCCCCAATCTCCAGGCAGTCAATAAACAGCATGCATTTCGAGAGAGCTTTTGGCACTGGAAAGTCGAAACTTGTAGTTTTTCCAGCTTACTGGCAAACTGTTGTATTCAAAGCATTTCGCCAACGTATCTCAACTCTAACGACTTTGTAAACCTTGTAAAGGGGACAGGTGGGTAGACGTCAAAACTACTAAGGAACCACAGGTTTTCTTTCAAGAGCAGAGTGACAGATTACAGAAGTTTGGTAGTGATTGGGGATTTTCCATCTTGGTTGCAGAAATTCACAAAGGTTCGTATTCTTGAAACCATGTTTTAGCCCAATTATATAAGCAGAACTTTGTTTTCTTCTGATATCCCTTCATTAATACGATAATCAGTGAATCTATAGCATTAAATGCCTTGACCGCCTGCTACAACCCTCACACCAGCAGAGGAGAGGTGATGGCAAACATCCCCAGGAACAAGCACAGTCAGGCCATCTGCTTCTTTATGCGGCAAATCTCACACATTACACAACTGAGCTAGGCTCCCACTAACAACACTGCATGCCATAAACACAAGGGCACCCACGGGAGACTTCAAACTCACTCTGTCCCAGAGAGCTTTGGCCCACAGTGCACTCCCCACAGGGAATCCCTGTTACAACTCGGTAAAATCAGATCCAGGCTTGAACTAGCCTAAAGGCCACAATCTGCCCCCAAGCAGAGGCATTTCAGAGAACTGTTTCCTTGCTGATTTTGATCTTGAGCCAAGGCAGTTTATTAAAATGCTTAAGAAAGCTATTGTGGTAATATTCAGTTGCTTTTGCTCCTTATTGGAGCTCAAATAAGCCTCTTTAGTGAATATAATGCACAGGAGAATGTTACCAGTGTTTCATCACTTTAAGTGCGTCTCCCAATACATGCTTATGCAACAGGCATTACATAAATGAATAAAACATGAAATTTAAAATACTTTGCAAAAAGTTACAGAATGAATGATGGCTCATCATTCCTGCGTTTTTTTTATTGTTTCCCCTCAGTCTTAAACATACAAGAATGCCTGTTCTTTTAATCAAAATAACTGAGTGTTAAGACAATTATACCACTGACTGTTTCTGCCGTGTCCTGAATCATAGCAATTGTTTTTTTCAAAAACTTATCCAAGATTTCAAGCACGATAGAGGTGTACGCAAAAAGTCAAAAGGAAAGTAACTCAGGCTGGCAGATCTAGCAAAACCTCTGCTGGGCTGCCGTTTCTCCAAACTCATGCCAAGCCATTCTTCTTTGTCTAAAAAATGCTCTTCCGTCTCACTGAATATCCTTCACAGCTTTGTGATCAGACGCTTGTGTTCTTTCCACACAGCTGACCCCCTGACTACGAGCGAGGCCTCTGTCCACTCTTCAGCGAGTTCCCCAGAGGCATGGTTTCTGCTTAATAAATCAAACAGGGCCCCAGTGGACACACTGCAGGGCTCATTATAGTGGTAGACAAGAGCACTGCTAACAAGACAAAACTCACTTGAACTCCCTCATATCCGAAATGGGAGGACGCCTGGCATCTGAAATTTCAAAGCAAATGGCGAAAACTGAGCCCATTCCACCACTTAATGGATTTTGTAATATATTCAAGTCTTATGAACATACTGAACTGGATTTTAAAAACTGTCATTATGATGCAGAAAAAAAAGAAAGCAAATGTGAAAATGAGAAAATTCACAAACGTGAGCTACTGCCTGGGCACTACTGCTTGTTCAACTGCTAGTAGGTGCTGAATTCAGTTCCAGAATCTCCTCCTGCCCTTGCATGAGGAATGCCAGACTCGGCTTACATGACAACACAGGGCAGTCAGGGAGCAAGTTCTTAATCAGCAAGCTGAGGACAGAGTGCATAAACGAATGTGCTAACGTTGTTGGGGGAACAAATCCCGAAAAAGAATTGATGGAAGATGGAAGAATGGAAGATGACGATGCTATGATGGCATTAGGCTACAAAATCCAGAAGGACACTGGGCAGAGTTTGGCTCCCAAAGAACAAGACGTGAAGAGTGCATACCTATAAAAAATATTCTCGACTACATTCAAGATGCACCCTCTGCAAAATTTTCCTTTGTGTTAAGAGAAACAGCTTTTTTTAGTTTTGCACCACAAAGGTTTTTAGACTGAACTTGAGTTCTAAAGCTGAATCGTTATTCTGTCAATATTGCCCTGTTAAATATTTCAGTACAGTAAACCCTAATTATTAACAATGTATTAAATGGAATTGCATCTCATAAAATATATGCACAGCTTGTATATAATCATGTGACAGCCTAATAACTTTTGTATTTTTGGGGGTAATCTCCAAGAAAAACGGAAAACCATTTTAAAAATAAATAAAACCCAGGAGATTTTGGAGAACTGATTGACAACCGCTACAATCACAAATTGAAATTTGATAAGATACAGTTTGAAAACCCAATCACAGGTTTGGGTTTTCAAACACAGGCCAGAGGAATATTGGCATTTAGCATTCAGCATTTGCTCATATTACACAAAATGACAAATTGTTCTTAAATCAGACAACGTTTCCATGTGATGCACAGTAGCATCAACTTTAAATGAACAGACTACTAGTTGAGTCCAAACCCTATAGTGATGCAGCAGGGGGAACAAGCTGGAATGGGTCAAAAAACCTAGCTTGGCCGTTCCATCTTTGATTAGCTTGAAACTTGTATTAACTGCCTTGTTGTATCAAGAGAGAAATTCATCTATTTGTAATTATTCTCTGTTCAGACAAATCTCAGATTTATCCTGAACAGCCTTGAGGAGATTCTTTTATAGTGTTTAGCTGTGTGTTACAGCTCTTATCCCTGTTCACCTGCAGTGGTTCTGATTACTGAATTCCACAATCTATGAGCAACAAACAAGGTCCTTTTCAATACGGCTTAAGAATAACTACACTGCCTACCTCACACTTGAGAGTGACAGACGTTTCTACCGCATCACCCAGGCTGGTAACGCAGATAGTGTGAAACAGGGAACTTAATTTCTGCAACTACTGAATAATTATCAGGGCCATGTTGCATACCCACAATTATCTTGAAACACAGGAATTATCACTAGTTACACCATAAAGGTTCAGCTACTTTGAAAGTCAAATAGCTAGTGTAAGCTGATTTGACTTAAAAGACCTGATGCATTCTGAGCTCCAACCTGTTACCTAGACATAGCCTAGTCTTGAGCTGGTGTCATCATTAGACTGTAAGGAAAACCTCCAAAAAACATGCCCGAGCACTGATGGTCCTGTATCATTGGTGTATCACACTATCCAGTGCAATTTCAGCTTAACATCATCCATGTTTTTCATCCTTTCTCAGAGTGGCAATGCTAAGAGATAATGCTTCATGAAGCCTTTATTTCTTACAGCTTTAACTACTGCATTGATTCATTCTTTGTAAAGAGTCAAATACTCATTTGAAGAAAAACAGATAGACAATACACGTTACCAGTCCAGGGGCAGAGCACTTAAGAGCTCTTGGTCACATCTTGTGCCCAGTGCTTCCAAGATGGGCTCTGTTTAGCAACAGTTCTCACCAGGATATGGGCTTTATGATAATTATGAACATGCAGATGCAGTCTCAGTGTCTAACTTTAAATGCCTGAAACCGCTTTCTGAGTTTCTGAGCTTTTCATGCAGATAAAGCAGAGTATTTCAAGATACGTTATAGGATTTCAATACTCGTTTCTCCTTGAAATTTGACCTCTGAAAAGATCTTTATGCTTTTACTATGCATGCCAACTTTGATTAGTTGAAATATCTTAGGTTGTTTAATCGACGGCTGTATTAAAATGTGTCAATAAAGGAATGATTTCTCATATCATTTAGGAAAATTATATTACCTTTATATGATTAGCAAAGCAAAGTCTAAAACAACAGAGGAGGAACAATTCTGACAGTTATTTCCTCTTCACTGACTTCTGTCCAAAATGATGTTCAACGCAGATAGAGCCAACAGCAGAAAAAGCTGAATGTCTCCATGGATTTCACTATTTTAGGAGACGGGAGAAGACATGCTTACAGATAACCATGTGATGAAAAGCACACTTGAGCCCCGCTTTTGTTGGCAGATCTGTACCTGAGGTGCTACAACGCGAGACATGTCACCCCGACCTTCATCTAAACACCGCAAAAAGTACCCGTCACAAAGGATCACAACAGTGCCCATGCCCCCTTCACGCCATCCTCTGGGTGCATGACCAGGCTCATGCCCATTACTCAGCAGCAGATCCAAGAAGAGGGGGGAACGTAGTGCTGCACCCTGCGGTTCTAGGTACTGCTCAGCCTGAAATCACGGGTGGAAAGAAACTGCAGAACCAAACAAAGTGATCAATTTTGTTTTCGCATGCAGTTTTACACAAAGATACAAACTGCACAAATACCTGTATAATGTATAATGAGGTTTTATTTCTGCAGGATAGGCAGTGCATCCTCTGGGATTGCGTCTTTTGCTTATAACCACCTTCTCGTGCGGAAGTGCTGCCTCTTTCCGCTGACACGTGCGTTTGCTTTCTCACCGGGCCCGTCTCTGTTGATGGCTGATCCTGTGTCAGCATTCCTCGTGATGGCTCCGACTCCTACTGTATATGAGGAATCTGACCTCAGAGGAAACCAGGGAAGTGGTACAGGCTTCAGCTACACTTTGTGAAGCATCAGGAAGTGTGAATGCGATCCCATTCATGTCCTTGCGCTCCGCTGAGTGAGGTCAAGATGACTCCTTTTCCTAATGCAAAGTTCACTGTGTGTTTATAGTATAAACAGCTTTATTTATACTATACACAGAATAGAACAGTCGTAGTTCATTAAGTACAATTATTTGCCCACAATAAAATCCTTGATGTACTGCAGATATAGTTTATTTGTTGATAAGTATTGTACTTTGAAACACTCCATAGCCATTTAAAATAGCCCTAAATAAGCATGATTATGAAAGAGCAGCTACATAGCTTTTTGGTGTGTTCCACTCTGCATTACTTTAGTCAAGGTTAACAGGGAAATTGGCAAATTGATTCTCTGCAGTAACCATTTCTGAACTATATCAATGGACTCGAATTGTGTTTCCCTTCCTAAACACACTTCTTCACAAATCTAGTGCCCTGCTGCTTTCCCTCAGGAACAGCTGTGGGTTAATCGTGTGAATTCGTTTTTGCTTCACAGCACAGGACTATTTCTTGCACTGCAGTGCCAGTCTCTCAATCCCTTACTGTAAGCTTCTCTCGTCTTAAAACGTTTTATTCTTGAGGTACAGCCCTTCGTACAAATTATTGGAAAAATGTGTTCCTAAGTATGCAACAGTCTTCCACACAGTACAATATTGGCACTGGTGTTTATACCATCTCAATGCCTTTCTAAACCTTCCAGTCTACATAAAATGCCTATTATATCATGCTGTGCGCTCACTTGAAAGTTGTTATGGAAACAAACACATGCCAAGAATAAAAATATTCTGACTACATCCACTGGCCTACAAAACAATTCCTAAATTTGAGTGATTCTCTTATTGTTAAATGCTTGTATTTATCAGCTCTAGTTATAACAATAAAAAAAAAATTATAAAAACTAATGTGAGCACTAACTTCCTGCTTCGTGCCTACTGCTTGCCAGGACAGGCTCTATCTTTACAGTGAGCCTAAACTGGACAAAGTGGATGGATTTTGAGCACCAACCTACACAACAAAATTAGCATGCAAACCTCGAGGTTATTGAGTTGAGGAGCTAGAAAACCTCCTCACAGACGTCTCATTTTAAGAACACAAGCATTACAAAATAAGAGGAGGCCCATCTGGTTTCTAAACCATCTTGCTCGTTTGGTTGCTAGGGGCTAAGCCTAATCGATCCAAACAGCTCTCCCAGCCACGTCTTGAAAGAAGCCAGGGTATGGGCATCAATACGTGACTGGGTAGCCTCTTCAAACCTCCCACAAGGCTTTGTGCAAAAAAAGTGTCAGTCACCAACCAGAACCAATGAAAGCTACCTGTTCTCCATTTTATATGCACTTCCCTATAGGTTTCCCTTTGTCACAGTGCAGCTGAAGGCAGATAGGCCTAAGCAGATAGCTGGGTGCTGGCAGCTAGACAGAGATGGGGGTAATAACCAAATGTAGCACTTTTCAAATTTCTCTTACTTCTTTTTAACTGCTGCAACTGTTTAAGACCATACTTCACCTTCCATAACAAAACTCACTGCATGAGAATAGCAGAAACACTGTCATAATTCAGTTTAATTGTATACTTTATTGTCATGGAACGTGCTCTAGTGCAGCTCAGATAAAGAACAGCAAAAGCAACAAAACACATTACACTTACACATACACAGTACATATTATTCAATCAGTGCAACATCCTAGATACTGAAGTGCCTAATGGTCTCTAGATAGGTGCTATTTCAGAACTGAGCAGGACTACATTTGATGCTTTGAAATCTCCTCCCCGAATGGAGAAGTTTGAAAAGGGAGCTGGCAGGGTGGAAGGGGTCTGTGGACACCTTCTTAGCTTTCTGTGTGATGTGGAAATGGGGCTGACAATGCTCAGCTTCTATTGCAAATGGAACTGGCAGTTCTGCCTGAAAATCACAAGAAGACACTTGCTTTCAGGTATACAAGTCAGGTACCATAGCATGACTCTGCTTGTGCATTTAATCAAAATGCAAGCATATGGTATTACACAGTGACCCTTGTAATCCCCTTCTGACAAAGTGGCTTAGCAACTATAGGTCATATGGCTGTGTGAAGAAGCTTAATGGGCAGTCTTGTAGTCATAATCTGTCAGCACTGCTTAGGCAAACAGAAACACGTGTTCTATATCAACAAGCAATTGAGTACAAACAATATATTAACAATACATGGTGGGATTTAAAAAACTATATACATCCCTGCATTCCAATTGTTTAACACGTCCGTATTTTAATTTTTGTAGTTTGCATCCTGCACAGCTCTTTGAACTCACGAAGAATAGACTCTTAACTTTCAAGACACAGACTGTGCATATCAGTGGAGTGCTGCTCAGGCTCCTGCCTGTCTGATGTCACTCTACTGTAGGTGACTGAGGACACACCCATGCCAGATCATTTGAAGGACTGGAAAAAGGAGTTGAGTGAGCTCAAACTGCCGTGGGCACTAAAAGGTAAAAGCTTACAGGAGGTATTCTTTAGGATTTCTGCTGCAAGTCCAAACTGTATCCACTTATTGTAGCTCTAAGCAAAGCAAGGCTATACATAGATTGCAGTTTCAGTCCAAAAGCCTTTCACTGTAAGGCCTGATCCTGCTACATTTAAACTTACAACCACTTTCAGAAAATCTCAAGCAGTTCTGGAGCTACAGCTGAGGTCTCAAGCAGCCTGTAGGAGGGCCTTCAGGTGTTTGCTCCAACCTCAGATGTCATTTAAACCCTCATTATTTTCTTACAGGGGACTTTAGGGTATTTTTTGTAGCCGATTACACAAAACATTCACAACATTCGCCACACCTGACCACATTCATGAACTGAAGCCAACTTTGGCAACGTTTCGGAAAATGTCAGCAGGATGAGGCCTTGCCTTTTGCTGCCTCAAGAACAATGTTACAAGTCCTCCTTATTGGAGAACTCTTCTATTGAATTTAGTTATAAACCTCCATTAAAAAGGCTCAAACAGAATCCAGGATAAGCAGCCCAGGAAAGACCCCATGTTGTATTTTAAGAAAACAGAAGAACAAATGAACGGCCTTACCTTTCCTCTGAAGGAATACCCTAAGCAGCGGATTGGCGGTGGATATTGCTTTGTGGTAATTGTCGTCATTATTTATTGGTAGTAAGTCCCCGTGAATATCTGCGTACCCAACCAAAACATCCACGTTCGGGATTCTGTGAACATGTTGTAGCAATCCGTAAAACTCGTCGAACTTCCCGGGCTTCGATCTATCCAGGGAAAACCGTCGGAATTCGGCACCAAACTGTAATCAGAAGAAAATGAAAATATTTAGATGTAAAAATTACTTTTATCTGAAGTCAAAAACATAATTCGAGATGGTATATATAGATGCTTGCAAACATGCCACTGCTCTACCTAAGCCGTTCACTCCACAGCGACCTTCTAACCTGGGTACGGTACTCAGGGCTTTGCAGCTGCTATATCTGCACCTCCATATCGGTTATTTCCATGAAGTTACACCGAGTCAGCATTTTCTTTATGGCACAGTGTGCTGATATGTGTAAACTGCCATGAAAACTGAATAAGATATACAGGAAAGACAGAAATGAAAAAGCCTGCTATCCATGGAAAGTCAAGCTCCTTGTGCTCCTTCATATTTACATAGAAATGAACACATAAAACTGTAGGTATACTGCAATTGACTCTATACAATATGAAAAGTCTTTAATACAAATCCCAAGTGTCTCCTGTTTGAAGGTACTTATCTAGAGGTATGCAACAGTAAACGTGATCTAATTTTTTACTGCTCTACTACATTAACAGGGTGTTCACAGATTAAATAAACAAAACACATATTTCAGATATCTTTAATAGCACAGCTGTACTAACACCATAGGCACTCACTAGCATTTCAGTGCTACACCTACCTACCCATTTAGAAACTTTCCACACCCAGCGGAATTACACAATGGTGACGATGGAATATTCCACAATCTCCTATCCCTCTCCAGGCCCACTGTCGAGATTTTAATGGCCAGGAGAAGAAGTAATCTAAAACACCAGCCACGTCACAGACAGCTAATAAAATGCAACCTGGGATCTGATAACTCTTCAGATCACCACACTCTGACCAACTTTGGAAATCCATACAGGGAGGAATTAAAAATGCACTGACAAGAAGGAAGTTCCTCCAATAAAGCCCCAGGTCGCTTTCGACATTGTGAATTAAAAATAAACACGGAATGTGGTGGGGTGTGGAAAAAGATACTGTCAGCATGGTTTCCCAGTACAGTAATGGACTGGCACCCTGTCCAAGGTGGATCCTGCCCAGCTCCCATGCTGACCATGACCCTGTACTGGAGTAAGCCTTTTTCAAAACTGGAGGGATGGACCTGCCAACAGGTGTGTAACAAAGGCAACAGTGAATGAATGAATTAGCAAGGAAGCTTCTTAGAAAAAGAAGGGGCATATCAAAAACATCTCCTTATTCTTTAAGGTCTGTGTGCTCAAGCGACAGACTCGACAGAGCAGCTCGGTGTAGAAATTCACACTGCTACAGCTACACTCTTATTTTCTTCCGTACACATTTTAAAAGAATTTATGACAAAAAAACACTTAGTTCTTCAAAAGAAAGTTAGAAGCTAACATTTTTAAAAACAGATTCAGCTCTTGTAATAAGTCAAAACAAGTTCACTACAAATAAGCTTATTTAAAAGTTTAAATGAGATCATTTTTTCCATGAACTTACAATAATACATTTAAGAAAGAAATGTTCTGCTCAAAAATTTACATTTTTAGTACCTTGCAAAACTAACTTATAATTAGAGGCATATATTAAAACCCATCTTTATGCAATTTGAATTTAACCTCCAAACTTATTTTCTCTGTGACAAATTTTTATTCCTAAATGCCTGCTTATTCAGAAACATCTTAGCAGAACCTCTGTCTCAAATTATTTGCCTGCTTCATCAATTGAATTGCTTACACTTTGTTTCAATTTTCTTTCTACAGCTATATGTCCTTCACATACTGGAGCATACATTCCTGCCCGGGCACTACCGACTCGGATCAGGATTCTTTAAACGTAAAAGTGCACATTGAGTGATTTCCGTTCCTTAACGGGAGACCCTGCACAGAGGACGGGGAGACCTGCCGCCAACTCTGAAATCACTGGGAGAAGTGACAGGAAGAATTCGTCAATTTTATTTTCCACTACAAGGTATCAAAAATACTAGATGTGCTAAGTCTTGTTTGTAAGTTCTCTCATTTTTTTTAAAGCTCATTCCCATTTGTAACCGAGAATATCACAGACTGCCAGGGCACATTCCTAAATGTGGTGTGTGCAGAATACTGGTTAAATGCATATTTAGCACATATAAATGTCAATTACAGGAGTGTAAAATGTAATGGCTCTTAAATTCATGTTCACATGTTTTTTATACTATAGAAGACAGTGTTCCAGGTGATATTCAGAATGGAAAAATGTTAAATGTTAATGACAGATCAGACATCTTGATTCTTTTTTAATTTAAAATCTTTATATGGAAGGCCTTTGCAACAACACTTACCCCCTCTTGAACCTGAGCATCATAAAGAAAAATGAAATGAAGTACACATGTAATTAGAAGTCTATGTCCATAGTTTTGTGACGTGAATTTATAGCAATGTAACTTTGTAACGTGCTTAGATTAAACAATTGACAATTTGCGAGGTTTTTTTAAAAAAAAGGATATACAAAAAAGATTAATGCAGTGCATCTGCACTGCAGACCTTCTACAACTAGAAGTGGAAGCCTGTGGGTTCTGATTCTGGGATCACCTCTGCTGCTGAATCCTTGAGGGAGGCAACTCACCTGGACTCCTGCAGCTCAGTTCCCAGCAGAACAAATACTTCTTTGGTTAAGAGTATAAACCAAAAAAATATAATACAAAAGAATAATGTATTGAGTAATTGTTCATGGTACGTTACACCAGTCTCCTTCAATCAGCTGGATTTGGATCCTTGCTGCTGGAGAGGACAATGAAGTTCCACTTTCCTATTTGCTGTTTTAACTGTTCCTTACAGTTATTATTGGTAGCAGTAATAATACTAATCGCCTATCGCTGGAGGCTCTCACAGCAGTTTCTGAAAACTAAAGAATCAGGAAAAAAGGTTGCAAATCTGAAAATAACCGGCTTCTACACATGAACATTAAAATGTATAATTATTTTTATGTTTACAATAATGATATATGTCAACAGACGGGACATTTGAGTGCAAGTAAAGTATGTGAGCCAACTTGTATCTTTGTAACTGGTGGTGAAGAAATCCCTAGAGGAAACTTTGTTTTTACATGTAATTACACAACACAAACTTGTGTTTCTGGTTTTTGATTGACTATATAATGACAACTGATGTATTTTATCAAAGTATGAGAACGAGGTGTAATTTTAAAATAATATTTATCATGTTAATATATACAGTATATTATCATTCATCTGTGTTGATTTTATAGTAAATTACGTTTATAGACATCACCTCAGATAGGTGCAACATATTTCCAAATGTAATAATGACAGTAATGAAAAATAATACAAACCCCCAATTGCAAACATTAGTTAAATGCATGCATACTTAAAGTGGAAAATAACATTAATATATTTACACATTCATTTCTAAAACAACCAAACCAAGTTTGGCAGGTCAAAGTAAAAGGAGTGTTTTCTCCCTTTCAGACTGATATCCTGTCCTTGCCATGCCTTCTGCACAGATCCAGAGTATGTTCCAAACAAGCACACACATAGGGCAGCATCCAAAACAGTGCAGTTTACCCTGACACCCTTTTAATGCTACTGTATCCTCTTCCTTTCCAAAGTGTTACATCCAGTGTAAACGGGCTCCCTGAAGCAATTCTTATGCTAATAAAAGGCTGTTAAACCTTATTTCTCTAGTATTTTTCTTGAAGGAACTATGGAAAATAGGAAGTAAAAAGTGAGAAGATTAATTTTTGAGCAAAGTCAAGTGACTAAAAACAGTCAACTCTTCTTTGATCTAAAACTGATAACAGAATTCATACCTGAAAATGCACAACTGCCCACTACTAATCAGGATGCTACAATTTGGGTACAGCCGAAGCACAAAAAAAAGTTAACAGAGAAAGTTGTCTTTACATACGTCTGGGTATATAATCGCAGAGTTCAATATTGCTAACAAGACTAAAAAATCATCAGCAAGGTCTTCAAAATGTTTAAGGCCTGAGTCCTTTCAACCAGTCACAAAGGGGTCTCTTCCTAAACGCTGTTCACATCGATCACGTTCTGTACAAGAGAAACAGATCTGACATCTTATCACTCGAGTCTGGAGCTGCAGGCTTGTGTACAAGGCAACCAGGTCCTAGTAAACCTGCATATAACCAAACCCTTGAATGGAGCCATCTGCCTTGCGATAAGAGCTCCCTTGTCTTCCCGTGTTAGCTCAGTGTGGGATGCGAGCCGCCCTTACTGCAGGAATGACAGCTGGAACAAATTAGATCTAAATTGCGCCGTTTTGTTGCAGTGAGATTTGTGATGCAGAGGGGGCAGGAGCCCTGCTTGGCTGGAGCAGCAGAATGGTTCTCAGTGGCAGGACCCCACACTGCTCCAGGAGCTATAACTCAGAGGAACAGACAGTCACAAGGAACACTTCCGTCTCCAGCACAAAGCGAGCACATTTATGTGACTGGCCCAGCTTGCTGCAAGGATAAATGGTATTGTATGCCTACAGTATGTGCAGGCAGAGAGAAATGGGCAGACAGAAGGGATTTGCTGAATATCACTGTGACCTCATGCAGTCAGGGATTAGCAAAAGACACAAGGTACTTTCTGAAACTTGCGTCTCCACAACACAGATGACACAACCCAGGAAGGACAAATGAAAGAGGGGCTGCAAACAACAGCCTTCTGCAACAGCTACCACTCCTCGACCACTCCCACTTCTCTAGACCTGGAAAACATATTTCTGTGTGCTGCATTTCCACATTTGGGGTTTTCATAAAGCCCATTTGCTTCTGAAGAATTGGGTGTATAAATAAGACCTGAAAAGACACACAGTACTTCAAACCAGCTGGCCTTCACTGGATAATAATAATAATAATAATAATAATAATAATAATTGCTTACACTTATATAGCGCTTTTCTGGACACTCCACTCAAAGCGCTTTACAGGTAATGGGGTCTCCCCTCTACCACCACCATAATAAGTGGTTCAATTGCAAACTGGCACAAGAATTAAACCAGTATAAAAGCTGCAACTACCTTGATTTGTACTGGGCTAAAGCTCACATTCTGTGCTGTGCAGCAGCCCCAGCTGTCGGAATTCATTTCAGGAAAAAAGAAGGGGTGGCGACACTACAGGTGCTGCAAAGGCTAAGCCTAAAAACCTCGCTTAGCACAGCACACGTATACTGTATATCTCACGAGATATATCAATCAATAATACTGACGATGCTGGGAAATAAAGAGAATAGGAAACGTGAAGAACTGTAACCCCTAAATTAAAAGTTTTAAACTGATCAACATCAACCGCCATTTGCAGCTGTCCCTGGAATTATGAAAAGTTCTTCTTTTGCTCTATTCCTAACACCTCATCTGAATGACGAGCACAATGGAATTCTCCCAGCCTGAAAACAGCCTTAATTCAAATTCAGGACTGAAACTACCACTCAGATTGTTCTGCTGTGCAACACTGGCTTTGAGACACTGCGCCTGAAGAATATTCCTTAAAATGAACAAAGCACAAGGAGCCGAGGCCCCTGAAGCACTCTCTACCAGCCGAGCAGCTGGTGACGGCTCAGAGTCCTGCTGCCAGGGCACAGCGGCAAGAGAAGTCTATGAGCCTCTCGTGGGAGAAGCTGTTGAGCCTGTACTCACAGAACAGCACCAGTCAGCATACTGTTTGTGCTATGGTATACAGCTCTAAAGAGAATCATTAGTTTGTTTCCAAGTACTGTATGCTCCAAATGTAGAAAGAACGTATCTCTTACAAGCTGTGTGGAAATCATGTTCATAACAGTGTACATTTTCTTAAATTAATGACTTCACACCGAAACAATTCATACAGCAATGGATGAAATACCTTTCCGATATTTTTTTTAATCTTCAGATGAACAACCATTTGCTCTTTGTGTAGTTTTAGCATTGTCATTAAGCACTGTAATTCTGTTAAACAATGAGCAAAGATAAACAATTGTGGTCTTCCGTTTGGGGAAGCAGAATTGCACTTAAAGGGAAAATAAGACATTTAATAGAACCATAACGCACTACAGATGGAACAAACCAACCAAACGTTCATTAACTAACCATTAGGTGAGGATGTTACAAGCTTTGGTTAAGACTACAGTTTAGTTACTAAAATGCAATTCATCAACAGGAAAGGTTGGTGAACATCATATTTATGTCATTCTATAAATATTTTGTAAAAAACATTCTATTTAGACAAAATTTAGAACTGGGATTGCAGTGCCAAAATATCCTAACTTTACCAAGATTTGCGATCGTTTTGTTTCCGTTGTTGTAGGACCCTTTATTAAAAACATCAGTTGTAAAGTCAAATGCTTTTTCTTCAGACTAGAGAAGATATCAGGTTTTTTTTTTTGCATATAATTTTCACTTCAGTTATCTCTTCACATGCACATTGCCCAACGTAATACTTCAACAGGTTGTATCTTCCTGCTAACAAAAGGAAAGTATTAGTACCTGTACCACAAGTCTCTCTATCAACACACCTCTCCCACTAAAATATACAATAAAGGAAAACACTTAAGAGCTGCTTTAACCCAACCAAGAGTAGCAATGAGATCACGTTCCTGTGACTAAAATACGCCCCCGGCCAGTCAGTTCCACTAAACTAAAACTTATCTGCACTCCACTCCCTCAGTATGCAGTCAGGGAAAGTCTGTTTTATCAAACCCTCCCCTTTTTTTCCCCAGACTCTGGGCAAGATTCAGCTTGTACCTCATGAAATAAAGGTGTTCAGTCTCATTTGATTTTAAGACAATTTATGAGATAGTGTAATTAAATCTTGGCGGCATGGTGGCTGGAGCAGTGCTTAGGAATACTGCCTCATAGCCCTGGGGGCCCGGGTTCAAGTCCCGGGTGTGTGGAGTCTGTATGTTCTCCCTGTGTTCACATGGTTTTGCTCTGAGTGCTCCAGTTTCCTCCCACAGTCCAAAGACATGCTGCTGGTGGGCAAACTGGTTTCTGAGTAAACTGGCTCTGGTGTGAGTGTGTGCAAGTCTGTCTGTGTGTGCCCTGTGATGGACGGGCATCCTGTCTAGAGTGTATCCTGATTAAAGGTAAAAAAAAGAAATACTATGTTTTGGCAGTCACATGCTTATAGAAAGCTCCACAGCTGAAACGTAGTGCTTCTTTTCATTTCCTTTCAGCATAGAATGAACCTTTACCTGTTCCTTTGCAGCCTACGCATGCTGGCACAGCTCCCTACTCCAACACCTTCAATCTATTTAATGTATCTAATAACTTATTCCAGTTATTCCTGTGACACAACAAATACGCAGAATTAGCAAAGAAACAAAATAGAATATTAACTACACCTGCCTTAAAGACATGCACTTTAATTACTCAAATTTATTAAACCCGAGTCCTGTTAAACGGTAGATGATCACAGACGCTCTAACCATGTTAAGTGATAACATGGCCAGTTAAATGGTGACCATAATGCTCAGCTGACATGGCTATGATGTCCAATGCTATATTGCCGATGCAGTGTTGATTTATGGAAGGTGGGTCACAAGAAAAACCAAAGCTGAACTGGGAATGGCAGAGAGAAAAAACGAAAAACTCTGTAGTAGATCTCTTCGCTCAGGCAGTGTGCCATCTGAAGCACTCCCAACAATTATGGACCCCTTTGTGACTAGGAACACCACCACCGCCTACCCTGGGCACCTGGGTACAGTATGGCATTTAACCAGTTGCGCACTGAATACTGACATTAATGAAAATGTCTTCTAATATAAATCAATCATACATACATCATTATAAGGACAAATCATTCAGACACTTCCAGTACTAATTCTAAGTACTTTCATCGTTCTTATGTTCGATGTCTGCAATATCATAAAGAGAACTAGTTTATGATCTCAGCACTACACATAACCTACACCTTACAGGAGGAGTGGAAAACAGCAGGGACGTACCCTCTGAAACATGCCCAGCAGATGAGCTGCAGCTTGCTCACACTCCAAGCCCGGAGCAGAAAGGGCAGAGCTGTGACATCAGAAGGAAGGCCAAGCCAGTTCTGACAAAGCCAGATGACAATGCAGCACAGGAGCCTCCACGCTCCACAGTGCTGTCGAGGGGAGACTAGAGCACCTTATGGACACAGACCCAATTCAAACTGGCAATCGCCATCCTTTAAAGCTCTAACCACGCTCATGCAAGGACGTTCTTGTTGGTTTCTCTATACTTTGTCAAAAATGATCTTCTGTCTCTGGCTCTGGGTTTTAGTAAAGTCTTAGTAAAGACATTTATCAAATGGGCAAAATTAGGTCAAAACAAAGTCTAAACTTGGCTTCTTTATGTATTTCTCACTACATACTGTATATTGCTACAAATTACAAGTTATTATCAATTTAAAACACAAAGAAACTAAAGACAAAATAAACACTGATAGATATAAGGTTATGCAAAGACTATGAAAAGGTTAAATTAATACAATGAAGAGTATCATCATACTATATTAAACAGAAACCAGTTTCAAAACACCCCTTGACGACCGTCTTTTAGCTAACTTTTTTTCCAAGACAGAATGGCTCATTTTCGCAGAAGCTACTGTAGCTTAGGACTTCATATGATTTAGATGCCTGCCATCTGAAAGAAATTGGGGATGTTTTCCATAATAAAATAGCAAACATACGATTCCACAAAAACACTACTTAGTGATTTCAAACTACAAAGATGACTCACTCTTACAAGTTTATTCAAAAGGTATTATTTAAAAGTTTCAGTGATGTCAAAAGTTGCATTGTCATCAAATTGCTTTCCACAAAGATTGATGAATGATGGCTGAACGCTGTTAAAAGAATAAGTGCTGCACTAGATTAGAGCACAACACAGCAGGGCAAAAACAATTAAACTGGCAGGCTGTATACATCGGTATGACACATTGAATTCAAATCAAACAGTCATTGGGTTAAACTGCAATGCAACGGGAAGTTAGTTGTTTAAACGAAGTACTTGATTTAAACAAATTATTCGATTTTGGTTTAAACTAAATCAATGCACGGTTTTGAGAACTGACAGTGATCAACTGATACAAACCAAGAACAGACTGATGCACTGACTCAACCTCAGCATTACTACATCACCTATCAACACTTTCTTTGCATTCTGAAATACAGCTTTGGATTAGTTAGCAATGTGCTACAGTTCTTTAACTGATCGGCTTGCTTCTTTAGACATTTAGTTTGCTTGCTTCCGCACTGCAGGTGACTAAACAGTCACTAATAAGTGAACCCTTATGAGGAGCAGGTGGGGATGACAATGTATCAAAACCATCCTAAAACAAGTGGGTTTTTTTCCCTTCTGCAGAAGTCCTCCAGGTTACATTTCAAACGCTCCTCGAGTAGATTTCGGAGTCTTACAGACTATACCAAGCATAAACTAGGCACAAAAACAAGAACCCGTCAGGAGCAAAACAAAATAGACCGCTCACCTATAATTTGGTTATTAGCCCTCTCTTCAGATGGAGAGGGCTTGTCGACTGTTAAGCCAGGCAGGGTGTGTTCATGACAAAAACCTTAATTCTGCTGAGCAAATAGATGCTTTCCTGTTAAGATTAGAGCCACACTTTCATTGAACTTTCTGTGCCAATAATAATACATTACAATGTGCTGAACTAAGTAATAATCGTTCTCATAAATTCAGAAAACAACACACCTAATATGCAGATGTTAATTTCTGGGCAAAGAACTGACCCTCCCCAGCATGGCAACATTCTTATTGAAGGACTTTTCTGGCTTCCATTATACTTTTTGACAATTTCATCATCAAGGTTTCATCAACAGAATGGCCAGCGGGCCAGTCATCTGTTCAAGATATAAATAATCAAAGATTACACCAAAAACCAAAAAGATCTCCGTTACCATCCTACTATATTCCGTTGCACCATAAATTTTGGACTGTGATTTATTCAAGTCGTGCACAAGTTCAAGTTCATACGTAATAACCAACGAATTTTAAGGCACTGTGTGATAAGACTGTGCTTCTCTTCTTCACAAACAAATCTGATCAAATTGGTACTTCCTATAGAAAGGTCCAGGGATGGCATGTAAAGCACAATACCAATGCAAACAGAACTTCCTATGTTAGACATTCATTATTGGGTAAATAAGCTCTTGAACCAAATACTGCAACGTCAAGCTTCTGATCAGATCTATGAAAAACCCTCAGGATATGTATTGCCAATGGATAATATTATGACAGTAATATGGGAATGACATCTAATGTTTGTTTCATTTTTTACACAAAGCCAACGTGATCTTTTCTTCTGTTAAGCAAATCTTACAGTTACATATTGAAGTGCTATGAAACTAAACTGAAACAAAAGAAAAACGGGGAAAAAAAGAGTTTTCAGTTTTCCATAAAATGCTTTGGAACAAAAAAAAGTGAACCAAAATGGTCCAATGATACTTTCAAATAGATAAGTCAATTTACCATAATTCTGACCAAATTGTTTTTACTGTTAAGTAGCATTTTCATTTCTGGAAGTGTTTCAGACAGCATTGAGGGTAGAGTTTGGTTTTGGGCTGAGGTCGGGAAAGCGTCTGAAAAACCACAACGCGTGGAGTAAAACAAGCATCACAGTTGTGTTTAAAAAGCCAATATATAGAGAGAGTGTGGTCAGATTAATGTCCGTTTAAAATTTGCGATGGGCTTTTTTGGGCGGTTCTGACCCTTGTTAGGTGTAATATTAAATTCAATCCCACCCAAGAATTTATGATGGGCCCAACCTGCAACTCAAGACATAAGTAATGAGACTTGTTACTTGGAAAGAACTAACAGCAACACAAACAAAATCCTAGAACTAACAAATTACAAACAGCGTCTGAACCCTGAACAACATTAGACAAGTACATACTCAATTTCCTCACGTGTTTTGTTTCAGGAGCTCATAAGCCCAACGGACACAGTTCTTAATAAAACTGCTTCATTAAAAACAAGTATTTCCTATCTTGGAAGTGAAGTTTGGTCTAATTAAAGAAGGTGTTGAGAAGGCATTGAGTTTACTACTGGAGTATGGACACTGCTAGGGTATGAGTTAGGAAAACTGAAAAGCTGCAGGTGATATGGGTGTGTTTAAAATCCTTAAATCAAGAGAGCATGATGTCCAGTTTGATCTTGATTTGAACATTTCATGTGGTCCTATTTTACTGTTTTGGCTTCTGTTAAGGGATAATATGACGTCAATCTTAAAACATAAGTGAGCACGATAAATTGAGGTACCACCACAGGACTACTAGAGTCGTTAAGTGAAACTAGTCTAAAGAGATGGACTGCTTTAAGTCTTTGAAACTCCTTAGACTAATTTTTAAATAAGATCTAAACACTTAACTGCTCTGGATTCTAACACTGAATCAAAGTCCAGTGGTATTTCCAAAGATATTGACGGTTCACTTAACAATTCTGACCAAAGCATGCTGATCATAAAGCACAACTTTCTATTCTGGAGATGAATTTGACTTTAAAATATAATTTAGCTGTGAGAAAGCACTGAGATTTGAGTTAGGAATTGGGCATAACGAGGGACGGGATAAAAATAAGAATTCTACACCACTGTTACAGGTGTGTTTTAAATCCTTTAAGATAATAAAATACATTTAAGAGAGCATGATGTGCAGTTAGTTTCTCATGGCCCTACTGCATTTGTGTGACATGCAGCGATAAGACACCAATCCTAAAATACCTCAGCACAATAAATCAAGGTACCTGTACAAATTCACCGCTATCTTTTCAAGAAGACTGTTTAAAACAGAAACATTATTTTAATGGCTCAGGAACCGAGCCTTAAAAAAAGAGTGTGAAACTTTGTCACTTTTACATTTTCACATTCTGTTTCCATCTCACGCCGTACGCGCCAGGGCGCAGCCATCAATAAGTGGTGATCATGAAGTTTACAGCGACAATAACCGTAGCAACATGTTCTTTAAAGCGCACACCGTGTCAGGACAGCGATTTAATCTGAACTGTGACACAGTGCTACCGAACTCCCTTTCCATTGCGTGGGGCAAAAACAAACAAAAAGAGCCCGATAAAAAAAAAGTGTTTCTTCAACGGTTTTAAGGAGTGTGGTGTCGAGGGAGGTGGAAAGTTTCACAGCTGTTTGGGGAACGTCCTGTGAAGTGCGTCTTTGTCCGATATTGCTCGATTTAAGAATGAAAGAAGATTAAGAGCAGGCTAAGAGACTCCCCCCACCATGAAAAGATACATCGGAGACCTAAAACCTGCAGGACAGCATCGGCTCAAATGAGTGCAGAAGCGCTCAAGTTCAAAGAACAGAAAATCCGAGTTCCCCCGCGTTCCCCGCAAAAGAAACGTTTTACAAACTAAGCCCTTTGGCTGGAAGTATCGTAAAAACGCAGCGCCAGGTGACATTATCGATGATCAAGCATCGGGTGTCTTTAAACTAGGCGACGCTTCAACTACAACAGACCCTTCGGGGCGACCCTCGTCTCTTGTAATTCCCGTAGCGCACAGCTGCCAGCCAAGGCGACTGGGTTTGTTGTTGTTTTGTTGCTGGAAGTCGAAGGTCGATTTACACGACCCGATCAGGTTGTTGTTTTATTTTTTAATTACCCGCAGGCAAACTGAGCCCGCTGCCGTCGCCGGCTGTGTTACTAGTTACGGGTCCTGCGAGCCCGAAAGAGGGTCAGTGCGGCCAGGTCCAGCCTGCGCGACCACGCCGGCCGGTCACTCTCCACGGCCGTCACCCACGGAAAACAGCCCGGGCAGGCTCGGTTCGACCCAGGAATGCCGCAACACGCAGGTTTGAAGTGGCCCGTTGCCCTGCTCTCCTGGGAGCGGGGATCCGGGACAACTTTTAAATACCTAACACAAGAGACCGAAGGTGCGCCGTCACCCACGGAAGCAGCCCGGGCAGGCTCGGTTCGACCCGGGAATGCCGCAACACGCAGGTCTGGAGTGGCCCGTTGAGCCGTACGCACCTTGCTCTTCACCTCCACGGCGCTCAGAGTCCGGCTGCTCGGCACTCGGTGATTTTTATTCATCTTTTCTCGCCAGGACACCCTGTTATTTGTCAGTCTCGCCCTCCCCAGGGCTGGTGCCCCCGCTGGTCCGGCTCACTCCTCTGTTTTGTATCCGCGGGAGAGTGGGTCCGCTGTAATCCAGGTATTGCAATGTAACCAGCCCACCCCCACGCACACACGCGCGTCTTGTGCCAGTTTCGGTATTTTCTCGCAACGTCTCCCTCTCCTGCAAGCTCGCTCTGGTCGCCTCCGCCTGACAACAACCTGCTTTCAAACTCTCTCTCTCTCTCGCTCGCTCGCTCGCTCGCTCACACGCACACTCGCAGCGCCTCGGCGGTGACGCAATCCGCACCCAGGAAACGGCTCCAGGGCAGCCTCGTTTCGGCGACGCGCGCTCCCGTCGGTACAATGCTGCGCGCTTCTGCCTCTCAGGTCCGCGGCGGTCGTCTTGCGCGCACTCGTTCCTTTCCGGGGAGCGCTGTCCCGCACGCGTCTGTTCTGTACATGCAAATAACTCTATAAAGCACATGATGCTTTAAAACTCCAGCAGAAGAGGACGGCCGGCTGTAACAGACACCCTCTTACTGGATTTTGTTGTCTGTTCAAAGTTGAAAACACATTTAATAACATTATTTCACTTTTTAAAAGGAAGATGTTTATTATTATTTCAGCACACAAGCAAATTGTTTTCACAACATATCCCAACTGGCTGTTACTTCCTTCTGACATTTTCCTTTTAACAGTGGAAACAAGCAACAACTGTAAACAATGTCTTGGAAACAAGCGTCGTGCAAATACAGCAGCTGCGTCCCTCTCGTTTACAATATCTGTGAAAATATTTTCGAATTGTTTTCTATCATATTGTACACAATACCATATTTTAATATGTATAGTTATTAAATAAATATCAATGTGTTTGCAAATACCCTCCAGATCTGATTTAAAGGAAAAACATAGAAGGAACAATATACGTGTGGAAATATGTAAGGATATAAACCACAGGAATGCAGGAATTTCCACGTATCCCTTTTAATGTTGTGCAGCAGTCGTGCACACTCTGTAATGTGAGATACATCGCTCCTATTTTCTGTTATTTTCCGAATGGATCAGTATTTCATGACTATGGGAAATCGGCCAGGATAAAATGCTGTAACAGTTTGTGAACACAAGTCAAAGCAGGTTTAATTTATGCCGATATACGTTGTTTTGTTTCAAGAAGAAAGCAAGAGGGGCTCTTGTTACTGTACAATTGTCAATTACCCATTTTAAATTCTTGCATGTAACTCATCTGTGTCCCTGTATAAGTCACTCTCCTCTCCTCGGGAGATATTAGGCAGCATTTTCTTTTAGCCCAGTGCCACCCGATAAAAATCAACACGTGGTTTCACACATCACACCCCATCGTGTTGATTTTGGTCGCTTCTTGGGTTGTCATGACTGTGTAAAAGAAAAAGACAGTAGATTGAGCAGGTTGAGAAGAGTATAACTGAAAGGCCTTGCTGCCCATTTCATTATTAGATAGCTTCCATGTCTTCAAAAATATTACGGGGGGTTGTTCCGGGGGTCCTGGCGCCTGAATGACGTGTGTGCCCTATTTTCTGCGATTCTTTATTAATCTGTTTGATTCACTCAGTCGGGATAGACTTTGACAGTACTTTTTAAGACCACGGGTATCCGAATCAAATTGCCACATTATAAATTATTTTCCAGACCAAATGAGCTTTATTATTTATGTCGTGTTTACGTCTCTAGCCCCAGTGCCAGATTCCTTTCTAAAGTTGCAAAGTTCCGTTCAGAACTGAGTACCGCACAGTGTTCTCAGTAAGACACAGAACTTTTGCCATTTTCCAGTACTCCACAGTTCCACGACGTCTGCTGATTCTATTCACGGGACGAAAAACCTACAGTAGGTAAGAAACGAAGTACACCTAGCAAGCCCCATCATTATTACTCTTAATGCCAGAAAATCCTGCGAAAAGAGTATTAAATGGTCACAGACATGCCAAACGTTTGAACTAGGAAATAAAGTATATTGTATTATGTTGGGGGGAAACTTTCCGCGTCTTGGTAGCAGTATTTAGGGGTATCTGGGAATGGTCGAGTACTTGAAATAAAACGCGAAAACTAAAGAAATTTAGTTAGGTTGTCTTTCTGTTTAATTTTACCGCCATCCTCTGGATCTTATCTGAAACTACCACCCCTTGTCACACCAAACCCTAATCAATCCAGAGAGGTCATTTGAATTTTATGGATTTATTGTCTTGATTTGTGCGCCTGAGATGACCTCAGCCTGGCAGTAAGGACGAGAGAGGATGCCAGAGCCTCCCAGTTTTATGAGGGTTAGGCCTGCCGCTTCTCGGGTGATACTGGGGCGGAGGACGCAGTGCGCGCTTATAAGGAGAGAGTGGAGGTGTTCACGAATCGGGATATTTCCACGGAGGTGAACGGAAATGGGCGAGCCTGGTGATCCCGAACCTTCGTTTGGAACTTCATTAATCCCAGATCGCCTAAAGATTTCGAATTTAAAAGAATGTCCTGCACTGACACGCTAAACGTTATTGTAATCACGGGTTAGTAGAAATCTATAAATGGGTATAGATGTGTAGACATTTTACTGTACAATAATACAGTTCAATGTTTCGCTTTACTATAATACATTTAATCCACTTCCTGCTTTAATATGGAAATTTCTCATCCAGAAGACTAAAAACGTGATCTGACCAAGGTATTAAAATCATAAAAAGTTAAGGTGCTCAGTGGAATTGTTCAGAAGAAATAATAAAACGCGAACCGGATGCCACAAGTAGAAACCTAAGTGAAAGTGCATTTAAAGATAAGAACAGGAGACCCTTCTTTACACGAAGGGTGGTAGGAGTTTGTAACAAGGTGCCCTGGCGTGTAGGTGAAGGCACAACATTGGCTCCTTTCAAGAAATAGGTGGATGAGGTAATGGGATCAATTATTACCGAACGGGATAGAGGGTCTGATGTCTTCTCGTTCATAAGTTTTATGTAGATTGTGCGCGAGTCGATGATTCGTAGGCAGAGAGGAAAACTCTGACTTTGACAGATTAGATTCTTGTGACGTTTGTTGTAGTTGTGTAGGCTGAGGTAGCACTATTTTCCAGGAAAAATACTTCATTCTCTGTCATGATGACAATGATGCACAGCTCCAATGACGTCCTTCGTGATCACATTTTGTTTAGAAAATGGCACTCCTATGTAGTTTGTGCATTATAATGGAGTGTACCTGTGTCCGAATTGCGATATGACGTATCCCATTACATTTATAAATCATACATCTTCATTCGCTTTTCCTGATGTTTTCAAACGAACCCGATAATATCGTAGAAGTCGGATTTAAAATGCAGAACAATAAATGCTCGACTTCTGTATTGCACTCGCACACATCAGACCCGTAATTTTAATAAATAACACATAATTGTAGTACATCTTAATTATATAGTTTCAATGATACGGAAACTATTTATTGAACCACAAGTACTCATTTTAAATGACAGAACTACACTTGACCACAAGACTCCTTAACATTGTCCCCGTCAGTGACAGTAACGTCATTTAGGGAGGTTTATCTTCTAAGTCCGAGAGCAATCTTTAAGCAAATAACAAGGATTTCAGTGGCAACACGGAGATATTGCTAAAAGGTCCCAAAAGTGCAGCGTGTAACCTACCCCATGCAAATTCACATTTACTGAGCTGGAGCTCCCGGCCGCTCTACGTCAATGGAAGCAGCTGAGAGTCACGTGACGAGATGTTGCCAACATGGCGGCGCAGTGCTGAGGTAGCAGCTCCGTATACCTTCACTCTCCTTGTGGAGTTTTAATTCATGCCGTTTAACCGTCTCGGAGCGTGGGATTCCGTTGGCAATGGCGATCTGAAGCACGGAAAGCAATGCAACAGAAGGAGGAAAGCAGCAAAACCAAGAGCATGTTTTTGTCCCGGGCTTTAGAGAAAATCCTGTCCGATAAGGAGGTGAAGCGAGCTCAGCACAGTCAGCTAAGGAAAGCCTGTCAGGTAGCACTAGGTAAATAACCATTAGGTTTATGAGTTTGTTTTATTTTTTTATAATGCTTCTGAGCCATAACCGGTCTTGAATGAAGGTGTTAATAAAGATTTTCACATGGGGAGCGCATCCTGTGTGCTAAAGAAAGGGGTAAAAGCCGAGGGCCTATCCGGTTGTGGGTAGCTAAGCTGCATCCAATTTTAAGAAGACTCGTTTTAAAGGACTGGAATCTTTTCAGATGAGCATCTGATGAAAGCTTGATTATGACTTGAAATCAAAACGTGTTTACATCGATACTTACACTTAGTGTCTTTGTAATAAACTCTATTAAAACGAGAGTTTACAACTCTCCTGAACGAAACTGACAGCGAATAGATTATTTAAGGAGTTTAGTTGACTCGTATAAGATGACGAGTTAAAATGGGGTTGGTTATTCAGCAATCGCCGTGTCTCGAGTGGCCATTTCATTTGTTGGATCTCCGGTGGCAGGCAGGTAACTGATTCTTCAGCCGTGAACTGTATCCGAGTCATTAATTCTTTATGGCGCTGGTGAAACGTGGCGCTTCCTATTATTAACCGAAGGGATGGCGTGTTTATGACAATCGTGTAGGCGGAAAATTACGTTGCAGTCAGTGCATTCCTGTAAACACAACCTACTGAATGAACTTATCCGCTGGGGCCTCGAACGCGGTGTATTGAGAGTTAAGGTGTTTGGAATTCCAGTTTCACATCACAGCACATCAGTGACTCCACTTCCTTCTCCGTAGGAGGCGAGGCCGACTCTCACAGTACAGGTGTACTCGCTCAAAAGGTGAGACGAGGCAGTGCTGTGATTGACAGCTGAGCTTTGAGCTTCTTCTGCAGTGCCGAGAGACTTTTACACGCCTCCTCCAGCAATCTGCACACGAGCACGGATGCTAACCGTCATGTATTCCCTTCCCAGGAAATTTGATCTTTTATATGTTGTTACATTAAAAGAAAAAAAACAGACGACAGCTTTCGTGCTGTTACCCATTGCTCTGTGTTTACATCTACGCGTTTGTAGTAGACATCGTGTAGGTTTTGTATCTGGCATTTAACCCAGTGAGATTACGCGGAAATAAACCATTGATTCGCAGCTATTTCGAAAATATGATGCGTAATACTTCTTAAAAATGAGAGCGAATTGTGGTTTGTAAATATCAAGGCATGGTTTTTGCTTCATTCTTTTTTTATTACTAAGATCTTGGAATTCTTGCGTGTTTTCTGGTCACCCGTCTTTGCTGCTTTACTAGAACTTCAACCAGTTGTGTAGCTTTCGGATCTTAAAAGCTTGATGTCAGTTCTCACATTAGATGCCTCCAAATTACATTGGCGACTAAGCTGCAATGGAGACCTGTCGTGCTCAAATTTAATTTTTTGATGTCAGCAAAGTGTGAAGTCTGAAAATTAACAAAATCCGCTGTTGCGTGAATCACCGCTGAATAGATTCCCGATAGAAACGCAAAAAGTAGTTTAATGTGAATTGTCCAGATTAATGCAGCTTGAAAGCAAAGTTTCCTTTGGTACTTGATGTAGATTGATTTTGTCTCACAAAGAAAAATTTAATGGAAAGAAGAATCATATTTCTAAATTATTACCATTTTTGGAAATCAGGAGCTAGGAGCTAAACATGTATAAGAATGATTGGTCATTTCATGGTTTTGCTATAGAAGCCTGCTTCATTCGTCATTGAAGCTGCTCATGTTTTAACAGACAGAAGCTAACAGAGCCAGACAACTATTGTGTAAATGTACTGAAATACTTCAGGAGTGCTCCTCAGGATTCAGTGCACAGGTTATGTATAAGATAAAGGTTTGTTCTTTGGGGTCTGACTCTGACGTTACTCTTTCCAATTTACCTGGGTAATTTAGATTCTGCTGTGGTTAATAAACAGGTCAGGCCCGCAGATGAAAGCAAAAGAGGGGATTATCAAGCCCTGAAGAGTAGAGGCAGCAGATGGAATTCTAAAAGGAAGAATTTTAAGGAAAGAAATGAAAGTATAAATTAAGCATTCTGTATATTAAAGCAGATGTCAAGTAAAAATAGATTTCAAGTGCATTGGATGAAAGCAGTGATGATTTTGTTCTCTCCTGCTGGTTTAATTTAGCTCTTAGTTTGTGCTTGCTTTTTCCATTTAAGACCTTAATAGTCTGATATCTCAACACGTCACTCCCCTCTTATCCCCTGTTGGTTCACTGCTTGCTACTAAGTTGGTAATTTATCTCCAGTAAAGCAGGGCTGGGCCCCTGAGCAGCCAATAGCAAAGCAGGCTTGCTAGTGAGCTAAATACTTAAAACAGGAGATCCTTGTTTACGCAAAGGGTTGTGGGTTTCCACTGTCCGGCTGTGAGGTTGATGTCAATACCCTGACTTCTTTCAGCAAACAGCTGGGTGAGATGTGTAGATCAGTTGGCTACTAGCATCTGTGCAGGCTGGATGGCCAACGAGTGTTGCAATGATGCTCAGGTCATGAGAGGTGTGGGTTACATTAGGTGTATCCTGTCTACAATGTCTGTGTCAGTGTCCTGTCTGTCCTGCCTGTATTTGCATTGTGGACCAGGAGGTCATTTATTATAGAAATGAGTGGAGCAAATCTGATTCTCATCTCAAGCCTGAGAGCTGGCAGATTGCTCTAATGTGGGTGTTATCCGAATCCAGGAAGTAAAAAAACATTTTTTATGTAACTTACAGGTCAGAATAAAAAAGGTTACTGTATACAATTATGTGAAGAGTTCCTTTACTCACTTGTCACCCTGAATTCATTTTTTTTTAAATTATCTTACCTAACAGGGTGGCATGGTGTTGCAGTAGTTAGTTTCTGCCTGTGGGGCACTGGTTTCAATTCCCAGGGTGCAGTCTGTGTGGCGTTTGTATGTTTTTCTCTTGTTTGTGTGGGTTTCCTCCCACACTCCAAAGTCATGCTGCTGGTGGGTTAATTGGCTTCTGAGAAAATTGGCCCTGGTGTGAGTGTGATTTTTGTTATTGAACCAAAGGGTCAGATTTTCAGTACTCTACTGCCTTTGTACAAAGAATGGTTGTTGGTTAGTTGCTTGCGCAAGATATTCAATGTGGATTTAAATCCATATATATATATTTTAAATTAGACTGCTTTACTGAATACGATTAATTCCAGTCTCTTTGTGACGCTGATTGTGGTCATCAAAGCAAGGCTTTTAATCCTCCAAGCAGTGTCTGTGTAGGTCCTTCTGGGACACGTTTTGTGGTCCAAGAAAAGCTTTTTTATCATTTTCAAGTGCAGTAATAAAGCAAGGAAGCAATAAATAAAGCATTCTCTGTGGAAGAAGAACAATTTGATTACATTGGAATGAATCCCCGTGATTTTTGTATCCCGAAAGCAGATGCCTTGTTTTGTGAGTTTTCGATTCTGTGCGCTCTGTCACTGTGGAAAACGTGACAAGATTGCTTATTCTCCTCCTTTTCTTTACAGATGAAATCAAAGCAGAACTGGAAAAACAAAGGTATGTCATTTTTGGACATTGAAATGCTATTTTTGTAACCAATTACGGTTGAATTCGAAATTATTTCAGTGCCCTGGTCCTTTCCTTTCTGTTTCCAGCCATTGTTAAGTGCAAGCAGGTCACGTGCTTTTTTAAGACGCTTTTTAGAGCATATAATTCTAGTAGAATGCACTACAGAAAGGATTTCTGTAATGTCTATTGATGCTCACTCTAGCTTTCAGATCTGACCACAAGTGTCCAGATTTTTATGTGCATTATAGCCATGCTCTTGACTGGCCATCCAGGTGCCTGGGGGCAGAACTGTTTTCACAACAAAGCCACACCTGGTGTGTTGTTCCCTGCTTTAAGACTGGCTGGAGGTGCCAGACAGTGGTCGTGGGTACACCACGGTGCTGGCCTTGAGAGCATCAAAGAGCATCGTGTACTTCTGGGTGTCCATGGACTGGTTGATAGATTTCACTGCCTAGTTTTTTTCAATGCATTTGCCATCAGATTGTGTCTGGTTCGATGCCCCAAAGGCACATTGTTTAAGATGATAAGGGTGGTATATTCACCTTTATCCAAGGATTTTAGTTGTCCAGGTGTAACTCTTCAAAATGGCTTGGGAGTTTAAAAGAAACATCCTGGTGTCGTAAGTGGGAATGCGGGCTCAGGCTTCATTTTTCCCTGTTCTCTCCTCAGGGATGGCAGTGTGGTTCCACCTAAAGCTAACTACATCGAAGCAGATAAGTATGTGCTGCCATTCGAGCTGGCCTGCCAATCGAAATCCCCACGTGTGGTCAGCACCTCCCTGGACTGCTTGCAGGTAGTGCCCAACGTCTCTCCTAAATCAGTTGACGTAGTTTTCATCTGTCATTTCCCCACCTAAGGGGCTTATAGCCATCTGAGAGAAGAAACTTGTACTTGCCGTGTTTGTTGACGATCTTTTGCTTGGGTTTGCGTTCTGATTGAACGATGTTTCGTTGTGATACAGGTCTTGTCAACTGCATTGTCACCCAGCTGAACATTTATAAGTCATTAACCCTACTTTCTCAGTCAGCCTCTTGGGGTCTTGGGGATACTAATAATAACAACACAATCGCATGTGACTTTTATAGTATTCTATCAACTGGGCTACGTGCTGATCTGAGACTCGTGTACAGTGGTGCGGAGCACGTATTGGAAAGTTACTTATAAAGACTCATGCATGTTTTTTAAAAATCTTTTTCTCTTACAAACTGCTATAAACCTTCTATCTCCCCTCCTCCCCCTCTACAGAAGCTGATTGCTTATGGCCACATAACAGGCAATGCTCCTGACAGTGGGGCGCCAGGCAAACGGCTCATAGACCGGATTGTGGAAACTGTCTGTAACTGCTTCCAGGGGCCGCAGACAGATGAAGGGGTCCAGTTACAGATAATTAAGGTATTTCTGCTTAATTTTTCCTGTACTGCTTTACAGTATGTTCTTTCTAACACTGCTAGTTTCTTAAAGCAAATAGCTGAAAAATGTGTCATCACACATGGACACTTGCTGCTGCAGCTGCTTGTGAACTGTGTGATGAGTCGTCTTTTTTCATTGTTTACATGGGAATGTACGTTAATTAAAAGAGAGAGGGAGAGTTTCATGGTAACGGTACAGTATCCATAAATATCCATTAAAATGCCATAATATTAATTTAACATATGATTGTTGAACAAAAAAAACAATTCCCCAGATATCCTAAATTGGGGATATAGTCTGTCCTGATTTCTACTTCTCCTGAGCTCAACTGTCGATTTCTGGAGTGTTTTGTCAACCCCCTTAGTATAAGTTAGCAGCTTTCTGGTGTTTTAACCACTAAACATGTCCATCAACAAACAGTGTCTCAGTATAGCCATCAGCGTGCTTTCTGAGCCATTGAGATAGTGCTCAGTACAAGAGAGATTTCCGTCTCATACGCAGTTGAAGTCTTTTTAAACACACTGGATTAATAAATAAATATATTTATTATTCCCAAATATTAATGTCGTGTCTGCCACCTCATGCCCACGCGAACAGGACATTTTGTAGCGAGTGTTATTCCTTTTGCAGGCCCTTCTCACCACGGTGACGTCTCCCCACATCGAGATCCACGAAGGGACCATTTTGATGACCGTGCGCACGTGCTACAACATCTACCTGGCCAGTAAGAACCTCATCAACCAGACCACGGCCAAGGCCACACTGACCCAGATGCTCAACGTCATCTTCGCCCGGATGGAGAGCCAGGCAGTGAGTCACCGTGCTGAGGCCCATGTGGCACGTTGCTGTCGTGCACCTTACTTTGCAAGAAACCAACTATGCAGCTTGTGGCTCAGTAATACCTTGCCGTTTGTAAAGCACTTTTCATGTCCCAGGATCCTGAACCTTCACATACAGGGGTGTGTTCACTGGGTGGCACATTGGCACAGAGCTGGGGCCCAGGGTTCAGTTCTTGGGGTGCTATCTGTGTGGAGTTTTTATGTCTTCCCCGTGTTCATATATGTTTCTTCTGGGTTTCCTCTCACAATTCAGAAATAGGAAAACTGGCCCTGCTGTGAGTGTGTATGTGTTTGTGTCTGTCTGCCCTGCGATGGACTGGCATCCCGTATATTCTGTGTCCTGCCTTTTGCCCATTTCTTTGCCAAGCAGGTGGAGAATGGATGGATGGAAGGAGTGTGCATCATTTAAAAAAATATTCTTTTCACCAATATCTTATGTGTAGTATAATTTACAAATTGTATACACTGTGCATGTTTTTACGCTATGCACAACATAAGCTTTCGACTCGCGGGTTTGTATAGGAAAGGTTAACTCAGTGTTGTTTTGGTTGTGTTGCATACTTGTTACTATAATGTAATACAGTAGGGTCTCGACATCTGCAAATTTAACATTTGCGAATTTGCTTATTTTATTTGGTCTAGATGTCTGGCTTAAAGCCAGAGCATTAGTACCTTAATTATCATATGAGAGAGAGTTTCTTATGTCTTTTGACCATATGTACTATATACTGTAGTACATTATGCGATGGACTTGGTTAACACTTAACTCTCCGCGGCACAGTGAAGTTGATTAATTTTTCATTCTCTATGGATTGGGATGCATCCCTGAAAAGCTGATGTTTGTTCTAATTAAATGGGATTTTTAATTTTCAAATGAAGATGCAGTGCAAACAGAAAGCAGTGTGTGCTAAGTGCTGACAAAAAAGCATTGAATCTTTAATATTTTCAAAAATGTTTGAAACAGCAGAAACCATGTCACCCTTGAGATCAATGACATTTCAATTTTAAGATTCTGAGACATGTACATGAAGCTGTATTGGCCAACGAGGAATAATTAAAAAGAAAACCTGCAGCCGTAAATGCATCTAGTGTTCCACCTTAAACATGAAGGTGCTTTGATAAATCTGACATGCTTGTGTTAGATATTTCATGCGAGACCTGCAGTTGAGTGGTTCTTGAAAGGCTGAGCCTTGTTACCATGAGATTGCCAGCACAAGCCTTGACTTTATATTTTACTTTTTGAGGTGTAACTAAAGGTATTTAGCATCAAAGTTATTAAAATATCTTGTCTTCAGGTCTGTGGTTGAGGTGTAAAGCTGAGCTCCAGTTGTAAGTGAGCCTACAGTAACAGTTGTTGATACAGAGTTGATGCTCTGCTCATTTTAATGGTTTGTAGAAGGTTCCTAGGGCATCCTGTCCAAATTCACCCCTGGCCTTTACCAATCATGGCCTCCTAATAATCCCCATCTATGAACTGGCTTCATCACTCTACTCTCCTGCTCACTAATAGCTGATGTGTGGTGAACGTACTGAGTGTCGTCGCATCATCCAGGTGGGGCTGCACATTGGTGGTGGTAGTGGGATTCTCCATTACCTGTCAAGTGCTTTGATTGGGGTGTCCAGAAAAGAGCTGTATAAGTGTAAGGAATTATTTTTGTTATAGAAATGGTGCTGAGAGAAGGCCCGCACTTGCTCACATTGGTTCTCCTGTCCTTTCCCCCTGTGCCAGACCCTGGAAACCCGTGAGCTGGAGAAGGCGAGACACTGGCAGCACCAAGCACGGCAGTCGCCCATCCCTACGGCTCCCGCTGGCTCTCCCAGGCTCGACGCCCCTGTGCACCCGGAGCACCGGCAGCCTCCCGAGCCGCAGAGCGAGCCCGCGCCCGACGCCCAGCTGCCCGCAGGGGGATCCTCGGAGCATCTCAACGGAGAGCCGGTAGAAGGCAGCTCGGGGACTGGCGAGGCCCAGGACCGGACCTCTGATCCGTCACAAGGCATGTGTATAATCACCGGCCCACAGCTTCCAGCTCTGGATCCTAAACCTTAGAGCCACTCCAGCAAGTGTTTGGAAACTGGGGATTAGTTTCATAAGCCTTTTACCCCGCTGGGCACGATCCTAGCACTCACAAATACTCAAGCAGCTGTGCTTAATTTGACTTTTTTCCATGATTGAGAAGCAGTTTCTACAGGTTTCCTAAATCAGGTTACCCATACAAGTGGAAACATACTTTCGTGTTTTTTCTTCCATTTTATTGAACTGGATTTAGTAGCGATTCTCTCTTAAGCAGGTTAATCAATGTAGTAAACAGCGCAGTGCTCATATGGATTTTCTTTTTTTTTCTTGTCCTTAATTGTATGATAATTAGCAGGTCTGATTAAACAACTAAGGATCTGATTGTGTTAAGGTTTTACGGAGGAGCAAATTGAAAGGGATTGGACTAGATATTGTTTAGAATATAGATCGCTTTAGCTGTGTCACACTTTGCCCTGTAAGCGATTAAATCCTGATAATTTATTATGACAGTACACAAGGGTTAGGATTTATTCCTAGCTGAACTTCATCTTGTTCTTCCCAGAAAATCCTGAGGTTCCTAAGACAGAACCACATGCTGACGCAGAGCCTGCAGGGGAGGTACAGCAATCTGATCCAGTGCCTGGAAAAGGTAAGTAAGAAAATAAGGAAAAGCTAGAATGAGGACAAAGCTGATTATTTTATTGAGTCAGTTTGTGGTATTTCACTAAGTTATTTATTTTGGGAGAACTATGAAAAATAACTCCCCATGTTTGGCTTGATCATGTGTTCCATACATTGAGAAGTCTCCACTATATAGTGTTTTCTGGTGTCAGTTAAGGGGTGTGTTTTCAGCAAATTCCCAATTATGCCTGTGATTCTTCGTGATCAAGCCAGGAGTACCCCTGCTTGCTTTAAATGGAGGGGATGGTACTCTTGGCTGTTCCAAATCCTTAGGCCAGAGTTCTGTAAAATGTAAAACATGAATCCTGTTTGCTCTCTATATTACGCCATTTTGTTTTTTTTTGTAATTGGCACATGGCATTGTTTGTGTTTTGAGTGTGTTACTTGTCATAGAGACTCTCAGACTGCAAGGTAGCATCAGAAGTATAACCTTGCTACCTTGACCAGTTCAGATGGTGGTATCTCATTTATCAAAAAGGCATCTTCAGTACCCACACAGTATTTTGTTTGCCTAATATTCTCTCTGCATGGCGTTCATGCTCCAGAACATTATCATAAAGTCACATTCTCTTCACAATCAGTATTCAATGCAAACTCGTGAGCCATAAAAAAAAAATTAAGTTTAGCAATAACCTAAACTATTTTTAGTAGTGATGCTATAATTTCTGACTTGCCAAAGGAAGGTGATTTTTCCTGCCAGGTAAAAATAACAGGCAGTTGTAGGACGGATTGGTTACCTTCATTTACAGTTTTTTTGAAGAGACAGTTTAATTGCACTTTCATAATGCTAATGATGTACAAAAAAATCTGCAATCCAGGTTCTAATCTGTCAGCATCTGTAATTTTTGCATTGTATTCAAGAAAACTGCAAAAGACATCTCGTATATCCTGTATTGAAGAAATTCAACTCATTGTACTCATTAGGCTAAGCCTTAGACTAGCTAGAAACAAATGCCAAGAAGGGGAATTGTACATGAATTGCGCTCCTGGTTCTATACTTTACAGATGCCGAAGAGCCATTGGGTGACAGTGAGCAGCAGGTCTCAGAAAGCAAGGACCTCAGGCCTCCTTCCGACAGAACAGAAACTGCACAAACTAATGGCATTGTCGACGACCGGGCGTCAGTCTCCTCTACTGACATTTTGGTATGGCATCCTTAGCTCCTGGTGTAGTCGGCGCCATCTTTCTATGCCTGGCATGCACTTCTTGTTCTTTTGTACTTTGAAAAGGATGGATTTGTCAGTAGATGTTAGTCGATTTCCATGCTCTGAAGTTAAAGGGAAGGATTGGTGGAAAACGCATCAGCCGGCACATCTGAAAGGGTACAGTTGTCATCTGTTAATGAGCTCGTTGTGGTGGACAAATCTTCAACCTTGGAAGTATTTCCTTTAAATAACCTCTGAAGGAATGAGGTCGCTTGTCTAATTAATTGTTGTGTTTGCACTAGCAAAACTCAGAATGTTTTTACTGAGTGGAGGGCATGCATGCCAGGTGTACGGTACCTCCAGGTCTTTCAGGTTATATTCAGTGTTGGTCCAAGGGTTAACAGCTCGATGCCTTAAGAAAGATGAGAACTCAGCCTCCCGGCAAGGTGCCCACACCACTGTCTAAAAACATGTTTCTGGTTTTCTGCACTTAATGATGCATGCAAGCGGCAAGAAATATGCATATCATTTAACAAATCATCTTTCAAAAGGCACTGAATCAACTGTGTAATTAAGATAAAGAAATCACTTCATTTGCAATCATCCATCCATCTGTTTTTTCTAACTGCTTCATTCAATTCACTGGGGAGCCGGAGCCTGTCCTGGCAGGCAGCAGGCACAACGCAGGGCACACACACACCGGGACCAGTTTTCCCCGAAGCCAATTAACCTCCCAGTATGTACTTGGACTGTGGGAGGAAACTTGAAAGTGGGCTTGAAAGTGCACAACTTTATTTTAACAACAAAGCAAAATGTTCTTTTCATCCAACAAGGTTTTGGTGTTATGACCGCTGGTCCAGTGCAGTCCGTTTTTTTTTTACTTTTCTGTTGAATAAAAGTCAACCTAATAACCATTGAACATCAGTCTAACATACTGTATATCACTCTGACATAATGTAACTCTAATATACAGGATTGAGTTACATTAATGCTGACTGCTGCTTTTATGAAGAGATGCTCTCTGTGATTCATATGTAGGATATAATTTTAAAGTATTTCATTCATTTGACTGAATTCATTTTATACATGACTTCTATAAACTCACAATGTTTGTGGTGCAACAATGAAGCAGAGAGCGCTACCCATATTGCAGGATCACCCTAATGTATTATATTGTACAGAGAAACAAAAACACAAAGCCACAGAGGTCATTGTGAATATAATAATAATTGCTTACACTTATATAGCGCTTTTCTGGACACTCCACTCAAAGCACTTTACAGGTAATGGGGACTCCCCTCCACCACCACCAATGTGCAGCATCCGTCTTAATATGATGAAGGGTTATAACATACAGTGCTGAATTAATGGGAATGCAGCAGAATAACACAAAGACCCCATGGTGTCAAGTAGCTGCACTGCTGTTGCTAGCAGTTTGCATGCCACAATGCAGAGACAGAGAGGAAGCCCAGACAGCAGAGGACATTTAAAGGTGTTAAGATGTTAAGGAGCTGTCCTGAAGCCTGTAGGTGCCCATTTCATTAGAGATCGATAAAACGGAGCTAAGGGAAGACACAATGAGCCCAGCGATGTAACTCAAGAGGAAGTATAGGGAGATGGCACAGTGTTGTAGCTGGACTAATGAACTGCATGGTGAATCAGACTGTGATGAAGAACAGACCTGGGTCTGGATCTCATGTGGGGAGATGCAATTGGTTAAATACATTGCTTTATCCTCGCACCACGTACTCACTTGTGGACTACCGGTCGAGATTGTCAGCTTGGTAGTGAATTTTGGATCCCATACATGCTTCCAACTGTCTGGTGCGATCTGGCAATGCAATGTTTTGCATATCTCTTCCTAGGACACGGATGCAGCGCACGGCCCTCCTACAGCCAGATTCTCCCACATCCTGCAGAAAGATGCCTTCCTCGTCTTCCGATCTCTCTGCAAGCTCTCCATGAAGCCGCTGGCTGACGGACCCCCGGACCCGAGGTAGGATTGAAGAACAGCTGTGTCTCTACATAGATAGGATCAGATCCTTTCCTTCTTTATACTCCACAGTTTTTACTGAGGCTGGCTCTGAAAGATGTTTACACTAACACAGAAGGAAAGCATAAAAATACAAGATTCTGTTAATGGAAAAACAACTTAATATAATTTTCTTGAAGTATGCTCCTACTAAACACAGGCTGTCATACTATAACAGACAGGTCATGTTATAAATCCTGTTTTTTTTTTTAAAGAATATAAAATGTTTCACATAAAACTTTGTTACCAACCACATATTTTTTAATGTTGATTCTGTGTCATTATGGTTTATCCTGTTCGCTATTCCGCATTTCAAAAAATATTTTTCTGAATTAGCGAGTTTGTTAAAAGTACATGTTAAATTCCTATTTCGTTTCTGGAAGTTGAATGTGACAGTTTGGAGTTAACTTTTGTTTTTGTAAGACCAGTTATTAAACATCACCAGTGAGAGGACTGGGTAACTCAATTAATAACCAAAACAAATTATTGAGGATCTTGAACTTAGTAATGATGGGCTGTTTTTCTAAATTCTTACTTGACAAGCTTTGATGCTCTATCGCTCAGTTTTTAAGGTAGAAGGATAAGTTAGAACAAGGGCCACCCAGAGTGAGGGAAATTTGAGGTCATTAAAATTTGATGAAGTATGTAAGAAGAATTTTTAATCTTTAGTCATTATGTGTGTAAACTGCGAGTGATATGTGAGATTTTTATACAATATTTTCATTGTAATTGATGGATGAAGGGGAGATTGAATATGTGGATTTTCTTTCTTTTGAATTCCCAACCTTTTAATTCAGTTTGTTGTTTTCTTTTAGTGATCTAAAAACAGTTTTAAGAAGTTTTGCTTAAGCGAGGAGTTCAGTAAAAAGGGTCATTTACTAAAACGGTTTAATAAAGTTCAACACATGACGTGTACTGAAGGAAATGAAAGTTCTTTTGGAGTGAAAAGCAGAAGAGATGGGAACTGGGATTAAGCAGCAGAAACACACAGAAAACCAGTATTAGCACTCCAGGAGGAAGAGCTCCCTCTTCTCCTGCTTCAAAAGTCTTGAAAATCCTCAGCCACCACTGGTTCAGAAACTGATTGAAGAACCTATGTTCTCTTTCAGCCTATGAGAGGAAACTCCTGTGCTTCTCCTTTTTAACTCCTACATAGTCGTGCTGATTTCTGCTGCAAAACTACTGTAGGTAAATGATGGGTGGCTGTCGTTTCAATCATCTGCTTCCTAACCCCTCGGGCCAAAACATTAGGAACGTCCAGTCGAGTGAAGAGACTCTTTTGGTGGCAGCCCATATAGTGCATGGCTGGCTTCTGGAGCTTGAGACAGACTTCTGTCATCTTCGCTGGCCACACAAAATGTCAGTTGAAAACTGGTGAAACGATCAGTTCAGTCTCGCACTCCGCTGCACTCGTTACTACCTCAACTAAAGGGAGATCCTGCTGGAGGGATAGGAAGGGATGAGACATGGTTGCATGTATTTGAGACCCTTTCCCAATATGTGCTACAGCGTATTACTGCTACACTTAAGAAACTGAACACATGGTTTGGTGGGCTTCCAAGTATTTCTCCCAAACCATTCATGCCAAATGTTTTTTTGCTGAAAGTTTTCCAACAGCACACAGACCTTTTCTTGTCCAATTGCTCCCAGGTCCCATGAGCTGCGGTCGAAGGTGGTGTCCCTGCAGCTCCTGCTGTCCGTGCTGCAGAGTGCAGGCCCCGTGTTCCGCACTCACGAGATGTTCGTCAATGCCATCAAGCAGTACCTCTGTGTGGCCTTGTCCAAGAACGGGGTCTCCTCCGTGCCTGACGTTTTCGAGCTCTCCTTAGCCATTTTCCTCACACTTCTGTCCAACTTCAAGATTCACCTGAAGATGCAAATTGAGGTATCGAAATGTCCTTTGATTCGTCAGCCTCAAATTCAAATCCCCGCTGGTGTTCTCTGTGGGATCCAAGATTTCTTTTTGTACCCTCTAACGATTTCAGAAATGTGCTAGTTTTTAATCATGTCTGCTTGCTTTAGCCCTTGGACGTGCATAGGAGACTGCCTGTTGCGCCTAAATGTTCATCTGATTTAACCACGAAAGCATAGCGTATAGGAAATTGTGTTTTGTTATAGAAATCAGATACTGACATAACACTTGTGTAATATGAATAATGGTCTGATCCAGCTGTTTCCTGAAAGAAGCCAGGGAATCGGCTTCAACCACATTGCTGGGTAGTTTGTTTCATTCTCCCACAGTATCAAACAGTTATCTAAAAGTCTTGTTTTTTTTCTATGTCCTTCAGGTTTTCTTCAGAGAGATTTTCTTGACTATCTTAGAGACATCCTCAAGTTCCTTTGAACACAAGTGGATGGTCATTCAGACACTAACCAGGATCTGTGCAGGTAACGGCAAATAAGCCTGTAAGTCTGTTTGTATAGGTAGCAAAAGCTATAATGCTGATTTTCATGGGAATGCACATGAAACCGATAACAGGTGCCACTTCTTTACTTGTAAGGTTTGTGGGACAAGGATGTTGTCCCACACTCATGTTGTTGAAGCAGAAACCCTGGCCTCTTGGGGGAAAAAAAACAGCCAAATGAACTTTGACTAATTACTATAAAATAAGCTAGATGGGTTGCCCCCTATTTGTAAGCTTATGTTTTTGCCATGTAGTTTCTTCTTATGTCCTCTGGTTTGCGTTTTACTGTTCATCCTGAAGTAAACAAGAGGTTCCATTGGGTTGACTTTGTGCCTTTGAGGCTTTTGAATATTTGTATCAGATCCCCTTGTAATCTTTCATGTGGGAAAACTCAAAAGCCTCAGTTCCTTCAGTCTGCAAGTGTGCATCTGCATGGTATTTATCCATAATTCTTTCTGTTACAGATGCCCAGTGTGTAGTGGATATCTATGTGAACTACGATTGCGACTTGAATGCTGCTAATATTTTTGAACGGCTCGTTAATGATCTGTCAAAGATAGCCCAGGGTAGAAGCGGCCAGGAACTGGGAATGACGCCACTACAGGTAGGCACAAGAGCAACTGATACAGTTGCTGGTTGTTTGGGGAAAGAGTATGCACTTTCAGATTATTGAGAATGAAGAGTGAAGTTACCATTTCTTCATCATTTTTTATTGCAGCTCCTATCTGGATGGATTTTTAACCATTTTGCACATATGTTTGTATTAAATTGTTTAAATCTGTTCCTTTAGCAGACAGCATCCGCGCAGGAATTCTGAATTGTCTGTAGCACTGGGCCTGATGTTAACATGCTTGTTAACATTGTCGATGTGTCACTCTGGAATTTGATAACGGATCAAATGATAAGTACAGAGTTTCGAGAGGGGAATTGCACAGCAACGATAAAAAGCCTTTAAATACCTGATCTGACTAGTTGATTCCTTTGGATGGGAGAGCTGTGCTGTCTATTTTGAGTATCATGTTGAGTTGTCAGGGTGAAATTGGGTAATATGCAAATTTACAGATAAGACATGCAAACATAATTTATGCAAAACTGTAGTTTATGCATATAGTTTTGATCTCTTCACAGTTTTGAGAGTAATCTGTATGATTAATTAATGCTATGCACAAGCTATGACTTCTTATTTTACAGTAGTTAACTGATTGATTCTATTTTTTAGGCCATGGGCTGTAGAATAGAGTCCCTGGCCCGACAGTTGACATTTAGTTGACTGTTTTCGATCAGTGCTACTGAACCTGCAGTTTTTCAACTCCAAGCCATTGAAGGATTTTGCACCTCTAGCCTATGATTTCATTAATGGATCGTTTGCGATATCAGTGTAGCAGTTAAAAAATAAGCTTTGCCAGACTCCCGTGTGGTAAGCACAAACAGTGATTCAACTCTTGGTGTAGTCCAGGGACTAAACCTCACTATGAAGTGGTGACCTTTAACCTTTTTCTACGTGAAAACATTAGCTTATGTTTCAATCATCGTTGCAGGAGCTGAGCTTGAGGAAAAAAGGGCTCGAGTGTTTGGTGTCCATTCTGAAGTGCATGGTGGAATGGAGCAAAGACCTGTATGTCAACCCCAATCTTCAGACTAACCTGGGTGAGTAACAGCTCGTCCTGAACCGAGATCGGAGGCCTGATTGGCTTATCGCTGTTCACGCCACAGTTCCTTCTTTTAGGCACTTTAATTGTTCTCCGCGAACGGGTCAGAAGTGCCGGGAACGTTCGCCATGAACGCCTCGAGTTTGCGCCGGGCCTCGGAGGCAGCGCTCAAACGGTTTGGGGCTGCCATTCGGACTGCTGGCCCCGGGTCCTGACCTCCGGGATGAGGGAGTGTTTTCTGGGAGGGCGGGCTTGATTGTGTCCGTGCCTTCAGGCCAGGAGAAGCCCCCGGAGCAGGAGAGCGGGGAGAGCAGGCCCCTGGAATCGTGTACGCGCCGGGACAGCGTCAGCTCCCTGGACTCCACGGTGTCCTCAGGAATCGGCAGCGCCAGCACGCAGGCCTCTCTGGCGGACGACCCCGAGCAGTTTGAGGTCATGAAGCAGCAGAAAGAGATCATTGAGCATGGCATTGAATTGTGAGTGCCCTTCTCGGCACCTACATCGAGTCGCCCTAGAATGAGAGTTACCAGGCCTGGGAACTGAATGAATACTTTATCTGAACCTTTTTTTAAGATTCATATTTGATTTAGTTAGTTTGATTAATATTATTTGGGGGGGGGGGATGCATGAAAAATACACTAACAAAACTTTTGCCACAGAAATTTTTATCTTTGAGCTGAAAAACCTCACATGTGGTGGGTGGTGTAGGGATTTTTAGCGCACATGTCGATCTGTCTGAAATAACGCAGCTTCTTCTGTCAGCAGGAGGCGTGCTTACTGTGGGTTACCTTGTTATTGACAGATTCAATAAGAAACCAAAGAGAGGCATTCAGTATCTGCAGGAGCAGGGGATGCTCGGCACGCTGCCCGAGGACATTGCTCAGTTCCTGCATCAAGAGGAACGGCTGGATACAGTGAGTTATCCCAGATTGGACATGCTTTTCCAAAACTGCCCAAGACACAGCCTGGGTCTGTGCATTAGTCAGTACAACTGTGAGACGGCACTGAGATGGCAAATACCAACATTCCTTTTGCAACATTTAGTAAGCAAAGTAATGTAATAAAACAAGTAATATTTGAGTTTTTTGCTGTTGGTATGTAGATGGGCCTGTTACCCATGAGTGCTGTGTTTTTGGATGAGCCTCAGAGGCAACAGAGGATTTAAATACCCATGGTCTATATTCTGAGAGGAATATTGTGTAAATCCAGGGGGTACTTTAGCGAGGACTCTTTGCTTAATACCTCTACTCTTATGAGCAGTGCTGCTGGATATTATTCAACCAAGTGGACAGGACCTTGGTTTAAAGCATGGCACCTGCTTCATAGTGTATCCAGTGACCAAACTGGGGCATTGGTGTGGCCATTCTGATCCAGGAGCAAATGTGCTTCCTTTATGTCCATTAATTCCATTTGCAGTAGCCACCTGGTTTTCTCTGGAGGTCTCCTGTCCCGCACTGACCAGGATGAGGTCCACAGAGGAGGTGGCAATGCTGCTAACACAGGGTGGCCAATGTATGTGCTTGAAAATCCGGCTGAACTGGAGCTGGTTACAGAGCGTTTCTGTCTATGCAGGACCAGACTTGGGGACTCTTGATCTAAGGGTTCTTGGGTTTGGGAGAGTTGTCCGTCTCCAGGCTGGCCCAGAAACTCCATCCTTCCACTTTCATCTTGATGTGCAAATGCTAGCAATAGGCCAGGCAGGCTGTGTCAAGTTAGACTCCTCAGCTCCCAGAAATCCATTCCTGGAAGCAGTGTGATGATTGCAGTCAATGCCGGTCAACCCTTATCAGTTGGTTTTGTTCCTGACCGTGTGCAGAATGGGATGCTTTCAGCTTGTGTTCTCCCCTCAGACCCAAGTGGGAGAGTTTCTGGGGGAAAACATCCGCTTCAACAAGGAGGTGATGTACTCCTATGTGGACCAGCTGGATTTCTGCGGCAAGGACTTCGTCTCAGCGCTCCGGATATTCCTGGAAGGCTTCCGGCTGCCTGGAGAAGCACAAAAAATCGACAGGCTGATGGAGAAATTTGCTGCCAGATATCTGGAGTGCAATCAGGGGTAACACGACCCTCCTGCATACAAATCGGCCACTTTGTTTCCAGAGCATTCAAGAGTGTGACCAAGTCGCAGTTGCTGATTGATGTGATCCCCATAACAGTGGAGAATTATACACTCGAATGGCAAACTCCAAACATTTTGAATATGATTATTCTGGTTATAATGCCAACTGGATTCTGTCCAGGTTGTACCCTGCCTTCTGCCCGTTGCTTGCCCGTTTAAGTTTTCTGGTGGCTCCATTTGCCCTGTAAAGCACAGTGTCATTTTTCTAGATGACGGTTCTCTCTTCGTGCTGATCCATGAGCGCAGATATAACTGTCCCTGTTAAAGGTCATGTGTTTCCTTCTTCAACAGGCAAACCCTGTTTGCAAGCGCAGACACAGCGTATGTTTTGGCCTATTCCATCATCATGTTGACCACAGACCTTCACAGTCCTCAGGTATGACCTTTAAATAAACCCTTTCCTGATAAAGGGGCCGTGATAGATGGGAGAGGACTTCAAGAAGACACACAATGAAGAAAAGTTGTACTGACTGAGAAATTTCATGAAAAGAATCTCTGAGATCAGAAGTTTGGAGGTGTGCCTGCATTAACATTCGAAGGTCCCACATTTAATTTGGTTTTATTTGCAGATAGTTGCAGGGTGTCTGTTTCAAAGGATGCCTGTATAGTTCCTTAACTTAATCTCCAGTGCTGCTACAGGAGCTGTGGTGTTGGGCAGCACTGTCCAGCTGCTGGTGGAAAAATGCAATTATAAATTTAAAAAGGGAAAAAACAAAAGCCAAATGTTTGGTGTTCACCCAGGCTTCAGTGTCAGAGAGTGTCTGTTTGGCCTGCAAACCTTCCCAGCAACTCAAAGCCAGCGCTCAGATGGGAAGATTAAGCCATTGTTAGAATTTGATATTCTATCCAAAAGGTAACTGGATCTGGAGTGCAGTAGATAACAGAGATTGACTCATGATTGTATCAAACTATGAAAGTCTAGATCTAAGAGAAATAGTATATTTTATTTTGAGTAACTGAAGTGTAATTGATCAACTAAATGGATCAGCTATGAAATCAAGATTAGAGTGTAGTTTATTAAGGGTGAGGAATTATCTAGATCAGTTTGATACCTTTCACTGATACAGCAGATCAAACCAGTCTATTGTGATTGGGTCCTCAGAAGAAAGGTGCTTGGGTTTGTTTTAAAACAAAGTTTTTTGGGGGATGATTTTTTTCCCTGTTTTTACATCACCCAGGTTAAAAACAAAATGACCAAGGAGCAGTACATCAAGATGAATCGAGGGATCAACGATAGCAAGGATTTGCCCGAGGAGAATCTGTCTGCAATATACGACGAGATTGCTGGAAAAAAGATTGCCATGAAGGAAAGCAAAGAGTATTCCATCACGCCCAAATCCAACAAGCAGAGTGAGTTTGAAACTCTCCCACGCTGGGCTGAACTGCAATCGATTACGCTGCTTACAGTAGGTGTTACACACAGAGATTAAAGTTATATAGCAAACAAGTAGTTTGATTTCCTTTGTGAATGTAATAAGGTTCACATAAGAAGCTCGATTTCAGCTTGAAAATTTATAATCTGTCACTTTTTCCAGTTACTGTTGGTCACTTTTCCTGGGTGAAAAGTCCCCAGCCTCACTCACACATTTGCGATGTATTCATGGCACCAGAGAAAATCTGCATACTCTAAAACATGCATCACCAAGCCTCAGTCTGCTCCTGTTCACTGCTGTGCTGCAAGATGAGCCGTAGGGAGATGAGTCAAAGTTAGTGCAGCCTCAGGCTTGGGTTATGTCCTACCTGCTAGTTCTGGTTTCTCAGCATTGGGTAAGCAACCCTCCACACATGACCACAGTGGTAACTCCCTAGTTTCACAGCAGGTGGTGGAAAGTCTCCTTTGCTTAACTCTCACTTACTGTACTTGCCTTCCTCTTCTAACTTCTTCTGCTGTTAGAAGATGTTTTTTAGAACCGTAACTGTGTTCTTCACCCACAATGCGGTTATACTTGTGTTGAAATGTGAAAATGCAATCAATACACTTGGAACCTACTGACAAATTATCTGTACCTTTTGAACTTTATTCCAATGTAGTTGTGGTAGCTGTTCCTTAGCTCAAAGGTTGCCAAAGAAGTATATTAAAAAAACAAAACATATGCTTGAGACATTAATCGAGTTAAATTAGATCCCTGAAAAAAAAGTAGCAAATATTTCCAGATGTGAGTCTTAGTATATTAATCAGTTGTGAGTCTATATTGGATGTGATTCAAATACAAATGATTTGGGATCTCCTGGCCAAGAGATGAACACGGGGCTAAAATGTCTCTGCTTGCTTTTATGTAAAAAAAACAAACCAAAAAGTGATGATAGACTGGGCAGAACTCCAGAAAGGAAAAGAGGAAAGGATCTCAGTTCAGTCTGCAGCAGATGTCTCCTCATTTCCTGCTCCTAGGCAACAATGTGTGCATTTCATCAATTATCCGACTGTACCAGCGTCTCTTCATCCTGATTAGAATAGGGTTTTTAAATGGTGAATATGTTATGCCATCTCCAACTTTGATCAAAAAATGTTTTAAAAGGCACTTTCAAAAAGGTTATGGAATATGCAGATAAAAGTCTTCTAAAATATGTTAATGGGAAAAGCAAAAGTTGAGGTTTTGTCACCCACCCAGAATTTAATTTTTTAAGCCTGTTATCAAGACAGACTTTTAGGAGCTCAGGTTTACGGGGACAGGATAAGTTCTGAGTCAACAGCAGTAATTGGGTCCCAGGGGTCAGTGTGAGGAGCTAGGTTCTGTTGGATGTGAGGTAAGAGAGTACCTGGGTGAGGTGTATCTTTCTTTTACGGGTGGCACGGAAATCTCTGAACTCGCCTTCCACGCATATCTCGGCGGACCCGATTCCAGCGACGGCACAGTGGGCAATTAAAAGCTGGGAAACGATCGGTTCACTCCTGCCGCGCGTTCTCCCCCCAGACGTGGCCAGCGAGAAGCAGAGGAGGCTGCTTTACAACCTGGAGATGGAGCAGATGGCGAAGACGGCCAAGGCCCTGATGGAGGCAGTGAGCCACGCGCAGGCGCCCTTCACCAGTGCCACCCACCTGGAGCACGTCAGGCCCATGTTCAAGGTCAGCACCTCCGGCTGGGGCACGGAGCACCCGGGCTCCACCCACGCCTCCCCAGCAACCAGCACACTTAATGCCAGCCCTGTCTACACCTTAATATCAATCTCTTCTGTGTCTTGGCTTTTTGGTTTTTACTTTGTCTTCATTTAACGTCCAGGGTCCCAGCCCCACTCTGCTAACCACAGCTTGGTAACTTGTGTGGCCCCACGCTTATTCCAGCTGCAGTCCGCGCCGTCTTGCAGTTGTGCTCCCATCGGGCTAACAGCTGTCCTTCCCGCAGCTCGCCTGGACCCCTCTCCTGGCCGCCTTCAGCATCGGTCTGCAGGACTGTGACGACCAGGAGGTGGCGTCGCTCTGCCTGGAGGGAATCCGGTGTGCCGTGAGGATTGCCTCCATATTTGGTATGCAGGTAAGGACATTTGCTGTTTCTGTCTCGTGCAAGCGTTAAAGACTGCTATTTCGTGAGCTACGTGTGGCACATCTCCAGTGTGAGACTGACCTTTTCATGTTTCTGACCAATCCCATTTTGAACTGTAAAACAGTGTTTTCTGAAGTATGCGTGCAGCCATGTGCCTGAGTCACAAGTCACCTTTTTCCTCTGTTTTGTCGCAGAAAGGTGAAATCATGGCTCTTGTTTAATACCAGGTATTTTTAGATTGGCAGTAGCTTTTATTGATTTTGTCCATGAGTCTGAGGATAACAAGCTTGTGAAAAGTGGCACAAAGCATCAATAATGATAACAGTGTGACAGTGACACTGTGTTTAATGACTCATCCAATGGCACCATACTCCCATTTATTAACGTATTATGGCACTGAGTGAGAATTCCTGACACCTTCTAGCAGTAACATGGTTTTCTTCTAACACATCTCATCCAGTACTTAGCATGACTTAATTTTTTTAGATCTGAAGAGACCAAAGGATAAGATAATTTAGCTGCTGGCTAGGCTACAGTATCTGTGTGACCGACTTTTGGGAATTAGTCTTTAGAACATAATCTTAACACTGTTTTAAATGTAAGCATGTGCTTCATGTTAGTGTGTATTATAGAACAAGCAGTCTCCAGAGTTAATCTTACTGCTTTATGGGGGATCTTGATAATTATGTGCTTATAGTCCAGACACCGATATGTTCCATAAAATGGCACAACTGTGTCAGTTTTCCTATAGTCAAGCAAAGCTGCAAGATGAAGGAACATTATTCTGAACAGCAGAAAGCATTTGAAAATATGCAGTGAATGTTTTCGTCTTGTACCGTTTCGATGTTTTTTTTTTGTTTCTTCGTGCTTGACAGTATGTATAATTCTGTCGTTTCTTTTTTTTTTGTGGTATTTTTGGGCACGTCCAGCTCGAGAGAGATGCCTACGTTCAGGCTCTGGCTCGTTTTACGCTGCTCACGGCCAGCTCCAGCATCACCGAGATGAAACAGAAGAACATCGACACCATCAAGACGCTGATCACTGTGGCGCACACCGACGGGAACTACCTGGGAAACTCCTGGCACGAGGTGAGGGGTGAGGGGAGGGGCTGCGCGCCACTGCCTGCAGGCGTAGCCTAGCTTAATGATGAAAAATACCTTGTGTGCCACCTGCAAGAAGAACTATCGGGAATAGTGTTACTCTTCCTCAATATACTCTGTTATCCTAGGAGCAAGTCCTTTATGATTTTGCATACTATGATTTTTATATGACTATTAGTGTAGAAATATTTATTTGTAATGTGACTCCTTTCACAAACTGCAAAAATAAATGTTAGTAGTAGAATGAGTTGGCTACCAGTGAGGATAAAAAGCCAAGTGCACATTCTACCCTGTTCATACTCCTCCTTCAGCGGGACGGGCTTTTCTTCCTGTTAGTCGTCGGGGTGTGGCTGAGCTGGTGTTTCTACAACGAGCCGAAGCCGCGTTCTCATGCTGGTGGGTTCTCATGCTGGTTCGCCTGCAGATCCTGCGGTGCATCAGCCAGCTGGAACTGGCGCAGCTGATTGGGACGGGCGTCAAGACCCGCTACATCTCCGGCATGGTGCGGGAGAGAGAGGCCAGCATCAAGGGCTTCCCATCGGGCTCAGAGGAGTTCATGCCTTTGGGCTTAGGTAGGAGCATAAAACATCAGGCTTTGTTAACCTCTCATATTACACTTAAGTGGCTGCTCGTACCAGCTTAGCTTAACGCTTATTGATCAGGGGTTAGAGAGTGATGAATATGTCTCAGTGCGCTGGCATTTGGTTGAAAGGGAGTGTCTACCAGGCTACTGACATTTAGTCATCAGTGGTTGTGGGAGAAACTGCCATCTCTTTTTCGACCCTTTGGCAGTACCTATAAATGGAAGTTTTCCTGCAGCTGTGAGTGGCGTTGGACAGACAGCAGCCTTGGAGATCACTCATCGTACAGATCCGTCGTCTTTAATCAGCAGTTGCGCTGGGTTTCTAACTTGCTAAATCCCAAGCCGTAACATATGTTTTAAAACTCATTATGTTGTGGACAGTGAAAACAATATTACGCATTGTTGAAATGATTGCAGCATCTCATGGTAATGTATACTTTAGTGATCTTGTAAGTGACATTTAATATTGTGGGAATTTCCCTTTTTCCCCAGGGAATCTTGTCGGGGGTCCGGATAAGAGGCAGATGGCCAGTATTCAGGAGTCAGTAGGAGAGACCAGCTCACAGAGTGTAGTTGTGGCTGTGGACAGGTATTGATGTTTTAAAACTTTAAACATGAAAGCAAGGAATCTGATCAAACTTAAGTAATAAAAACAGTTTTGCTCATTTCAGCTTTCAATACTGATGCAGCAGAAGTGAAAAATATTCTATAATATTGTAACTTTGCTCATATCTGTGCTAAACAACAGGCAAGATGTGAAATGGTCAGTGTCATGTTTTATTATATGAAGGCCACAATAAATCTGAATTATACAGTATGTGTACATAGGCTGTGCCTTGTGAGTCTTATCTACCTACCTGTTATTTTAGAAAGTCACTCAGTACAATATAAAGTAAGCAGACCCCTACCAAAATATTAGAGGGTGGCATGCTGGATAGGAGTCCTGTACAGCAGTAGCAGTAGCATGCTGTGCTGTAGGAAAAGAGGCTGATAAAAGTGGCCTCACATGAAACATGGTTGATCTACATGCCTCTGGACCATTGCTGAAGATAACAGACATGCCTAATGTGAAACTCCAGGCAGGATAATGGGTTTACAAGCAGTGATGAGTACATAAACATCGATAGAAAGCACAGTTCAGAAGCTGAAGTGAGCTGCTGTGCATGTCCATGGACATGAACATGCAGATGTCCATGATGAGCAGAATCAATACCACAAAATATTGTAGCTGATGATAGATCAACCCTCTATTATAGCAGTTCTGTACTTTTCTTTATGTTTTATACACGTACATTGTGTGTGTGTAAGTATTAGATATACTGTAGGTACACAGTCTTTACTGCCTATGGAAAGAGTCATGATTTATTGTTTTCTCTTTAAGAATATTCACCGGATCCACGAGACTCGATGGCAATGCAATTGGTATGTATTTTACAATTGAACTCTTAATAAAGGTAAACGTTTACATTTCTTATATAGGCAGGGAGTGAGCTCCGGAGTTGTGGAGCAAGACTGCTGAAAGTGTGCCCTGAGACTCTTGTACCTACAAGAAAATATTACTTAAGGCGTGCTCAGCAGAGTGTACGGCCCTGCTTTGTACAGGATTAATGAGAGGCACTAAGCATTGCAGTGATTTGCTGTGTAGGGCTTTAAGAGTTAAAAGTCAGATTTTGAATTGAAGTTTGTAATAAGGAGCCAGTGAAGATGTCCGAATTTGGCGGATGTGGTCACAGAGCCTGTTTGAAGTCAAACAGCCGAGATACAGGTCATTTGACCATTCTTGACCAAAGAATATGGCGAGTCTTGTAAATGTAAAGAGGTCAGGATTAAGCTAAGACATTAATCTGCCCTCCACATCACAAATTCAAAAACTGTCCTTGATGTCACTTCTTCATTGGGATAAATGGAAAGCCAGCATTAAGCAATTTATTTTGAAATTTGCTGCTGGTGGCTAGTCGAAAGCTGTGAAGTAGTCCAAGCCTGTTAAGGATCGCGCGCTGACTGGCGGTTCTGTGTGTGCCGCAGTTGATTTTGTGCACTGGCTGTGCGCTGTGTCGATGGACGAGCTGGCCTCCCCGCATCACCCTCGCATGTTCAGCCTGCAGAAGATTGTGGAGATCTCGTACTACAACATGAACCGCATCAGGCTGCAGTGGTCCAGGATCTGGCAGGTCATCGGCGATCATTTTAATAAGGTATGTGGGCAGAGTGAGTGACAGCATGTGAGGGCTATCAGTGGACTTGAAGACCTTGTGAGTCTATTCAGAAAAATATTCAGAAAGGAACATCACCACGCTGCCTGCTGGCCAAGTGTCCTGCTTATAACTTGGGATTTTCTAAACAAATCTTATTTGATCTTATTAACCATCGATTAATGGTAGTGCTCCTCCAGGACAGATGTTGTCATAGGGTTTTTACCAGGTGTTCATTGACTAAGGCCTCTTCTTGAGTGCTTGGAAGCACAATGCTCCAGTTGTCACACTGTGACCCAGTTGTTTGCATTACTGTGTATTGCGCTGAGCCTCAAGCCCTTTTGTTCATGGACATGTCTGTAAGAATCCTGTAATGCATGCCAGTTGACAAAAGAGTCGAGATGATTTGCTTGATCGTGACAAGAGCCACGCGGGCCCCTCTCCTTGGTGACCTTTCGGATGTCCTCCTGTAGCGATGGGGGGGGGTTACTGGTTCCGCAGCCGGTCTTTAGTGCTCTTCTGATTTGTCTCCGAGGTTGGCTGTAACCCGAATGAGGATGTGGCCATCTTCGCCGTGGACTCCCTGAGGCAACTGTCCATGAAGTTCTTGGAAAAGGGAGAGCTGGCAAACTTCCGCTTCCAAAAGGACTTCCTCCGGCCCTTTGAGCACATCATGAAGAAAAACAGGTGAAGGGTGCCGGGGGATATCGGCGTGCTGTGTGTGCTGTCTGACGTTTTCTTTTTTTTATGTTCTCGCGTTTTGCCTTGCACTGTTGATCTGCTTGTTGAGAGAGGGTGATCAGACAATTGAAGGACAAATTGCAGAGGAGTGTATTGCCATATGAATATGCACACTGGAGTTCTTATTCGTGTCCATCTTTCAGGACATGCACAGCACAACGGATGAGGCAGTACAACAGGCAACACTATGTAATGTAGACAGTACATTACAAAGCAGTACATAATGAATAGTGATAATATGTACATAAAGTCATTCAATAACTAGAGCAAACAATACGTGGAAGAAGAAAATTGTGGTAGTGAACACCATGGTAGTCCAAATCAAAAGAGCATAGTGCAGAGGGGCATTGAGTTCTGGGGCATTGCAGTTAGCTGTTTATGATGGTGTAAATCTTTGATTGATGGTAAATCACATCCTAGTATCCTCTGTGTCTTTGCCACAACTCTTTGTAGAATGTCTTTGTCATGTACGGTAGTATTGGTGTACTCAAACCACTAGTGACTGTAGACTAGTGAATTGTGACTGTTAACTGGTGTGTATTGTCCAAGGACTACTGAATAGTGTCAATACGGTAAATTTAACATTCACTTGAAATTGGAAGTTGTTCATAACTTACAAACGTGTAATGTCCACTTCAAGACAGTCTCTGGTGAGAAGATGACATTCTAATTCTTGCCTTAAAAAACCATTCTGAATTTTGAAGGTTGTAACGTTGCCTTGTAGGTCTCCTACGATCCGCGATATGGTGATCAGGTGCATCGCCCAGATGGTCAATTCTCAGGCTGCCAATATCCGGTCTGGGTGGAAGAACATCTTCTCCGTCTTCCACCAGGCTGCCTCTGACCACGACGAGACTATAGTGGAGCTGGCCTTCCAGACTACTGGACACATTGTCGGTAATTCGCACACATCGGCCATCGATTGCAATTGTTAAAAAAATAATAAATAAAAATAATGAATAAGTCAAAAGATCCAGAAAGCATATAAAGAGTGTATATATATATATTTTCTCGTAGTGTGGTTTTTGGCTGAAAAAATGTCATTTGTGATTGAACAGACATGACAGCCCTTCTCCCTTTACTCTGTTAAACTTGCGGTTTCCTGTATTACATTAAACATTACATGAGGGAAATCTGGAAAGTACTGCTGTTGCTTTGCCATGCCCACAAACACCTACTACAGGAACTTCTAATGCAATGCTGTATTACCCCAAGTGCCTTTAAGGGCTGTATGGAAATGTGTGGATGTAAAGTGTCAGAAACACATGAATACAATTTCAAAATGCTTTCAGCAGTCACATAGAATTCAGCCTGCTCGCATATTGAGATAGCTGCTTTTCACATTTACCAGCAGTGCCACAAGCTGTTTTAATTCCATCCATCATTTTCTGAAGATTAATCTGCTTCAGCTGTACAAAGACAACTAAAACATAAAATATCTGTATCAAGCGAAGGTACTGTATACAGCTACGAGGAAGGGAGTCATAAAAACATTTCTTTAGTTGTGTTTATTGTGTTGGTACGCTCAAAACAAATGTTAAGGTTTTGGAAGACTACAGCCTTTTTAGCTCCTTATATCAGAAATTGGATTGTTTGTTGCTCCTATCAGTATAAGTAGCACATAAACAATTAAAATTATAAAACAAATGGTGTATGCATGTTACAAAAACTGCAGGAACAGTTGATTCCTAGATGTGTGTGATATAAATCCTGTGAATAATGAAAAGTTGAAAAGAAAATATTGGTAATATACAACATTTTCATAACAAATAGAAAAAGGACAGTGCAACGGCGTAGTGTTGCTGCCTGACCAATCTTGGGAACTGAATTTGCTTATGGCTCAGTGCCTTCTGTGTGGAGTTTATGTGTTCTCCCCTAAGACCACATGGGAATATGCCTGGAGCTCTGGGTTCATCCCACAGTCCAAAGACATTGTTTTCCTGTGCATGTGTGAGTGTGCATTCCTTTGCCTGCCTATACAGCTCTGGCCCACAGCAAGCCTATATTGGGCTAAAAGGCTTTAGGAAACGGATGAAAGGAAAAATAGACTCGGATTTCTTCAGTGGCTTCCTCAGACATTGATGACTCTCCTCCTCGTCATCTGTCCCCTCTTGTTTTTCCCACCTCCAGTGAGCACCTATCAGAAGCATTTTGCCGCAGCGATTGATTCATTCCAGGACGCGGTCAAGTGTCTTTCCGAGTTTGTTTGCAATGCGGCCTTCCCTGACACCAGCATGGAGGCCATACGGCTCATTCGCCACTGTGCGAAATACGTTTCGGAGAGGCCGCAGGTGAGTGCCGTCCGGTGTTTCAGTGTCTGAGCGGCTGATGGGGGGAGCACTGACCAGCAGTGCTTTGTTGTCTAGGTTTTTCCCAACTTTTCTGATTTCTTATCTTCTGATAAGATTTTATTTGATGCCTTATCTAGAGGTTTAGAAATTTTTTTTTGAACCGTTACATATGAGGAAAAACTGCTACAGTGACTGCTGAGGGGTGGAAATTTCAAGAAACCACTTTTTTTCAAGTGGTTTTGGTGGTGTGGATGCCTTCAATGTAACACCTTGTGCTTTGGTGACGGTGGAGGCTTACATACTCACCATTTATATGACAGCACGTCCCAAAAACTCAAAAACTGCCCCGGTTCTTTGCCTTCACTTTACCTGTGGAACTTGTAGTTTCACATGACTATTTGAAAAGACGAATTATTTTGAGATAATTGGATGAGAGATCTTCACAGTCCTTCATCGACAGCGGATCAGCAGTGAAACTTGACCTAAAAGATCACGGGTGAAAGCTAATTGGGAGAGAGCACTATGGGCCACTATTTTCCTATAAAAAGGTGGTTGGTGCCAGTGGAATGGTATTTTGTTTTATGCTTCCCAGGCCTTGCGTGAATACACCAGTGACGACATGAATGTGGCCCCGGGGGACCGGGTTTGGGTTCGAGGGTGGTTCCCCATTCTTTTTGAGCTGTCCTGCATTATAAACCGCTGCAAGCTGGACGTGCGAACACGGTAAGAGCCTCAGAACTGATCCCCTGGGCTTTGTGGGACACTCTGTGAGGACAGATTAAAAGGCATCTAAAAATACCTGTTGGGAAGAGGGGCATTTGTAGGAAAAAAACTTTCAACCTCTTGATCAAGTGCCATGTTTGTTGCAGTTTAGCGGACTCTTTAAGAAAATATACATGAGTGTGAAGTATCTGGTGCTGTGAGACATGCCAGATTTTCTTAAACTTATTTATGTTTCCAAATGTGTGGGTAAGTGGTTTGCAACTCCAGTTCTTCAGATAGTTAAGTACTCTCAACCTGCCATGGACAGGGGCCTGACAGTGATGTTTGAGATCATGAAGAGTTACGGACACACCTTCGAGAAGCACTGGTGGCACGATCTCTTCAGGATCGTGTTCAGGATTTTTGACAACATGAAGCTTCCTGAGCAGCAGACTGAGGTACTGTATGCGCTCTTCCTAGATAACCTGCAACAAGGTTCCCAGGTCCTTTTGCATATAAGGTTTACCAAAAAAATGTATTCCCTTGCTCGAAACCCACAGACTGCATGATGAAAGTTACTGCATAACATGTGATGAGTAGTATACAGTATAAAACCCTGCTTTTCAAGAATGTTAAACCACTCTTTCTCATTGACGCTGCCCTAGTTACTAGTTGGTATTTGGGCATGGTGTCATCTGGTTTATCTGTAACCAAAATTATCTGTCTTACAAGCTAGAGGGTAGATAAAGAGATACTTTCAAGTCGTTCTTGTTTGTACAGTACTCTTATGTGGGAATTATTTGCATTGGTAAAGAAATATGACTTCAAGAATTGGTTACTGTACAAATTGTGGCGGTGCAGTCAGATGCTTTCTTTCAGCTTCAAAGCATGATGGATTAGCCCCATTTCTGTATTTTTTTTAATTTCTTTTCAAGTTATCATAATGAACTATTATAAGAATCATCTGGGGAATTACTTGCCCCGATGTGTCCGTTCAAAGAAACAAACCAACATGCTGCTGAAGTTATGTTTCCTGCTGTTTTCAGAAAACTGAGTGGATGACTACAACATGCAACCACGCCCTTTATGCCATCTGTGATGTGTTTACTCAGTTTTATGACCCTCTAAGCGATGTCCTGCTCCCAGATATTTTTACACAGATACAGTGGTGTGTCTCACAGGGTGAGTAATACAGGATTGCATTTCTTCTTTGATAAAAGAAGAAGCTTTGAGATTTTTAACAATTGTCAGCCACCAGAATACATGCGGACACTTTCGTAGTGTCAAAGAGTTTCCCTTGAAAACAAAATCAAAGCCATATGTGGAAGTTTTTTTTTTTTAGAATTTGAGATTAATCTTTTAACACCAGAAATACTAGCCTTTGTTTCACCAGCATGACACAGCATATGCTCCACAAAACGGTGCACAACACTACCAAGAGGAACTGAAGTGTTTTACCACGGTACATTTGTAAAAATCTGGTGTTGTGTATCAGAAACAAATCTTGAAAATGAAACTGTAAATTCTTAATTTACATTTTCCACCCTTCAGCTGTTTAATGCTACATATTTTCACTTTCAAAAAGAGAACAGACCAATTACGGTCTGTGACATATGTTCCAAACCAAATTAAAGCAGATTAAATTTCAGTTTTCTCACTGTAGAAATTTTAAAATTAATTGGCAACCAGATGAAGGATTACCCACAATGCCATTACCCTCTGAAAACAAGACATTTAATTATGAGCTTTCCATACAGCACCTCAATTATGGTTTTAATTTAAAAAAAAATATTTTCCTAAATCAGAAAAATAAATACATCTAATTAAATAAATCTAATATTTATCTCACACCCAGGTGTACACATTTTTCATTCTCATGCAATTTATGAAGTCAAAGATTTAACAGCATTAAAATTCTATTCAAAATAAAATTTCAAATCCTCACAGACTAGGTGAAGTAAGCAAGTGAAATGCGATAATGGAACTTCTTCCAGTAAACCATGGTCGGTATTTCCCACATGAAGACACACCTGTGTTTGCTTTCAGATCATTAACGCAGTGTAGGGATCTCCTGGAACAGTGAGCCTCTGTAATAAGCGTGATTGCAGACGTGGAGAACTAGAAGCCTGAAATGTGATTCTGTTCCAGATAACGAGCAGTTGGCTCGATCGGGGACAAACTGCCTGGAGAACCTGGTCATTCTGAATGGGGAGAAGTTCAGCCCAGAGGTTTGGGAGCACACCTGTCTCTGTATGCTGGACATCTTCCACAACACCAGCCCCCATGTGTAAGTGCCAGCCCCTGCCTTAATATTGTAAAGCTGTTCTCCTGAAGGGCTCCTCAGGGCCCGCTGGGGAGACTCACCAGGGTCCCCTATTGTGGAAACACAGTGCATGAGAAAAGCTGTGCTGTACACGTGAGACTGAAAGCTTCTCCCCTTTTATTAAGATTTAAAATGACAGGTGCGACACTTAAACAGGTACAGTAGGTCTGGCAATCGCCAAATCCAGTTCTGATCCAGCCATGTCATTTCCTCTGTCTAGCTTGCTAACGTGGAGACCTGCCAGCCAGGAAGAGGACACTGGAGAGAAACACATGGTATGTGATTAGATTCGATTCATTTTTATTAGGTCTGCTTGTGAAAGTTAAGAGTGGACCTTAAGATTCACATGGAGGACACTGAATGGTCTAGCCCCCAGTTATCTTCAAGACTATTTGCATGAGTGTTCTTCAGCATAATCTCACGTTAAGTGTTTAAAGACCAGACTCCCCGCAGTGGACTTACAGCATCACTGTGGTGCTACACAGTAGAAGGCTCTGTCTGTGGAGCTCACCATCCTCAACCATTAGGAGACTGTCTGACCATCTAACATTTTTAAAACTTGTCTTAAAGACCAGTCTTTCATTTTCCTTTTCAACATTTGACGTTCTTTAGATTTCTTTATTTTTTCTTTTTACTTAAGCTACATGTGTGCTGTTGTGCAGTGCTTTGAGTTTCTAGGTCAGTGCTCATGAAGTTGTACTGCTTTTATTATTCAATAATAAAAGTGTTTAATATTGAAGGATGTGGAAGTGGACTCTCATTCTCAAAGCAGCTACGAAAGGAATCTTTCTGATAGAGGTCAGAGCCAAATGTCCAATGCCAGTGATGAGACCTGGAAAGGAAAATCCTATGCTAGTAAGTTGTTTGGGGGTTTGTCTTTCCCTTTTTTTTTGCATCTTTTAAAATAGCAGATTTTGTTCCGAAAAGGTCCAGCCTTCAAGGAGAAGCATGGATTGTGCAATGCAACGAAATATGAAACCACGTTTTACAGCAATTTTAATAATAATAATTCTATTGTTATCAGGCTGTTGACCTACCTCATAGCTCTTGTTTTATTCCTTTACTGTCAATACTAACCTAATATGCAGCCTTTTCTCCAAATAACCAAGGTATTTTTTTCTTGAATTTCAATACTTAAAATCCACATTTCGTGCAGCCATTTGCTATTTCCTCACACAAGACTGCCACTGTAGAGTGCATTGCCTTTATGCAGTATTTTATGAAGAAATGTTAACTGTGCTCTTCTTGTGAGTTTTTATTGACCACTGGTGTGCATGCTACCAGACTTTTAATGAATGCATCGCATGCGAGCAATTGTTTCACTTTTGTAGCGGTAGCTTAGAATATTCCCTTAGTGGGGGGATCTATATCTGACTCTTTCACCTTGAGTTCATAATCAGAAATATGCACACAGTGTTGTTGGAAAATAAATGTTAGTGTATATATCAGCTCTGTGCCTTATTGTGGCAGGTTGGGACATGAGGATGAAGGGATTACAGTAGCGCCCAGCCTGATACTAACGTTTGTTTTCTAGCTGTTGTAAAAAGGCACACTGGGTGTCAATGTATGAATTATATCATTAGTGACAGTTTCTGTGTACATTCTCACATGGGTATAATTAGTTGTGTTTCTTTGGCATATTAAGGGCTAGCACAGTGATAGTGGTTGTTGCGATTTTGTAGCAGTCACAAGATTTACAATGACAGTCTTGTTGATGGTTAGTCTTGGAAAAACATTGAATAAAGTCTCCTGTATGTCTATTGCCATTGTGGGTTCTGGCATCTGCAGGTCCCTGGTACTTGATAGTCAAGTTTGGAGTGCGTCGTTCTTTTTATACGTTTTTTATATCTGTGAAAAACACAAAACGTGAAAGTGCGGATTGAGTTAAATGGAAACTAGAATCCATGTTCTGTCAAAGTGATTAATTGAATCAATTGAATAATATAATAAGAGTTCAGGTTAGGAACTGAAGGAAATAAATCCCATAAATTAAAAGCAGATCCAGTTAAAGACAAACACTACAAAGATTTGCAAATACAGGTCAAAAAACGAATTAGACCAATAGGGAGATGGAAAAAGTTTTTTAGTAGTACAACAGTTAAAGAACAGTAAAGGAAGTAGTAAAGTCTCTTTACCATTATCATTTGGAAGATAAAAGGGAAATTCCTAATCTGTTAGATGAATGGTTTAATTTCTTTTTCTTGACCAAGGGAAAAAAAATCATGTTTAGGAAAGACTTAGTTCTCTTATAAATGATATCAGAATGGAACAAATGGTAGTATCACGTGTACTAGGACCTCTTGCATTAAATCAGCATTCAGGTTTAGATGAACTGTCAATTGTATTGGAGTAAATGATGAATCTCATTTATAGACCATGAACAGAATTTCTTCATCAAGTCAGTACATGAGTAATTTGAGTGAACATTTCCAAATGTAGCGCCCAACCGCTAATAGGTAGTCACAGAACAACAAGTCTAACTTCTGTTACATATAATACAAATTAATTAGCATGGATGATGTAAAGTGTTAACTCCATGATCTGATTCTAATCCAGTTAGACTAGAGGACTGTTCTAAAGGTGTGCCGTGTTTGAGGTCTTACGGGCCTGCAGTCCACGTTTATACAGCTGATGACTTTTCTTTTCATATCTGCTAGAAATAGCAGACCAGAAGCTGTTTGCTTGGCTGCTCATCAAGTGTGTGGTGCAGCTGGAGCTCATTCAGACGATTGACAACATCGTCTTCTACCCGGCCACCAGCAAGAAGGAGGATGCGGACAACATGACTGCTGCTCAGGTGAAGGAGGGGGCGGCTCTGCGGTAGAGGGACGGGCACTTTCTCAGAAATGTTTCAGTGTGGCCCTGAGCTCCTGTGCTTCAGGATTTCCTCATCCCTAACATCCCATGTGTCTTCTTTTCATCTGAGCAACTCTAAGCTCCTCTGCCTTGTTTAACCCTTAATAGCACAACAGCAGTGTCCACCCCAGTGCCATCATGGAGACTGGTGCACTGGGGTGTAGGAGGTGCGGATGGGGTGTTAAGCCGAGATCCCGACTCCTTACTCATTAAAGGTCCTGTGGCCCTGTTTGTAACAGTTAAACCCAGTGTCCTGACTGCATTCATGGGACCTCTTTCTCTTGCCTATCTGAGTTTACCACTTCATTCACTTAGTGTGCTAAGCTAGGAAACCTCGCACTTCTCCACCTGATGTAGCATGTTCCTCAGGTGACTGCTACCCCTCAGTGCTGGATGAAGTGGTCATCTCCAATCTTTTTCAATTTCGGAATCCTTTGGGACAAAAAGCACTATATGATTAATCAATAAATAACAAAAGGGATTAGAATTATTTTGATTTGGGTCTTTTTTAGTCTGTTTTTGTCCTGTCATTCAGAACATTCTTCTTAACGTCAGGTTAGACAGTCAGTCCCAGTCCTTACAGGTTCTGTGGTTTTGTTTCTTCCAGCCCTGATCTTAATATTTAATTTAATTATTTGGTAAGAAGTCAGATCATGTTTTTAGGTCTTCAACAGTTACTAATTAAAATGTAACTGCAAAATTTGACTTTTGGTATTTGAAATAATATAATAGCGGTCTGTTTTGAAGCAAAGCATTCAAGTCCTCATTTTCTACGCAGTCTCAAACTCATTAATAACTGAAAAAAAATGTAATTAAGCAAATACTGTAGGTAAACAAAAGGGTTCAATAAGTACTGATTAAAGTTATTCAAATGGAATGGACCCCAAAATATAGAGTTGAAAATCAAGAGTAAGAGACCAAACGTTAATTTATTATGGGAAGTCTTACAAATTTCAAACAATCAAATTCCAGTTATAAGCAAGACATGTGAGCGATATGTTTTGTCCATTTTAAAATGATTATTAAAGTGCCAGATTTATATTTGCTCCCATTTATATACAGATGCAAATCTAGACAGCACTGTACTGGAAAAGACAAGTGAGAAATTCTTTATGAAACAGCCTTTGTAAACATTTGCTTGGCTGGTTTGCCTGGATACTTTACTAAGCCACTCACAAGGACAGTTCGGTGTTCAGTGAGCTTTGAAGTCTCCTACAGAAATATCACAGCTCCATAGGCAAACTTGCACACCCGAGACTGTTTGACCTGGAGGGTGCCTGTGCCTGTGTCTGGGACTGTATCGCCGTGCCCTAGTGATCCCGGCGGCTGGCTCTGTGTTTCAGAGGGATGCTCTGGATGAGGGAGCTCCGGAGGAGGTGGGAAGCCAGGGGATGTACAGATACATGTCCTCTCTGCACCTCTTCAAGCTGCTGGACTGCCTGCTGGAATCCCATTCTTTCGCCAAGGCGTTCAACTCCAACAACGAGCAGAGGACTGCTCTTTGGAGAGCAGGTGGGAGATTGAAATTGGTGGAAGCCTATCTGTGCAGCATAATGTCTGCATCGGACTTCAGCTTCAACTCCAGCCCATTCGCCCAGCGGGTTTCAAAGAGCTCTGTAAATCCTGCCTTTGGCCCTAGAAGAAGAGTTATCCTTCAGGATTATTTGACTTGTATTCGTGGGTGCCTGTAGTGATTGGACTTTACAGAACCCATCACAGAGTTTGTATATGGCACTCTGTGCGCGTTTTTCCATCTCATTCTGTCAAGCCCTAGGTGTAAGTTCATCACATGGAGCTGAAGCAGTTCCATCGATAGATCTCAGTGATGTAAATAACTGTGGTCCTACCTTTTCTCCTTTTAGGGCCAGGTACTGTTTTCCTTTATTGAGTGAGTCATGTTTTCAGAAAACAAAACTATTAAAACTATACAAAAAATAGAAAAACAAAACACATAGAAATATTTTGTACTGAGGACATGATTACAGATGTGAGTCATTGAATGCTGTGTAGGATTTTAATTAATGGCGGATAGCAGATTAAATGCGGTGAGTGTTGCTCAGCTTCTTCTACTGCCAGGTGCTTTGCAGTACAACGTTTGTCCGAAGGCAAATGTATTTGTGGGTGGGTAAGTTGGAGCTGCACATATCTCCTGAGTGGGACAGCGGCTGAGTCCATCCATCCATTTTCTAACAGCTTAATCCAATTCACGGTAGTGAGGGAACCGGAGCCTATCCCGGCAATCAGCGGGTACAGGGCAGGGTACGCCCTGGGCAAGACGCCAGTCCCTCCCAGGGGGCACATGGACGCACACACTCACACCAGGGCCAATTTTCCCCGAAGCCAATTAGCCCACCGGTATGTCATTGGACTGTGCGAGAAAACTCGAGCACCTAGAGCAAAGCCATGTGAAATCGGCGCCAACATCAAAACTCTACACAGACAGCACCCCAGGTCTGCAATTGATCCCAGGGCCCCTGCTCAGTGAGCCAGCAGTGACAACCACCATGCCACCTGGGAGCTGAGGTCACTGGGTCTGTGCATGATGGTCCCAAAAAAAGATTGACATGCTCTGCACAAGATTGCAAGAACTTAATAATGCAGTCTGGATGCACCCTTAGTGGTGAATGTAATGAAGTAATAGGCACTGCAGGTAAGGTCTGCAAATATTTATAAATTGAGAGTATATGTATAACCAGGAGTAATGAAAACACTAACTTGGAATTTTACTGTCTCTGGCCCAAACCAAACATATCTCATCTTTTTTTAGCAGATCTCTACATACCAAGGCTTCCTGGTGGGCTGTACAGAAAAACAAAAAGCTAGTTTGAGCTCCCGAGTTTGACCTCTCCCGTTATTAGCCAATAATTAGGGTCGGCACATTATTCTCAGTGTTTTTAATCAGTATCCTTCTGAAGCTCTGTGTAAGAACCACAGCTCTGCAGTTGTCTGAGAAGGGACACATGACCCATTACTATGGGCTCCAGGAATGTGCTCTGTAATGTTCTTGAATGTGGACAAGCAGGAGGGGAAGTCACTGCAGCTAAGGATCTGTGGCTGTGGATGGAAGGTTGCTGGTTCGTATCCCGCAGCCGGCAGAGGAGTCCTGCCCCGTTGGGCCCCTGTGCAAGGCCCTTAATCCCAGATGCTCCAGGGCCGCCGTATAAATGGCTGACCCTGCGCTCTGACCCCAAGCTTCTCTCCCTGTCTGTGTGTCTCATGGACAGCAAGTTGGGGTATGCGAAAAGACAAAATTCCTGATACAAGAAATTGTATATGGCCAATAAAGTGATCTAATACTGCAACAAGCTTTCAGTCATTCATCAGCTCACCAGCAGTTTTCCCTGCAAAACCAACTATTCTGCTGAAGTGCAACAGTTCCCAATCTGCTTTTAGCTGTTTTTAGCTTTTTTTTTTTTGCAGGATTCAAGGGGAAATCAAAGCCCAATCTGTTGAAACAGGAGACCAGCAGCTTGGCCTGCTGTTTGCGCATTCTGTTCAGAATGTACATGGATGACAAGCTGAAGGATTCCTGGAGTGCCATACAGGGGCGACTCCTTCGGTGAGTCTGGAAACTGGAGTACTACAAAAATGGAGGTTTATTCACTGAAGCCTATAACCAGTCAGCGTCTTTTGTTCAAATGCATTTAGCTCAAGGACAGCTGTTGATTGAAAACAATTATCCAATATGTACCTACTGTATTGTTCATCTTTGCTAATTTTTCATGTTTTTTTTTCATTTAAGATTATTGTCAATTATTCATCCATCTGGAATCCGTATGGATTTTCTAATCCATAGTAACATGAAGAATTAATCCAAGTGATGTTTACATTGATCTTCTAATCATTCAAATTTTGTTGTGTCATTTCTGGACCCACAATTACCCCCTCATGCTCTAATCAGGGGTCTTGTTCAAAGAGTGGCAGCAGCACAAAATCTGGATACGCCCTGGATGGGATGCCAGTTGATCGTGGGGCACTCTCCGATACAGACACAAATATGCACATACTTGCACCAGGACCAATTTTCCCAGAAGCCAATGAGCCAACCAGTAATTCTTCGGACTGTGGGAGAAAACCAGGGCACCTGGAGGAAACCCATACAAATTCAGGGAAAATATACAAACTCCACATAGATAGCACCCCAGGAATTGAACCCAGGGCAGCAATACTGGCCACTGTGCCAGTTATGGCTCAGATTTGGTCATCTGAGGGTTGACGAACGGTTGAGTGGATTCCAAGTCAGCCGTCTGGACTACTTGGTTGATAGATTCTTGCGGGCTAGTAGTATGATTAGGCTGACAGCGATTTCTCCGCTGTAGAATCATGGAGTGATGATAATAAGCAAGGGATTCATGCATCTGTTGTATAGCAGTCCCATACTGATATACTGTATAAAGCAAGCAGAATAACATGATTTTCAGATCCTTGTTTTAAAGGTTTTGCCTGCATTCTTATGCGTCTGTAACACTGAGAAATAGTTTCTTTGGTTAAAAACCTGTCTGGTGTTTTGTCAGCTTGTGCTCTGAGCTGTGTCTTGCAAAATTGAATTTCAGATGCTTGTACACCGATCGGGGTTTGTATGAATTGATGTGTTTTATTGCTTTAACAGAGCTAGAACTGAAAGTGTAAACCTCAAATAGCTGTGGGCTAAAGAGGCTTTCCTCAACTTTGTCTCCTCAGGGTGTGCAGCGAAGCTCTAGCGTACTTCATCACCCTGACTTCAGAGAGCCACCGAGAGGCCTGGACCAGCCTACTGCTCCTCCTCCTCACCAAGACACTGAAGCTCACCGATGACAAGGTAGCCCTTCCTGCCTCGGGCTCTCTCCCACTCGAGTGACACGAAACGTTAGTGTCACATGGCTGAAGTGTATGTCAGCATCTTAGCGTCATGTATAGATCCAGTAACTACACTACACTGGCGTCTGATCTTGTTAAGCGTCAGGAGTTCAGTAGTTCTGGACTCAGTGCTTGAGTGTGACGAGTTCCCAGGAATGTTGAATTCCCTTTGGTGAAGCAGTAGGTGTGCACAGGCAAGTGTTTTTATGAAGTGAGTAACAAAACTAGTTACTGTGGTATATCCCCCTTCACTTTGTTTTTAAAATGTCTGGACAGAGGAAACACTGCGACATGAGGGAGAGGAAAAAGGTTCTTTTTAGAGAGAAATTTCAGAAAAAATGTAAGCAACGCAGGCGCGTCAGGGATTTTTCACTGCTTCATCTGGATGTCCTGACCGTTCTGTTTTTTTTCTTCTTTTTGTTCTTCAAACCGTTCAGTTCAGAGACCACGCCTCCTGCTACTACCCTTACCTGTGCGAGATCATGCAGTTCGACCTGATCCCCGAGCTCAGAGTGGTTCTGCGGCGCTTCTTCCTGCGGATCGGGTCCGTCTTTAAGATCTCCAGCGCCGAGGGGCAGCTTCGGCTGGTGGGGGACACGGAGCCAGGGAGAGTGGCGCCCGCCGCGGGGGTGTAGGGGACACCCGCCTGGAGCCTCCCATCGAAGGGGTGAGGCGTCTCTGAAGCCCAGACCCAGCTCCCCCCGTACCAAAGTACTCCACAGCCCGAGACTGAGCAGAAACCCCTTGGAATGCTCGTATTAAGTCAATGAAAAGAATAATTTATTAATGATATTACAACCCATATGGCAGCATTGATCTTTTTTTTTTTAGTGTGATACAAAGATATAAAATGTAAAATAAAATTCCAAAATATTATTTTCCCTCTTTATGGAATACTGTAAAACCTTTATGCCTGAAAGTTATGTGTAGTGTGCAGAGAGCTATTTAAAACCAGTGCCTATCATTTTAAAAATAATCCCATCCCGTGGCCCAGTGGAAGTGCAGCACTGCAACTTCATTGGCAGTCGTTGCTGTCACACACTATTTTTTCAGCTCTGAATCTGGGGTCTCCTAGTCTCGCTGTGAAACTGAATGTCTTGTATATTAGATTCCTCTTGAATTCCAAATAAAACAAGTTTTGTCCTGGCGAGTGGACTGCAGAATCCATTCTCTTGGAATTTGTTTGACTATATGTGGAACTAGGCGTTGCTACAGAAGACAGAGGAGTGGAGGTTTTTTGATGGGCATCGTTCTGGGCCCATGAGTATGATTTGAAAGAGAGGAATTTTGCCCTGTCATTTTACAAAATCCTACTTCAGATAGTGACGGTCTCTTCGTTTAGGGCACAGATTCATGATTTAAAATATTGCTGTTTTACATGTGCTGTTCTTTGGCTTCTTGTTTCCTTGTTTGTGTTGTCTACAACTAGTTTTTTTACTTTTGGTTTGGAAGCAACACTGTATATCCTAGTACATAGAAGAGGCCCTCAGTCTTTGGTGCACAGTTGTGTGGTCCTTTTCTTGTCTTGCAAACTTGTAAGATGTTTGTACTTGCAAACATCTTGCAAATATGTTATGCTTAACTTTGTTACTGATGGTAATTCAAACACAGATCTTCTACATACTGTATGAGTTATTATAAAGTATTGTTTTTTTTAACTCATTACACATTGAAATGTATTTTCCTACAGCGAAAGGTGAACACTGGGGAGTTTAAAGCTTTTTACAACCCGTTTAATTTTTTTGTCCATTTTTACCACCTCTTGCTAAGGCATTTGTCTCTCCTAGATGGTAGTCATGCCTGTAAATCTAATTGGCATCAAATATATCATTTTTACATAAACAAAATAATTGAAAAAAGTTTGAATGTGATGAGCAAATGTAGGTAGTGTTTTTTTTTTCCAGTTCCTACAAGCCTTATATTTCATATGTTAAGGAAAATTGTTGTCTTTGTTAATAATATGAAAGGCCTAAAACCTGACAAAAGCATAAAATTCTTAAAGCTTGTGTATTCTCACTGTCTGCTTTCTCTGTCCCGGCGTTAGTGAGCATCGCTTTCTCGGTCAGGGGCTTGTCCTCTCTCAGGCCACATCCACGCCGAGCTCTTCTGTCATCTTGAGGTAGAAACAAGCTTGACTGCATTTTTGAACAGAGACTAAATTGTAAAAGCTGACATGTAGGCAGGGTGAATATTTTACCTCTTTCTGTGAGGTGCACAATTAAGCTTTAAAATTAAATTTCATTTTCTTGAGCATTGTATGGTATCATGAATACCCTAGTCCACCAGATACCAAAAGTCAGAGATGCATCTGCTACAGCACAACTTCTGAAACCTTTTGGCAGCTTTGAGGTTTACGTTATTAACTTTATTAGTTTGTGGCATTTATGTAGCGCTGGTCATCTCTGAGGATCTCAGAGACCCCCACGTATAAGTGGAGTCAACTTCATACACCACTGAAGAGTAGCACACTCCTGACTTGCACGCAGCGGTGAATTCATCTGGCTGTCACAAAGGGAACCATTTTGTTTTATTGAATTTGTTTTTTGAACATCAAGGGAGGTTTAAATCGTTACATTCCAAAATCCTGTCTGGGGTTCACCTTGTCTTTGGTCAGGCAGGACAGGGGTGCTTTCCCAGTATATTCAACTAAGGTTTTCAAACATAATTCAGATTTTAGTTTTTGAACAAGCCCTCTTTGTGAGCAAGCACATGGGTATATATTTTTGGCATTTAGACAAGCAGCTTAAGCATATATGTTCATTAAAAGTGAAACATCATCCAGGGGGATGATTTAAATCAAATGAGTTAAACCATTCAAAGTGTCTGTTAACTTGCAGACTGTCACAAGTTTCCAGCGTGCTGCTGCAGCGATCCTCAAATTGACATTATATGTCATATAACACCATCAGTTTTGTTTTTTGATCCAGTCAGCACAAGTTCATGTATTTTGAAGTTTGTGTTTGTGTACGTGTTTTAGCCGAGCTACTAGTCTTTGGCAGGATCCTTGTAGGCCTGTGTGACATTTCATTAAAAACCTTTTAAAGCAAAAAAGTGACAATTTTTGTTTTGTGAAGGCGAGTGAGTGGAATTTCTTAAGATCCCACCCTCCACTCAGAGTGAGCATATCACTGCTCTGTCAGCTCCTCTCCACAAAGGGATGTTAAGAATCATTCAAATGCATTTTACTGCATTTAAGTTCTTCATTTTTCTTATGCACAACTATGCTCCAGTACATGATAAAACCTGCCCCCTGCAGTGTGCTGCCAAAATAAGTTTATAGAATAAAGATGATCTGTACGGCCATATGACCAGCTAAGGTAAATTTAGTTACTGCTCATCACATCCATTTGAGCATGGGCAGTAATGGCTTTGCCTTCAGGGTCTTGGGTTTGATGAAGATGAAGTAAAAGACTGACTATCATTAAACTTCTACTGTACATTGATGTTTAATTAGCGATGCCTTACTAGCCAGATACTATTGTGAAACTTAGAACAGTTTTAAGTATAGTTTTTTTTTTTCAGGTACGTGAGATTTATTTTGGCTCACATGCAATACAGTGCTTAATGAATCTACAGTCGGCTGTTTAAAGAATGTAAAAAGATAAGTAAATTAAAATGTTAAATGACCGTTAACACTATACAAAAGGTAAGTTTGCATGCCATGGAACATTCAATAGCTCCCCCAGTACTGCTTGTGAGCCACTCAGGCCACAGACTGAATCACTTGCTGTGATTTAAACTTAACAGCGTGAGTTGGAAATGTAGCAATAACAAGATGGGCAAAATGACCTGTATATTAAAGGAACTATGAGGTTAAAAGATTCTTGACATAAAAAGGTTGAGTAACACTGATGTAATACATGAATAAGTCCTACAGTTTTAAATAATGAGGACTTAGTCGTGTATTATTTGCAGTGAAAGTAATAAAATCCATGATGAGCTCTGGTGGTATCAAATACCAAAACATATAAGTTTTTTACTTAGTAAAAAATAAATAAACTTATAAGGCTTATAAGGAACTTGTAAGGTCTTGTAATCCTCTCCTGTATTTTCAGACACAAAGCACATGAGGTGTTGTAGGTCATTATAGGCATTTTGGGTGCTTCATTAATTTTATATAACAGTCCTTTGGGTTACAGGAAGGTCTTGGAATAATGTGGGTGTGGCTTCCCAGCATGAAGATATTCGTCAAAATTTCAATTCAACTTTTACGTTATGATCCTTCATTCATGTTTTTTATGATTAGTTCTCCTGAAATTTGAATTCAAGGATTTGAAATGAACATGGTCGTTAACTGGTTTATAAATTCAAAGAACGATATGTGAGGTCATTGAATGTTTTAGAACCCTTAATTCTCCAAGTTAGCAGAACTGGAAAAGAATGGAAATAATGTTGGAGATAAAATTACACAATTTTTGTGGGGAATTGGAGAATAACAGGAATTTATAGAAATTAATCACAATGTACTTATTAATTTACCACAGCATTGTTAATGTTAATATTTAAATACCATGTAACTTAATTTTTAACAGAACAGACTTGCAATTGTTCTATGCATGTAATTTTCTATTATTTTTCCATGGTGGTTTATATTTTATCACACATACCTTGTATGTATGTTTATGTAAATGCATGTGTGAACACAGCAGCACGAGAGATTTTTTTAACATTTTAAAATTATCTGCGTCTATACAGACAATGACCCATGTGCAATTCTTCAAACCTGGAGGTATTATCTGAGGCTATAATATTCCCTGTTTATTCACGAGTTAATCATTTTAGTGGTAAAAAGTGAGATAATATGACTTGCTTTAGGATCCATGGAGTCATGGACATAAATGGGTGTGATTCAATCATTTTAGCCCTTTTGCTGAAGGAGTATTTGTGTCTGGGTTACTTAGGAACCTTAATACTACTGCATTCCTGCCGCAGTGTGGGGAACCTTCAGAAAACTAGAGTAGCTTGGAATGGAACATGAAGCTGCTGAAACTCCATTTAGTGCTGTCTAAAGCTTTGAAATGACATGCTGTACTTTCTCTTGAAACCGTCTGTGCAAGATGTCTGGCCCCTAACTTGTCTGTAAAATCTAGTTCTTAGTATGTAGTTTTGTAAATGACGATGTATGTAATCCCATGAAGTGTATTTAAAAAACGGTTTTGAAAAGCATCACCTGCAAGTGTGGATGTCTACATTTCTGTGGAACTATGATGAAATATGTAAAATTTTCATGTAAATTATATATATATGTAACAAATCAAAAACCCTATTGTACTCTTCCATGCAACTGGTCAATTAATCAATAAAGTTGAAATACTGTGATGTGTGGTGTTCTCTCCGTCCATTTACCACCATTTTATAATTACTGTACTAACGTCAAAAGTTAAATGCCTACCTCAAAGACTCCTTAACCATTCAAAAAATCATATCTAAAATGGGTCACTGCAACATGTGAGCATGCAACACATGCAGATGCTGAAATACATCTGCCATTATTGATCCATTAGAAGTCTTGACAGTTCCCTGTTAATTTCTTTGCATTGATTCTCTTTCTTGTTATAAAATGTTCTCAACAGCAATTGCAGTCCACCTTTACCACCTACTGGCACTCTTAAATGGACCTAAGGATGAACCTAGGACCCAGAGATAACATGCCCCCCTGAATCTGATCATAAGTGTACTTATTTATTTTTATAAGAATTATAGGCAAGGTGAAAATGATTGTTATATGCTGTCTTTAAAGGTAATGTATTATGCAATTAAAATCGGAACTGATCAGGGCCCACTTCTGCCTCGAATTGTTTTATTGTACAGGAAAAATCTCATAACTGGAACATTGAGAGAATGTAATTGCATGTGACATTCAAATCTACCCAAGGGGTATCACAGGAACACCGTGGAGCTTTGCTGTAGAGAATATTTTGAATTGATCTTGTATGAGAAGAGTATTAAACTAGAAAATTTGATCTCGGCGACAAAATGTCTTAAACATCGGCGTTTATGTGTTTGCAAATTACGACATTTTGCCCTTTTTACAACGCTATACGTGCTTATACATCGGCAATATTGTAATTTTCACTGCTTTATTACAAACCATTAAAAAGTGAATATAAATATTTAATATTTATATAAAATATTAACTAGACAACGATAACAAATAAAAACAATAGAATACAGGCCATATTTAATACCTTTCGTACTAATGACGTAATACGCATATGACATCAAAACTGTGAGACGCCTGACGTAAGGTTGTAGTCAAGTTGTAGTCCGCGGGGCGCCTGCGCAGTGAGGTCAGCGCGCCGTTAGGACTGGTATTTGAAAAGGAGAGCCGCCTGACAGCAGAGAGCTGAAATTGTTGAGGATCTGCGGATTCAGACTTTATCTGAAAATTAAAATATAAAGCTTTATAAGCGCGGAAGGTAGGGGTACTCAAAGTTTTAAGTTCTTTTTTTATACGTTTGGCTTTTAATTTCTCTCAAATATTTTTGGCGTAACATTCAAGGCCTTTCTTTTTAAGTGTATCGCTTATTAGAGTCATTACCCTTTGTAACAGGTTTAAATGAAAGATTACCAGTCTGATGAATGGTTTTGATGTCCATAGATAGTAATAGAGTATTTTATAATAGTTTTCTTTTGGGAGTCCGCTGGCTACATGTGAAGTATTGATGTATCTTAACTAATGCGGCTTTTGAACTTGACTAAGTGGCTTAGGGGACTTTGATAGGTGCAGATACGTTTTATTCGATTAGGTTATTCCACTAAATCGCCGTGTGTGCACAGAAAAAGAAAGTGTAGCGACTGGAGTAAATGGCACACGATTGCAGGAGCTGCACTGTTTCTGCACAACTTGCTGAGCGTGACTGGGGGTTCCTGCATGTCATCCCAGAGGTGTGAGCATAGGCTTTCTGTGCCTAAGTTTAACAGCCCGCAGGCATGTTTTGTTGGACGAGGCTGTAATAAAGGAGAGGAATAGAAAACTTTATACTTTGAGTTTCTATTCAGTCTATTAATTCTGGACCTGATGGGATTGCGGTCGTTGTCGTTGTATTTTAATGCCATTCGCGGTGCAGAGTCCCGTTCTGTGTTAGCTGAATGAATTTAATAAAACACCCACTCTTTACACAAGCTAAATAATTGAGAAAGAGCACGGTATCTATGTAGTGGAAACGGAAGTTTTTGCGACTCCGTGGAGAAGCAGACCCTGTGAAATGGGTTTCAATATTGAGCTCGGAAAGGGGCCTTCTCGTTTGTCGGGCCTGGTTCCTGAGCGATGCCTCGATCTAACTTGTCTTTGCTCATGGTGATTGGCTCAGAGCTGCCCTCTCCCCTAGTGGGCGGTGTTGATTGGTCAAAGAGTGTGCTTATTTAAAATTTAAACCTGCATTCACCAGCAGGTTTGGTTGTGTCGCACTCACGCATACAGTGACCCATGCCGAGTTGAAGGCTGCTATTTGGCTTTCGTAAACATACGCTGGTAACCGAAGGAATTGTTTGTAAAATAAGTATGTTGTTATTTTCAAGTGCTTGCTCTTTCGGTTAGTCCTGTGTCTGGACCATTTTATTTATCAGCGCTTCACGTAATAGATCACGCTTCTGCGAATCTCAGAAATGGGTGTGATGGTGATTCCGCCTCATGACGTGCCTGATTTTAAAGTGTGGGATGAAATAACGTAAAAATAGAAACGGGGCACTGCTGTCTAATCGACGCAGTCGGTTAAAAATCTGGTGATACTAAAATTTCATGCGCTTAACAAACGTTTTAACATCGACCGAAAGGACAAGGATGATTAACAAAACGTTTTCCGCATGAAGGAGCCAGAAAGCTCAAATGAATTTGCTAGATGGTAGGGGGAACCACGGTATTTATGGAGAATGTCGAGATACAGTGTTTAGTGTTTTCTAACTGGTAACGTTATTTTATTTTATGACTGTTACATTTCAGACAATGCAAACATTTCGTGGATCTTATTAAAACTTGGAACCAAAGCTCGGGAGGGTTTTCTATTCTACGTTTGTGGGCGATTGCTTTTTTACGATGTCCTATTTCTTAGGTAACCATGGAATTAAATGAAGCCAACCTGCAGACGCTCACAGAGTTCTTGAGGAAGACCTTAGACCCTGATCCCACAGTCAGACGTCCAGGTAAAACAAACCTACAGGGCAGTCGTGATCTCCAAAGTTATTTTCCTGACTCTCCCAACCTCAGGCATACTGCTGTTGGCTCAAATTCTGTGTCCTTTCAGCCTTGCCTTGCTCCAGTTTTGTTCTGTAAACTTTTGACAATTTTGATATTTAGTCTTCAAGGAAAATGAAACCTGTATATGAAGGTAAAGGGGTTCTATGCTAAGAAACCAAGGAGTGTTTAGGTTAGTTTGGCAAGAAGGAATAGTGCTGAGCTCTAATATGAGAAAGTGAAGGCCTGCACAAGCACACTAATTCTTCATCTTCTCTGTGCACTTCTGAGTTTAAAAGTCACCTTTTTCCATATTTGCATGACCAGGCTTGTACATACTGCATTTATCCTACTGTTCATGGCTTGTTGGATATAGACATGTTTATATTTAAGAATAATTTGAGACCTTAGGATGTGCCTCTTCACGTCTAACAGTTGGCAGGGAATCTAGTGTCGTGGTTTTGTGATAAACCCTTTTTCTTGCTCTTCCTAGCGGAAAAGTTCCTTGAGTCTGTGGAAGGGAACCAGAACTACCCCATTCTGCTCCTCACGCTGCTGGAGAAGTCCCAGGATAATGTCATCCGAGTGTGTGCTGCCGTGACCTTTAAAAACTACATCAAGAGAAACTGGCGCTGTGTGAGTAGACCGTTAGCTTACTGACACTGTTAAGATTTACCTTTGCCATTTTTAATTAGTGGTCTTTAAAAGTGAAATAGCCCTCCTGTTGGAATTACAAGGCTATGTGCTTTTGTATTTTGTGTCCTGTATACACAATTTTGTAAATGATCAAAGACGTACTCATTTGGATGAAAAATCCTGAAAATCCCCCTTTTCTTTCTCCTGTGATGATGAGCATTTCCAGATAATTTTGTTTCTACTTCTGTTTATTTTGCTTTGTCTTCATTCTTGAGACCATCTCATCTCTAGCTGCTGATGAATCACTTCAAATTTCACATGGTGTGGTGGCTCTTAATGTATTTTTAGACACTGAAGAAATCTACTGTTTAGAAAACGTTTGGAGCTTGGTCGTCCCTGTTTCATATCAAAACTACTGTATTTCCAGTAGTTGTCAGTAGCAAAGGAACCAGTCAAGGTCAAATAAATAAAGAATAGAAAAAAGAAACGTTTTGTATGCTGTGTTATCCAGGTGTGAGCTTGCTCTTAAATGTTTCCAACTCTGGGTTTTACCTGGAGATATTATTCCTGACCTGTGCCCTCTGGAGTATAATTTTGTAGCTGACACTTTGCTCCATTTGTGTAATCATGAAAGCCTAGGTTTTCATTATATTAATATGCAGCCTGGCTTCCTTGCTTGTTGAAGGAAAGTACTTTTAGATCATCTCAAGAAGTTGGTATTCTGCTGATGAAGTGTTTTAAAGGGTTCTATTTTTTTGTAGCTAATCTTGTTTGAATATTTTTAACATAAATGGCAGCACCATTTCCTTTACATTTCAGGTTTATAGTATGTAATGTATTGTATAATAGTGTCTTTTTCAGTAGAGCAGAACATCCTCTACATCTGCTGCCAACTAATAGGACCTTTAAGAATTCATGTGATTGTGTTTCTTTAGACAAATCATTGCCCTCTCATTTTCAGTTTTCAGTTGTTTGCCAAAACAGCATTAGTAAATAATTAGTCTCATTTCAGTGTTGTGTGTTTGATGGGTCTACATTTAAAATTACTGATTCATTTGAGTAAATGCTGTCAGAATCCAGAGTTAATCTAACTTTACAGTAAAGCAGGTCAGTGTATCATAAGTGCTTGTTGAATCTTGTAAAATTCACAGTAATTCTGCTGGTGTTAAAGTTATCTTCCATTTTTTTTGTAACTTGGTTGTCCTCTGATCCTCTCTGGTGATCTACGTATTCAGTTTTTTAAACAGCTATAGTTGCTTCAGATTGAAAGCCCAATCTGTATTGGACGATGAGTCAAACCTGAACTGAAAGTTATATGCATTGCCTTTCTGTGAACATGGGTGGGAATAACAGCAGTTGATGTCTTAAGAAATTAAACAGCTTGCATTGTCAGATAAGATGCGGCGTTACTTCTGGTAATGAATGTTAAAACAGTTTAGAAAGTTCTTGATATTTTAATGCCACTCGTGCAACTGTTTTTGTAGGTTTATGGCATTTAGGACTTTGATCATGTGGATCATTCAGTCCTTCCTGTTCCAAGTTGTTCCATTGGTCCTGCTTTGAAACTCCCTTGCATGGTTTCAAAATTACTTGCAAAGCTATATGAGGTGAATGAAATCTGGTGTCGTCCCTCGGTCTTCTGCCCTGATTTTAACTTTCTACAGTATGTTAGTAATATTGCTGAGGTATTCAGAACCTCAGTTTTATTCCCCTAGCACAATTTTGTGTTCAGCTGGACCCACTTGATCACTGATGACCAATTTGCTGATGAATGTCTATCAAATTCAGCAGACTCGGTGAACCACATTTCCTGCTAAACTAGGTTAAACTTAATTTTTGCTCCTCAAAAATGGCTTCATCTTATCCCATAATCATTTTTTTTTCTTTTAGTAAAATCCATAGTAAGTGCTAAAACTGTTGGAAAATGCCTTCACTTTCAAAAATGATATTAAGTTATACTATGCTGTTGTGTTTTCTTACATCAGAACAGTACAAATGTTTTTAATTGGGATGGTCTGTATAGCTGTACAATTATCTTCACTTGTGAAACGTATCTGTAAATCCTCCAAGTTAACTTTTTATTTGGTGGTGAAAAATGTGTAAATCAAATCAGTGTTGTTCTGTAAGTGTCTTTTAATAAACAGCACCCGATGAGCTAAGAGAAGTCAGGAAATTGGACCAGTTAGTCTAATATTTAAGACTATGGGATGAGAACCTACAGACACCAGCTTTCCAGGACTGAAGATGGACCATGTTGCTTGAAGGAAATGCTGACTGGAATGATTTTTAAGGGATTGCTGTCAGAGACCTTGGGATTTGTATTTACGCATGTTTTGTTTTTTTAAGGTGCCATTATTCAGTGTAAGATGTTTTTGTGTTTTTAGGTAGAAGATGAACCCAACAAAATTTCAGATGCAGACCGGACGGCAATTAAAGCAAACATTGTGAATTTGATGCTTAGCAGCCCAGAACAGATTCAGAAACAGGTATGTGTTTTTTTTCCCCCATGAATCAGAGGAAGGTTTTCTACTATGTTGCTGCACTGTCTGCATCCCAGATAAATTCCCGAGCAATACTTTTATTAGCATTGAACCTCTAGGTTGGCTTTTGTGACTTGACTTTCATGTTGAATAAAAGCAAGGAACATCTTCAGTTAAGTCTGACGTTTCAGTCAATTAAGGGCCCAAGAGTGTTTTTGTTTGTCAGCTTTGAGTTGGCAAATGGGTGATGACAAGGTACAGATAATTCTGCAAAGAGGTGTACCAGTACACCTGATAACCAGCTGGGTCAGGGGAAAAGCTTAAAACAAAGTTTCTAAAAATGATAGTTATGTATGCCCCGTGCCTGAATGTAACTGCATAAGTATTTTCTTTTCACATAGCAAATTTAAACAATTCAAAGTTTAAAGTCTTTCATGGGATGATTCATGTGGTGCAAGTGTTGGCCCTCTGTAGCAATCATTCTGATCACAATGCACGCCATGTGCTTGTGGAATACAGGCATTTCTTTGAACAATCTCCAGTATTTACCTTTTTTTTCCCAGAAAAGAGGATATGAGTATTATTTATGCTGTTTTGATAAAAAATAATAAAGATGTGTGAAAGCTAATGCTTAGTTGGAAGTTTCTGGCAGTTTAATTCTCAAACATAACTAGTAAATTTGGCACTTTCTTAATTACCCTCTGCATTGGAATACTCATTTCAAAACCTATAGCTACATACAGCTGGCATGAAGCACTTCAGTCTTTGTTTTGATGTCTATAAACATAAAGTGCAGTGGTGTTTGATAATTGCGAATCATCTCCTTGTAGATATCATGTAATTCTTGCTAAACTGACAACATATGCCAGGCTTTAAACTTGCTGTTCTGATTAATGCTCTGTAATCAGGCATTGAGCGATTACATGAGAAAAGTTGGGCTTCGCAATCAAAGACATGATTTTTATGCAGTAAAGCACAGATTTAATCAACATATGCGCAGTTAATCTGTTTATATTCCAAGAAAACTTTACTAGAGGTCCAGTTGATGTCGTGGCCTGTGATTAGATTTCAGGAGCCAAGCTGGCCTGACCAGTATGCGGATGAGACATTGAGAAAAATCTGATTTCTGCTGCAGTTGATGTTATCACACCTGCTGTCGATGCTTTCGACCACAATATTCAACATAGTTCCCGATTACGGTGACGGGTCATTTGTGCTCTATGGGACTTGTTGTTGAGTATTGTCTTAATTTGCAATTCCTATGTACAGTGTTCTCACTGAATTGTATAAAGATTACCTAAACGATCCCATGTTTGTAAACAATTCAAAATGTGTTAAAACCGCTATTACATTGCTGTTAATACAGGAACTGTATTTACTGACTTCTAATTAGCTGGCCTGGTGAAGAAAGAAAATACATTATATAACAAACATATGGTTTTGGTAACAGTTCAGAAACTTAACTTTTTATGTGTGACTATCTCTAGATATTCTCTAGTGATTACTCTAATGCTAACGTGCAAGTTCTTTCTGTGTAGCTCAGTGACGCTATCAGCATTATTGGGAGAGAAGACTTTCCTCAGAAGTGGCCTGATCTCCTGACTGAAATGGTCAACCGGTTTCAGAGCGGTGACTTTCACATCATTAACGGAGTCCTGCGGACAGCCCATTCACTTTTCAAAAGGTTTGTAGTATGGACGACGATGTTAGCTTTGTGGAGCCTATGCCTGAGTGAATTTATTATATACTCACGCAATTGCAATCGCCAATCCAAGTGTAGGCTTGCAATATAAGGCCTTTTATTGCATGGTGGAGAATGAGGACCTGCAGACACCCACCCACACTTCAAAGTCAAGCTGGTAGATTAAGTGGTGTCTGAGAAAAGGATTCTGGGGCTAGGAATTACAGCTTTAACACCTTTTCTGTTAATGTGATATGCTGCAGCTCCCAGCATGAGAAATGTGTACTCTTGCCCATTCATGTCTTCTTACCTTTGCTATACTGATAGGCGTTTCACAATGTGAAGGGCATGTGGAATAAAATTGCAAGAATAATTAAATGCACCTCTGTATAGGTTGAAAGGTGAAAGATGGATGTTGTATCATTTTTTATGCCATCATGGGGGGGGGGGAGGAACGAACAAGAATAAGGGGCAAAAGTGACATGTTTTTTTTTTCTTTGCAAGAAAGTGGGATGAATTTTTAAACAGATCTTCACTTAACCAGTGACCTACATCTTGGCATGGCAACTTTGTTTTTTGCCACTGCAGGACAAGGGGGAGCCTAACATATTTAACGGCATCCTAATAATATGCTTTTACTTTAACCAAAACTGATTAATGAGATTAAACATCACTTTTTGTATTGGATTTTCCTTTGGAGCTCTCGTGTGTGATATGTTTTGGAATTAATTGCTAACTACCAGGCAAAAAACATACGTATTCTAACTTTAATCAGATGTTAACTAGTAGACTAAATTAGTGCAACCTGCAGGCAGCAACTAGATAAGTGTTTCTGATTGGTTAATATGACATTTATTAGAAATTGCACAGTAAATATGAACACTTATTCAATGTTTTAGAAGTTGAAGAAAAACGTATTGTTCATCACATTCATTCCAAATATAATGATTCATTAGCAGTGCAGTGTATTTCGGTTAACTGTGGTGGTCAGGGTGTTTTTTGGAGAACAGTAGGAGATGTTTCTTCTGCATGCCAGTCATACGATGAGTTACTGAATGCACGTCTCTGCCTTTTGTTTTCCACAGGTATCGGCATGAGTTTAAGTCAAATGAGTTGTGGCTTGAAATTAAACTTGTGCTGGACACTTTTGCACAGCCTTTGACAGAACTTTTCAAGGTAAGTGTTGGTAGTATTTTTAATGGATTATGTACAGAAAACATCATAATCGTAATTTTGGCAACTTTGTTTTTCCTTATCCATTTATTTTCCATAATGAATAACATTACAAATACAAACTTGGAGACTCTAAGATTTCAGCTTAGGGCTAAATGTAAAAAAAAAAGTAACTTTTTAATATTCCAAACAATACCCCCCTTTAAAGTTTTGTTGTACATTTGACAGTTTGAAAAATTAAGGTGTGGTTGATATTAAATTTGGATATAATTTGTTTTAAAATAACCATTCATGGATCCTGTTCTTGTTTTATTAAAGTGATTGGTCAGCTGCAGTTACTGGAGCTGCTATAGTACTGCTATGTAACAAAGTGCAGCAAATTAAATTCTTCTTTCCTTATTAATGCCAATATTTCAGACCTTGCATACAGCAGTATCACCATGCAATTTTTGCCGATCCTCACCAGTAATATGCTACCGTAAATGCTTAACATGCTTGAGAAACACCAGCCTGAAGAACCGGAGGATTCTGATGGAACTTGTCTTTCAGGCCACCATTGAGCTCTGTCAGACTCATGCCAGTGATGTGAATGCCCTGAAGATTCTCTTCTCTTCCCTGACTCTGATCTCCAAGTTGTTTTACAGCTTAAACTTCCAGGTAAGAGTTTATTACGGTTTTTCTCCTCATCTTGGCTCTCCTAACGATTTCTGCAGATTTTTGCATTATTCTTCTCTAAATTAAGAAATCCTCGTTGCCCAAATTGTTAGGAAACCCCAGTACTAGAAGATGCTTTCTGTGGTAGACAATGCATGGCTGCTTTGAAGACCGTGAGGTTTAACGTCACTGGTCAGAAAAATCTCCTGGTATCAATTGTTAAAAAATCAATTCTGCAACTAGAGAAATCGGTATGCACATCACAGCCTTCATTAAAGGTGATCCTGCTACATGAATGGAATGTGACTGGGCAACAGAGCTTTGAGGAATACACACTGCATCCTGTTTGCTCTTGCTTCAATATGGTTTTTGGGGGATTGTTAACCAGAGAGTGTATGACTCTTCATAATTACACTAGTTTTGGTTTGCCATTTAAGCCATATCAGCATTTGAGTGTTTTCTATATTTTAAGTGGCTTTTCACTCATTATATTGTAGGATCTTCCAGAGTTTTTCGAAGACAACATGGAAACATGGATGACAAACTTCCACAATTTACTGACTTTGGATAACAAACTGCTTCAAACTGATGTACGTATACATTTTAACTCATAATAGGAGGTAATCTATAATTGATGCATTATTTTCTTTTCTGACTTTCACAAGAAAATTACTTATATACTGATATTTTGTGAAAGCGCTTTCCTGTCCCACTTACATTCTGCATACCAGTTTAAAATGTATTACTTCATCTCTGCCGACATGTTCTTAAATTGTTAATATTCCTTGGATGCGTTGTAAGTGTGCAGTTAGATTTCAAAGGTACTTTGCATTCTGTTGGCTAGAAGTAAGACTGGTGTATAGCAGCTGGTTCTTAATCTTGGCAATGTCATTAATGATGCTGGGATAAACGATGAGGGTAACTGTAGAAAACAGTGTAATCTTTATTACCACATTGAAAGGTTTAAGTTGAAACATGCATCATACCTGCATAACTCCCATCTGATCCCACCTTCTTATACTTGCAGTTGTTTTTTTTTTACAGTGTTGCATTTAATAAATATCATGACTTGTCATGAGGTGCATATTTAGGAAATGGCTACAGGTTTTCTCAAGTTTTACCCACTGCTTGTTTTTTAAATGTTTTAAATGTACTGTGTCCGATGGTTGGCTAATGACATGCATCCTGATCTTGTTTTGTCAGGATGAAGAGGAAGCAGGCCTGCTTGAGCTGTTGAAGTCTCAGATCTGTGATAATGCTGCTCTTTATGCCCAAAAATACGATGAGGAATTCCAGCCCTACCTGCCACGCTTTGTCACGGACATCTGGAACCTGCTGGTCACCACTGGCCAGGAAGTCAAATACGATCTGGTAAAACTGAAGCTTGATTTCTATCTTTATCTATAAAAAATAGACCAATTGGTGTGACCAAATCATAAATTGTAAATTTCCACCAGCAGTAACAATGTTTTATTTGAGGCACTTCAGTGAGGAAGGGTTGCTTTACAGATCTATTGAATAAATCTATTTGTGGTGTCAAACATGCGATGTTTGTAGAACAGGCCTAGCTTTAATGTACTAAGACATGGATCTATGCATTTTCACATCTGAAATAGAAAGGAGTAGCACTAGCTTATTTTATTTAACCCTGCTTCCCAAACTGGCACTGCCTGTGCTGGAACATATGTACTACTGTAGATGTTTGATGCAGTCACTTATAATACAAGCTTATTTAGTTTAACATCTACATGTGCACTGTGGAGGCAGAGATTTGGGGTTCTGAAGTGGCCTTTAATTGTTTTCATCTTTTGTTCTTTACTGCTACAAATGAAGGTCTGAAGAATGTAGTTTCTCTAGTATATGCTTGGAATATTAAACAGACTAATAAGCAATGTAACAAATGGTTACAATTATCCAGCACTTGTTTCTGATGACGGGCCTTAAGTACAGAGCCTAAGCAGAAGTTAAATTTGGCTGTTGGTTGAGTAAACTGAAGGCGTTTTGTTTCAAGTTAATGTATCTATAAGAAAATGTGCAAAAACCTGTAGAACCAAATTTGAAAGGGTAAATGAGAAACTTCTAGATTCTGCCCTCTGACAACTGCAAGTCTGTAACAAGAGGTTTTAAGCTTTTTTCCCCACTCTTTCTCCTGGTTTAGTTGGTGAGCAATGCCATTCAGTTCCTGGCGTCAGTCTGTGAGAGACCTCATTATAAGCACTTGTTTGAAGACCAGAACACTCTGACCAGCATTTGTGAAAAGGTTATTGTGCCCAACATGGAATTCAGAAGTAAGTTGAGTCATTTATTGGCAGTATTTTTTTTTTTAGTGCGTTTGAAGATGTTGGTTGAAAAGTAATGAAAACGCACTTCAGAAAAGCTTTTGAAAAATCGTGTCCTCACCCTAAACAAAAACCAATAGATGTGGTTTGATTTTCCAAAAAAAACAATTTCTTGGTCAACTGAGCTAGCATGAGCGAAAGAGAAGCTACTTTTTACTGAGGTTTTCAGATTTGAGAATACAATTTTCTTGCCTGTTAGGCTTCAGTCCCCATCTTCCATGATAAAGATTAGTTGATATTTACATTTCCTACGATCTGAAGTAAATGGGTTATTTTTTACTGTTGTATAACCCCTGATAGCTCCAGCACAAATTAATGTTTGTTCCAGTGACCAAGTCATCGATGTGCCACGAACTCGGGCCCAAAGGAAAGTGTCAATTTAAGGGCTCTGTCACAAGAGCATTTCGAGACACGGGGTGCATAGAAGCAGGACTATGATTCACACAGCCCTTGTTTAAACTGAAGACTGTTACTGGTGCTGGTGTTTAATTCATTTGGTGTCAATCCTTTTCCAGCTGCTGACGAGGAGGCTTTTGAGGACAATTCTGAGGAGTACATCAGGAGAGATCTGGAGGGATCAGGTAGTGCATCTCTTCACTGCACCGGTTCCTTACTTTGAGTTGCCTTTCTTAGAGATGCCTTTTACTTCGACATGCAAGTGATTAAAAACGTTAGTTTTGTCTGATTGACAATGATGGTGTAAAGGTACCGTATACATTTCCTAATCTCCGTTTGGTTTCTTTCCTTTCACTTTTTATTTTTGTTTCTTAAAGTCCTGTCCAAACTCCCAAACCTATTTTCATAATTCAGAATTCAGACTAACGTTTCTAAGATTGTGCTCCTTCTTCAGATTTTATCAGTCACACTGATATTTTTATTTTAATGTATTTTAATATAAAGTATTGTTTGTGCTTCTTTAGCTGAAAAGATCAGATGGGTAGGTGACGCACAGTAACAGGTCTAAAATGTGGACTGGTTTTCCTCTAGGTCAGAGTGTAGAGAACTTACTAGACCCAATGTTAAGGGAAACTGAGGCTGAGTTCCATTTAAAACTAAATAAAGGGATCAGTGATGTGTTTTTCTTTGTCATATGAATTTAAGAGGTGCTAAATTGCATGCAGTTGTGTGTGACCTATTCAGTAAACCATATCTGCTTCCTTTCAGACATTGACACGAGGCGTAGGGCAGCCTGTGACCTAGTGAGGGGTCTCTGCAAGTTCTTTGAAGGGCCAGTGACGGCCATCTTTTCTGGCTATGTGAACTCCATGCTCACCGAGTACGCCAAGAACCCTCGTGTGAACTGGAAGCACAAAGATGCCGCTATTTACCTGGTCACCTCCCTGGCCTCCAAAGCACAGACGCAGAAGGTACCGTGTCACCTGACTGTCGGGAACTCTTTTGACTTCTAAGACGGTGTAAAAATGAAATTCCCTGCAAATGAGCCAAGTTTGAGTGTGAGGGTTAATGCCAATAATTAAACTTTTTGCCTGGCTTTTTTCATCGCTTTTTTTGAAAGGGAGGAGCATCTTTTGTCTAGAAGTTTGCGAAAATAAATGTCAAGTAGAAACTAAAGAAAAAGTTTCTTTATAAATTGTATTTTCTTTTCTTTCAGCATGGAATAACACAAGCTAACGAGCTGGTGAACCTGTCAGAATTCTTTGTGAATCATATTCTACCTGATTTGAAGTCACCCAATGGTAATTATTGTATTGCAGTATCTCTTTAAATGAAAGCTTAAACTGTCTGAATGAAGGTCAGATTCCACAAATAGGATTAATCTTAAATTATTTTAGTACCGCTGTGTTCTTTGGAATCCTGCTTCATCTTCTTTAAAAAAAAAAAATCAAATGGAATTTAGTGTTGGAAAGTTTGATTCGTAACAGTGTACATGTTTCTGTTTTAGTGAATGAGTTTCCAGTGTTAAAGGCCGATGCTATCAAATATGTCATGATATTCAGGAGTCAGGTGAGTAGTTTTCAAATGTCTTTTGTATTTCTCAGATTCTTTCAACAGTGAAGGGGTCAGCTTTGTCAGCATTTAATTTCTCTCTCATACTTTCTAATATATGGGATTAACTATAGCCAGTCATGTATTATAAGTACAGGAATTACATGTTTGGCGTGATGACATTCAGGCAGTTTCATTTTAATGTCAGGCATATGAACATTTTTCATCTGGGCTAGAGTGACACTAGAAGTATAGTAGAATCTGACTTATTTACACCTTGGATTTTTCTTCATTGTGCAGAAACTGAATTTAAGTTTTAACCTACCTGTAGTAGTAGAGGAGATTGAGATTCCTTGCCTTGTCTATTCTTGTAAAGTATTCCCTTCTGTGTGTGGTAATGTTTTACATTTTTACGGTAGTGTGAACTCTTCGCTCCCCTCGGACTTAGGGTGCCATTATCCGTGGAGTAATGTTCATTATAATCAAATGTGCCAGAAGAATGAAGTCTGTTTAAAACTATTGGGGAAAACTACAGAAAATCTTAAACATGTTGGTAATTTACAAAATATCTTAAAAAGCTTAACACTTTCTTCCTCTTGTGTATACAGTTCTAGTTCTTAGCACGTAGTGTGGTTGTCCAGTCCATCCTTAATATTCACCTTAATACTGTAGCTAAATCCTGCTGTTCTTTATCTCCAGCTTCCCAAAGAGCAGCTGCTGCAGGCCATCCCACTCCTGGTGAACTATCTTCAGGCAGAGAGCATTGTGGCTCACACATACACCGCACATGCCCTGGAGAGGCTGTTCACAATGAGAGGACCCAATAACACTACACTGTAAGTGCAGAAGTCGCAAAAAGCTGACCCTTTTCCAGGTTCAGGTTGTTCTGTGGAAACTCATCTGGATACTGCCAAAAGGTCCTTTCGTTCTTCAAAACCTAAGTTTGAAGTGACTTCTCCTTTTGACTGGCTCACTGCAAAACTAACTGTAATTCAACATTGTTGTAAGTTTTTGAAGTAACCATCAAAAAGAGGTTTGATGAACGTAATGGCAGTAGTTAACTACAGCAGTTACACATTATTAAATCTTTTTTGCAACATTTTATGTGAAATTCATTGCAGTTCTTGTGACAGTTTTTTGGTTCAAGGAAGTGTCCTGAACAGTATAGTTTATCTGCTGGTCACATTATTACTGAAAGCTTCCACAGTAATTGTGGACATACGCAAGACCAGAAGTACAACCTAGATGTGAAGGCAAGTCTAATACTGATTTACTTTTTTTGTCCCCCTAATCTTAGTATCACTGCTGCAGAAATGGCACCATTTACAGAGCAGTTGCTAAACAACCTCTTCAAAGCACTGGCACTGCCTGGTTCTTCTGAGAATGAGTATATCATGAAAGGTAGGTCATCTTCCTGTCCAATTTGTGTAACCTCACTGTTGCAGTTTTACCTAAGACTGCTCTTGATCGACAACGCTAATGTTTCTTCTGATCATCTCCTTCCTATCGAATCCAGTCAAAGATGGGGGAAGGTCTCAATTTGATTGTCACTCCACACTGAAGTTTCTTGAATACAGTTTGTCATCTGTAGGCATGCTGAGGTGTTTGATATTTTAAGTATTACAATTTGTTTTTTTTTAACAGCTATCATGAGGAGCTTCTCTCTTCTCCAGGAGGCCATTGTCCCTTATATCCCCACTCTCATCAGCCAGCTGACACAGAAACTTCTCGTGGTCAGCAAGGTGAGATACATCCTACTGCTCTCATTAGTGTCCAACTTCAGTAGGTCCACTGTCTCCCTCCCACAAAATCAACATTGAATAAAAAGTAGGTCTTGGAGCACTGATATATAAAATTCCCCCAGATGTGTTTTTTTCCTACTGAGCTACTGATTTACTGTTGATCCTCTTAATTGAACTCTATGCCTTACCGGTCCTTTATACACAAAGAACTGATACTCAAGAACTGAGATAGTTGTCGTGTTCAAAATCAATATGATCCCCTTAAATATCTAAGTCCATACAGAACTCGGATATTTGTGAAGATATCATAATGTGGATTGTGTACATTAATTGTTGACTTAATGTGCTGTCTTTCAGAACCCGAGCAAGCCACACTTTAACCACTATCTCTTTGAGTCCCTTTGCCTGTCGGTGAGAATAACCTGCAAAGCCAACCCCACCACAGTCAGCAGCTTTGAAGAGGCACTCTTCCCTGTGTTTACAGAGATCCTGCAGAATGATGTGCAAGGTATGTGTGTTTCCTGACCAACCATACAGTATGCTTTAGTATGTCTAATAGAGACCTCTGGGGGTTTTTGCCAAACAAGCAGGTGTATTATAGTAAATGTTTATCTTGGCCCTTGATTTGAGTTACATTAAGAAGCTTTTTGTGATGAATCACAATACAATCATATTCTAGTTTTTATTTAGGATATGAAATAAGTATATTTTGTTAAGTGTATTGACTGTTTTAATTGAAATAATAACTTAAGATTTCTTTGTTTGGTTCTTCTCACTGTATTCCTCTGAGTTTTAAACATTAGGCATTAAAGAATTACCAATTTATAGCAACAGTACTTAGTCACCTGCTTCCTTCTTAACTTGGACTTTCCTACGAGTTACAGAGTGATAAGCTTGAGCTGTTTATTCTCTGCTTCTCTGGACTGACCTATTTTATTCTTTTTGATTTTAGCTTTTTTGTGTTTCCAGTTCAGCAGTTGTTTTACTCTGGGGAAATATTTTGCACCGTTTTTCTCTTTGCGTTGCAGAATTTGTTCCCTACGTGTTCCAAGTGATGTCTCTTCTGTTAGAGATGCACTCCTCTGCTATCCCCTCCTCCTACATGGCACTGTTCCCTCATCTTCTGCAGCCTGTGCTGTGGGAGCGCACAGGAAACATCCCCCCTCTCGTCAGGCTTTTGCAGGCCTACTTGCACAAAGGGGGATCCACCATTGCTAGTACTGCAGCAGACAAGATTGTAAGCCTTTGCTGCTTTTTCCTTTTGATCTAGCAGAACAAAAAAGCATGTCTTTTAACCTTGCCTACACAAACCTCGTCCTTTCTTTTTAAATGATAAAGCTATGCATTTACATTGTGCCAACAAATTTCAGAGAGAAAAGGTGATTACGCACAGAGAGGTTGCTAGTATCAAATTATTAGTACTGTATATTATTTTTACTGTACTAGTATAAGCTTGCAGTTAATTAACACGTGTAAAATTACAGCTTATACAGTGAATTTTAGTCAAACTTGCATTGAGACTAATGATTTGGGCATCACAATGGTGGTTGTCACTGTTAGCTTTCATCTCTGTCTGTAAAAGGTTGCATCGTGATTGATTGCGTAAGTTATAACGGGTCAAAAGGAATTCCGTTTCCATTCTGTTGATGCAGAGATGTATTGAATAAGTGAATACACTGCAAGCAACTAGAACTAGTTCCAAATGTTTCATTAAAGAACTGTATTCTGTTGGCAACATTTAAAAATGAACATTTTTGCAAAACAAGACCATTGAGGAACTTGACAAACTTCTGTACTATTTTGATCTGCAGCCTGGTTTGTTGGGAGTGTTCCAGAAGCTGATTGCATCCAAAGCAAATGACCACCAGGGCTTTTACCTCCTCAACAGTATCATAGAGCACATGCCAGTGTGAGTAACATGATTCTTCATATACAATTAAGTGGTAATTTAATATAAAGACCACGTTACAGTTGTCAGATTCCTAAACTCTTGCTTAATCTTTCCCTCTTGGTGTTATTGTCTTACAGAGAATCCATTACACAGTATAGGAAACAAATCTTTATCCTCCTCTTCCAGCGGCTTCAGAATTCAAAAACGACTAAATTCATCAAAAGTAAGTTCATTGGTGTGGGTGCTGATGTGGGAGTTTCTGCATCCTCTCCCCTGCCATAACCTGATCTTGAGTGTGGAGCGCTCCCCTGCTCAGCTCCATGGTGCTCAGGGGACAGGTGGGGGCAGAGCAGTGCTGACCTAATCATATCTTTATTTTAGGGGCCTTTTACTGGCACTGCTGTCAAGTTTCCATTGAGGGCAGGGAGACTGGTGCTTCTTTTGTTCATTTTTTTATATTACAATTGGTTCAGAAAAAATACATTGGCAACAAACTTAAGCAGCTCATGGGTCGGTTTCCTTCTCGGATGCTCACCTCAAGAAAACTCATAGATTTGTTCTGGGTGTCCTTTTAATGGTCCTGCTTGTTTTGTAGGTTTCCTAGTGTTTATCAATCTGTATTGTGTGAAGTACGGAGCCATCGCTCTTCAGGAGATCTTTGACAGCATACAGCCCAAGTAAGTGTATGATCTCGAGCGTCTTTACTGGACCACCATAAGGTATAGAAAATATTGGTGAATTTTAATGTATTGTTGGATTAACTGATTTAACGTGTTTGCAAATCCTGAACGGTCTGTTCATCACTAGTTTCCTTTTAGATTTATATGCACTTAACTAAAAACCACAGAAACGCACTATGATGTCACTTCCCCTGCAGTTTATTATGCAAATGCTTCAAAAGGTAACTGAGCTTTTGAAATTGTAATCTGTAGGATGTTTGGGATGGTCTTGGAAAAGATTGTTATTCCAGAAGTACAGAAGGTCTCTGGCCAGATTGAAAAGAAGATCTGTGCTGTAGGCATCACTAAAATACTGACAGAATGCCCGGCCATGATGGACACAGACTATACAAAGCTCTGGTAAGCAGTGTTACACCTTGTTCATGTGTGTTTTTCTGGGGACATGTGACCCCCGGGGTTGGACTGCTGGTGCATGACAGCTGCTGTACATCATAGATCTGTACTTCAGTACAGTGGATGAAATGGATTCCCTTCCATGTCTGCTTTGAAATGGAAAATCAATGCATAAATACTAGTATGAAGTTGCTTCTAGAGAATTTTTAACCATAACCTAGTTTCAAAACTGAAGAAAGCCTTTTGAAGAGTTCTTTTCTAGTTTGAAAGGCATTCACCATCTTTTCCATTAAAAAAAAAAAACTAGACATGAATATCACTTTTTGGAGAAGTGAAAAGGATTTGCATTTTGGTTTAGAGCACGCAGCTACAGCTTTGAGACAGAACTAAGCTGCAAATTGCTCTGCTCTTATCTGCTCCCTTCCTTCTTTACGGTGTAAAAATCAGAATGTATAGTAGCAAGAGGTATTTGTTCTGTAGCCTGGCCAGGCAGGTAGAAGACAGATTACTAAAGAGACCGTGACGTGATCTCATTGATCCACTCTTGTCAGGACTCCTTTGCTGCAAGCCCTGATTGGTCTGTTTGAGCTGCCAGAAGATGACAGCATCCCTGATGATGAGCACTTCATTGACATTGAGGATACACCTGGATACCAGACTGCTTTCTCCCAGCTGGCTTTCGCAGGGAAGAAAGAGCATGACCCCATCGGAGATGCCGTCAGCAATCCCAAAATCCACCTTGCACAGTCTCTCCACAAGCTGTCCACAGCGTGCCCAGGAAGGGTAAGTGACCACAGCTTGGCTTCCACACGTAGCAGAAGTCTGTGTTGGAGTTGATGTAGAGCTATGTGGGACAGGATGTTTGCGCTCCCGGCAGACACAATGAACCCAGTGTACTAATCAATTTCCCGTCCTTAGTCAACTGAGCATTTCACACTGGTTGTTCCTTTATGGCACGAAGCTCTCTTTGCAAAGGCAAGTTTGTTCCCCCATTTAATACGTTTTTTTATAACTTCTTTGAAGTTTTTTTTTATTGTATTGAAGCTGTTTATTTCAAACGTAGGTTGTGACTAAGAATTCAAGAAGCTAACAACTTTAAATAGTTTGATTGCTTTAAAGCTAGGTTATTTTTTGTCAGGGTTTCATGGCAGTCCACTGTTAAATGTGTAGTGCTCATTAAAACCTCTTTGTTGTCAAAAGGGCTATTTAATACTTATTAAAATAAGACTTGCCTTATTTAACATAAAGTAAATAGAGTATATGAGGGAGTTCTGTGCATATTTAATGTAAACAAATTGAAGGCTTTCTTTTCCAGAAGGGTTTCCAAGTATATTTCATAATCCAGTTCAGGTGTATAAAACTTGCCATGTTTTATTTTTTCATTCTCTTTGAAAGAAGAATGTGATTATTAATGTTTTTCTAGGTTCCCTCTATGCTGAGCACAAGCCTGAATGCTGAAGCACTACAGTTCTTGCAAGGCTATCTCCAAGCAGCAAGTGTCCAGCTCGTGTAAGACTTAGGACCCTGAAATCAAATCATTGAAAACCTGCTGAGGACAATAAGGCCAGGATGAGAATTACAGAAGGTCGCAGGAATCATCAGCAAACTTTGTGAACCAAACTCCTTTATTCTCTCACCAGATATTGATCTTTGACAGAAACTTTTAAGGATTTTAATTTGGTATTTCCAAAAATATCATGAATTGTCTTTAAGGCAAAAGTTGCAAATGTTGTGATCTAGAAACTCATACAGTGAAGTTTTACAGACCTCATTGGGACAGCTCTCGCATATAAGTTTCTTTGGACTGTTGTAAAAGCATTTTCTGTTACTAGTATCGTTTTCTTTGTGTAAAAGAAGGTAGGTAGTTGAGTTTTCACTAACCTTCTGTTACATGCTAGAAAAGCTTTGTAGGAACTTTTTTCAAGGGGGATTTCTTCAAATGCTAGTCAGAATACCTTTTCATGTATAACTACATGAAATCGTATCAGTTTGCAAAGGAATAGAGAAACATGTTAATCCTGTGTATGAGCTATGAGTTCAAACAGATCGCAGTTGTCTTCTGGCCGTGCAACACCCTTGTTCCCATCCTGCAAATCCACGAGAGGACTGTGTTCATTTCAAATCTTCTTTTGCAGTTTTACTGTAGATCAGAGTTTTCTGAGAGCTCTTTGACAGCAGCATTTTTTTTATGCTTCCACCATTCTTCTAAACCATTTGTATCTTGTATGTCTTTATTTATGTCTTGTCTCTTTAGTTTCTCATGTTCCAAATGTGAATAAATAAAAAGCACTTGTGTATATTCAGTTTTTGTGTACTTGTGAACCTACAGTACATGTACTACAGTCCAGGACCTTGAAGGTAATCAAAGGTGGATGAAATGCTAAGTTTATAATCATTTACATTTAAGATTTCTTCAAAATGACTATATTGCCTTGATACAAAAATGTGTAATCTACATGCAGGGTTATTTAAACAGTTGGTGTAGTTAAAGGATTGATCACCTAAAAATTACAAGGATATAGATTGTTGATTTATGGATTTGTCTTCTCAAATGGATGCCAACATTAATGCAAATTTTGAAGTATGACATTGCATATTTTGAAAGACTGAACTAAGTTATTCCTACCAACATTTAACAATGTGTAATGAAAAACAGGATGATTAAAAACAGATGTTGGATTAAAACACTTGGAACATTCACTTATGAAAATCTCAAGTAACTATCACTCAAGTGATTTGGGGTTTTCTGAAGTGTACCAGTGAATTGGCTTGGTTCCATTTTTCTAGCCTTCAGAAATGAGAGTTTAAGAGTGCCCTTTAACACCTGTTGGATTGTGGCTTTTTGAGAATGGGCTTGTGCAACTACAGCATCAAAATGATGCACTGCTGTTATCTCTAACATTGTTAGATTAAAGGTTCTTTGTGTCTAGGAAATACCAGGATAAATTGGATCCACAGCCCCTGTCCAGTTCTGAGTGACAGAGGTGGAACTGGTAACCACACCCTTCCCACAATGCTTGTCCCATTCTATTTGAGGGCTGTTGGCACAGTTTTCTACCCATAATTTTTCAGTCCATGGCTGTAAATGAGCGTGGTATCATAGAGCTCCATAAGAAGGATTGAGCAAGATTGTATCCAACAGTACATCAATCCATTGCTAACTTGCTTCTTTAAGGAAATCAATGCTGATCATTCCTTTTACTACAAATACAGTTCAGAAAATCTGTGTATACTTTTATGAACTTTAAGAAATTCTGAAGCACTGTACAATGTAATTGAATGTTTGTAATGAACTTTGGCAGCGCGTTCCAGTGTAGATGGGGAGCATACAAGAAGGCTTTGCCATCCGTTGTGAGATTCTGTGATCGAAAGATCTCAGATTATGAGTTGGACTGGACACCAGTCCATCACAGGGCACACAATATGAACCCAGAGCTGCAAGGTAGCAATGCTGACTACCGTACCAACCCTATACTTAACCAATATATCTAACATCATTTGGACCTAGACATTTCCAGACCTCACACATGACCAGTAGTACCTGCTAGAGTAGTCCACCCTATATATCACTGGGAGCCTATTAAAAATTATACAAGACCGAAGGTAAGTGCTGATGCAGAATACATTTAGTTAGCACAAGTCTTAGAATTCCTGACATTTTAGCCCATTTACTATCATATAAGATTCTATTGGTCTAATATTGGTATGCATCATGTTTATATAGTATCAGACAGGCCAAGCACTGGTTCTAGAGTGAGCAGTGTTCTGCAGGCAGAAGGAAGTGACTTGTGATGTTCCTAACATGCACTTCTAATGACAACACGGATTCGGAAGCACGTTTTCTGTCTTCCATCAGAGTTTGGATTTCAGCACCATTCACAATAACATGGAAGTCGTCTGTTCTATGCTGTTGATGTTGGGAGCCTAGAATTTCAGCCTAGTCGCAGTTTTGCTAAAGAAAGTTCAGCTGCTTCCATATGTTACCATCAAACACCTATAAAGCACAATAACAGCAGCAGTAGCATCCAATTTGATCTGGAATATATCTTCAATTACCATTGCAATGAAACCTATGACCATAATGACAAATGATCTAAGGGACACCATACAAAACTAAAAGATGAAGGCCCCAGCATTTTAGATGTTTCCTCATTATATTATAATACTCTAATGCTGGAATAATACATGCCTGAGTACCATGCTGATGATAGCTCTGGACGGGGCTGGGAATGATAGCACCATACCCTTGAAAATACTAATTGAACATCTCCAGCAGTTAGTTCCAATTAACCCTCCAACCCAGGTCTCTTCGATAGTTTACGGTGCTTTGTGATACCATTATCAATATTTCACAGTATCGAAGCTGCAATTCATGAAGTCACAAGTTGTTTTCGGTCTTGAGGTATTCCAGTCAAGAGGGTGTTTTCACGCCCCCTATCGTCCAATAAAAATGTAGCATGTTAATAAGTAAGGAAGAGAACCGGCGTTAAATGATGTATAACATCGTTTATTAAAATTATGAACAGCCTGTGTTTTGCAGTCTTACAGTAACGTAAACAAGTTATTCATGATATGGCTCGCATTTTTTGCAGCTCGTTATTCCTTCTCGATTTCTCCAGACCGGGGCACTTCCTGCGAGCCGGCTGAGGTCACTTCCGGAATGGGAAACCGAGGCTGGGCCATTCTCTTTAGTGTTTGCCCTGTTTGCCTTTTTCTCACCATAACACTAACATTTTAATAAAAAAATAGAAGAAAAATCCATAAAAGTGGAACAGATCAAATATAAATCTCACATACCGTAGCTCATGGAGTAAAGAAATCCTTAACTGCTGGACTGAAACATAAAAAGAGGTGAGATCTTGCAAGCTTTTTTAAATTTTTGATTTGCAATCACATTGTGTGCTCTGCTCCACTGTCTTGTGCTACCTTTTGCCTTCAATTGAAACGCACGGAAAGCGTAAAGTTTTATTCGACGAAACATTCTTTCCCAAATCAACACATTATTTTTAAAAAAGCGGCCAGGTGGGGATTAATATGCTCGTTTCTGGTAGAGGTCAGTAGCTTTGTAAACCAAACAATAACATTCACCGATCTGGACGGTGTTGTTATTTTTGTTTTGTTTTACAATCGCATTGAGTACTACAGAGAAATAGTTGCGCATTTAAATGTGGTATCCAGAAACGTGGTCGATGCGGTTAAATATACTTTATTAGTGGGTTTTTATGTTTATGTGCATTTTTACAGCATTGTTAGGTTCCGTTTTGTAACAATACACCATGAATGAAGTTTTTTCTTAGAAACAGATATATTTCTTTATAAGAATATGCTATACTCGTCCCCCTGTCGTGTCACTTTGCTGGCACTGAAGTAGCCAGATAATATTTCGGGGGTATTAAGGTGTCGTTAAATCTCACCCAGAAGTAACGTCATTTGCATTTGCCGCTTTAGAAAAAAAAATGCTAATGTTGCAGTTCTCTCAAACCATGTTTTCTTTGCTTTGGAGTACTTGAGCTTTCGAAATATTTTGGCGACGTGATTTCAACAAAATAACAAATTAAAGGCCACCACAACTCTTGTTTTCGCAGTGCACGGTATGTTTGCTGGTAGCTACAGTAGTGTCGGGAGAGGTTACGAATGCTAACGAGCAGGTCACGATTTTCTTGAACATGCCGTGATTGCACTTCAAGAGAATCGGACGATTGCCTGTCTTTATTTTTAAATGTCCATTGTTCAGCACTTTCGGTGTGTCCAGGCTTAGGTGAAGGATAGTAGGCCTCAGACCAGACCCTTACGATTTGGGAGAGAACACTTACGGTTTTAAATTGGTCTGGTCAATTTTAGACGCCTTCCGTGTCGTGAATTAAGCTGTTGTCCACCGTGAAAGCAAACAGTTTAGCGTGCATCTTCTGGTATGCGTAGTCGTCGAAAATAATGTTTGGAGAGTGCAGGGGGTCGTCTGTCTACTTGGAGAAATCTTATTTGGAGTTCGTTTGTACGCGCCTCCCTCCTAATTTTAAAGTTAAAATGAACATTTTACATCTGGATAATTTGAAGTCTTTTGGTATTGAGCAAAGTCTCTAGGTTTACCATCCCCGCATTCATTAAAATTTGACGTGATGGATGGATTAGTCTTAAAACAGATTGAATAGGGCTGGTATTTAGTTTTCGCAGTGGATTGAAAACACCTCAAAACAACACTGTATGTTCATCGGAGCTGTAATTATTAGTGGTCACGATTGTGGGAAATCCCAAAGATAAATATCAGCTTATAATGATTCTTAGCATTATAAACTCAGTAATTTATCTGTTTAAGAGGAAACACTCTGTTCATACAAGGGAGACACTTGCAGAGAGAAAGACCTACCATTTCAGCTACAGGGTTGTGTGTCCTGGTTTAATTGAGGTCTACTAAAGTTATGTATGTGACACATCCAGGAATACACAGAAATCGCTTGTGCAGTGCACTGGGTCTGTCTTGATGTTTCTACCATTCATTAAGGGTTTGGCCAAAAAAATGTTTTGTTAGTCCACAGTAACAATCTTTTTAATAACAGTAACAATTTTATTTTATATAGTGCCTTTCACGTTAAGACACCTCAGAGCTTCAAGAAGTCAAATGCACTTTTGATAGACTAGAGTTGTGACTTAAATATATAAATAAGTGGGGCTGTGATGTGATTTTGAGCTCTTTAAAATAGTTTTTGCCTCTAACTTGCCTTACCTTTTTATTTCAAGCATATGATTCTCAATCAAGAGGTAGTTCTTATTGAAGTATGCTCAATACTTTTGGCTTTGTGCCTGACAGTTTATTAAAACTTACCAGAAAAGCACGTTAATGTTTTAGAATTCATACTGTAACATTCAGACATAAAATGGAATTGCAAAGCAAGATGATGCTGCTCATTAGTTAACATTTAAGCTAGTTTTAAGGTAAAAAGATAAATAATCCTCAAATGTATATAGCACTTTTCTGGACTCTCCACTGAAAGCGTTTCACAGGTAATGGGGACTCCCCTCCACCACCACAAATGTGCAGCCCCCACCTAGATGATGTGACGTCAGCCATAGTGCGCCAGAACGCTCACCACACATCAGCTATCAGTGGGGAGGAGAACAGTGTGATGAAGCCAGTTCTTAGATGGGGTTATTAGGCCATGACTGGTAAAGGCCAAGGGGAAATTTGTCCAGGACACCAGGGTAAAACCCCCTACTCTTTTTGAGAAACTCCCCAGGGATTTTTAATGACCATGGGTAGTCAAGACCTCTGTTTTACATCTCAGCTCACAAAGAAGGACTTTGATGTTTTGTTTTGCAGTATAGTCTAAAAAGCTTACAAATTAGTCACTTGCATGTGTGATATGTAAAGGCGACTTTAGATGTAATTAAACCCTGTTTGTATGTATGATGTGTTTACTCTGTGCTGTCGACCCGTTTAGTTTCTAGTTCTGCTAACTACATTTCTTTAAAAAGAATTAGACTGGATTCATTTTTAAAACCCAAACATTACCTAACCTCAAAAAAGAGCAAGATGTCCCCCATCCCATATGGCTATTGTTTTTGGATATAATCTTATCTGAGTAAGCATCCCACAGTACACAAGCTTTTGAATTATTTTTCCCAGGAAGAGCTTTGCTGGATTACTCCAAACTTGCGCTGAACCCCTGTGCTGCGTGCTGTGAAAGTCTTGGAACCGGACGTCAGTATGGCCCAAGTTCAGGTCCAGAGCCCTGCTGGGAGCCCCCTGTCCAACACTACACAGCACCTGAAGCCCAGTGCTCCCCAGCCTAACCTCAGCATCCCCAATGCCTCCGGCCCGCTGCCTTCCGAAAACGCCAGCCACCCGCTCAAGAACTCTGCTCTTCCTTCTGCTTCGGCCACTCCCATCAGTGCACCTGCAGGTAAGGCCGGCACACGAGCTGGAGAGGCTGCTCCTTAACTCGGCCTGAGACTCGCTCGCTGAGATCTGTGAAAATCAGGGCTGAGGTTCGCTAGGATCAAGTGTATTTTAGTTACAAATTCAGGAGTGCGCTTTGTTAAACATGAGAAACTGTGCAAACCACTTAGCTCTGGGAAAGACCTGTTCCTTGTAGTGTTTTTTAGTTGATCACCAGCTGTCTCGTATATTTCTTTTCTCCTTTTTCCACTTCTTTTGTTAAGCTTGGCGATTCAATTACAAATCCCACACAGCTTTTTGAAGGGCTGAACGCAAGAGTGCAAATGAGCCTTAAATAGAAGACTGAAATTAATTAGCCTGTGATTAAGATCTCATCTGGAGCAAACCCCAAAAGTCACAGGGGTCCCCGAGGACCGGCATGGAGAGCCACGTGTCTGCAAGCTGACATTGGACGGTGTTTGAGGTTGATGATGAAAAAGGAGCCGAAGGCTCTCAGACGATTGGTTTGAATGAAGGATTTCTGTTTCTCCACACTTATTTTAATGAAATTCCTTCAGGATTAAAAGTAATTGTTTTCCTGATCGTGGTAGTTCCAAGTGTATACAAAGTAGCTGTACCAAAAGGTGAGAAAAATATCGTCAATTTAGACAAAGCATTCCTGTTCCTTGTAGAAAAATATGTTCTCTCCTTTTGTGACATTAACTTCGTGTACTGCTGATCTATTCCATTCTTCATCTGTTAGAATAATAGTAGCTGAGTGATTTTTTCCCCTCCTAATTACATTTCTTAATGAGTGTAATATACAGCCAACTTTTTAAGGAGTCTTTTTTGGTTTAAAGACCAGTATAAAGATGAACTGCCTTGAGGAGAGATCATACAACTTGAGTAAGTCGGATCCTATCTATATATAGAATAAAATTTCACGGAACATGGACTTGGCACGCAGAGACAGCAGGGCAGGGGCATGGAGTTGGTTTGTATGAGGGTGTGTTCCTGACCAACTGTCAGTGCAAGTCTGCAGAGACCGTATCTGCCAAATTGCATCAAAGGTCAGTTAGTCAAATTCAGATTTTTTTACAAGGGAACAATAACAGGAGTCATATTTCTAAAGGAGGCACTTCAGTGAAGCTGATTAAAATGCACATTTCTTGGGAAAATATGTAAGAATATACAGTTGTTTCAGAGTCAGGATAGTAATGTTTTAGATCTCAGGCTTACAATCGAGTGGCAGAGTGAAATCACCTCTAGAACAACGTTTGACCATTTCTGTTTACCGTAAAATGTTTGTTGGAAAGTTCATGGCATTGACAGCACATCAGTGAATTATTTTAAGACATTTTGTAAAGAAGGAGTTATGTTAGAGACAACTTAAAGAGCGACCGATTGAGATACTTTATATCAGCTTACCTTCCATGCTCTTTTAATCACAGGTTTTATCATTCATATTAAACAAGTTATTTACATTTCGGGTATCAAAGATGCTCAAACACCTGAATTCTTAGTCTGCTGGAATGGAGACACAGTAGGAGGAGATCTTTTTTTAATGTATCACACCTTCCTCACTATATCAAAAGCTTCCCTTGGGGTTGTTTCTTGACCCCACTAGAATGCCCAAGGTTCTGATGTTTTCCCTAGTGACCTCAGCAAGCGCTGCTCCTATGAGTGCAATAAGGAGATGTGACAGTGGGCTGCCCTGTCTTCATCCACAGGGAATCAGTTTGACATCAGACCACTGGGGAGCACTGGAGCCCGAGGTCCAGAAAACCTCTTTAAAAGCTTGTTAAGAAAATTGGAGACCTTTTGCAAGTTGGAAATTCTGTAGAATTAAGTAATGGACATTCTCTGAGCCATATCTTCCTGAACTGCTCAAACATATGACACTGTATACTGACAGTGTATACATAAAACATATTGACAATGTTCATGTAATGTCCCTTTTAATATCTAAATGTTTTCCATTATTTTTAGATGCTTTACATCACCCTGTATTGTTCTATTGCGATTGTAATTCTGAAAATGCTTTTTATTCTTTTAGCCTCTGCTGGGTTTTTTTTCCCCATGGCCATCCTGTGTTTGCCGTTCATTTTTTCTCTAATTGGATCCTGTTCTTTTTCATTTTCCTTCATTACTCCATTTAGACAGTATTTTCTAGACCGAGACTACCCAGCTTGCAGCCCTACCATTCCACCTAATTCCACAATTCTGCAACAAGCTGCTACTTAATTAAGGATCAGTGCAGGGTATGGCTGTGCAGAAATTAGTGAATGGAACTATGAGGACCATAAGCTGGGTAGCTGTGCTCTAGTCTTTGTACTTACTCATAGAAGAATCTGTTCTGTGTTTCACACAGAATGTTTAAACCTGGATTTTACACAGTGTAATTAATACATTTTAATACAAGACGGCCACCTGTAATTGCACTTAACATGAACATATGCCTTCAGGTTTCCTGGTCATGTTTTCACAAATTATGCTATAATTACGCCAGCTCCATTTTGGCATTTAAAATTTTGATTATGCGGAAATTGCCGTGCTAAAAAAAAAACTAAATTGTAGCCTAAAAGGGTAAGATTTTTTTGCTAATTTTAATGTTAACTGCCCAAAGGCTTAGTTCTTTACAATTTATAATAAGTTCTCCACCTTTTAAAACTAATAAGAGCTACATTGCATTAAAGGGATACCAGTTTCAGAAAGTCAGAGCCATCAAGCAAAAAGCACTCTTTTTTTTTTTCCCCAAGACACAGCAGCCATATCACCCTGCAACTCACAAGTGGCAACCCACTGAAGCTAAGCAGGTGTGAGCCTGGTCAGTACCTGGATGGGAGACCGCCTGGGAAAAACTAAGGTTGCTGCTGGAAGAGGTGTTAGTGGGGCCAGCGGGGGGCGCTCACCCTGCGGTCCATGTGGGTCCTAAATGCCCCAGTATAGTGACGGGGACACTGTACTGTAAACAGGCGCCGTCCTTCGGATGAGACGTAAAACTGAGGTCCTGACTCTCTGTGGTCATAAAAAATCCCAGGGCGCTTCTCGAAAAGAGTAGGGGTGTAACCCCGGTGTCCTGGCCAAATTTCCAATTGGCCCTTACTAATCATGGCCTCCTAATAATCCCCCTCTATGAATTGGCTACATTACTCTGCTCTCCTCCCCACTGATAGCTGGTGTGTGGTGAGCGTTCTGGCGCACTATGGCTGCCGTCGCATCATCCAGGTGGATGCTGCACATTGGTGGTGGTGGAGGGTGAGTCCCCATTACCTGTAAAGCGCTTTGAGTGGAGTGTCCAGAAAAGCGCTATATAAGTGTAAGCAATTATTAATTATTATTATAAAAGACAAATCTCTGCCACTGTGAGTTGTTCAGAGTGCTGTTCCTTTGCACTTTGGTTTCTAGATTAACTCATATCTTTACATCTCTGAACTGGTAACTTATGTCTTGTGGATAGGGTATGATGAATCAATCTGTTCTACTTGTATATTCATTTTTTTTTTCGCCAGATAGTTCTGATTGGCATTTCAAGCCATTCATCTTTCCCAGCAGTCAAGTTTCCCCCGTTTTCTGTTTTTCAGTTTCTAACATGGCAAACCCCAAAGAGAAGACCCCAATGTGTCTTGTGAATGAGTTAGCCCGTTTCAACAAAATTCAGCCCGAATACAAGCTTTTGAGTGAGCAAGGACCAGCTCATTCTAAGGTAATTCAAACATGTTTGTCTTTTATGTTGTATAAGAGCCTGAGTATTGCATAGTGCTTAAATGGTAGTAGGGCAACCAAATTGCCATCAGTCCACCAAGCACTTCCACACAGCGTGGCATTCTCAAGTTGCCCTGAAACTGACACAAATGAAAATGCAAATGGAATACCACAGCAACATACAGGTAATACTGACTGGCTGCTCACCATTCCTGCCACCAGTCAGAGAAGGGGTACAGATCGGTGTTACTAGGTATTGTGGGGGGGGGGGGTGGACATGGAGCCAGTACAGATTGAGGTGAGACGATACAGTCCAACACAATCCCTTTCGGGCTGGGAGGTTGTGTTTCACACACAGCTCAAGAGGAAGGGATACTGACAGATAAATCTGTTGGAGCCATGTTGGACCAGAGGGTTTTTTTCTAAGCAGAACCTTTTGCTTTAAAGATGAAATTTTCGAAGACATTGAATTGATTTTTACTTTGAAAGCTTCAAAGAGGACAGTAAGACTTTTTTAGTAGCTGATATTGATGTAAAGAATTGGAGGACTACAATGCAGTCTTAGGGGTACAATTTGACATACCCAGAGATTACAGTGCAGATATTACAACTGGGGTAAGTACCGCGTGTTAAAGATAGCTAAAATGTTAACTGGAAAGGCAAACATTAATGATATACAGTGTTTAAAGAAGTTACTTTAGTGGAAAAGTAACAAAGCTTGCTTTAGAAATAAGTGTCTGTACCAAACAGTAATTTATTTATTTGTTCTTATTGTAATGTCGTATTTCTTCACAAGACTGAGGAAAATATTGATAAAATTTCATTGAGCAGCCTAAACTTGCTTATCACCTATCTATTATTCCATACTATGTCCCAAAAACGACATTTTGCCAGGTTAATTTATGTCCCCAAAAAGGTCATAAGAAGATCTTTAAAGTAAAATTTCCCTGCACTCGCATGGCTTTTTGTAGCTAGAAAGGAATTGTGAGCTTTCAGATTCTGAACAGAAGGCTCAACTTTAATAATTATAATAAACTTTATTTTATATAGCGCCTTTAAAGGTGGCTCCTCAAAGCGCTTTACAGGATGACTACAACAATAAATAAGATTTCACAAGATAGGACAGTATTATAATTACAACAATACAACAATAACAATAGAGGAGACCGTGGAAGGTGGTATTAAGAAGAGCAGAGGGGTGAAGAATGGAACCAGTTAAGTAAAGGCTTTTCTGAAGAAGAAGGTTTTGAGTCTAGATTTGAAGGAGTTTAGAGAAGGCAGGAGAAGGCCCTGTCGCCCATGTAATGTAGACGGGCTTGGGGGACAGTAAGGAGGGCAGAATTTGAAGAGCGGAGGTTGCGAGGTGGGGAGTAGGGCGATAAACGTTCAGACAGGTATTGAGGTGCCAAGCCATGTAAACTTTCTTACCCCTGCGTCCTCTTGCCGGGCATCTTCCCTGCAGCTGTTTTCAGTGCGACTGACTCTGGGGGAGCAGCACTGGGAAGCTGAGGGGACAAGCATCAAGAAGGCCCAGCACGCAGCAGCAGCCAGTGCCCTCTCTCAGACTACGCTGCCTAAGCCCACCATACGTCCACCTCGCAGCACAGGCAAGAACCCAGGTAACACCGCCCCCCAGTGACGGCGGCCTGCACCCGCCTGGTTTTCAATTGCGGGCAGGGCTTATAATTTATTGACCAGTGAAGACAAATCTGCCTCCTGAGGGGCTGATGAATCTCTGATGTGACCAATCCCTGAATCACTTCATTTAGCAAACCTATTGAATTGTTCTGCCCAGCAACTGGGCAGAGGTGTATTTCAGTGATGCAGTGAAATGCAGTGAAACAAAGGGAAATGATCTCACTCTGGTTTTATTGATGACTTCCCCCTGGAATTGTTGCCAAATGCTCTAAGAATTGTTTTTTTTTTTTTACAAAAAAATTGTAAAGATGTCAAAGTACTGCCCTTGCTGTGAGGTACAAAAATGTAAATTTGTGAAAAACTATTCTACTCTTTAAGTTGAATTATAATATGAATGTCTGATCATGTTATGTGATACCATTGAAAATGGAACTAACTCCTTCTTTTAATTACATATAACAACAAAAGTCCTGGATGCATGCATTAGATTTGGATTCATTTTTATTTAACAGTTAAGGTGATCAAAATGTGGTTAAGCTATTAGGGTATATATGTTTTTTTATACACCCATGCAGTTCTTTTCTAAATCCCTGTGGTGAATAAAAAAAAATAACTTGCCAAATACTTAAATCTTCCAAATTTATTTCTACAGAAGCCAAAATCCATCTTTGGAAAAATGTGTATCCAAAGCTGAATTCATAACTCTTCTTTCTTCATGCATTGACAAGTAATAATCCAGTCTGTATACTCATGACCATAGTAAGTTTCTCCCTACCTAGGATGTTGCTGGTAGTGTTGGATATTATCAAGATGCAGAGATTAATGAAGTGCAACCAGTTAAAGGCATGTTGTTAAGTAGAATTTACTCACCTGTGTTTCTTGAGTCTGTGTAATAATGGATGTCCAGTGCCAATCTAGGTTTGTGTCTCATTCCTGAAGTCTGGGCGTAGATTTTTATTTTTTAAAAAAATTCCCCTTTCCTGTTATATGTGCATATGAGAAAAATAATATTTTATTATTATTTTTTCAGATGGTAAATACAGGAGTCAAAATTGTCCTTTCTTGTTTTTCCAGAACCAAGTGCAGTGCACTCACCTGTGTGGGCTTACATCACTACTGTCATTACCGTTATGATAGAGTAGAATTCACTCTGAAGGCATTCCTTCAGTTTTGTCAGGACTTTGTGAATACAAAAATAGCATTGAAATCTGATGGATTTGTAGAGCAGGAAAAAGCCTGGTGTGATGTCTGAGTTACAGGTTGAATTTAATGTGTTGCCAAGCTGGTGAGGGAATAAAGCACTTTCAAATGAGTGCTCAAGTGCCACCCAAATGAATTTTAACACTTGTTTTCATAGCATTTTGTCAATTCTTTTCAATGTATTTTTTACAGACAGTATAACCCACACTGTGGAGCTAAATGCACTTTGTATGAAACTGGGAAAGAAACCAATTTATAAACCTATTGATCCCTATCCTGGAATGAGGCCCAACTTCAACTACAATGTCAGACCTCCTGGCCCCTATCCAAGGTAGGTGCATTTACAAACATTTAAGTCCCTTACTGTAAGTAGACTTTTGCTTGTAAAGTGTAACTTATATATGGTAGTTGTCACAATTAAGGGGATTCTTGTAAATCTTAGTGAAATCCTTCTATCTGTTCTCAAACGTGTTCTGTGTTACATAAAGGTATGTACATATGAGAAAGCGGGGTTTACATGGCTCTCTGGTTGCTAAGGTCCCACTCAAAATAGATTCAGTGTCCTGGACAGAACTAAGGGAGCCTGCAAAAGAGAGATTTCACCCATTTTATCCATTTGGTAGTTGATTATGTAAGTGAATCTAACATTTCCTGACACTTCCTGAAGTTGTCCAGAGCTTGGGTCTCAACCACCAACAGACACCTACAACTTCTTGTGCAAAGATCTTTCTTGTTGTGTGTTCCTTGGAGAACTCCCTTTTACTGTCCATTCGTGACTCTTTGTTAAAGTGGTGAATACAAGCACACTTACCCTTTTTGGCTTAACGTTGGGCTATATGCTTGTTTACTGAGAAGGTTTTACAGTAAAGTATAGAACAGCTGCCTGATGCCGCAAGTTAAACCAGTGTCAAAATCAAAAAATGTTTTGCCTGTATTCTTTTCACCAGTACACTGTTCTTTAGTATTTGTGTAATGAACCACCTGCTATACTGCGTTATCAAACATGTCGAGTTTCAAAATATGCTCTTAGAAAACCAAAAAGGTCTTATCACAATGGTTTTAAAGAGGCACTGTTGTGAATGTAAAAGTCATATCATTCAACATCTTTTTTCTGAATAAGTCCAGAAATCTTTCCAGTGAGAGAAAATATTGCAAGTGAAGTTCCTCTGAACTTGAGGCACTTTTCTGCCAGTTGTGCTAGCCAAATAGCATTGTTTTCTGTAATCAGCCCCAGTCAGTGTAATGGACACTTATGAACATGCACTTGAATTCTGGTTGAGTGTACAAAAAAGCTAACCAGAAACAGGTGCAGACTACAGTATTCCAGAGTGCTTTAAGACATGAGTCCTTTGTAAAATAATCTGTTTTGGAACCATGTAAAATGTTATTACCCATATCAAAGCTAGAGCTGGATAATCATATTACAAAAGGATAATGTTGCCCACATTTATGTATTATGTGGATAGTTTACATAATTTAAAATACTGTAATAGTATCTTAAAACATTCTGGATTTCTGAAACCGTCTTACCATATTTGAATTTCAGGGCAAAAATAGATGTAATTAAGAATTAAAATATAAAGTGAAATAAAATTATATTTCATTAAAGTTGTTGGGTGAGTGAAGCTTAAAATATCTCTTAATAGAATCAATGTGACCCCCTACAAAGCTTGTCATCTTTATCTGATGTGTTGTACAAGGGTGCATCATCAGAAAAAAACAATCAAATCATTATTTTTCAACTCAAGGCTTTCTATCAGTGAGGGCTGAATGTACGTTTGGCTTCATGGGGCATTCCTGAAAACTTGAACATCTTTAGAAGTGACTCATCTAACAGTCATTAATCATAATCCTGCGGCCAGAGAAGAAGACATCCTAAACCAGTCTGTCAGTGCTGACCAGATGGGCTAGCTCACGAAATGCTGCGTTTCATAATTGAAAATGACATGTTGCAGGGGAACACAAGGGTCCTGATTTTTGGGTTTTAGCCAAGTTATCCAATTTTGTCTCCCCAAATATCTATTCCTGTGTCCTGCTTGTACCTGAAATTTTCTTTTGTCAGAAAAGTCCTAAAGGTTTGGAGTAATATTTACACCAATTCATGCTTAAAGAAGTGAAAATTAGGCAGCACAGTCATATTAAATTGAAATAGTGAAAACAAACATGATCCTGAAGCATAGACTTGTCTCTAAACCATGCATACGTGAAATAAACAACATGTATTCTTTAAAAAGATTGCTTAAAAGTAGCCCTTAGCTTTCACCTTTTCTTGCACAGAGTTAACAGTAAGGAGGCAAGAAAAGATCAATCCGATTACCGGAATGGTTTTCTTAGAAGGACCAATTTTATGAGTATTAAAATTTGAAATGTCAGTCTAAGTAACTTTTTATGGCTTAGAAGGCTTGATTGGTTAAAAGATTGAAACTGATTTTTCTATAAATAGCCTTAAGAGGAGCTGACAGTGTTGAAGATCTGTGCTCTAGTGTACACGTTAAAGATTGTGCTGGGCTCTGGATTCTGGGACGTCCTGATGTTGCAGGTACTATTATCCATTCCCTCCCGTGGGGCCGGTGATGTATCACATGGAGCTGTCTATTGGGGGCCAGCAGTTCCATGGCAAAGGCAGGACCAGGCAAGCTGCTAAACACGACGCTGCTGCCAAAGCACTCAAGGTCCTGCAGAAAGAGCCCCTTCTGGAGAAGAGGCTGGAGGTGAGTCTGTCCACCGCAAAACCGTCTCTCTGAGGCAGCACACATCTTAAATGCTACCTTTTGATTTGATGCCTATAGTTATCATATCTTTTTTAATTTTATGATGGTTTTGATGCTAACTCGTCATTCTCACAACACTCATTTGAAGACATACAAATATTAAAATGTAAAGTTTTTGCACAGGATTTCCTTTTGAGCTGCTATACTTATTTCCTTGTGTGTTAATTGCATGTTTATCGGTCACCAAAAAACCTAAATGTCAATATTAATCATCAATATGATTAATATTGAATTTAGTCTTTAAACACAAACAGTGGAGTGTTGTGCCTTGCAGGTAAATGGAGAACAATCTGAAGAAAATCTTAACAAATCCGAAATCAGCCAAGTATTTGAAATTGCACTGAAGAGGAACATGCCTGTGAACTTTGAGGTATGGAGCATGATCAAACGAATCATTCTTGATTTTAATCTCTACCATTCTACATGTGCTATGTAATGAGCTGTAGGACTGCATCGCAGTTATCTCAAGCATGTTGGAAATGTTTTAAATGTCATCTTTTGTAACACGGCAGCTTGGAGCCCTCCTTCGTTTTTTATGGTTAAACAGCTTATCTGTGTCCATGTGTTTTTAAATCTTGTTGCTTTTGCAATGTATTGCACAGCAGCAGTTTTGCAAGGCCTGCACATAATTTGACGGCTGCAACAAGCCTGTCAGCCTGGATTGTTGCTTGTCACTCATCTTAGGAATGTTTGTAAAGGTCAGTTCCAGTAGAAATAAAGTTAAACGCAGAGCTCGATTCTTCCTTTCCCTTTCTCCCTCCCACACTCAGGTGGTTAAGGAGACGGGGCCCCCACACATGAAGAGCTTCGTCATCAAAGTTACCGTGGGTGAATTCTCGGGGGAGGGAGATGGCAAGAGCAAAAAGATAGCCAAGAAGAACGCTGCCACTGCTGTGCTGGAGGAGCTGAAGAAACTGCCCCCGCTGCCGACAGTGGAGAAAGTGCAGCCGCGCATCAAAAAGAAAACAAAGTCTATAGTCAAAGTGAGGAGGCTTTGCGCAGCTGTTATATACTGTACCGTCGTAGAAGTTTAGGGTTAGAATTGATTGCATTCCTTTTCCCAATGCAGCTTTGGACAGTAGTTTTAGCGTGGGTCACCACTGGTCTTTCACAGGCCTAAGAGAATCGAAGACATCTTGATGTAACCTCTCAGAAGTGTTGTGTGGTCAGATATTCTTTTTTTGTGTGCGTTTGGATCCAGCCTGTGAACAGTACATTTAAACAGCAGTAGTTGTGTGAAAAAACGTAGCCTTTTGCACCAATTACACTCATTTGTTTTGCCTCACTTATTTAAGACCTCTGTGACCAACTTGTTTGTAGCAGAGTTCTCTGAGCACCAGTTTATTATGTCTCAGCAGTTGGGATGGGTAATGCAGTTTGGATTGAAACTGCACTGTTTGCTATTTAGCTCAAAGGCAACATCCGTTATTGTAGATGTTTACACAACCATGGTGCTTGACTGAGTATAAGCTGGGACTTGGTGCTCAAGGTTCATTGCTCTTCTTCCCTGCATTCACAGCTTCAAACGAGCCCAGAGTATGGCCAGGGAATGAACCCGATCAGCAGACTAGCTCAGATCCAGCAGGCCAAGAAAGAGAAGGAGCCGGAGTACAGCCTGGTGACAGAGAGGGGCCTCCCACGTCGCAGGGAGTTCGTCATGCAGGTGTGTTCCCACCTGCTTCACTTCTTCACTTTAGTAAACCCTTGTGATTTCACCATTACCTGGCCTGCTGGCATTTCAAACTTAAAGTGTAAAGGAAAGAACAAATTAGTTTTTTTTTTTCCCCCTCAGTGACAGATATCAGAAGGTCCCGACAAATCTAAGCTGGGACCGTTGGCTTTTTGTCGTTGGTGATTTATTAGTTAAAACATGACAGTTTTGTTTTTTCTTCCAGGTCAAAGTTGGCAACCAGTGTTCGGAAGGCATGGGTCCCAGTAAGAAGGTAGCTAAACGCAATGCAGCGGAGAAGATGCTGGAGCTAATGGGATTTAAAGTGCCTCAGCCACAGCCCCCCAAGCCTGCTCTGAAATCTGATGAAAAGGTGAATCTTTAGAGGGGGGCCGCAGCTGTCCAATGTGGCGTTAAGTGACAGATGCATTGTTACACTAATGTCTTCTGTCACTTCTCAGATTCTCTGAAGCCTAGTATTGGTATAGTCTTTTGTGGACCATGCGGGCTCATCTGCAGTTATGAAGTAACGCTGCACAGATCGCAGGTCAAAGAAGAATAACTGAAGCTGAGGTGTAGATCACAGACTAAGCTGATTCACAACATTAGCTTAGCACAATTACAAAGATATTTAAGAAGGAAGATGTGTGAGTTTTTGAGGAGCCAGGTAAATTGAGTGCTAGGATGTTTTAGATCAATTTGGTCTTCCACATGAAATGAAATGACTAAGCCAGTGCAGTCATTAATCTTATTTTTGCCACAAGTTATGATTTTATTGCAGTCCTCAATATATGCTTTTTCTGCCAAATTGTTCAGTTATCCACACAAAATGTTATAGACTGCTTTTTTTCCAAGGTAGTTTTGTTGTCAGATGTCTCAAAGAGTCTTTAATGTATCTGAGATGAGTTGGTGGTGAGCTGTTGGCTTGGTTGCTGCTGAAGCTGCCCTCTCCTATGCAAGGTGTCTGCTTTTTGTAGGTGCAGGCGAAGAAGGCTGGAGAAGGAAGAAAAGTGACCTTCTTTGAACCCAGTGTAGTGGAAGATGCAGGAATAGGTGAGTGATTTTTAAATGAGTTATTTCAAATGAAATTTCCATGTAGATGTTTATATATAGTTTGCTCTCCTTGTTCTAATAACATACGAAGGGTTGCAAACAGGAGGTGCTCTGATTGCCCATTCTGCTTAGTGAGACTTTTGTGGATTCGGACACCAGTTGTTTGCCAAGACCAACAACTGGTGAAATGAAGGATCTGAAGTTTGAAGTGGCAGTAACGAGGAATTGCATTCAAGTGTGAAACTAGGAGACACTGTAATGCAGGAAGATTCTTGGCTGCCTGAAAGTCACCCATGTCGCCTACCCAGCTTTGTTCTTGAAGACGTCTGGCCTCCTCACTTCGTTTTTATGCACTAACTCTTAAACCTTTTGGCATTTTCTCTCTAGGGAGCAGGGAGGACGAATTCCGGATGCCCTTCCTGAGCCACCAGCAGCTGCCAGCCGGGATCCTGCCCATGGTACCAGAGGTGGCCCAGGCTGTGGGTGCCAGCCAAGGACATCACGCCAAAGACTACAACCGTTCCCCTATCAACCCTGCCAAGGCCACCGTCACAGCTATGATCGCCAGGGAGCTGCTGTATGGTGGCACCTCCCCGACAGCCGAGACCATTCTAAAAGGCAGCAGCAGCCTGGGACACCTTCCTCACGGCCCCCTCACCCGGCCCTCCGAGCAGCTGGACTACTTGTCCACCGTGCAGGGACTCCAGGTATTGATGGGGCGCCACTGAGGGCAGCAACCCCTGGATCTTCATGTGTTTGAATCGAAAGCAACTTTATTTTATTTCTCTAGTCCATCGTTGGTCAATTTAGTTTCTAAAGGGACTTGCTTATTGATTATCTAGGGGATCCCTGAATTAGCAAGGTGTGTTGTTGGACGTGCTCGATTCTTTGCTTGGTTTGATGTATAGTGCCATCCGAGTCACAATAATCCTAAAATATTTGCCTCGTTTTACAGGTGGAATATAAAGACTTTCCCAAAAACAATAAGAATGAGTTTGTCTCTCTGATAAACTGCTCCTCTCAGCCCCCCCTTATCAGCCATGGAATAGGAAAAGATGTGGAATCTTGTCATGACATGGTGAGTCTGTCTTCATTAGCGAAATAGAAAGGGTCATCTCAAAAGAGCGACTTATCACACAATTTGTTTGACCTTGAGTCTTGGCAATGTATGTCCATCAGTGATGGCTGTTGTGGACGTTGTGATCTCTTCTGTCCAGTCTGTACTTCCTCCAGTATCTTCTCAGGTTATGTGAGCTCTTTCTTGACTGCTCCTTTCCACAGTAAAACGTTTAGAAAAATGTTTTTTGCAACTATTGCTTAAGTCTCTCATTTTGTACTCTGGGAGAGTCTGGAGTTAGAGGTGCTATTTGAGCAGAGTATTTGATGTATTAAAGAAATCATAATGTAGTCATAAATCATAATTCTGAAATAATAGGACATTTTTCAGAATTTTTTGGGGTACATTCTGTAATCCCACTTTGGTATTGGAGAGTGTTGGAGAGCAGATAAATGGTTTTGCAGGATGCAGAAGAGGAAGAGACAGATTGCAAACCCTTATTATAATTTTTACAGCTTCAAGGGCACTGCAGAAATGTGTTAAAAGTCCGAACATTTCTAAATAGACTTAATAAGCTCCTTCTATTGAATAATAATTCATCCTTATTATTCCCAGGCTGCCCTGAATATATTGAAGTTACTGTCAGAGCTGGACCAACAATCTAATGACAGAACTGGAAATGGACCAATTTCAGTGTGAGTTGAGTTTGACCTTTGTGCTGTATTTTAAAGCCTGGAATGTGCATGAATAAATATAAAAGAACCATCCTGCCCAACACATTAACAATGGGTTCATTCATACCAGTTTCACAAATGTCAACCTCCGTTTCAGGAATTCCCTTCATTTATTAATGTGCACTTGTGGGAAAGAATGTTTAGAAAGTTGAAACTAGAAACCACATTTCTAGTGCCAAGGGTTCACCCAGCAGCAGTACATGGCAACACTGGGATTAGTAGAGACACCACTCTTCACTTTTAGCCCTCGAGTTGTGCCTTAAAGCTGCGAGCCCAGGGCAGAGCTACTCAACCTGTGGCCCCCCAGTACACTCCAGTGAGCAGTGCTGCTGCGTCCCGTGCTTTAACTATTTCACAATAAAGTACTGCGTCGGAGCAAACTGAAAACTCCACCTATTGAGTTGCCCTGGCCTAGGACGTTAACAGTTGGATGCAGCTACTTAAGATGTGAAAGGATAGGACAATGACATCTTCCAGAGGACAAGAATGTGGTCTACTCCTTTCCTTTACCTGGATGAGGGTAGTATTGAAAAGCTAAGGTGGATTAATGGGAAGCATGGTGGCACAATGTTTAGTATTGCGGCTGTGCAGTTCTGGGGCCCTGGATTCAATTCCTGGGGAACTGTCTATGTGGAGTTTGTATGTTCTTCCTGTATTTGCATGGGTTTCCTCCCACTGTCCAAAGACTGGTAGGTTAATTGGCTTCTAGGAAAATTTTGCCTGATGTGTGTGACCTGTGATAGACTCATGTCCTGTCCAGGGTGTACCCTGCCTTGTGTCTGTCGCTTGTCTGGCTCTCCTGCAACCCCGTATTAATAAAGCAGTTAGAAAATGGCCGGGTGGTTGATGATCTTGTAATCCCCCCCAAAAAAGGCTTGGATTGTTTCAAAGAAAAAAGATATATCAATTTTTAATTAAGCTTCATTTGAAAAGGCTGAGATTTCCTACAAGAAATAATGCATTTTTTTCTTCAACGCTTTGAGTTCATATTGATGGATAAAAGTTGCTTTCCGCCCGTCTAATGTCTACATTTTTCCCCCTAGATGTGGAAAACAAGAAATGGAAGGTGATGCTCTTCTGAAACAGGCTAACTCAAACACCATGGGACAAACTCTGGATGGCACAGCATAGATGGCCTTTAAATAAAGGGGAAAAAAGCACCAGAGAAAATCAGATGCTTTGTAGCGTAACTCAACTGTTTTAGAGGGCTACAGTTATAGTTTAGCCACTGTAGTGTCTAAATCATCAAGTTGCTAATACTTTTGAAATGTTCACAGTTAAACAAGACTGATTAAAAGGTTCATTTTCCTTAATGTTTAATTGTATACATTTTGTTTTGTAGGAATGTAGTTTTTTTTTAAAAAAGTGCTGGATCATATCCAAGTATGTGGTTTTTCTGTTTTGGTGGAAGAGAGAACCATTTTGAATGTTTAGTTTTCTTTTTTTTTGTTTTTCCCCTCTAAATCAATTTTAACCCCATTGTTAACTTAAAAGGGGGCGTTCTGTTTGTGAATATTGAGAACAGTTGGAGAACTTCATGGATGGATATGATAAAGCTAACAAAATGCAGTTGATTTTCCTTGAGTGCTTTGAAAAAAGTGTTTATCTACATTTCCATGTAGGGCTGAAAAGGTTTTTGTGATTTAATGTAATGTTTGTGTTGTCATGTGTTTGTTGCCTGCAGCAATGTGGGCAATAAAAAGTTTCTATTGCATATGGTCCAAGCACGATACCCCCCTGCAGAGTTCTTGTAATGCTTCAAACTTGTCATTGTTAACCATGAACTTTTTTCTCCCCATGGAATGTAAGTAAAACGTGTGCTTTTACGCACAAAAAAAGTGTTTGGTTTTGCTTTCTTGCAATACCTTTCAATCCTCCTGCTTGGGTTCAAAAGAGCAGCTTTGTTAAGTTTTGTACTTTCCTTGGGTATAGAAATAGGGCTTACCTTGGGAAATTGGGTACAGCTACATTTTTGGTATACTTTTCCTGGACTGCAGGGCATTGAAAAATACTCACATCATTGCCATAATGGTTTGATTTCTGACAATTCTGGGAATTCCTTGGCTTGAATGGGAACCCAGACCCCATAATGTTTTTTTTCATGTTTGCAAGTGATAGAATGTGAATACAGAAGAATGTGGACTTGGTATTCCTGATACAATTAAAGATTATAGCAGACTAATATTAAAAGGCTAATGTTTCTTTTGGCTTGTATAAATGTCTGGTACAGGACAGGTTTTGGACTTGGTTATCAACCAGTTGCTTCTGTACATGAGCATAGCTCAAACCTTGTTTTACATTTTCTGAACTTATCCCGGACTATTGCGGGTGATGTATGAAAGTCATACTCAACTCTCTATGGCTCGAGAGCTAAAAGAATGATTCCCAGTTTTTTTTCCTTGTTCTGCAACAGTAGCAGTGTTTTAAAGATATAATCCAGCAGGTCACCATTTTATTATCAGTTTAGGAAAGCATGGAATTTAGTTTTGATAAATTCAGTAAGCTGTAGTTTCAGAACATTGGCATTTTCATTGCAAATGATCTCTACACTGTGTAATTGACCAGATGGCTGCAGTGGTCAAAATGGAACTGTTCCAAGTGAGGGAAATTGTGGTGTCATGGGTAATGTGTAGCACCTACTGGACAGTGACTCCCTGCCCAGGTAAGTAGGTGATCAGCCATGAAATGGCCATGTGGTATCAATAGGTGTGAAGTCTGGCTCAAACCTAATTTGAGTTAGGAACTATGCATCATTTCTCAACTATTTTTACTGCTTGAGTAGGCTGCTATATTAATGTGTGCTTGGATTGTCTGTAAGTAATAACAGAAAAGAAAACTTTAAACAATTGTTTATTAGCATATTGGGAAATGAGGATTCCTAGACAATGGAAATAAATGTAGAAAAGAAAATACTAGAACAGTTCTGTAAAAGCTACCCTTTTTAATTAAGAATATACTTCACTCAGAAGAGGCAATATGGCATAGTAGAAAGTACTGCATATCACAGGAGTATAGAATCTATTACCTGAGAATTTATGCTCACATAGCATCTATGAAACATCAAAATGTAATATACCGGTGTGGAACAATTGATGGAATTGTATTCATAGTCATAGGTGAAAATATTCTATGACATGGATTATAGGCAGGTTACATTGTAGTATTTAAGTACTTCATTTTGCTCCTCTACTTTCAGAGATGTTACAACAATTTAAAATTACATTGATCACTGGCTCGCATTAACAAAAACAAGGTCCAAAAGGAAGCAAGTCCTCAATAACCACTCATCTTGGCACTTCACTCCCCCTCTTGATCCTGAAACAAGACAAAGATTACATTGTAAAAAAACTGCAGTTAAGTGCTCCTTGCTTCCAAAGACTAACTTCCATAATTTAACTATGCATGAGGCTTGAACCTCAGGTAAAATATCCAACAAATTCTGCAGTGTTAAGGCACTTGTTTCCTGCGATACAGACCTCTCAAAGTTGGAAATGTTAACTATTGCCAGCAACAAAATTTAATAAACTACACAAGTTACACAATGCATTATTCTGCTGCTAATGTGTCAGACATGTTTGGCTTTAATGCATTCAGCAGTCAACACAGTCGATCTGCTGGGGAAAAAAGATCAGTCATCATTCACAGCAGCTGCAGTCTCCCAAACCAGCTCGACTCTACTCCCCAATGAGCATTTTAAACAAGAACATTAGTTTACTTACATTAGCACCACACGCTTCACTGATACCATTCCAAATTCTGCAGCAGCCTCACCCTTGAGAGTGACACCATCACTCGTCCCCTGCAAAAAGAGCATCCTCTTTAGCCATTTAAAACAGCACTTCATGTACAGGTCTTTCTAAAATGTACTGGTGCATCAGTTAAGTTGGCTTTAAAATAGCAAGCAGTCATCACTGTCGATCTGCTGGGGAAAAAAGATCAGTCATCACAGACACCAGCCTTCTACTTCTGCACCAACAAATTTTAGCAACAATCTAAAATACTTACACCAACTGTGCAGAAAATTACGATTCCACCAGTGCCAACAGTGATTGTGTATCTGCATACAACCCCTGGTATCTCCATGGTACCACCATATCTCCAGCACACAGACCTGCAAAGAAAGAAGCAGTTTCTTCAGAAATGGGAAAAAGCACTTTGCAAAGTGTTCATTGTTTAAGCTGGTGAATCAGACAAATTTGGCTTAAAATAGCAGACAGTCAACAAAGTCGATCTGCTGGGGAAAAAAGATAGTCATCATATTCACCAGACCCAAAATCATCAGACATCCAGTAAATCTAAGAAAGTTCCCCTCAAGTGCCAAGGCAGCTATCAGGAATGAAGATCTGAATAACTGATAAAATGTGCAAGTTAACAGTAAGTACACTAGATCCAATTTCTCACTGTACATCATCTGTAAGTCTTGCCAATAGTACAGATGGTATTCTGAGGAAACAACCTTTGCAATAATGACTTGATCCATTTAGTTTTAGAAGCTGAAGTCTATTGTGAAAATGGTTCAAGAACTAGTCAACAGATCTATTGGTGTGCCTTTACAAATTTACTCAAGGCATCTAAAACACTTGAAGCAGCTGACAGTCAGTAACTGGTGCTCAAGCTGTATTTTAGTAATGAGTGACACCTAAAACAAAGGTGACACTTTTATCAATTTACAATGAAACACAGAATGGGGACATGTTAAATTTAAGACTGCATGTTTGTCCCACCACTTTTTTGCACTGTTTTTTTTAAGTTGTGAATCAGACTATAATATAAAGCACTGAGGCAAAGCCAGACAAAAAAGTACAGGGAAGTTAAAGGAACATTAAGCTAGACCCGATTCACATCAAGTTACTCCACACCAAGGCTAGCTACCCTGCTACCCCTCCTCATGTGAAAAGAAGCTAAACCATCTTGGTTTTCAAGAACAATCGAATTATTCTCCCTTCTTTATACATACCTTGAGACACGCGTGCTGGTAGCAGAACTCCTCACGTCACTGCGGGAAACCAGAAAAGACAGATCAGACTGGGAGGAATCACTCACCAGAATTCCACAGATGTGTTTTTTTGCTGGTCAATCAGAACATTTGGCTTACAGTGCAAAAGAGTCAACACTATCGATCTGCTGGGGAAAAAAGCTTAGTCATCATACTTGAACCAGCAAGCACACAAATGGAAAGGACTGTACCAACTCGTGGGTGTCTAAAGTAGTCTGTATAGGATGATCTCGCATTTGTGAAGACAAGTAATTTTGGAGAAAAAAAAAACACTTACTTAGAATATGACCAAAGCCACTGCCACTTCTGTTCGCAGTCATGTTGCACTCAGATCTCTTACACACCTCAAGGCTAAAGGGAACCCTGCAGGGCAACATCAAACCGTATTACACAAAAAGTACTTTAAAAAAAATAAAACAAGTCTGACGAGGTGGAACAGGGGCTATTTTACAGAGAAAAGCTTACCACTACAACTATCTGACTGACTAAGAAAGTCAGAGTAATAATACTATAGTACTAAATCTTTACTCTGGATACCTTAAATTCATTGGAAATACTGAGTAAGGGACATATACATGTGTAGATCACAACTATTTGTACATGCTTTTGTTGAAGTATGAGAATGATGAGGATAATGCAACAAGAGTAACAAGGCTGAAAGTAAGAAATCCCCAGTCATTGCTACTCCAGGTAACCTCCTTAAGTAAGCACATTCTTATACGACTTCCAATAGTACCCACGTTTCAAGTTTACCACCAGAATCTAGTTACAGACCATATCTGCCATTTTAGATAAGATCACTTTACTGGCCATATACAATGTCTTGTATTCCAAATGTGTCTTTATTTACATACTCCAAAGACAGGGAGAGAAGCTTGGGGTCAGAGCGCAGGGTCAGCCATTTACACGGCACCCCTGGAGCAGTTGGGGTTAGGGGCCTTGCCTGAGCCCAACAGAGTAGAATTCTTCAGGATACAAACCAGCAACCTCCCAGCTACAGATGCAGATCTTTAGCCACAGAACCAATCATTGCAATATTTATATCCACAGAACCAATCATTGCAATATTTATATAACATGAACCTTGGATTTTAATCATATTATACACTAAAAAGATATGAAGGACAAAGGCTGCCCATTCACAGTACAGCATAGTAATAGGTCACTTTAGTCTATTTTGTTATATAAATTGGAGATTTTACACAGTGTGTGCATTTTACTTTCACTATGGTTTGAAATGCCCTTGTTTTCTAACCAGGAAATTTAAAAACAGCGCTGCAGTTCTTTAACCGGCATTTACATCTTCCTAAAACATGCTATGAGCTGCGTTTCGCAACGTTCATAGACAACTGCCCAGTACTACCGACACAAAAACGAGGCCTTAGACTGACGTTCATTCATATGACCTCTTCAAAGAAATAAACTTTCGATGGTCTGGGAACCTATACAATTATCAGAAATTGCTCTTGCGGATTAGCGAGGTATTTTTTTTATTTGCGCACGTCTGATGCATTTTTAAGAACATTTAATTGAGAAACAGCCCATTTTTCTACTTGTTAAACTGTGTACATGCGATGAAGGGGCTCTTGAAAGAAACATGTCAATTGTATCCCTCTGATGCTACTATAACGTTATTTATGTTTACAATAAACATTCCTAGGTTGCAAGTATATTCACTCGGGGGTTGTCCTTTTTCAGTGATGATACGGTAAGAAAACAGTCCTGACCCGAGGCGATCGGCCAGAAATGTAAGCGGACATTGCAAACGCACGAGGCGCTTAAATTCCACGTGGTACCGAACCGTAGAAGTAGGAAACTGACAACCCCCCCAGACAAGAGAGGCACAATTTCAAATTCCAGTTAAAACGTTTAATTATTCTTACCCTCGCTGGTTGATGTCTGAAGTACGACCATGTCACACCACCAAGAAGCGCTAGAAGAAAAGACAAATGGGGAGCACTATTAAACTATTAAAACCGACACAAACAGGAGATCTGGGTGGTGGTCAAACAATTGTTTTAAAAGAAGTCAATTTTCATGCTAAAGACGACCCAAAACTAAAGCCAGTTTACAACACCCGAACTGCGCACGTTTTCAGATTTTGCATTTTCAACAAACTCGTTATTATTAACCCTGCTGCTGTAAGCAAATAAAACATGCAACGCCATTACCGCACAAAAAACGATACATTTATACAAGTCACTATTAGATGCTTCACAGAAGTACAACACCACGTGCAGAATGGCTCAAAATGTAAAAAAGTAACTTTAAGCATATCTTGCAAGACTTCGCTTTCCCGCACAATCCATCGAATAAAATAACACGTAAAATCACATGACGTGTTAAAGAATGATGGCAAATGGATAAAGCACGCCACACTACCTTCTCTCACCGAAGACCATGAAGGAAAGAAAGATCTACGTTCGCCAAGTGGTTTTTAAAGAAGACGGCGCTCGCATTTTACGCAATCGCACAGCGGGATTCGCACTGATGGACGGGAAATGTAGTACGGGTGCAGCCAGCTGGCAAAGGTACACCAATAACAACTGTATCCTGTACTGGTGAGTTGGTCCCACAGATGTTCTTATGGACAAGACTTAGAAGAAAACATTGTCCAAGGTACGATCTTGGCTTTGTTTTAGTAAAGTTGTGCCATGTTACTCCTACGAACTGTATATTCTTACATTATCCTACTACAATATAGGTTAGCAGAAACTGAAACTGAGCCCATGGATTTTGTCCATGTATTGATAGCTATAAGGTTGCCCTTAATCTGCCTCAGAGGCGTTACTGTGTTGAAAGAGATTCCACCCCCACATCACCACTTTAGCAATTCTCTCTGCCAGACACCCCAGAAATTTCTGTCTCTCTCTGAACAGTTATCTTTGAACAGCCTTTGGGCATTTAGATTATGTTCATGCTAGATGAGGACACAGTCTGTTCTGCTGATGGGGGTAATATATTTCTTGAATTTCTTAAGGCGCAGCCTCTTCCGTCTGAAAATGAGTTTTCAGAGAGTCCATGGCGATAAAAGCCCCTGGGGTTACTCCCAGGAATCTGCCCCTCACAGAGCTGGTTTCCTGGTTTCTCCAGCCCAGTCTGCTGAGCGTAGTAAGATGCTACATATGTTCTATGAGTCGGTGGTAGCGAGCGCCATTTTCTACGCAGTGGTATGCTGGGGCCCTGGGATTAGAGCAGTGGATTCTAAAAGGCTGAAAAAGCTCATCAGGAGAGCAAGCTCTGTCATTGGGTCTGACCTGGACCCCTTGGAGGTAGTGGCTGAGAGGAGAATGGTGTCCAAACTAGAGGCCATCATGGACAACATCTCCCATCCCCTCTATGACAGGCTTGTAGAAATGAAGAGCACGTTCAGCAATAGACTGATTCATCCACGGTGCGACAGGGAGCGCTACAGGAGGTCATTCTTGCCTCTGCCATAAGAAGAAGATTCTGTGCATCCACCTTGTGTCTGGGCAGAGGCAACATTGACAGTGACCTGTTTCTGGACTGAACACATCTACACATCTACTGCTACATCTGTTCTCTTTCTTTTCCTGTTTACAACCGTTTTTTGTGCAATATATGCCAGGGACCCGTGCAATACATTTATGTATAAGCAATACATTTATATTTATATTTAGTCATTTGTCATTTAGTCATTTATATTTATTTATTCACACCTGAAGAAGGCTCCACGGCCAAAACGTTGTGTTCTCTTTCTTCTTTTTTTCAGCATGGAATAAACCTATTACTTGTTCCTTTGCAGCCTACGCATGCTGATGCAGTTCCCCACCTGAACTACTACATTTATATTTATATCTTTATCTATATTTACATCTATATTTATATTCATATGTGTGATACGATTTTTCTGCGTACTGTTCTGTTCTAGTTTGTTCCTTGTGTGTCCGGACTGTGAGTAGCTCTTTTAGTGCACCCCTCACTGTACTGATTGTATTGTATGTATTGTACTATTATTATTATTGTATAATTCGTTACACTGTGGCTGTGTTGTCTGTGTAAAGCTGCTGTTGCAGTGCAATTTCCCTCCCGGGATCAATAAAGTATCTATCTATCTAAACCAGAACATTTCATCTTCTCACAGACAGGCCACTCTCACTATCAACAAGCAGCTAGGTGGTCTTCAACACCCAGGTACATCAAACCCACTGCTGTTCTTGTGTTAAATACTATCTTGTCATTTACGTTACTTATATGGATTTTTAATCAGCTAATTTTGTTCAATTTATTAACTCAAATACATCATTCTGAATGCCTAATTGTTTTAATTTTTTTTAATCAAATGACTAAGCTCATTATTTTAATTACCCCAAGAAACAGACTGTTTAAAACAGTAATCAAATATATCGGCTTTGTATGTAAAATGTAAATAATATTGTCCATGTGGCCAATGAGCTGCTAATGTTCAATTTATTGTGTTTTTGTCATGCATTAGTATATATTTTTTCAGGGATTATGGATATACAGTATATGTATATGTCTTTTTTAATTCTGAAATTATTTCTACCTGTGATTTTGAATTGAACATAAATGTTATGTTCAACAGAAGTATGCCTTGTCTGTGTGCTCAGTATGTTTCTTTTAAATATCTGTACCTTAAGTAAGTTAAGTCATTCTTTTCATGGATGGTTGACTGTGATGAGGTTCCATAGACTGACAATCGCTGACCTGGTTTTTGGAGACTGTTCAGGGATGGAACTACAGAGGGCGCTACACGCACAGTTTACCCTTTGAAGTAAAATTGTATTTGTTGTTTCCTCAGGGTATTAGAAATTCACCACGACACAATTACTGCACTCCAAGGCTTGAAGGAAAGCAAACTCAAGAAAAGTTGGTATGAAGCTCAGCCTACAAGAAGTCAACTTCAGTAAATTAATTGAGCCTGGCACCACAGAAAATCCACCCATTTGTAATATGACAGGAAATCAGAGTAGAGGAGTCTATTGCCATACATATACATATACAATACATATTGACATTAGTATTGTCAGATAATAGACCATTTAAACAAAATCTACTGACATAAGCGGTTGTACACAAGATAGATACCCTTGTATGGTCTTACAAAGAATGCTTGCCAATCAGAAAGGCTTCTCAGCATCTAATCACATTCCTCCCTTATTTGGAAGTCCTCTCCTTCTGCCAGAAGTCCAGAGTGTTCCCATGGCAACATACGCTGATCACTGCACTAACTGGTCGAAATATTTTGGTGTCTTTTCAGGAATTTGTATTCTCAATGTGCTCTTTGTAAGGCCAAGTAACTAACAGCCTTGCTGTTATGAGGTGCAAATAAACAGATACAAAGTCGGAAATGTGTGTAGAATGGTGAAACAAGGTCAACCATGGGTTGGTGATAACCATTGGTGATATAGTTAAAAACATAGAATTTACATCAGGGGAAGTAAAGATAAAATTACATGATGCAGTTTAATCCATTAGCTAGACCTCACTTTGAGTCTTACATGGTTTTGGTCACCTTGTTATGAGAAAGATTTTGTTTTTCCAGGGGTTATCTGAAAAAAGGCAACCAGCGTAAATTCCTTTGGTGTGAAAGGAATAACTAACTTAGACACAGGGGAAGGGGACAGCAGATTCCTAGCCCTTAATGAGTAAGTATTTCACTCAGGTGTTTACCAAGTAAAACACTGACAGCACGCCTCAGGGTGAGCTAAGACCATGTTCAGCTGAGGAGGCTTTCTAAAAATCAGTAGCAACACAAGAACCCAGGGACACAAGCAGAAATCAAACCTATGAAGACTGGAGAGAGAAAACAGGCGATGCTTCTTTACACAGAGGATTGTAGGAGAATGGAACCAATCACCTTATTAGTGCTCTAAAGCTGACTCTGTGGCGTCTTTTAATTGATGGTCTACTACTGCAGTTTGAATAACCAATAGGCTCCTCTTGTTTGCAACCTTTTTCATGTTCTTAGAAATATTTTTATGTGCTGTGAAATTAGACACATTGCTATACCTTATCTGCCTTGAAACCCAGAAGGCTTTATCAGCATGATGCATATCTATTATATTTAATGTTTTTTATGTATTCTCAGGCTGTGATCCATTCAATGCACTCCTTAAAAGAATGGTGTTTTGATCATATAATTTTCATTTCCAGTAACACTGTTTAATTTTTTAATGATGGATTGGACCTGATCATTATTAAGATCAATATTCCTAATACCAGCCATGAATTAACACATTTAATTCACATTTGTTTCATCAATTCCCACATATTTTGTGGAGGCTGTTAATAGTGATTATCGTATGCAACAAGAAGGACATACATTTATGCTTCAGTAATAATACAAGTTTATACTGAAAGGGCTCTGTGTTATGGTCCTTCTTAAGAACAGGCAGTGATTATATGAATATTATATATGAATAGGTTGAGGTACGGAAAAATCATGCAAAATGCTTGATTTGGAGAAATCAAGTGTTATAACTGGTATTTTATCACTCTCTCCCACTATCATTATTGCTGCATGAATGCCGATTTCTGGAATTAAATTAATCCACTCTTTTCACTTGCTTGCTCAGAAACTGCAACTCAGACTGCCAGCATAAAACAACAAAACTTAAAAACCGGGCTGAGCCATAAAAACATAGACTCACATTTCCAGTAATGGAGTCCTGAAACAATCTCCCACTTTCAGACAATTAAAGGAGAAGAATATTATATTTCTACACACTGGAAAGAAAAAAATCCCCCAGTTGCTGTTTAATACAGTTGGTTTAGAACCTTAAACCAAAACCTTAAAGTCAAAACCTTTATACATGAGGATATGCAGTATACAGGTGACCATATCACTGCAATCAGCTCAGTATAGAAATGTTGTTAAATTTATTCTTTTAGGAATAAAACCATCATTCTGTCACAGGTTTGCAGTTAGTTTTTAATTTTTTTTTAAAAATTGATTCACAAGGGACCTCCAGTCTCTGACTGCATGGAAACACGTTTAAGAACCAGGAAGAAATCCAATCAAACTTCAAATGTTATGTCTGAAACTTACATCAACATCAGTCTTGTAAACAGGGATGTCAAGGTTAAACTCTTTATCGGTAATGTGTAGGCAGATTAGCATGTCTGGTGCCAGTCTGTGGGTTTGGTTTAATGTGATAGTCTGCAAATCCTTTCTTGTAAGAGAATCTCAAGGTTTTCCAGCTCTGACAATGCAGAGCTCCAGTCTTGGTGCCTGCTGATTTTAGGCCTGCATGAGATTTCAATTGCTTGCTCTTAAACTATTACATTGCTTAATGAGGTCTTGTTATGAAGCGATACAATGGGGAGACCTGGATAGTGTCAGCATGTCCAGCGTTCAACGCAATGGGGAAGTTTGCTGAGATGTAATGGTCTCAGATTTGGTGATCAAAGCAACTGTGAAATATACCTTGGTTTTCCATAGCTAATTAAGTTCAGGGTAGAAAATGAAGTGTCATTCAACAGTCCAGAAAGACACTGTGAAAGAGGCAGGTACAGAAGAAGATGGGAGGAAGACACGAGGCAAGAGAGAGATGGGTGAGAAAGAGAGCTCATTGTGATCACCCAGGAAGACCGGATTGGAGCTCAATCTTTGACCCTTGTCAAATGAGCCTGTTATATTACAGAACTGATTTCCCACCTACAGAATCCCTTGGTTAAAAAACGGCCTCTCCTGGTTGTGGGTCCGTTCATTTTGTGGCATCCAGGTTTGAAGAGAGACAGATTTAACTGCAGGTTGCATTCTGTTTGGTTTAGAAGGCAGCTTGCTCTTCTTTTGGCCTCTGTAGGCGTTCTATAAGAGTTTGAGTAGCTGTTAACAGTCTGGGGTTCTCCTGGGTGATTAGGATGTTAGGCCTCTGTCACATCTCATTTGAAAGTTTGTACACAGGGTAACTTGTTGTGTTGTATGTTTATGTTGTATGTACTGTAGCTTAGTGTGTGTATTGTCACTGTTAATGTTTGTTTAACCCAGAGGGTCTGAATTACTATTCTTTTCACCAAAGCTGTGTCAGAGAACTGTGTGCCTCTAACTATTCAAATCTCTCAGATGTATTCTTGGGAAAAGTCATTTACAAGTTGGAAATTATGATGATTATTAATTTTTTAATGGATGTATCTGCTCTGTCATTTTCTGGTTTTCTCCATCCATTTGTAACAATATTATCTGTTGTTTTTTTAACCGGTTCTGAAAACGCTGTGACATCCTAGCAGGATTGTTACAATTGAACAAAAACGGCTCTGTATTTTTTAAGACAATCAGACATCTCACCCCCAATGTATATTGTATATAATGTAATGTATACCACAATAATCACATCACCAGCCTTATTTTTACTGTCCGGAGCAACGCCTAAGATGCAGCGTGGTAATATTATATCATTAGTGTGGCAAAGAAGCGGACAACCTTTCTCCTTATAAACGCCAAGCAAACGTTACTTACACAGCGAAACTGGAAGAGGTGCTGTCTCTTTAAACGTGTTGGGGTTGTAATTTACAGTTCGAGTGCGAAAGGTTAACTCACCATATTACTCACCAGTTACAGTACAATTCTTTTTCAGCGCTCTAAGACGGAAGGTAACATATTTGCTGACGTCCACTTTTCCAATTTTAATGAGGGAGTCGGATTTGCTCTAGCTGTTCTGATTTTCAGACACAGGTGGACAGTGCTGCCCGGACACTTGTTTTAACAGAGATATTATGTTGCGTTTCAGAGGAGCCATCGGAATAAAAAGGATCTCTGTGTTTCGGAAAATAAGCGATACACAAAAAATATCAGCGTTAACAGAGAGCAAAATGAATACTTACAGTATGTTCAAAGGAAATAGTGGTCAAAACAAAGTAACACAGGTGCTTCAGGAACTAAGAGCGCAAGTAAACTAAGAGGTAGCCCTGGCTACACTGTCTCAAGTGTTACTTGACTTTGTTTCTTCGTTTTTTTTTTTGGTTTAAGGTTTATTTTTGTAATTTAGATTCGTTGACAGAAATGACATTCCGGGAGTTGGCGTTCATGCTTTGCGCCGCTGAGCTGTGGCTGCAGAGCCCCAGCTGCGAAGGAGGGTGTGTGGACTCCGGCTTGTGCTGTACCGGCAGGGACCCCTCCTGCGTCAGTATGGGATGGAGACCCGACAGGTCGTACGGGAGCTGCTACTGTGACCAGGCGTGTACATCAGCCCTGGACTGCTGCCACGACTACCAGCAAGCCTGCCCAGGTAATGTAATGTGCCGGGAGAGGCACGGAAAGAAAAAGTAGACATATATGTATCTATAAAATGAAGGCTATAGTTCAAAAGTATGGAAGCAAGTGTTTTCGCTACTAAAGAGGCTATTTTCTTTTGGTGGGTGTTTCATATTAATTTCGCTTCTCTTTGCTCTGCACTCTCCGCTTTGCATCAATGTTTGAACAGTCCTTGCAGGCAGTGTTGAGTCGGAGAAGAACTAAATACAGTGTTGCAGTAAACACAATAAGCGTGTGCCTATTTACTCATTGTCACAACTCGAGTCCATCTACTCATTTTCAAGAACTGCTTGGTACAGTACAGGACTACAATGGTCCAGTACAGCCTAACCCTGCAGATAATTGGCACAAGGCGGGATTCACTGTGGGTGAGACTCCAGGGCACGTGTATTAGAGGCAATATAGAGACATCAATTTCTCTGTGAGTGGAAAACCCAAGCAGCCACAAAGATACCACGCAAACTCCACACAGATGGTGCAGAGTTGGAAGACTGAAAAACCAAAACAAGTGAACAACAACACTAATAATAATAATAATAATAATAATAATAATAATAATAATAATAATAATAAGGAGGTATTTACTTGTATTTTCTTCACACAGTACTCTGGTACTTTGCAGGTGTGCTGATTGCATTCACCATCAATTAGCAATCCACCTACAAGCATATTTAGTGACATATTATTGAAGACAGAGATGTGAGCAATTCTGTAATTAAACTATTTGGGAAATTGAATTAAGCCAGATTCAGAGCTGGACTTTAGCCAGAACACAGAGGTTAGACCCCTAATGCTGTCAGGTGATGCCATAAAAACTTTAATTCCCATAACATGACTGGAGATACTGGAAGACAGCACTGTGGACTAGTGGTCAGGGCTCTGGACTTGGCAGTAAGTGAGAGTTTATGAGTAGGACAGTGATGTTGTACCCTTGGGTGAGGTGCTGCACTCAGAGAGCACCTGGAAGAAACACCCTGCTTCATAAGTGGGTACTCATGTTTTCATTACTCCAAAACTATAGTTAAAGAGTTATTTTCTTCTGGAGTATTATACCATAACTCAGCCACCTAACTAGACATACTGTACCTATTACCAATTGTTTGGAATCTGGCCCACATTGTGTTTCCCAATGGTAAATCAAAATACACATTCAATATTCTTGCCGCAAATACACCAAATATCCTTAGGGATATGTTCCCAGAATAAGTAAAGAATAATCAGTGCCATGACATCTTCAGTGATCAAGTAGCTACAGTAGGACTTTGTGGCTAATGTCTCATCTGAAAGATGGCACCCCCTATTATGTGGTTTCCGGGGCCTTGTTTTGGGAATTCTGGCCCAGAGGGAGAAAGCCTAGACCACCGACTTGTTGATCTTCTGACATCAGCCTGGAAGGTGGCGGTGTGGCCAGCGACGGCACTGATTTCCTTCGTCCTCCCCCTGTTTTAGCTGCTTCCTGCGCGGTCGGCGAGTGGAGTGTGTGGTCAGGCTGCGCCGAGGCCTGCCAGGTCACCTACCGCGTGCGGATGAGGCGCGTGGTCCGGGAGCCGCGGAACGGCGGGGTGCCGTGTCCTCCTCTCCAGGAGCGCGCCGGCTGTGTGGACTACTGGCCTCCCCACAGAGAGTGTCTCCCGTCCTTGAGTGAGGCTTCCGTCAACACTTGCTATAGGTTTAAAAGAAAGTTAAAAGTCAAAAGTTAAGTACATGACTAGGGGAGCAGGGATTATACACTCTTTTTAGCCTTCAAACTATTAAGCTATGAAGATGACTGATTACATTCCTGCAGCAGAGCTGTGTCTTTGGCACTGTTGTCGCTCTGATGGCACATTCATCCACCTCCGTGGTCAGGGTAGAAGTGTCTCCGGCTTGCGTTTTTCCAGGAACTGTTGGTTAGCATTGTGGTCTCGCAGTGCTGGGACCTTGGGTTCAATTCCAGAACTGTCTGTATGTGTGGAGTCTGTATGTTCTTCCTGTGTCCACGTGGGTTTCCTTCAGGTACTCCGGTTCCCTCCCACAGTCCAAAGACATACTAGTGGGTTAATTGGCTTGCAGGGAAACAGGTCTTGGTATGAGTTTGTGCATGTCTGTGTTTGTTTGTATTTGTGTGTGTCTGCGTGTGCCCTGTGATGGACTGGCATCCCATCCAGGGTCTATCCAGCCTCTTGCCCAGTGCTTGCTGGGATAGGTTTTGGCTGCCCTGCGACCCTGTATTGCATAAAGCAGTTAGAAAATCTAATGGATGTAAGTGATGTCATTCAGACTGCAACACCATAAAGTCAGAAATTCTTGCTGCAAAAATACGGTATCTTAACATTTAAGGATGTGGCAGTTGTAGTTTAATGTGTAAAAATACCAAACGTTTCAACAATACATTATATTTCTTGTACTGTATTTTTCAAAATCTGTTATTTGCTCTTCCACGTCATTGTTCTGAGAAAAAAAATATGTTTGCAGTCACGCCTGCATCCCCCAACACACACACAACTGTTTACACTTGTAACTGGATCAAGGGAATAATATTCTCCTCTCCATTATTTCATGTACTTCTGCCTTTAGTCAGATCTGGCAACCCATCTCTTGTAATTAACCTCCCGTGCCACCAGAAACCCGCAAGTAAGATTTTAATTACCTGTTTTATTGATCATCCCCAGTTCCTGCATTAATCACCACGGGTGGTTTTGGGAAAGCCAGGAAGAAGAGAGACTTGGCTAGCAGCAAGGACATCACTGGGTGGGTTTCTTCAACTACTGACCTCAGAAAAAAGCTTCCACCCAAGACAATAAGATAATTCATTCCTAAATTACACAGACTCATGACATGAAAGCTGGATACTTACAATTGTCTCTTTCCTTGCCTACTAACAGTGCCAAACCATTTATAGGACTCACCAATAGCAAGACATTGAAAATAAGACAATTTCCTGAATTGATGTAAATGGTTAAATAAAGAATTATGTGAAATGTAATATAGCTGAGCAAAATGGACCTCAGATGCCTTTTCCCAATGTAATTTTTCTTATCTTTTAATGCTGAATGTCTAATGCACATGATTTTGTACATTCTATATATATCTGAAATCAAAGCAACGCAACTGAGCATTTTGAAAACATTTAAAAATAGGAATATCAATATAGGGGTTGATTGATACTAATACTTTTGAAGACTTTAATACACTACAAATCAAGTTAATTTAAGAAACTGTAGCTTGTTCCACACTCTCACAACCCTTTGTGTAAGGGGTAAACAGGACACTGAGAGTGCCTCACTAAAGGTATCATTAACTCTCTTCCACCGAAGGTACTGTGTGGAGTTCCAGCTGATGTCCCTCACTGCTGGCTGTCAGTACACCACTGGGCCCCACACATACTGGATGCGGTACCTCCGTGAGGGCCACATTGTCTGTGTGGAGTGCCAGCCTCCTGCCCTTGGCAACCAGCATCGGCGCTGCCATGGCGATGGGGAAGAGGCAGAAAGGTGAGCGTGCAGGCCTGAAACACATCCATGGCAGCTGGCTGGTCACTGAACACGCTGAGCAGCAAGAGAAACTCACCTGTCCATGTACAGCATGTTTTTAGGAAAACTAAGAACAATCTAAGAATATATCATTTGGAAATTGACGGAACGTTTTGTGGCGTCGTTTTGATTATTTGACCCTTCATGACTGACCACTGACCACGGTTCACTCACTTGACAGCGCACTGTTGCCTCGGCACTAGATCACCTCCTAAGTGAGAGAGGAGAGATTTTTTTTTACCATCGGTTTGTTGAAGGCTGGACTAGGCCACCTCAGACAGAACCCCCAGGCAGCGTAGTCAAGTCCTTGTTAGCAATGAATTAAGGTGAAGTATCGAGCGTGGTGATTGTCAGTGAGCGTGACGCGGGCTTGCTGATACACTGATTACTGTGTACAAGAGACCAAGTCAGGGGGAGGTCTGGGAGTGGCAGACTGGGCAGGAGTGTTTATTTGCTATACACTGCTTGTAGTAACTGATGGAAACTTGGCACCTCACCTGCCAGCCCTCTGGAGGGGAGGAGCAGCATTTCCGCAGCAGAATGGATGTAGTGTCTTCGTGAGGGCCGCATGGTGCTCGTGTGAAGGAGGTTCTCTTTTGCGAGGCGAGGACGCGACGGGGATGACGTGACTGTCAGACTCTACCCCCGTGGAACGTGGTGTGCGCGGGTCACCGTGCTCTCGTGAGGGAGAGGGAGAGCTGAAACGCCGTGTCGCTGTTTTCCCAGGGGCCAGCTCCTTCGCTGGCAGAGCGTGGGGAACGCGCGCTGCCGCGGCTCGTGGAGGAGGCTGCGCCGGCTGGAGTCCTGTTCCTGTCCCACTGTGCACAGCTTCCTGTTCATCTGAGCCTGCGCTCCACCGCCACGGCGCTAAGACTGCCCACCAGCTCCTTTTTTTGTAAAAGCCAAGAGCTGCCTGTTCTTCCACAGGTTAGCTTTGTGAGTTAATTCCCAAGGCTCCTGGTGCTGTATAAGGCAGACGTTCGTTCCACCAGTGCACTCAAAGACCTGATTAAACCATTCTTTTGGTAAACTGAGAAAATTGAACATTATGCAGGTTTTACAAAGTTTGTGAGTTAAAAAACACATCCAAGCCTGTCTATGATATCATTCCAACATGAGCTGCATTCATGTTAAATGGAGGTTATTAAGTGTTATTAAGTCAGGGAGGGATAGCAATGACAAGTTAATCACACACAGCTGTTCCTAATCACCATCTTTACGGAATTTGCTCTATATATCGAACTCAAATGCCTCCCATTCGACATTTGTCTCCAGCCTCCCTCCTCCACCCCATCTCAACCTTGCGGCTGCCCCTGCTTGAGGTTTAACCCTCCTCATCCTGTGGCCAGGAGGTTGCCCATTAACCAAGCAGGCTAAGCCAAAATGATCTCAACTCGTATTCCAAGCATGCACAAAACCTTGCGGGTTTTGTCCCTAGTGAAGTACCTTTAATAAAATCCTTAAGGGTCTCTTTCATATCACTTGGTTTTCAACTTAGTGTACCATTCTTACACATTCCTACAACAAAATCCATGTGTAATACGTAGTATTTCAATGTTGTATTTTACAATCATTGATCACATTTTTGTCCAAAAATGTGTGTGGAATTAGTATGTTCTCCCTGTCTTTGCATGGGTTTTCTCCTGCTGTTCAAAGACATACTGGTAGGTTAATTGACTTCTGGTGAAGTTGACCCTGGTGTGAGAGAGTGTGTACTGTGATGTATTGGCGTCCGATCCACAGTGTATCCTGCCTTGTGCCTGTTTTGTGTTTAGAATATGAACAGATGAATAAGACATGCAGCAGCCTTGCTTTTATACAGATTTTGTGCTGCTGCCACTCTCTCAAGAAGACTGATTAGAGTATGAAGAGTAATTGTGGGCTCAGAAATCACAGAACAAAATGTGAATAATTAGGAGGTCAATTTAAACTCCACTCGGATTGCTTCATCTCGTTAAACAATGTGCAATTATGTCAAAACTGGAGTAGTAAATTGCGTAGTAATTGCATGGTTACAAAGTTTCTTGATGTAAAGTCCAAGATCGAATTCAACAGAGCCCCATCACTGTCAACAGTCTGAAATCATTCAAAAGCACCAGCTTGCATATCAAACCTTAATGCATGCCTAGGGATTGAGCAAGATAGTTTAATCACTACTCTCATATTTAAGTTAATCTTCTGTGTGATTTTATTGATTTTGTAAGCGTGCTTTTGCAGAGATCCATATGCAAATTCTATTAGGATTAGTCTGGGTGTAATGTAATTGTTATAATGATATAAAATGATGATTAAATAAAGCCTGAAAGGTAGAATTACTTTAACTAGAACTATATTCCTTGAAGTCTATAGCCTGGCAGGTTTTTTATAGGTGTGTTTAAATGATTAAAATGTGTTATTACACTTGGGGAAAGGAGATTGGCTTGATCAGATGTAAAAGGAAAATGAGAGCACGGGGTGGAATAAAAACTAGGAAAGAATGTGACTGTTAATGACTTGGTCAGTTGAGGCGCACAGCACTACACAATAGTGAAAAAACTTTCATTAACCAGTCAGGTAGTTTGCTTCATCTCGTGGTCAAAGTAATGTACTACAGCACTGAGAAAATATGCACTTCTCGATTTTTGCCACTCGAGACCGCCACTGGACCTGCGCTTGTAGATTATTCCCGATCTTGAAGAACCTTTAGGCCTTTACTTAGGCCTATGATGTTTTCATGTGCTTTGTGGTAGATTTAAAAACTGTACAGTTATTGTTCGCTTGGACAGTAGGTGAGTATCCATGCTCTGCAACCTGGTTCTTAAGTGCTAAACAGTCTTTTTGCATTTTAAGATTGTGATGAAACCTGAATGCTCACACTTCCTACATTTTTACCCCTGAGTTGCTTTGAATGTTCTTTGGTCTTCATGGTTAAATCTGTGCTTGGAATTCATTACCTGACTGAAATACCTTTCAGAGACAGCTATATTTATTCTGAAATCAGGTGAACCAGTATGATGCAGAAAGACAGATGCCATTCAAATAATTGTGTGACTATCAAAGTTATTTTCTACACCTGAACTAGGTTTCACCTATTATTGTCATGGCATAGGGAGTACAATAACAATCAACATATTTTAGCTTTTGATTTTTCTTTGCAGTTTTTGCTGACATTGTATTTCTTTCTCTGATAAGTTACGGATTTTGTATGGATTTATGGTATGTTGTTAAGTACTGTAGGTTTTCATTCTTATTTACAGATAAACTAATCTTTGCACCATGTGAGTTCTTCTTACCTAGTTGCCTTCTTAGTTGCCTAGGAAATTGAATTTGTTTATTTATTGCAAGAGATTAACTCTTATTTTTAAGCCTGTTTTGTACTTACAAATTTGTACTTGAATGCACTTTTGATAAATACAGTATAATTTTAGCAAAACAGGCAGTGTAGAGACCAAAAGTACATTTATAATCGATATACTTTATTTAATTTTCAGTCTGACATGGGGAAACATTGCTTTAAAAAATGTGACTTGTGACATTTTTACAAGACAAATACAGGGTTTGAATGTCACACATATTCACAGTTCATAACCACCACATGCAGAGTACGACAGTACTTTGTACAGAAACGATCGGATAAAAAGTCAACAAGTAAAAACTAAGTAATAAAATTTACAAAACAAAGAACCTCAAGACAAACAAACAACGTCATAGAAGGATGGGAATGTGATTTTCCTTTGTTTAAAATTCCCTGGAATATCAGGATGAGTGTGATGAATCTGATGAATTTCAAAATAATGTACATTGAATTGAACCCCTGATTTTACTAAAAGAAAAAAAAACACATAGTTTTTTATTGTGCTTTCTGTTAGAAACGTGAAATTTAGAAACCCATTTTCTGAAAAAAAAAACTAATTCTGCTTGAGTACCTCTTTATTCAAACGAAGCACAACACATTTTTGGATACAGACTTACTGTATAGAAATTGTGCTAAGTAGTAAAAGGTCAACAGAGGAAAGTACAATATTTCAGCCCATTACAAACCCCCTTAAAAACAAACAATGACCAAAAATATATTATGATTAATTCACTGCAGTGACACATTAGTCATAGTTAATAAATAGAAATATTAGTTTTTTCCCTGTGAAAAACTGCAAAGTTTTTTGAAAACTACTTTGATATCATAAAATTGGTCAATATATTATTTCATTTTTTGATGATGCCTCATGTACAACTGTGATCAGCAAAATGTAAAATCAGTCATTACAATCACTGTGGCCTAAAATTATTTAAATATCGAATGGATAATTCAGATTGACTTTTTTCTGCTTCTTAGTTCTTTGTCATACATAATGTAGGTGTATTAATAAACAGAGTATATGTTCAGTAAAGTATGAAATAGATATGTATCCTGTCGAAAGTTATTTCAATGCATGGGTTAGGATGTGCTTGATAGCTCATGTTAAATTTCATTGTGATTTGCATTTGGATTAAAGACTCCCAGATGTGATTGTTATAGAGAGGCGACAATCATACTTGGAGGCGTTTTGCAAGGTCAATAACTTGTTAATAAAATTCAAGCGGGACTTTGTCTTATCCAACATTTTAAACCTACATTTGAAAAATCCTGATTGTTCTGTTTGCATTATCAGAAATAGATTTGGACATTCTCTCTTCAAATCTGCACTGAGCTTTGCTGAATCTCCGCAGGCCGAAAGTACGATTTACTTCTGTACAGCCAGGAAATTTGCAGGGTACTCACAGTTTCACCAGCAAAAAGAAATGCCAGTGATACAATTCACTGTGCTTCCTATCTGGTTAATCAAGTAGAGTACACACTCAATCAAAACCCTGAAAGGTAAGCCAAAAAGAATTAAATAGCTGGGCTTCCCAACTGATTTTTCAGGAACTATAAAAATGTCCAGAGCTTGTATATTTAGAGAGGCTAACAGCCAAAACAGCCTTAACCATAGACAAATTCCAGCTGATCTTTGAACCGACCTATGTAAATATCACTGCAGTAGCAGTGAAGCAAGAGAAACGAGAGCTAGCAGTTCTGAACAGGGTACAAGAGTGGAGACAGAATTCATATTCTCTGCAGACTATTCTGCAGCTTTCGTTGAAAATGGACTAAAGGATGGGGACAGTTCTGTTAGTTACATGTATTGAAATGTTCAACTTGAAAAATGCAAAATTCCCGTGTAGAATGATGTAGCTGGGATGCTGCTGTGATGAATTCTGGGTTGAGTTTTTTAACTTCTGCTTGGCAAACTACACTGGCAACTAGTCTGGTAATAATCCTAAAAGTATTCCAGTAGCTGAAGTGATTTCTACACAAACAGACAGTTCTCTACTCCGGTATGAATACTATGAAGGAGACAGCAAAGCTTGTTTCTCTTGTGTCGATACAAGCGACTGAAGGACATGTGAGGAAAAATAATTTTAATATCTGTATCACGAGGCTCCTGAGGGAAAACTGGAAAGTGCTGAAATTTTTCATCTTACCACAGATACAACCGTGGCTGTGTCAGGACTGTAAAAAACAGTTTTCTAAATCTTTTTCTAAAAACTTTTTCTAAAAGTTTTCTAAAGACAGGAGTAAACACGTCTACACAGCCAATTCTTTAATGTGACTTTTAGCGACATAAAAGAAAATTCTGAAACAAAATGAAATAAATATTGTGACGCACAATGAAAATGCAATCAGTAGTTCAGTAGGCATATAATATTATAAACATTGTAAGGTAAGCAAATATATTTGTAAATTGTTTAAATAGTTTCTTAAATTAAAGTACTAAGCTCAAGCCATGTTATTTCATACAAACAAAAGGTGCTAGGTCTTTGAGATTTGATTTTATTTAAAATTGCCAACATCAGTTGACTATGAATATAATCAGTTGCTGTTACTATTATTATTATTATTATTATTATTATTATTATTATTATTATTATTAATATTATTAAATACTGCTAATCATAATTAGAACAGAGAATGACAGGACCGTGCTCTACTTGAGTATTGAAGATCACCTGGTTTCTATCATTGTGATAGAAGGTGATCTGTCTGTGACAGAAATTGACTAGGGAACAAGATATTCTGGATGAACATTCAGCAGACCAGCTCTGACAACCCAGTAAACCATCTCACTGATGGACCGGCCACATCCTGCAAGGATTCAGGTAGAGAATCACTGTACGTGCCCAGAACCACCACATCCATCTGATCAAGAATGGTTGTACTGTAGCTTGGCATCAGCGGGGAAGTGTTTTATACAATATGTTGGCCCCCCTGAGTGACTGAATCAGTAGCAAATGGTTGCCTGAGCGTAGGCTGAGCCCTCTGATCCCGGGCTCGAGCTGGGTCATGCCACCGTGAGCGGAATTCTCCAAGTGGTGGCCCACAACTTGTCTGACGTGGTGGTGGCGAGGGACACACCTCTCCTCCAATTGGCCAAACCTCCAAAACCGGACCTCTGCTGCCTGCGATGTGTAAGACGAGGAGTGGCTCAAAGACGGGAGGGTCAGAGGTGTCACCCAATGTTGCCTCATTCTCCCGTGTGCAACTGCGGGGTTCTTAGCAGAGACAGAACAACATATTTTCCTACTCCAAATTGGAGTGGGTGTAACAACAACAACTGGCAATTCTAGATTTAAAAACTAGGTGTCTACTTGGATGTCAGTCTGGGGTGAAGTTGACAGACATAGATGAAATAACTATGGTCTGGAAACAGAAGAACGCCTGAGGTGCCAGTGAACAGTGTTTTATCCACTAAAGACTGCCGAGAGACCTGAAAGAAGACACTCTTTGTGGAGATGCCATGGAGCGCATTATCCTGACAGCTGCATTGCTCAAGACTAGTGGATAAAAGGAATCTGTTTCTCCTGACCAAGGATAAAGTCCAATAGGACATCTCTGCCACCAGCTTGCCGAAGGAGTGAACCACAGCTGGCCAACCTACAACCGCCTAGTGCCACACAGGTAGAGCAGAAAGTTTTTGAGCGTGGACATTTTGATTCATAGCTTTAATGAAGGGGAAAAAGTCTTCTGTGTGGTGTGAGAATACTTTTTTTGTTAATTCATCACAAGTTTGCAAAAGGAGCCAAGTATTTTGTGGTAAAAATATTTGTAATGTATCCAAATGAAAAAAAACTACCCACTTTTACTGGACATTTGTACAATTCCAGACTGTTGAGCTATACTGCATTAACACACTGATGCCAGTCATTCTCAGTAATCTTCTCTCCATTGTTTCCTAATGCTGTTGGATAATTTATTGATTTGTTTAATGAACTCATTTCTAAACTGTTAAATCACCCTCAAATAATTTAAGTAATACATTGTCTCCAAATGTTTGTATGGGTCTGTTTTTAAGAACAGAGTTCTTAGGTGGATGGACTGGACACTGGTCCCACTTGACTCAGCTTGTCTATTGCTTTCTCATTCACAGTTGTTGAAGGCCAACACAATCATCATGAGATGATTAAATTGTCTCTGCATTTGGGGCCAAAGCAAGACCAACAAGCATGAGCTAAGTGAACCAATTATTCCCCTTCCAAACAAATGTTTGTAGCCATTTTTTAAATGTAATGCTGTACTTGGTAGTGAAAATCTGATAATAATAATATTATCAAAATAATATATCTGTATTGAGACTAATTCAAAAGGTGATGTGGCTGCTACTGCAAACCTATAGAGACACAAGTGTGAGTCAAACTCTTTTGATTTATTTTAGATTTGGGCTCATGCTCTCTGCTTTAAGAATTAGGTTTTGTTGTATTATGGTTGAACTACTGCAATTATTTAGAATAAAAATATGGAGTTAGAGGAAATAGATGATGCTATTGTTTCACAAAGGTGTATTCAGGTAATCCTAATTCAACGCTGTCCTTTGTTTTTGTGTTTTAAGTTGTTTAATGACATTTCGTTAGGTATTCTGTAATGCTGACCTTTCTGAAAATGATATGGTGGAACAAATGAAATAAAAAACAACACAATGGATCCAGCAAAAACAGTCATACAGGCAGCATCAAGAAGCCAGCAAACCATTTTTGGAATAGATGTGATTTTATTGTTCATTCAGTAATTCAATTCATTTGCATCTGAGCAAATCAGTCAAAAAGCATTCCCATCACTCTCTTCTGTTCCTAAACTTGAGTCAAATTTCCTTACAATACACTAAAAAAATAAACTTCTCTGTAATCTATTATCATATTGGTAGAACGTCATTCTTTGTTGACTGGAACAAGTTCATTCATAAAACCTTATGTGAGAAAATCTGTTCAATATTAAAATAAACTTAATTTACATAAAGATGCACATTAACTATCTGACAGTGGATCTAACTTCCTGATTGTTCATGCCAAGTTTAAAACTTCATGCTGAAAAGTAGAAAGAAGAATGAAAAACCTTTGACTGTTAAAACAGCCGAAATGTTTTTCTTTCTTTTTTACTTTTCAGTGTGGTATTATTCTTTTCTTGTTCCCTTGCAGCCAATGCATGCTGACGCAGCTCCCTGCTTGAACAGGTTTAAAACTTTACCTTTTGTGAAAAGTAAAGTTAGATACCAAATCTGGTCATTGCTTGTAACTGTTTTGACTAATGACAAAGTTATTGCACAAAAATCCACGAGGACATTTTTGGCAGCAAACAACTTTGGGTTCTCATATAAATCCATTAACAACAGTGTGCCAATATATATTTACTAAAAATGGTTCCAAATTCTGAGTCTATTTTGACTCACAAATCTTTAAAATATTAATTCAAATTAGTATTTTTCTAATTGTGGGTATTTATTAACTTACTTAGTCTGCTTTGTATATTAATTGAAGGTTGCTGCAACTTCACTGCTTGGGGGAATTCCTGGTCATTTTTACCAAAATTGCACCATTCAACCATTTGCCCTATATTGAATTCATAAGTTCTCTTTCGGTCAGAGGCTTCCTATACCAAAGTATGCAATATGATCTGATGTGACAAGAATGGCATATTATGCACAAAGATATAATTCTGGCAAGCAAAGGGTTTTGCTTTGCCTGACATCTGAATAAAATGTCTAGTCAACTTAATGGACAAGTCTCAAATGTTGTCCTGGGGTGTATGAATGTGCTACAAATTCAGATTCTCTTCCTGTTTCTCAGGATAGAATAAGGAATGGACTGTTGTTTATGACCTTCATGATTGTATTTTATATTCTTTTACCCCTGCTGGGTTAATTGTCTAGAATTAATATTCACCTCTCCCCAAGCTCATTACTCTGAAAGAGCGCTTGTTGAAACTCGGCAGTCACCAAGCTTCTCAAAACCAGCAGTGCAACAGACAAAAAATTGTCACTTCAAGTAATAGGTAACGCAACATTCTGGGGAGACCACAGATTCAAAGTATCAAGTGGCATTTGCAGAGAAAGGGAGCTTGATTTTCTGATTGAAAAGGATAGCATAGGAATTTCTGGTGTCTGACCTTTAGCATCCACAAACACAAACAACTAGTCAGACAATGCAGATGAATACACTGTTAATACATAGTCCATTCCCCACTCCGCCCAAAAAACAGAAAAGCAGACCCAAACCAGTCGGACATATTATGGGCCGCAAAAGACATTTGAGACCTGTTTTTGAAGATGTCTAGAACATCCTAGTCAACATGTAAGGCTAGCAAAGTTGCTGACTGTATGAAATCACAAGAAAAAAAGCTACTGTATTTGCTTGCAGTAGTTATATCTTTGAATATCAGTGATATGAAGATCAAGAAATGTCTGGACATATAGTATATATTATATATACTATACTTTATACAATGTTTGACATTGAAAACCAATAATTGCTATTGGTTTCAATACTCATCTGTTGCATTTTAATGCCTCCCAGGATATATATATATAAAAATAGAGACAAAGAGGTAGAAAAAGAGGGACAAACAAAATCCCCACAAAAACCATTGCCTTGTGAATAAAGCAGAAGTAATGGTGAAATATTGGGCATTATGATTTTTTACAGAAAACAGGGAAAAACACTAAACTAGCACCAAAACCACAAAAGCTAGTTTATATCCAACATTTTGACAACACACTTAAATACCGTTTGTTTTTTAACTTTGGTAATGGAAGGCATGGTGACATATTCTAGTCAGACCCTTGACAAAAGATAAACAGAAACCTCCTGAAACATTTGTGAAAATTGTTTTAGGGATTTTACATCACTGGGGTCTGAGAGTTCAGTAGTTTAATTCAAATCTCTTATTCAGTAACAATATTATTTTTACAGATAAAAGGTACCTTTTAGCATCAAGATATGCTTTATTCATAAAGAAGTGTTAAAGTGTTCAGTATTTCACAGACCTCTACCACAAAGTAAAGTTTTCTTTACCTTGTAGCTGGTACTGAATCATAGAATCACCTTCCTTCTTAAATAAACTGCTTCCTTCCTTCACAAATCAATAACCTGCTATTGGATTAACTAAGGGCTGTGTTGACTGTGTCCGAAGTTGTGACCCTACGTGGATACCATGATAAAAGATTGTGTCCTACATATGAGACCTTCTGAACACACAGTGACTCTTTGTCAGTAATCAGGAATATATGACTCTTTCTTTTTGCAATAGTACAACTGTATATAACACGTATATACACCACTAAATACAAAGAAATGCACTTTCTGTGGGCTTTGTTTTCCAGGGACAAACCTAATCAAAGACTGCACATGAGTAGTAAATAATAATAGTTAATGGTAGTGCTTTATTCTTAGGAGCAGCAAACCCTTTTAAAATAAAACTGAGTGGAAATTAAAGTGCCTGTCATACATCACACAGCAGTTCCTGCAGGATTCCCACATATAATTCTCTTGCATTGTTGGGACAGAACACAGATCCTCATACAGTGCATAACCTTTAGAGCTCCTTTAGGAATCTTGTGAGAAAGCTTTATTTCAGAGGGAAGAGGAGGAATCCTACAGTATACAGTAACTGAAACATCCATCTGACTCCAGTTTCATTTCACGGACCATGCAGGATTTGCATGGGAAAAACAAGAAGCGATAAATAATGAATAAATAATCCTTGAATCCTACATACATTTTTAGGTGTGAAATTTATTGCACACTGGAAATATTTAAAAGATGAATCATAATTATTTTCCATAGTTTAAATAGTTCAAAATAACTCCAAAAACCCAGTAGGAATTTCCAGTACTCTGACAGGATTTACAAGATCAGGAAAGAAACTGGCCTCAGTAAGTCAAAATCAACAAAAATTTGAGACTTGGACATCCTAATGAAGTTTGGTTTCAAGACCTCTGTGTCAAACCGGCTGTCCCACAAATGGGCAATGACATTTCTGAAACCAAACCTCATGAGTCTATCTGCACTTCCTCTCTGGCAGGCTAAGACACCTATTTATAGCTTGTAGGATGTATTATTAGATCAGAAAACCCATTTAAAACCTGCTTTGACCTTTCTGCCATTGGCACATTCTGCTCACCTAAAAAGAACAAGGTGAGTATTTGCTACAAGAGGGAGGGAAGTGAAGGGAGTGAATGCATGAAAAATGACTGAGTTCTTTGTACTAAAAATTTATTTTTTCAACTCGATTGAACCAGTTATTACAATTCTTAGTTCGCAAGCTTGGAGTTTTGTAGGCAGGGCCTACATTCTGGTAGAATTCAAGCCTTCAAGACAGAAAAAAACCTCAACATAAACTATTGACTCATATATGAATGTATTAATCGTTTCAAAGGAAAATACAACAGAGAACACAGTTTGCTACACACCTTTCGGCAAAGACAGAGAAAGACCGCAAAGTCAAAACATGTTTGTTTTACTCCTTTGCTTTTTCACCTCTGGGGGATTTAAAAGAAAAAGCAAAGGGTTGTTATCCTGGATGTCTTGCAAACCTCTCTCAACAGCACCCCATTCATTGCTGCATGTTGGCAGTGTACTGCTATCTCTTTGTGTCAAGACAGGCATCATCTTCTCCATATAGAACATTTATCCTGGCTGCACTCATCCCTCAGCATATTGTGGGGCTGAGGTCAGGGGAATGGGCTCTTTGGAGTTTTGCCTGATGTTTTCTAACCCTTGACCTTGTTGTCTGAATACTGTAGGTTTTCTATGTGTTTTTAAATTGTCAAGGCTTTGGAGAAAGGATAAACTGGTCGCATTAAACCTTAATTGGATTCATTTAACATTTCCCCCATGTAAAGAACAGCTTATAGCTTAAGGAGATATACTGTACAGTAGAGAAACTGCTGGGTTGTGGAAAAACCTCCTCAAAGACATTCACATTCTAACGATCTAACGTGTAGTACCAGTAAGGGTTAAACATTTGCTGCAGAGGAATAGACTATGATTTAGTTTCAAAAGTTATCCTTATTTTTATACTCACTGGGACTATAATTTTAAATTCCCAGTTGTATAAAAAGATGCAAGGTTACATCCTCTTTTGTTTTTACCGGAAACTAATCATGAAAATGTGACCCTGTATTTTATCACTCAAGAATGGCATTTCTTTCATTTCTATATAGAATGATATAATTTTGTTCCCTTCCATGCCTACAGCTCATAATAATGTGAAATGAGTCCCCAGTTAGATGGAGCTGTCACTCATCCTCATATGTACAAAAGCACACAAGACTATAAGTGACATCACAGCACAAAGACCCTTGCAGAGAATTATCATGGAAGGAAGGAAAAGGAAACAATAACAAAGAAAAACTGTGATGTTCAGCAAGTGCTCTATGTGATATGTACGACTGTTATTTAGTTATCTAACTAATCCATTATTCATAATACAAAAAGAGAATAAGGTAAACTTATTTTTACATATTTGCTCCTAATAAAAATCTGCTGAAAATACTGATTATTATTTTTATACATCTGAACATAAAAATAGACTACTCTGAGGGGCGTGCACACCACGCCAGTGTTCAATAAAGTCAAACAAAATACTGACTGAATGGCAAACGGGAACCAACAGAGGTAACGAAATTCTGCACTTTAAAAATCCAGCCGTCTCTCAGAACAAAACAACCTGTTTCAACCTTAAAGCTGAAGTCAATTTGACTTGCTTTGATTACAAACAAAGGAAGCTAGGATAAGCCTCCTTCTCGGCGACATGCTCTCAGGTGGCAGTTCATTGGTTATTTCTACATCTTCCGAATACTATTCATTTTTAAAAACATGTTTTCAATAACAGAATTTACTCCTGTGTGGCTTTAATGTCTGAACTACCCTGGATTTTTTTCCATTTATTTCTCACCTCTGTTTTCACTATCAGTTCACTAGGTATATTTCATTCACGACAAAAATGTACATTAGATACAAATATTACAGCAGAGAACACCATGTTTTCCTTTTCCCTTCTTATGCTTTGGCTGGTTTCAGTAGGCCTCTCCACCATAGTGGTGGTCCCCATGGCGACCATGAAGGCTCCTTCCAGTCCTAAAACCCATGGTTGTGTGTATAGTGCTCCTCATGCTTACGGCAGATCACATTATGCTGCTTTATTCTGTTCATTTGTTTTCTTTTTTCTCACACAGCTTCTTCTCTTGATCTCAGGCTAAAGGCAGGCTTTTTACAGAGCGAAAGAGTGATCCGATTTCTAACTTGCTCAAAAGGAAAGGCACAAAACATCTACTGTTTGTTCAGAAACCTCTTCATAAACAGTCAGCTGATAAAGGAGTATAAAGAAACTGGGGAAAAACAAAACACAGTTCATTGTTTCTAAAGTTTTTTTTTTCTGCTACGGTTAGAGGCTTTTGTGTCTAGAATATGTCTAGAAATATATATAATAACAAGAAGACAAAAATCTTATAAAGTGCTTGAGGATATGGGCTTCTTTTTAAGAAAAATAAGCTGACCTAAGAACAGTCTGAAACATAATGTCAGCCTGTGGTTATTATGAAAATACATTTCTACATTATGAGGCAGGGATTAAATATGTCAATGGTGAAGTCTAAGCCACATCCCTTATTCCATTTATACATTTCACCTTGATGGCTTTAGAAGTAGAAGGCAGCTGAGAATGTCCTGCTGCTTGTGATCTGCAAATAAGAGCACCTTCACTGCCGGGCTGCAAATGGATGCAGAAGGGTGTCTCATCCAGATGCCTAGTCGGTTACTGTAACATGAAGTGCAGATCTGTATTCGTTTTCCGATTGTGACAGGTCACACATTCTCATTCTTACCTGCCCTCCCACACTTTCAAAGTGCTTTTTCACTCCATATGTTTTTTTGCTGATGTGCTTTACCAGCTGGAGTGGCTGTCTGCTACTTCCTTTCCGAATCACTGCCCGATATCAAGAGAAAGGGATTTTTCTTGATCAGACATGAATGTCAGATGAATGGGGCCAGGGCTCAGTGCTCAGTCTCGTGCTTTTAACTGTCGCCTGGATGAAAGGAAATTTCTTTGGCTCCTTAATTTATAAAAAGTATGGTGGAAGCAAATGTGCACAACATTTACTGTAAGCACACAACAGGAAAAAATCTAAAATTAAATAACACAACCTTTAATACCTATCTAAAGATGACCCCCTTAAATGCAACTTAAACTATGAGATCAGAATAATTACTCACATTGCTCTACATTTACGTTTTGCCTTTCAAACAAAACCCAATTAAAGAAGTTAAAAAAATGACCTGTATGATTATTAGAAAATATTTAAAAAATATACATTTCAGTTTTTTTTTTATACCCAGCAATATTTCCTCAACACCCAACTTTACATATATTTTACAAATTCGAAACTTCTCAAAACCAGTTTTAAGTGCTTTATAGAAATTGAATTTTTACAGTATTTTTTTTTCTCAGATGAATGCGTTAGTTTCACATGACTTTCCATACTGTAGTGTTTTTCACATTTGTGGAATATGAGTGAAGATTTGAACATAAACCAGTTTAAAGCAATGAAATGAAAGGAAATGAAAGAGACAACACATAACTGAGACATACTGTATAGTATTGAAAACTAATGATTCCTTTCTGTTTTTAATGCATATTTAACATCTATCTACTGCTTTATTAATTGAACAAATAAATAGATGGGGGAGGAATCCAGAGAAATTACATTTGAATACTTTAATTAAAAATGTAAATACTTGAGGTGCTCTGGTATGCAGTAGTGGAAATAAAAGTTTTTGAACAGCAGGTTATAGTGAATTTGCTTTCCCCTTAAATTTCCCTCTCTTAGGCAATTTCTTTTCTCCTGAATCGGGTCTTGTACGTATTTGATAACTGTAGATACTAAGCAGTCACGAATCAAATACAAACTGAAGGGAAAATATATATATATAAACATATGCATACATAAACATATGTGTATATATATGCACAAATGTGACACATGCATTTGTCTAAGTCCAGATTCGGGGAAGGGAATATATTAAACTCCAAGGAAGTAAAATGCATGTTACTTTTTTAGATGTAATCTGTTTTTGCAGTAATTTATCTTTATCAACAAAACAGCAGGAGAATGAAAGCCTGGAAGATCATCCTTGGGACAAGCAGCAAATCAAAGAATAATGCTGAGGTTCTCTTTCTCCCCCCTTCATCTTTCCTGTTTCCCAAGTACTCAGAACCACTGCCCCACTAACAAAGATTTCCCCTCATTGTAGGCCTGGTTTAACACTGCAGGATTGCACAGAACTGCCCATCGGTACTATGGAGTACCTCGTTCAAGGGTCTACAGAATGGGAATGGTAGATGGAAATGCAGATAGAGGGGAGAATTAGTGTCTTGGTAAGCTCACAGCAATCCAAAAGGAGTCTTCAGCAACACCGTTGTCTGGGAACCAAACAGCAAATATTCTTGGCTCACTTAAGAGCCCTCTTCCATGCCTGTGGCTTGGTCAAAGGTTTGTTATGCCATGCAGTAAAGCTCCTTCAAGATTCAAACATTCCTTTCAATTTGGGAAAGTCCACTCTTCTTGTCACCGGCCTCGAAGCAGTCAGATGGTTTCATCGTACGTGTTGGAGCGGCTCCTCTCTCCGGCTGACACGCGGATTTCCTGTGCCATATGGTTCTCTACCTTGCTGCCATCTTGACTGCTGCCCGGAACAGCCCTGCTCTCGATGGGATAAATGCAGTTCTGACCTATCAGTCTCTGTGGTGCTCCCATGGCAGAGACTTCTAAGTGGTTGATGCCTCTCTGGTACCCACTATTCACATTGTATTTCGGGCTGGCCTTCCCCAACAGTCGCTTGGACGGGCTAGAATCTGAGCCATCTTGCAGATGTTCCTCCTCATCTGTGTCAGCGTCAATGTATTTGTTAATAGATGCGTCATGGAAGGTAAACACAGTTGGCATAATGCTCTCTGGAGATTTTGGAGGAGTCTTGCTGCTGGCTGTGGTATAGATCGACACTTCAGGGCTAAGAAGTGACCGGTCTGAGAATAAGGAGCTGTCTGAAAGAGGAGCATTGCTTACATTTTTTAGGGAGTCACCGACAGAGGAAAACGGGGCTGGTGTCATTTTATAAGCTTCGCCTTCTCGGAAGTTGACTTTCAAAGACCTTGATTTCAAGGGGTTTGTGAATGTAAGTGAGCTCCTGGGACTGTCGATGAAAAAGGAGCGTCGCTGAGAATCAGGGTTGGAATTAATCTCAAGGATGGAGCTACCCCTGGCAGGAAGTTTGGTAATACCCTGTGGGGACAGCATGGCCTCATGCTCATGGGTTGTCTCCAGACAAGGGTTGGCGCTGACTTTGCCAGGCAGGCTAACAATGGGGCTATGAGGAAATCGCCCACTTTCGGGAAAGTCAGTGGCACAGCTGATGAAGCTGTCAATGCTGGACATGCTCCTCATGTCTATTATGCCCTCAGGCGTGGCCAGTAAGGGATCTGCCGGACCTGGTATGCTCCCCATCTCAATTTCGTCCCTTTGTCTGCCCACTTTTGAGGACGGACCTCCTTCTTTGGTATTGAGGTTGGGCTGGGATTGAGTCTTAGCCATCATATTGTACATTTCCTCCAGCTTTTGCACGTTAAGGTGCTGAGGGCTAGAGCAAGGTCTTGCCTTGTTTGGAGATCCTTGCTCTTTAACATCAAAGGATTTGTTTGAGCTGGTCTCTGAAGCCGTTCGTTTGGCCCATTTCCACCTGTTGGGGGAAAGATGGTTGTCTTGTACCTTTTCTTTCTTTCCCATGCCCTCTCCATTTTTCTCCACCACCACATCCATTAGTTCTATGCTGCGAGCAAATGCATCCTTCATATTCATGGACACAATGCTGCCATTCCTCTTTGCCCTTTCTAGGGCTTCTCTTCGCTTAATGGCCTTTTCTTGCCTCTTTTGCTCCTTATAGAACTCAGAGAAATTATTTACAATGATGGGTATAGGCAGGGCAATCACCAGTACTCCAGCAATACAGCACAGCCCCCCTACAATTTTTCCCAACAAAGTCTTGGGATAAATATCCCCATAGCCTACGGTTGTCATGGTAATTGTAGCCCACCAGAAAGAGGCCGGGATACTCTTGAACTTGGTGTCATCCTCATCTTTCTCGGCAAAGAAGACCAAGCTAGAGAATATCATGATCCCCATGGCCAGGAACAAAATGAGGAGCCCCAGCTCATTGTAACTGCGCCTCAAGGTGAAGCCCAAGGATTGTAGCCCGGTGGAGTGTCGAGCCAGCTTGAGAATCCTCAGGATCCTCATGATGCGGAAGATCTGCACCACCCTTCGGACGTTCTGGAACTGCAGAACGCTCTTGTTAGACTCCGTCAGAAAAATGGTTACATAGTAGGGAAGAATGGCAAGGAGGTCTATGACATTCAGGGGCCCTTTGAAGAACTTCCACTTGTTTGGAGAGGATAGGAAGCGAAGAAGGTACTCCATTGTGAACCAAGCAATGCAGACGGCCTCCACGTGGGCCAGCTGAGGGTTGTCTGTCACCTGGCCAAACTCATCCATGTCTTGGAGCTCAGGGAGTGTGTTGAGTGACAAGGCAATCGTTGATAATACAATGAAGAGGATTGATATGATGGCCAGAATCTGCGAAACACAAAAGCAAAGAAGCAATGTTAGTTTTTTTGTAACAGATGTGCAAATGTTTTTTTTTTCTTTCAAAGATATTTATTCTTCAGTATAATCCACGGTTATGTGGGAAGAGGATGAAGAATGGGCTCACATTAATGTGAATTTCATTCCACTGCTTTTCCAGCCATTTCTTCTCTTTTCATAGTTTTGGTGAAAAACGGGTAAATCAGTTAGAAAGCAGCTCTCGACTTCACCCCTATAATTATTCCCGGCTGAAAATGCTGTCAATGACTTGAAGTAAAAATAGTTCCTAGTGTCTGTTGTGATGCAAGATGAGTGGATGGAAATTATTATTAATTCATGACCTTCTTATCAGACTACAGAAGCTTCCTCCTTCTTAGTATAACTGAGAAAGCTAATGCTAAGCTGGCAGGGCAGTAAAACTGACATTTAATGCAAGAAGGTCAATGGATTCAATTTTATTAATTCAATCTGTAGACAAATACATATCCACATGGGTCCTAACTAACCAAGGATTTTATACCACATGTAATTTGCACCATTTTCAATGAGAGTGTTGAATATTATTAACAACACACTTTCAGCACAGGGTTCCATTTGATTCACAAAAAATAACCATCCTGTTAACTTGCACTATATACCACATTCCCAGATTTATTTTCACGTCATAGAATACAGCATAGCAGTTAAGCTATATAAGGAGTGATTGGATGTGAGCTGTAAGGCTGCAACACTAACTGCTGTGCCACTGTGCCATCTAGAGAAGTGACAGAAATTGTCCAAAGAATGTATTGTGTAGAATATAAATTTAACAATGAATGTAAAAAAAAATGTCTGACACATGAGTGAGTCTTCATTTAAAATACTGTGTCAAGTTTTCATGACAGAAATTATTGTTGTTTTAGAACGTAAGAGAGGTTACAAACAACAGGAGGCCACTCAGCCCACTTAACCCATAAGGGAGTAGTTAGAAGACCCAAAGATCTCATCCAGCCATTCCAGACGACCACAAACTAACTTCCACATATTCCCATACACTCCTTTACAAGAAGCCCTAAATACAGTGACCTGATTAAATCTTACTGATCTGAAATATGTATCATACAGAAAGAGCTTAAAGGAGCTTAATCTGTTTAGTCTTGAACAGGTGAGATTAAGCAGTTTTCATGTGGCATTCAGAATCCCCAGAGGAGTTGTTCTGTAAAACCATAGAAATAGAAGCTCCAGCCGTGGGAGTTCTTCAAGACCAAGTGTGACGTTGAAGGGAGTGGGGCTGGGTCAGACTGGGAATCCTTGCACTGTATTAGGACCACACTGGTCTTCAATTTTGTGTCAATTCAGCTGCAGGCACTGAACACAATGATGGGAGATGGCTCGTACAGCACATGCTTTGAAGGAAAGGCTATAATTAATAGACAAATTAAGTGATTGATAAAAAAAAATAATCATTTGGATATTCATAAATTTAACTTTTTTAAGCTGCAGCAACTATAATGACAGGTTACTCTAATGGCTAACAGCAGAAATCAGCACATGATATACAGGACTAGATCATATTATTGTAAAACCCCCATGTGAGCTATGTTTATTCTGTCACCCTTATTTTCCTCATATCTTAGACAGTGGGAGGATACACCTCCAGCTGAGGAGTGAATCACCAGCACTTTGTAAAGGATATTGTAAATTCTGAGAAGCCCACCCATAAGATAAGGTTTTGGTTAGAGTTGAAGCCATCAGTATTGAGTAACATCAATACTCATCCAACTGAAACTGAATATTCAAGAGCCTTCTGGTGCAAGCTGAGTCAAAGAAACCTTGCAAGCTTAGAACACAGCAAACCTCAGTTACTTTCCTCATTAGAGCACTGGGACAGCCTGTAGATGACAGGCCTGGTTTGCACCAGGAATCTCCAAGACAGGGGAGATCAACCTGCATTCTGGTGCCAAGTCTTTCCCATTGGAGCCACTCAAGAGCTCAGTGGAAATACTGTATGTCTGAGATCTACAAACGTGGGGACCGGTAAATTATACCAAACTCAAATGAAAGTTCCAGTTCAAAAAATTTTAAAACAAAAATCCACGATGAGACTGTATAAAAAAATAAATAAAACTTGACTGCCCAAAACACTTCATCATGCCTAGATATTCATTCTGGTATTTAAACTCTTAAAGCAATGTTAGAATACATAACTTTTATGTGAGTACAAGTGTACAGAGTACACAGAGTACAGATAAATCCATGAGTGTTGAGGGGGGAAAACAGTTTCCAAATGAAACAAAATAAAATTATTATCTAGTATAGGATGATAGCTGTTTTACTTGGACATCCAGTAATAACTCAGTATAGATGCATATTTAGTCAGGTTTACTTTACTTGATATTCTGTGTGAATCTAAACTATGATTACATACCCAGAGTCGTTATTATTTTCCCCTGTGTGCCTGCATATCCCAGCTACGTGGAATTTGTGCACATGGATTGAAGCACATGAAAGGCAAAGATACGTGCAGTGCTTTGAGTCCCTTTTCTATAAAGCTTCGTCCTAACCTTTTCAGCACTGTGGCCAAGACATGTTCATTGAATTCCTCTATGCTGAATGACAAATGAGGTTTGAGACCTTTTTTCAGACCCCGTTCAGCACAAAAGATGGTCCCCATGACAACCAAGCTTGGTCATAAAATGCTCATTATGCTTTCATTTGTGAGCGACAGAGTGAATGGAGAAAATTGTACGCTGGGATAGCCCCGACAATGGGAATATCCTTAAGGAATGGAGATCAAGACATTTTGTGTTCCAAAGAAAGATTTAGGATTTTCTGTGTTATTCCCATTGTCAAAGCATGATACCTGCCATAGCCAGGGAACTTCAGAGTGTTAATGGCATATGTTCCTCCAAAGAGGTTGCAAATCTTCACATGTTTACCATTTCATTCCTGAGGGATCCTCTGGCAAACTACTAGTCCGAGACGCATATAGGAAAACACCTTCCTGCACATGTACTGCATAAGCATTATTTTAAAATTAAGAAATATATTTACATTACTTGATACTGTAGCAGCCTTTTATTGAAAGATTCATATGATGATAAGAATGGCAAACTACTGTTCTTTGTAGCTCACGTACTGCTGTGACACACTAAATAACCCATCTGGTTTGCGATGTTGAGAGAGATCACTCCCTTGGTGAAGCTGCGTGCGGGCATGGGGTGAGCATGTTTTGGCATTTTATAAAATTGCGATTTGAGTATTTGATACAGACATATGTGTACAGTACACTCTTTTTTCAGTCCTTATATTATTTTACATACATTTTTCACAGTTATTTAGTTTTGTCTTTTGCAAATGGGCTGGTATTTTATGGCAGTGTTGAAGTTCTCAGTGGCTATGCCCTGAATAAAATGGTTTTTTTTTAAATACGACTGATAATATTTCAAATGGATGGAAATGGAAATATCAATCTGTTTGTAGGTTATATATTCATATCCTGTATATAAGACACTGTGCGTAAATCACTTTTGAATACAGCATCACACATGTACCCCATAAAAGCTGAGCAATTGCCTTAAGAGATATTTTAATTGATTTATTTGTCTCTTCCTCTGTGTCAACAAGAAGACAGCCACCTGTTCAAGAATGAAAATAAACTTACTATTATATTGGTAAATCTGAAATCCCAGCAAAATATTTCTCCCTATGTTTAAATGAAAAGAAATTAAATGCATTTTTTGTAATCTCCTAAATGTTTTTTTTTTAATTGAAAGCCTGGAATTAATAGCTGAGATGCATTGAGCACTGGACAATGAGCCCGCAGGTTCTCAGCAGCATAAAAACTAACAGCAATCCATAGAAGTAAAGCAAAGGCAGAAATCGCTCCTGGTTTTACTTCATATATATGACGATTTAAACATTCAAAATGGGGGCTAATCAGACATTCCTAAAAAGATGCTTATGTGTCTCCAGTCAGAGGTCTGCCAGTACAGGTGTGTTGTTCTTTCTGTAGACAAAAATACTGCAGTTCAAAGCAAGGTCAAAGAAAAGCCACTCGGCCCATTCATTTAGACATTGGATTATTCTCTGCAACCGATCAACATTCATTAGCTGTAATTAATCCTGGCATTTTAAAGACATGCTGTGCCTACTGGGGCAATACAAATAGAAAAAGTAACTAAACTAAATAACAACAACGAAGAAGAAAATACAAAGCATACAAACTACCACAGTTTAATTGACCCTTGTTTAAGCATTTGTAATACTGTTTATCTAAACAGTGCTTTTAGATGTAAACCAAAGAGATATCCATTCCATAATCCTTGTTAGTGGTCATAAAAGTTATCTAATTCCCATTTGAATTTCTGCCTAGCCTGAAATAGGTGCTTTAGCTGAAATAGTGAGTCATTTGTTGGAATCAGAGATTTAATTAATTCAAAATCCTCACACTGACGACATTTACAAGCTTTTTGAACTCAGAAATAAGTAGGTCAAGGAACACAGGGGATATTAAATGGATTTCAATGGATATTTTTTTAAACTTTTTTGTCAGTCTTCAGAAATAGTTCTGAGTTTCCAAACAGTGTCCAATGATCTACATAAGAAATTTATGGAACAAGATGTTCAAAAATAGCTGGGATCAACAAGAAGCAGGCTATCACACAGCAAGGATATGGTGGGTGGCTCCCTCTCATTTGTAATTTCTTGTTAAAATGCTCATCTCTGTTTCTTTTGTGAAACCCCAGTGGGGAATTCTACATTTGAACTATTATTAATCTCCAGACAGATATAAAATCAAATGTCATCAAAGCGATACTCCTTCTCAAGTGTCTGTAAAAGCCCAGGTCCTTTTCACCTCCTCACCTTTAGAAGACATGGATTGTAACTTTAGCCAGTACTGGCCAAAACCCAGTCACATGCTGGGAGAGCTTAAAACTTAAGGAATCCCTCATAACTGTGTCACTGTAGTCACTTGTGAAGTACATTCATCCATGTTCTTACTGCTTTATCCAATACGGGGTCGCGGGGAAGCTGGAGCCTATCCTGGCAAGCAATGGGCGCAAGGCAGGATACATCAGGGCACCCACAGACTCAAACACACACACGTTCCCCAGTGCCAAGCACTGCGCCACTGTCCCACCCTTGTGAAATACAATGCTCGCAACAATCAATTGCCGATTCTCTTTCAAGTCCACTTACACTGCCATTGTCTGGATCTGTACGAGATGTAGAAAGGAGTGCCTATTCTGGAAGCAGATTAAGATAAATTCCCTGACTCTATGTTCTCAGCCGTGCTCAATCTAAAAATACCAACCAATTCCTCATAAAAGCTAACTAGTCAGAAATTACTGCTAAAATCCATGTAACATTTTTAGTTAAGTAACACTGTTGTACAAAAAAAACAATCAATACAGATCATTACAAAAAGTACATATTAATTTATGTCTTACCATAATTACCACTCATTTATAATATTCCATCTCTGTTTCTAACTGAGCTATTTGTGTAAAATATTTGTGGCAAATGTTTTGGTTAGATTATTCTTATAATCAAAAGTGGATGTGTTTTATTGTCAGAAAATTAAAAATGCAAACACTTTGGAATAAAAGAAAATCTATTTTGGATGGGTAAAAACAATTAATATCCATTAAATTAAAATACCTAAGCTTTTCAGCTGCTGTTACTACTAGTAATAATATGAGTCCTACACATGGCAAAGTGAAATTCATTTCCTAATGGATTTGAAGGAAACAATGCATATATCAGAAACCTTTTTGATAACTGGCGCAGTAACAAAGGTGTTACTGAGACAATAATAGAAAATATTGCATGGGCAATTCTGATTTGGATGCTTATGGTTGTTCTTCTTTGTCCTCATAAATACAATATGGGGAAACAATAAAAAAGCAAACCAAATACTAGAATACTAGGGTGTATAACAAAACAACTGGAATTTAAATCAAGGGATGTAATACTGTATTGTGTGCAGCTTCGGTCACCATACCCAGTAAGAATACAGATAAGTTAGAAAGAGCTCAAACAAGAGCAACAGGAATAAGTACTGGTCTTAGGGGATTGTCCCTCACAGACAGGTTAAAGTAACTAAATCCCTTCAGTCTGGAACAGTGGAGATTGAGAGGAGATTTGATCCAAGAATGCAAAATCCTGAGGGGAACTGACAGGTTCAGCATATGGGTCTCTTTCCCAGGTCAGTAGTGCAAGTAAGTAGTTATTTAGGATGAAAAATAGGAAATGTGTTTTTACACAAAGAGTTGTGAGAGTCTGTAATAGGCTTCTTAGCTAGGTGGTTGAGGCCCCTTCCGAAAGCAGCTGTAAATCGAAATTTGATTGGATGAAATGTGAGATACACTTAACTACTGAATTAGCAAACGAGCAAGATGGGCCTACTAATCTTGTCTGGTGTTTGCAGCAGCACCGATAACAAAAGCTACATTGGTGTTAGTAACTGGAGCTTTATATTGACAAAATGTGCTCAAGAGCCTCACACTTGTTGTTTCAGAAGCCACCAGAAGGGGGACTCAGTTCCCCACATGAATTACTTGCCGCCAAGCTGCACTGCAGTGCAGGGGGGAGCACTCAACATTATTTAAAACGTTTCTCAATGTGTTTCAGACTAGCCTTAAGTGAATTTGTGATTTAGCACTTACAGGGCTTGCCTTCCCACAAGCTTTGCCATGCACTGTGAGCAATACAAGCCTTAAGGATGTCTGGGGTGTCTGAAATGTTGACCCTGTCTGGCAGGAAGAAAAAAAATGAAAGCTCTGTTAACTACATGAGACAGTAACACTCTATATTAAGAGTCTGTGTTTAATTATACATAAATGAATTAGTTAGCAAGGATTTACATATATTCAGATTTAATATAGTGTTCTCAGTTTGCGTCTGTCAGCATTCAGGTGCATTGGCCATCAGCAGTGATGCCTGAGTTTGTATGGGCAGAGGATCCTCTAACTAATTACACTCCCAAACACAGTGGCTCTCTGACAGCATTGGCCTTCAGGCTGGAGGACACCTCCTAGATCATTAATCCTGTTTTACTGGAGCCCCACAGGAGCCATTATGGAGCAAAGTCAGAAATTGCTTTGCATAGGTTTCAAAGCCAATGACAATGTGGTTACTGTCTGTAGCAAGTGTTGTTATTGATGTTGTGAATCATTGGGAGGAAAGGCCGTTACAGGTATTATGAGCACACTCTGGCCATCATTGTCTTGTTGTGAACCAGAAAAAGTAATGGAGCTACTGTACACCGAGAAGAGGTTCAACCAAAACTATTGAAATTACGGCACTTGAAGGGTATGATGAGTAAGAGAGGTGTGCTGCCAGTCTCAGGGCTTTCCTGACATTCCTCTCCTGCAATGGCACTTAGCAGGCTTGACCCATCTTGAAAAGAGGGCCTCCTGAGCTTCCCTGTAACAGTCTTCCTTCCCGACTTTGTGTTTCTTGATGAAATGTAGCCTTAATTTAGGCAGTCTTGAATCATTAGATTGTTTGTATATTCCAAACAAATGACCTAAGGAAAAATATTGTAGAGGCTGTGAATCATAATTAATCTTGGATAGCTCAGAACAAATGGAGAGCATGTAAAAAAGTTAATACAACATTTTGCACACTCCATTACAGGCAAATGATGTGCACAGTTATTTTGAAGCTGTGTTTAAATAAAGCGTCCCTTCTAATTACTTTTATTTTATTATTTTATTTTAAACATGAAATTGCATATCTTTAATTGTTTTAACTCCCAGTTTTGGAATTACCTATTATCAGCATGGTTTCCTGTTACAAGACTCCTATCAGCATGGGTGAGACAAAGACACCCAAAACACATTCTTTGAAAGATGCTGTGCTATGCCATCTGCTTCTTTTTTCACGTTGCCAGTTCTGAGCACAAATAGAACAGCTAACACATCAAACAGAGGGGACTTTAAGAGCTCTCACTGGTGCCACTTCAAGCTTATAGGCACCTAGCAATCTAGTAGCATGGACACCCACGGAAATCCTGACTGACTGCAAATACACCCAGCTCAAACTATTCCTTGTAAATCTCACACTCAGCTAATGGCACAGTCCAGGCTCAGACCTGGGAGCATGACACTATCAGAATGAAACTGCACTCCTAGTGAAGGTGGTAGCTGATTGAGCCATGTAAGTGCACAACATCTATTAGTACTATCAACACTCTTGTGCAATACAAGATTAGCCGCTGATGAAGCATGGACGTTTATAAATTTATCTTTTTAAATTATTATCTGAGGATTTATCCAATTCTGCGTTTCCCAGCTGGCGTTTGCTCACAACTTTTGAAAATCCTTCATATAATTTGTGTCTCTTTATAAGCCCTTTTAATCAGTCAGGAGATCTTTGGTGGCTTCATTGAGATAATTAAACAGGCTCTTATATAAATACTCCTGATGTATTTATATGAGTCTCATGTTAAAAAGAATTGACATTGTGTACCTATACTGTATAATGTCATGCTCCTTCTTTGAAGGTTGCTTGAAAGGGCAAAAATAATTCAAGATGTTTTATTTTCAATGTTGCAAATGCAACACAGTGAAAATATTCCACTGTTTGGCAAAAAAAAAAGGTTTCAAAATTTACATTAATCATGCATATAATATTTGCCAAACAAAAAAAGTATTTTTACAAAGATGAGGGTACAGTATAAAGCGAATGACTTGGTGAATTAAGTACTCATCTGTTATAGCAGGGATAACACACAGGGCAATTAGCGTTTATGTTCACTTCTTACAAGTGTTAATAAATGGGACATACACTCAGGAGAATGTTGATTCAAATCTGGGCTATGTTAATAACTGATTGAGGTTCTCCAAGCCACAAGTCACAGGTGGGACACTTCTGTTTGGTGATTCACCATTTGACATTGTTTCCTTCTCTCGTTGTGTAGCAGTGATATTTGAGGCCCGTGGGTCACTTGTCATCAGAGACAGCTATTTCGGTCCTCTATCACATGCATGAAACTAATATTTGCACCGTGGATTTTCGATGTGAGAAAAAAGATGGTGGCAGAACATCTTGGGGTCTGTGTGAATGTATCTTCTCTATATATGTCTTGCAATGCCACTAGGAAGACTGAAGCGATGAGCCAAGCTGAAGCACCACTGATAATGCCTAATTAAGAGAGAGAAAAACACGTTTTTATCAAAAATAATAATTGTAGGAGGACTAATGTAAATTTTAAGTTTGTTAACGTATTGTTAAGAAAGTACTATAACAAATCTAAAAAGAAATAAGAGAGAGCCATCCAATAACTAGATTCATCTTACAGAATAGCTAATGACAAACCTGAACAATAATTTATACCCAAACTTAAGCTTATTGATTGATCAGGGAAAAGAAAACAACAAAGCCAACTGTATAGCAGCAGCAGTACAGTACATTCAATCCATGTCATACAAGATATATGAATCCTGCTAAATGCTTAGGTAGGTCACATCTGAGCAATGCACATAACATCTACATCCTGTTGAAATGTCCAGCACAAAAAAATATTTTTCTCCCCATAGAGCCAGAGAGACTCAATAGACAGAATTTGGGAACAATTTAACGTGTGACTAGTTTATACTCCAGTCAGATAACCTTAAGTTATTCAAACACAGAGCCCTTTGACCTTTAGACTGAATAGTAATTATGGGATTCCAAGCTGTTGGGGGATTAGAAAATGGAGTGTGTGGATTTTCAAACATCCACTGTAAAGGCCATTTGAATGACTTAATAATTAGAAAATTCTGCCTCTTCTGACAGCTTCTCATAGAATTCGTACAGCTCAGCAGCAGCTTCTCTGAAGGTCCTGTCACTACAACAAGAGATATGTGTAAAAAGCAAGCACCACTGAGACAGGTAACCGGTAAGTGAATTCTTCCCAAGATTCGTTTTGGGAATCCATTTATCCATTAAAGTATAATGCCCATGTTACACAACTGAGAAAGAAAAAAAAAACTTAATTTCCACAACAGACTTGTTTTTTTCAACATCAGAAGTTGCCAATATGATCAAAATACTGAGCTAGAACAATTTCCTGTTCACACAACCTGCCTATATTTCTGTTTATTTGATCGTGGTTCCATATATAAGAATAGCCAGAACAGTAAAATAGAACTATTGTGTATTTTATTATTGATTTTGAATTTTACCGCATTTTTTAGCATTTACATTTTGTGTGCATCACAGTATTAGTAGCGTAAATGATTTACAGTACTTCTGACTCTTTCTTGCTCTCATTGTGCATATATAATAATGTATGGATTTGCTGGCTGCTATTTATTCATTTCTTCACCCCTGACCTTCTTGCCCTGCAGGAGGTAAGGCTGAGAACCTGAAGCATGCATTTAATGGCAGAGGAAAAGTTGCAGTGGGCTAGTGCACAATAATTAAACATCTAATTGTCTACCATGGTGCAAGAAACCCTAAATAACAAGCTGTCAGTGGAAGGCTGAATGAAAAACTTCAACATCATGAATCAAATAGTAACTGACAGAAATCAGTAATGAGGTACTTCCCAAACCATTAAGGTGATTACTCCCTGTCATGCCCAATGCCTAACTTGATAGTATAGTTCATGCCCCCAGATTAATGTAGAACCATTTTTAACAGCTTGCAATGCCTTATATGACTCGCATGTACTGGCAGAAACCAGTAATAAAACTTATAAATGGCCTCTTAATTCTAGATGTCACTCTGCGTTATTGGAATTAAAGGACATGCAAAATAAATAGCAAAACATATGTATTGGGTTCCACATTGTTTTACTATCACTTGTTACTCTTGCAAACATGCTGCATAATGGAGTAGGTTTTTATAAATTGTACATATGCAAATGTATCCATGTCGGGGTGGCAATAAAAGATGAACTATTACCGTGGCTGCAACCCTTACAAACCTTGATCTCCTGCATGAGTTTCAAACTGATGGAACTAATGCTTTGAGACAAATATATAAGGTGGCAGGGATACACACTCCACACATTCAATACCAAAATGATTCATAAGAGATATCTTTCTTTCTCATCCTTGTAGCTTCTTTGCAGCTGAGCAGGAGTCACATGGACTCAAAGTAATTATATAGAAGTGCAGAGCTTAAAATAGAAGTGGAACAAAGGAAACAGAAAAGAAAAAGAACCAAAGACAGCAGTCATACTTAAACTAATATCACCGGCATCTACCAGTTTTAAAGCCTCTGTTTTCAAAATACAGTAAATACTTGATATAAAAAGTGAGGCCACTTTTTTAGTATATAAGCGACAAACAGTGGAAAGTTTTAAACGTGTTTGTCTGTACTAAAATAAATGCGATAGGAGTGAGTTATAATGATATAAACTCATGTTTTTAACTTTAAACAATGATTAGTGTTCCTTTTTACTATTTGTATTATATTTCTGTAAACAATCAAAAAAGATTGTAAAATGAATCATCCTAGCAATTACATTGGCCTTCAGAGATGCAGAGACTGAGTATTGGCTTAGACAGCTGCATCTTATAAGCACAATTTGTTTTTTTACCAGTACAGCAGTTGGAAAACAATTGCACTCAGAAATTCTTATAATTTAAAGGTAAACCAGAACTGAAGAGTCTGAAGAAATTGAAGTATTGTTAATGTAATTTAATTATAAAAACCTGACTTCTAGGAATAATGTAGGAGGATTCCTAATTTTAGGAATAAAGTAGGAGGATTCCTAATATAGGACAATAGAAAAAACTGATCTCTATAGTTTAGGAATTGCAGTATAAGGTCTGAAATAAAATATCTGAAGCAGGCACTGCAATATGAAAACAACTAGAATATAGAAAGATTTTTAATATCTAGTTTAAACAAGCTTGCTATAATTCAGTGCAAAGTGCCACATTATTCAGATTTATCCATGTGTAGCTCATATTTCCCCTCACATACAGTGCTTTGAGGGTCCAAACAGAATAAGCCTATAAAGTTTGATTTTTATTTGGTGGTGCAGTGGTTAGCACTACTGCCTTGCAGCGCTGGGGCCCTGGGTTCAATGTGCGTGGAGTTTGTATGTTCTCCCCATGTTCACGTGGGTTTCTTCAGGGCCCACAGTCTGAAGACTGCACTGGCAGGTAAACTGGCTTCTGGGAAAACAGGCCCTGGTGTGAGTGCAAGAGTATTTGTGTCTGTGTCTTCCCTGTAATGGGCTGGCATCCTGGCCAGAGTGTACCCATCCTTACATCCAGTGATTGCTGGGATAGGCTCCGGCTACTGTACGAACCTGAATTAGACAAAGTGGTTAGAAAATTGATTTTTTTTTGGTTTTTAATCTGTGATGTAACTTGGAGTCCGACGTCAACCAAGATGGTATCTGTAAGCAACTGAAACAGTTTCCACAGACATAGTAGGGAATGGGTAGTCATTTATTGAACACATACTGTACCACATTAATCTCTATGGACAATTAAACTATTTAAATACAATTTGTAGTAATGCTTGAAAGACTTCAGTGTGGAAAACTTAATTTCTACTAAGCAAATATCAGAGCTCATCTTAAATCAACACCCTTTGCATTTTTCTTGGATAACCTTAATGAAGAAATAAACAGGCAGCTCGATTGATTTTTGATTTAAGTTCCCTCCTGTTCTGCACAGTCTTTGTGAGTGTTTCATAAGCAATCAATGGCATTTAAGTTTCAGTGTCAAAGTTCCTGGGAGAACTTGCAATTTATTTTTTTCTTTGCACTGCACTGCAACAGAAAGCCACAAATGAAAAAGCAACCGTGTACAGAAAACATTTTCCAAATTGTAATTCTGAGATCACAATAATTTTCAAAACTATAGATCAAATCATTTTTTCTCTCGCTTCTTTGCCTTGCATGCACCAAAGGAATTAAAGTATCCTTTCCGTAATCATTGGTATTTCCTATGATCGTTTTGGATCAACTGAAGCCTGTAGCTGTGATATGGCTGACAGCGTAATATTTTTGAGGAAAAAATAACTATTACATTCTCAAATCGGAAGATATCAATATTTTAGAGATATATTGCCCAATTTATCAATTAACATATTTGTGAAGGTGTATTTACAGGGTGGTGCTTTGATAATCATTAAAATAGTAAACTGTTAACTACATAAATATGTTAAAAGGCTCTGTCTTCCTGTCAAATGCAATAGACTTAAGATTCTTTCGATTCTTTTCCACTCCCAGCACCCCCAAATGTAGGTATCAAATTTCTACAGGAAAATAATCCTCATTACATTGACCAGTTTCATATTTCCACAGGCAGGGATGAACTGCTGTCGCATTCGATATTTCATGTGACAGCCTGAAATACTGAAAACTCTGGGTGAAAAATCTCAGTCGATAATGGTTGCATGTCAGAGTTATTTAGTAATGATTCTTACAATTTCTTCTATGAATGACAGCAAATTCATTGGTTAAATGGTATAACTGTATTTTCTACTATATACAATAATTACATTTCATAATGATTTTTAGGATCTCTGAGCACTTCTCATTAATACCCCACCTGAACCTTACCGAAATGGAGTAAATTTAGTGAGGAGGCTGTATTTGAACAGTTAGAGCGCTAGTACACACAGTAGCCCAATCACAGTATCAATGAGTAAAGACAGGACCCAACCTTGATGGCATTCACTGGGGAATTCTGCTCCTCTGCATGGCTTTCACTGTGTGGTAAGCTGAGGGAGCAATTTAGGTGCTAGCCTGGCTGTAGCCAACAGAAGACACAAGTGCGCCCTGTATCAAGATCATGTCCTGTCATTGAGTGAATTCACCCCTGCACTTCCATTATTAAGAAGACAAACTTCATACTGTACATCGCCAGTGCAACACCTATAAATGCAAGCAATTACAAATCACCCTTACAGAAAGATTCACATATATTCAATTGATGATGAAATAGAACAGCATTTAATTCTTTTAATCTGACTTTTTATTTACGTGTAGTCTTGCCTTTAGTATATACTACAAATAAGGGTATCCTATCTGCTAAAAAAGGCCATCTAAGATTTACGCAAATCTCTCTATTACAGCTCACTAGAAGATACTTTTTTCTCTGTTAACAAATTATAGAACAAACCCCTGCTGATTTCAAATGAAGGAATTAAACACTTGGGATGTCTTTTCGAAACTAACGGCTTTGTTGTCAGACAGGCATGTGACATGTTAATTAGTTGTTGCACATGTTAATAAATGCAGAACAGGGAGGCCATCTGAACTGGCGGACATGATCTTACAAACTAAGCAGCGCTGAATTGTTGTTACTTTGCCTTCCCCTGGCCTTTATATCAGTGCGTGATATTGTAGATGGTCTCAGACCTTTCAGCTCCAGCTAAGGCGCATCAATGCAGTACAAATTGTGCTACACTGTTTGTGAACATTTCGAAAACGAAGTCAGTGTGCCGTTCCTCATCTAATAAAGCAATTCATACTGTAACTAGCAAGGCCCGACAACTGCGGGAGAACAGGAGCTCTCCAAATGAACTGAAACTTTTTCGTCTACTTTCTATTCATTCGGCTCTACTGCAAATCCCTCTGAAGCATCCTGCGTAGGTGCTTTTGAGGTCCCTCATGTTAACCCCCAATAGGAATTGCATTTGCAAAAGCCGTGTGCTTTACAAAAAGATTAATCAGGAGATCTGCCCAATGAAAGGATGAAAATCCCCTGGGCTTGATGATTTTCCCAAGGTCACACTCCTTGTAGAAAAAGGTGACATTCTCAGAGGTTCAAAGACCAGGAATTTTCACAGACACTGGCTGAAAATAAATCTGCACAAAAGAAACATGTATCAGTGCTGGGCACGCATACAGAAGGGAAATACCAAGAAATATCTTGTGAAAGTATAGTTTATATCAATTAACCTTTTTAATCTAAAAAATAAAACATCTGGAAAAATATAAGATGATTATAAAGTCTGGTACCTCCAATGAGAGCCTCTGTACCCATTCATCTCTCTGATTGAATGACTATAAAGGGTGCCAAGCCTTACATTGAAATACATTTTGTACTGTACATACAGTACATATATTTATGTTTATCAAGTACAGTGCAGTGAATTCCTGAATATTCCTGAAACATTTTTTCACACATTTTGATGAGTGCAGAGTGCTTCATATTGTGTAAGCAACTTTTACCTAAAGGACTATTCTTTAAGTAAAAAAAGTTGTGGTTAGGATTTTAGTATGGACAGGCCCTGATATCAGGCCCATTCAGAGTGGCGAATATTATTTACAATAACAGAAGCTAGTGCAGTGGAAATAAAAATGATTTGCTTTGCTCTGCTCTGTTTCTTATCTTCTGGAATACCCAGAACTGTGTTAATGCTCAGAGGCGTTCAGAGAAGCACCACGGCTGCCAAAGCAGGTATGGTGGTTAGTTTGAAAAAGAAGCAGAAAGTTATTGTCAAGGTGGGCAACTCTCACCCTTGGTTGAGGACAGTAAAGGATAAATGTAATAGGATTTGTTTTCTATAAAAAGCTTCCTAAGTCAGGACGTTTAAATGGGCCTTTCTGTGATTGGAGCTATTCTTTAAAGGAGCACAAAATGATTTCCTACAACCTTATATTAATGTATTCACTTTCACTTAAATAGGAGAGGTGCTGGGCTGTACCTGTCTTCGATTTAAATAAAGGTAGAAAACTCCAATACAAACAGACAATTTTCTGACAAAACAGAATGGCTGTACTACTGCAGAGAATGGAACTGTAGTCCTCTAATACTCAAAAATACTTGACACTGTTCTTGGTTTTCTACAAGAATCAACATTGTTTTGTTAAGGTTATATTTTTCTTATTTGCACAGCCTTTCTACAGGTGACCCATGACAAAGTCTAGGGTCAGAAATATTATTCTATTTTAACTGTATTAACACAGCAATCTAATGAATTTCTTCCATCTTGTAAAAAAACAAGACTTAACCCTAACATAATAATTGACCAAAACTAGCAAAAACATCTATTACATTTTTATGCACCAGTAAAAAATATGTTTCCTTTTAATATTTTTGATTAACACCAGGTAGTGTTCAAAATGTTTTTAAACATTCATTTATCAAAGGTTTAATAGAAGAAAAAGGCATTCAACTACACTTTTTAATATGAAAATCAGCATTTCAGTCATAGGGCCAAAAACGAATTATTGAGGCTTTGGTCACTGGTTTAACTTTGCCTGGCTGAGGAAAAAGCTGAGGAAAACCTGCAGGAATCCCCGTTCACGAGGAAGAGTCAGGGAGCTGCAGCAGTGGATGATGGGATGTATAGTAGTTACATACAGGAGAGCGGCTTGACCTTCACCTGAGCTTTCACCTCAAACTCCATCAGTCCCAGATGACCCTATTGTGACCTTTAAAGACTTTTATTTAACCTTTCCTGTGAAAAATACAATTAACCTGGATTGGGAATGGCGGAAACATCCGCATTTTCAATAACATATTATAAGTGAAAAACGTGGGGCCTAAAAATGTTGTTAACCGTGTTTAAAATCCTACCTAACCATGGCTGTGACATGGCAAATCTGAAAGAGCTTCAACAGTTTGAAGTCATCAAGATGCCACAGTGTTACAGAATAAATTATTATTATTGCACATGATCATTGAATCATTTTTGCAATCTTTTTTATCATGCAATTTTTTACAGCCCTCAAAAACATTTAAGATATCTTTTTTCCACCTTAGAAATATTGCCTGCATTAGGCAATTTCAATCAATGTCCGATGCTGAGTGCCTGATTCATGCATTTTTAACATCAATAAGGATTGATTTCTCCTACTCTTTACTCTTCTCAACAAGTTGCAATATCTTCAAAACTCTGCAGCTAGTTTACTAACTCACACCAGACCTTGGCTGCACATCACTCCTACACTAAAGTCTCTACATTGGTTGCCTATAAGGTTACATATTCAATACAAGATCTTGTTACTGACTTTCTAGGCTATAAATAATCTGGCTCCATCATGCAACTATGAACTCTTCCATGTTTATACACCCTCCTGTAGGCTCCAGTAAGTTGATGTTGGTCCTTTGCTAGCTGTATCCAGGACTAACTCTCGGACTGACTGTGCCTTTTCTGTCGCTGCTTCAGTGGTATGGAAAACCCTTCCTCCGACTCTGAAACATACTGTATGTGCTCTTGTTTATTTGTTTTACTTTTTATTGTACTTTTTTGTCTTTTTATTTATCACTCTGCACAGAACCTGTGCAGATCTGCACAGCCCTTGTAGATCAGATGTGCATTCACCCTTCTCCATTCTTTGTTCACGAAATGTCCTCAAACTTCTGAAAATTCAATACAATCACTTATAATGCATACAGTTGGTTTGTTTTCAAACAGTAGAAGCATATCCTTGAGACTGCAGTGTGGCTGATGGAGAGATACCAGTGATACAGGTGCTTTCCCAGCACTAAGGTCTGCAGTAAGGTTTGTCTGTAGCAACTGTGAGTGATGCCAGAGTGATCAGCCTTCAGGACATCACTTTGCAGGCCCAAGCAACAGCTGACATCTTGAAAACATGTTGTAACGAGACTAAAAACCTTGTAGAATCAAGAAAATCAAACACCTCTGGCAAAATGTGTCACTCGGGGCAAATCAGTACTCGTCTGCTTTAAGTCAAATTCTGGAATTCCCATGCTGGAAGTGGAAAATCCTTAACCCATATCCACAACCTACTTTATATGCGTGTGTTCTTGAGAACAAGCAAAAGCACAGGGCGACTCATTCATGAACAACTGTGACGTTCTAAATATGGTTTCTGGGCCTGAGATGGAATGGCTGTTAATAAATGGCAGGGCACAGCTGTACTGACATCCACCTGTATGTAAACCAAGCCTGGAGCTACCTGTGTCCTTGCTCTCTGCCGACTTCTTTGCTCCAATTTCTACAGATTTCATATTTTTGAAGAATCAGTGCCTCTGACTTACAGGAGCACTTTTCTAAGTTCTATCTAACTACTATGAGAAAAGATTCCTGTGGTGGACAGTGGCCATTTAAAACATTATCCAAAAGCCTGAAGCACTGAGACAAAAGAAGTAGTTAAAAAACGCATAAAAGACAAGATGACAGCTATGATTGTCATCTAATTCTGATAAGTGTTGCTAATATTTTTTAATGTTTACAAGGATTAAATACACTGCCCATCACTGTACTTTACATCCACAGTGTTTGGGGCTGTTTAGGATTTATAAATATTCTAATGCATATCACAAAAAAACACATTTCATCCATAGTGCTATGAGATATGGCAGTAAGAGACAGTGTTTGAGTGAAAGGCACCAAAGAAATCCAGCACTTGTTTATTCTCAAGCTTTGTGGCTTCACTGAAAATGGCTCTTTGACGAGTTTATAGTTCTTGAGACGGGTGTGTAGATGTATTTAGAAATTGTTCGAAATTACCCCCTTTAGCACAATAGGTGTAATTAATCATGAACCGCTGGCAGAAAGGAAAGTCTGTGGGCGATATGATTGTGTACCACTGTGGAATTTCAATAGCACCATGCCATATTTATCAACCAGGATAATTCAAATGATTCATGACATTCTAAATGTAACCAACATGTGACTTGTAGTATTGCAATCCACCACAGTTGAACTGAATCTAACAATTCAAGTGCAGGTAAAAATATAAAAGCTACATTCCCTGAACAGCTTAATCTATACGTCAATTCATATATTCAATCCAAAAGTCATAATATTTCACATCAGTTTCAATTCCTTTCCAAAGATATTTGGACACGTTTTCTTTGACATGCTTCAAATCCAATACATGCCACAGCAATATTAAAATAGATCATTTAGGAGCGGGAGTGTCATTTAGTTCTTAGTCCCATTACAGTGATGTAATCCCCTAGAAATCACAATAGCCTTGAATTCCCCTCTCCTGGGATGTTCATCTTTTAATGAGGCAGATTTCAGCACTGTGTAAGAAGGCAGTGTATTGCACGGATGTGCTTGAAAGACAGTGTTCAAATTTCAGCAGTAGATGAGCTATGCTTTCCATGCTTTCACAGTTTGCTTCTTTATAAATTTCTTACATACTGTATGAGCCTTTTATATTTACCTTAAAGTTACCTTGATAGAATTAAAACATCAGTAATAATTTAAACAAAGGTGGCACTGTCAGGTAGTAGAGACAGTTGTTAATTTGCTCATCTGCCCCTGGTAGAATGTATTATACTCTTTTGTCTCCTTTAATAAATGGCCTTTGAGGACCATGGGCAACCTTGGTGACACCAAACCAAATCTCTTAAGTATTGTCAAAGGTATTTTTGTGGCATCTTGTCATATTATAAATCTGTGTAGTTTATGACTTTTTATATGTATAACATCATGTACAACATAAGGATAGGTTGTGAAACCAGTACTATCATATAAGGTATCCAATGCAGAGTTTTGTTTTATAGACTATTCACAGATAAAACCTCTACTTTTTATGTATTTCTTGATGAGAAAAGAAAGTACTTAAAGGATTTGACAGTGCTAGAAAATACAAGTTGAGTTTGGTATTGTTTCAAACGTCGCTCTGAGATACAAGGTGCTTATAAAACTGTTTAACAGTTTCCCTGGAAGACAAGATGTAAGAACTGTAATTCTGAAAGTGGCGTAGAACTTCTACAAGCATGGAAATCCAAAAGACCTGCTCACGGAAAAAAGTTATTTCTCATTTGTGTTTATTCCTTGAAAATCTACATCTGGCAGGTCAGTCTGTTTTATACTGACGATTAGCCTGTTTTGGAATGATTTAACAATGAGCTAAAATTAAATTCCATCCAAATGATGGTGATTTGATGCATTATTATCCTATGACACTCTCAGCCTCACTCCAAGGTCAATAGAATAATAGGGCCAGCTATACAATTGATTAGCTGTCTGGATGAATCCTAGGTTTTAGAAAGGCTGGGCAGTTGGCAGACATTTGCAACAGGCACTCTATCAAAGGAGAATCCAAAAGCTGAACCAGTAGGATGAGCTAGGCTTTTGTTTCTTCAGTGTTATTCTTTTGTTCACTGAGACAAAAAAAAAGTAATTCAAATCAGATCTGAACTTTAACAGCGTATACAGTTCTTTCTAAGTTGCTTTTTGCATTTGTTTATATACAGCATGCACTGGGTATTTATACTTGTATTTTTGAGGAAACAGCATTACACAACAGTACCAACCAAACAACAACACACAGCATCACATTTTTCAAAAGGAGGAATTAAGTTCTTGATAGACTGTGGGATAGCGCCTTCTGAACAAATTTGTCCTTTTTGTACCTATGAAAATGTGATCTCATATACAGTTCTTTACATTTGATGCTATAATTACCCTACTGTATCCATCTTGTTGTATTATAAATCGATGTAGTTTATGACTTAAATTTTTAAATTCTTATAATTGAAAAAAAAGTGTCTACATATTTTACCGCTCAGTTATTGCGCAGTTCATATTTTGTTTACTTGTTCTAAGTTGTGAGTTTACAGTAAATGCATCATAATAAAATACTACAGTATATATTCTATTAAACATTCTAGTTCATTTTTTTACTCTGTGTGATCCCTGAATAGTACTGTACCCTTGATATAAGTATCTTTTATTGATTCCATAAGATTACACAAGAGAGACAAAAATCTGATTCAAGTGCATTCTAATACCATGTAAAAAATCTGTTTTTGGGCAGATTAGAACTGGTTTGCAACACCAGACCAAGTAAACCCGAACATTGAAAAGGTTTTGCAGAGTAAATCAGAATCTCCACTACATGCAGAAAAAATTGGATCTGGAGCTGATTTTCAATACCTGTCTGTATTACACGACAAAACATTTTGAAGGCCCTAAATATTGTTATAGCAGAAAAATAAGGAATAAAAGTCCATTGAAGGAGAAACAGCAGGTAACAAAACTACACAATTAAAAAAGTACTGTATAATCTGGGATATTTGCTACATTGTTAAATTTTTTTCCAGCATTTTCTCCCTGGGTCATCCCTCATGAGGAGGGATTTGACAGTGTTGATCTCTGGCACTGACATTTCCTCAATGAGGCGAGTTAAAGCCAAAGTATTAAGTACCCTATCTCTTTAGATTTGTCGGTTCGTTTCATCATTACAATTTGACTAAACTACCGAAATAACCAATAGCACATATACTCTTGACTGAATTAGGGTGAGAGTTGCTGGTTTTTAATATTTTTTTAGACTTTTGTGATAGCTTTCTTATAGTGCAAAGTGGGTTTCTCCTCTTGTCTGGAAAAAATCTCTCCTTTAGGCCTTTATCTGGTTTAATTGGGGAATTGTACTTAAATTTAGCATAAGCACGAAAATCTCTCAATCACAGCTAAAATTGAATCTTTAAAGAAAAAAAGAAGGCTGCCTGGACAGCAACTTGGTCATGTATGTAAATGGTATCTCAAACATATTAAACGTTCAAAGAAAATGCACAAACATCTACTTCTCTTAATGTAGTGATTACATGAATGTGCCAAACAAGCCCTGGAGCATACATGTACTTTATAAATACAAAAACACTGCTGTTCGAATATCTGAGGCATTTTACTTTTCTTCTGCACTTTTTACTCAATGATTTTCTATCTTTATACTGAAACACAATCCCATCATATTCTTGATCTTTTACTTTTACTTGTGTAGCTATTTTCTTCTAAACTAACACTTAATCTGATATATCTTTATATTACATATTATATACTGATGGAAAAAAGAAACAACATTTTCTGGAATTAAAATACTATAGTTATAACTTATGTACTTTCACAAAAAGTTGTCAATTTGTTTTAAGCCCTCTGACCAGCAATACAGCTTGTGCAGTGAGGCATTGCAACTTGCCAATCACACGAAAGCTTGTTAGGTGCACTTTTACCCAACGAGGTCCAGGTGGAACAACGCCTGATCAGGTAGTCGTTGAAACTGCCGGCAGACACAATGCCTGCATCAGTGACAGGACAGGCCTTACAGCCAGGTGACCTGTCAGAGGCCCACTGCTCACAACTCCTAGACGTCACACCAGACGGGCTTGGGCCAGACAGAGGCTGCGATGGACTCGTCAGTAGTGGCATCAGGTCCTCTTCACGGATGAGTCACTCTTCAGCCTGTTCCACGCAGACGGGAGGGCCAGAGTGTGGAGGAAGAGGTGTTGTGTTTCTTTTTTCCATCAGTATATTATTAAATCTATCCTTGATAATATTTACTTTGACAAAATGTAACCTTTTAGCTGTACTGATGTGTGGAGAGGACTGATTAGGAATCACTTCTACAACACTTCATATTAGTTGCTCATATACAGTTTACATTTATTACACACAATATGCAGTTGTCATAGCAGCAGAAAACAGTAGTGGAGGCTTTGAGTAAGTTGTTGATGCTGATAACACAAATTGTTACTCCTGATTGTGTCCGAGGCTTTTGCATTTGGATATATCTACTGCACGCATTCACAAACATGTAGATATTATTAAGTATTATCTGAAATTTTTTATTTTTTATGAGGTCTATAGGCAAGAGCCGCTTCCAATTTAACATCATTGTGCTCAGAAAACTTGTTTTCCTTGGTCTGAGAAATAATAAACAGATTGTTCAGTGTGATATAACACTAATGGAATAAATATGTTGGAGCTGACTTTAGGTCACAGACAGTAGGTGACCGTGTGGGTTTAGAGAAGATTGAAACTGGGTAACAGAACTGTGTTAAGGATTTAATCTGAATAATAACCTTTGGTTTAAAAATGATTTGAAGAATAGCACTACTTCACCCAGTCTGTTTATACAGAAGCCCCTTTGCTTATAGCTTCCCAATGCTTATATTTGAAGATGCACATAATCAAATATGAACGTTTTAATCTACAGTTTTTTTAAGCTATTTTTTTAAACATCTTAACTATCTGACACATCAGAGTACTTAATAATGTGTGATCTTTTGTCTAGGTGCTGAAAATTAATAGCACCACACTGACGTTTGGACTCCTGCAAATTAAATTTATCCTTGAAAACTCACACGGTTTTAATAATCATCTCTCCAAATTTAAAAAAAAAGTACAGCCAGAGCATTAGACAATTTCAGGGTCAAAACTATAGAACAAATCAAGTAAAGGGCTGATTATTGTACGTAAACATTATTCCATTTAATTGATAAAGTCAAATAAGTGATAACTACAGTCAAATGTTGCCCAAAACATTGAACTTTAAAGGGTAGATACAGTATATTTTATTACAATACCAGTTCTTATATCAGGTCTACAGTTAACCTTATACATGTACAGTATGTCTGAAAACAAGAACTTGTAAATGTATATTTCATGCAACTATTACAAACAATAACTTAAAAAATATGAGACTTTAAGATGCCCAAAATAGCTTTTTTCCTTAAATTCATTAATATATACACTTCAGCCACCTGTCTGTTGTGAGACTCTGCATTGTTGCAACCAATGGCCATCAGAACTGAACATTTCAGCTTTAAGATCTTGCTTTCTGAGTTATTCCTGCATACCTGTCACATACTCAATATTAGATCTTGTTATACTTTCAAGGCTCTAAATAATCTGGCTCCATCGTACATCTCTGCACTCCTCCAGGTTTATTCTTCCTCCCATGGACTTGGAGGCTGGTCCTTTGCTCAATGTTCCTAAAACTGAATCTCACACCTGCTGGGACCATGTCTGTCCTGTCACTGCTCCTTTGTCATGGAAATCCTTTCCTCTGACTCTATGAGAGACAAAGTCTGCAAACTCAAAACTCACCTTTTTAACAGGGTCTATGTCTGATTGCCCTACATTTCATCTGTGTGTGCCTGTATGTTCTTTTTAATATGTTTTCTACTTTTAATTGTACTTTTTTGTCTCTTTGTTTATCGCTATATACAGTGCCCTGGGGTTAGGAAAGGAGCATTCAATAAATTTGAGATTTACAATGGTTTCCCTGCCGTGTTAGGCACTATAGCAATATTTAGCATGCAAAAGGACCCACACTGCTTCATGAGCATTACGTCTCTCCTCCAAGATGGGTAGTATTTATAAACTGATGATTTGAATGTTTCCAAAATGTTGTTAAATGGAAAAATAAAATTGTTTCCCAATTGTTTCGGCAGCTGAACGAAGCCAAAGAGTGCTGATGGATTCTGAGGAGCAGAACAAATCAATGGTAGTACTGTCTCCGACCTGGCATTAATCAGATGAGCCAGACTGGGAAAGCTGTGCGAGCCTGGGTTCACTCTTGCCAGTACAGGATAGCAGGCGGATTGCCCAGTGAAACACAATACTGCTGATGGCAGTTTTGCAGAGGAAGTTAGAGAGGTTATTGACGATATAAGGTCTAATCAGTATTTAAAGTATCCGTGTTTTCAAATTGCTCACTGTAAGTAAGGAGGACAAATCTGCTGTTAATCTACTGTACCATATATTTTGAGCAATACAGTAAAATTACAAGTTACAAGTACATGTTGGCAATAAATTGCTAGCAGTTCCTAATGGCAGATGTTGTTATGATTGTGTTGTGAGAAATCACCATTAGACTGCCACAGTAGTGAGATTTATCTCTGCATTTTTGTTATACAGTGATTGACTGGACAAACTGATTGCTAATAAGCCCATAACTGTACTTAGATTGTTGTAAAGGCTACTACGATACTGGTGTTACTACTAACCTAAATTCCAATCACAGTAATAAGAAATATTGAATTTGACTTGTCTGCATGAAGAAAATTGTCGTCAAAAGAGACATTTGCACATTTATGTTGACAAGATATCATTGTATACTGTAGGTAAGAACATTTAGAGTTTGGTTTAACTTTGTCATTTCATTTTGTCATGTTCCACAGTAACTAATGAAAGAGCATAACAAAATGCAAAGTGTAATGAACCTTACAGCACACAAAACGAGGGGCTGGTTAGCTCAGCAGGTGAAAGTGTGGCCTGGTAACTTGTCTGCAGCTGTAACTGAAAGGTTGTGGGTTTGAGTCTGTGGTGGGACAGTGCTGTAGCACTCCTGAGCAATGTATTTCACCTGAAATTCCCAGCTGAATACATACAGTAGGTACAAATATAAGTCATTTTAGGCAAACTAAAAGTCAGTTTTTGTGAATTTGTACAAAAAGTGTCATTTTTTCAATTCAATTCCAGCTATTTACCTTCCCTAAGCCAAACATACCATGACCATGGGCCCTGACACCTACAATATACTAACCAAGCTCTATATTTGGCTTCTACATCATAGACAGTGCTTCCAAGTATCCAAGTAGCCCCAGAGGGTGACATGATGCATCTCATTTCCCCTGACATTTATCATCCTGTCTTAACTTCTTGGACACAGGCCAGGGACCTAATCCCACAGACAGCTGACACCATGGCCTTACCTGGCTCTGTGCTTCAATGACAGTTGTGCAGCTGCAGACAGCTTAGCTCTTCCATTCAATGCAATTGCTCCTATTCTTATTTTAATTACTTAATTGATTGTTAATTGGTTAATTGAGGCCCCTTGAGGCCTTATTTTTATTTTTTAAATATGCAGTCCTTTACTTAGTTAAAAAAGATTACACATCCTCTAAGATTTTCCCGAATCAGGACAAATAAATGCTTTATTACTCAATGCAGAACAACACCAGCTTTGAAATACATCATTTTGTATTGTCTGGATCAACAACCTGGGCAAGCAGGAGTGGATTGGGGAAAACACTGCAGACAGCTATACATGCAAAATGCAGAACAAAATGTAGGAGACTGCAGCAATGCAGTTTCATTTAATCACTCAGTGGAATGAAGAATCAAAACAAGGACAGGAACAAGAATTAAACACAATAACATAAAGATAACTGGAAATAAATGGAGGTCATTTGCCCTGTATTATGTACTTGGGTGCTAATAGTTACTAAGTTACAGAAAAAAAGTCAAACTTGTTTACAGCATCAGCAACATGACAGGATATTTTGCTGAATACAGCCTGTTGATGTTTATAATGTGCACTTCTGTCTCCAGCATATTGTAATGTGTTGCTGCTACAGTATTTATAAACTCCCTTCCTCCAAACTGCTTTCATATTACAAGCAAATTGAACAAATCTATGAACAGCATCTGCTGAGATCATAGATGAAAAGCTTTAGATGTACAGTATGTAATACTGCATCACTGATCAAATTTTCAGGTTTTGCCCTTGTCCCATACTGAGGCACAGGTTTGTAAACTTGGTTTTAGTCCTGGTACTATCCTAGTACTGACCAGGCCCAGCCCTGGTAAGTTTCTGAAACCTAACAAGATCAGGCTACAAGGCTAAAAACAGACATCTTTCATAGAATTAGATAAAGGTTCATTCCATGCTGAAAGGCAAACAAACACAACGTTTCAGCTGTGAAACCTTCTTCCTCCTTTGTAGCCTACACATGCTGATGCAGCCAGCATGTTGGCATAGTTTTCAATACACACTGAACATTTTTCATAGAATGTCAGTAAATGCATTCGAAAAGAAGAGAGGCTAATGTGCTCAGGGGGCACAATAATATGGACTGTAATGAATCTAGGGATTAAAAAGAAGAAAATGAACAATATTTTTGTTCTTTCCAGCATCTCTGTACATGTTTTTCTCTTCCCAAGTTTTGAGCAGCAGAGTAAATGCGTGATTTAAGAACTCCGTTGTCACACTGTCATGGTTTTGACCTTACAAGGTGATGCAGCAATCCAGCCACATTGCGCTCACTGTTCACAGAACTGCCAGATGGAGGACAGAAGCTATAGGGTGACCCAGACCTGGCAGACATCACACTAATCCTACTGAACTGACTTATACGCAAAGGAGAGCAGCATTGTGGCATGTGTGGTTATGAGTGCACTTCTGTTATACACTGATGCACTATATTTGCTTCTTTCTTGCCTGTCTGAGCTCTCTACAGTATGTCTGTGGTTTATGTCGGTGTCTAAGGATTGTTGACAGTGTTTGAGTACATTCTTGTTCCTGGATATTCGTTTTATCTGTAGTGAGATGATCTTTCTCAGCCCACCTCTGAAGTCTGTTTCCCTGTCTGTTATTTTTCCAGCCGAAGACACAGAAAAGGAGGAACAGCAAACACTGTAGAATCGGCAAATGAAATTTGAAAAGATTGAGACAAAATTCAAGACTTGGCAAACCTCTGTCACTTTAAGCTTAAAAATTGCAGGGCTTTGCATGCGAAACTATAAATACAAAATGGGGAAACATTGAGGTTGAAGAGGGTATGTATGAAAAGGACTTTTGATTATTTGGACACATAAGCATCCTGCAGACAATGTGAAGAAGCAATAAAATGACAAAATGTTAGGATATACAGTTAAAAATGTAGATTTTAAAACAAGGGATTTCATTCTGTTATACTAAAATTGTTTGACACACTAGTAAGTCCTCATTTAGAAGATTGTGTGAAATTGTGGTCACCACATTATACAAAAGATATTCCTGCCCTGGAATCAGCCCAGAACAGAGCAGTCAGATACACTCCAGAGCTTAAGCAAATGTCCTGCACTGACTGGTTGAAAGAACCAAACCTATTGTGAGAAAAGAGACTACAAAGGGGACCTGATACAAGTATTAAAATTCTCAAGGCCATTGACAAAGTCAACTGGCAACACACCTAATAGTGTGGGTTTGCGTTGAGTGCCTGAGCACCAGCAGAGCGCTTCTTTTCCTTAGCCAGGGAGCGAGCGGTGTGCCGGTGGGTAGTCGCATCGTAAGGAAGAGTCTTTCCATTGAAGGGAAAAAGAATAATTTAGTAGCCGTTTCGTTAGAACGCTGGTTCAGAGCTTGAACCCTGTCCGCGATCTCATGGGGATCTTAAATAACAAACCCGATGAGCCTCAGGCACTGTAGCTACACATTCCAACGGGCCACGGAGATGGGCGTGCAGTGGGATATTGGGATAAACTATTATACATTTTTTATTCTTACACGAAATACTGCTATTTACACTTTTCAGTTTAGAAAACTGCTATCACTGTACTTGACAGTTTTCACTTGAGTTTTCAGAAGCCATTATTTGTCTCCGTTTCTCCACACAGGGGAGCTTTTACTTAAGTGGGCCTCTTTAAACCTTTTTATCAAGTAATGTTTTCCAAAGTAACTTGTCATTTGACTGGTCAATACCTTTCACCTTTGTGTGTAACATACCAGACATTCTAGAGGAAGAGAATATCTAATACATTTTACATTGTACCCCTTATTGCAATGTATGTTCAAGCAACATATACTGTAGGTAAAAACAAAGTAGTCTTACCCCATTGTAGCTGGATGAAGGACTACTAAATGGTTCCCCTCTGTAGAAAGGGCCCTTGTGGACGTTACAGGGTATTAAGAATGCCTGCTCTTATTCTAGATCCAGATTCCTTAGTCTTCTAGTAACGCTTACAAGATAAGGAGCTATACTTTAATATTACACATCATGTCTGTAAAACCCGAAAAATATCACAATTTTCTTTTGCTTTTTCACATGACTAATGGGCTATGGTTATAAAATGAAATTTTATCACACAAAGGTGTGATAAAAATACAAAGTTTGTAACACAATATTTAGGGGCTGGGATTTTGTTTGCTTATGACATTACATTATCGGTTGTAGAAAATATAATTTTCACAATATATGATAAGAGAGTTAAGAGTAGTTATGGGTTGCCTTAATCTTATGAACATGTAGGTCTACTATATGCCTACATAGCAGCCTACTCTTGAAAAGGTACACAAGCACAATGTTGAATTTACTTTTATATTAAAGTAAATTAAACCCTATAAAGTATTATATTATTATAGTTAAAGGCATTTCTGTGGAATGTTTCTCTGTCACAGTTGCCTAGTCACAGCCATACGTGAGTTAAACTCGCTGGTTGCTGCAGGGGGTAATGCAATCTTCTGCAGTCCAAAAGCACCCAAAAGCTAGTACTTGATTTATACTGTCAGACTGTATTGATGCAACCATGCAGAGCCTATCCATTAGATCTGAGCAACCACTTCACATTTTATCACAACCAACTATTAAGAAAACCAATCATGTGTAATGTAAGATAACCAACGTGAAATACCCAGTGATATTGCCTGGAAAACACCTTAGGCTTTTTAAATAATCTGTGTGGAATTACTGTGCATGCTTATATTGCTATGCAGAAGCTCCTGAATGCCTTGAGGTTTCAATGTTTTAACAGATTGGCAATTGCTCCCCTGTAATGTATCAGAGCAGACACATGGAATGTGCATGCATTAAAAAATCTGTCTACATTCTATCATGGAACACTGGCTAGAAATGTTTCGTGTATCTAAAGCCATCTGCATTATTGTGGAGGTGAATACTAATAATATCAAATAAAATAAACTGTGCACGCAGTACTGATCTCAAAGCCTCAAGGAACAATAACCTTGCAATCGCTGCGAACTGACTAGGTATTCAAACTCTGCATAGGAAATAGTTTAAGAACTATGATGATTCTATGATGATGATCACAGTGATGATTCTATGACTAAATCAGTCAAGGTGCATGACCAGTGGGCTTCAGTCTGGGATTTCCTCAAAATGCTCAAACTTTCAGCAGAACAGGGGCTACTGGGACCTGCTGGGAACTGCTAGCCTGAGGTGATGTCAATGAGGGACGCACTGCTCCTCCAATCAGGAAAGGACTAGCCCCCCAGCAACTGAAGAATGGCTCTGGACAGGTGGGCATGTCAGAGGAGTGTGAGCACAGGTCCTCAGTGGGTATGAAAGAGAAAAATAATGGGTGATTCCTTCCCAAAAAGAAAAAAAAATAGAATTATCCTTAGCATCATCAGACTGCCTTTTCGGGTATTGGGCTGGTAGTGTACTTTTTGAAACCTTAGATGGATCTCTGTGCAGATTTCTTTTTTTAACCATGGCAAAGTGACTTTGAATTTGGCGAGAATGCCAGATCTGTAGTCTTGTAAGCTGATACAAAACCTGGGAGTGTAACTCATTCCCTCCACTGCATCGTTATACAATAAACAGCAGTGACACAAAAGGCAAGGTACAATGGGGTTAGAGAGCTTATTTTTTTCCTTACATTTCGAGAGTTTTGCTTTTGCTTTTGTTCTGCAAATGGAAGTTCACAGCAAAGGTTCAAAGGGAGGACAAGCATCTGATTCCCCGAACTGTCAACAGTACCGGATCTATAAACTGTAACTAAGAGAAATCAGTCTTTCCCTCTGGCATTGTCTGTGTGATCTTTGGCCAACCTCAATTTCTCTAGCCGTTTCATGCATAGAGGCAGGTTTTCTAGCCAAACCTCAATCACTCCATGGAGCTAACCATTTGAAACACTGAGTTTTGTTTTAAGTATTACATTTTATTTCATTTAAAGGTGCTCAATCCATGTGCATTTAATGACTCATTGAGCAGAGGTTTATGCACAGAGTGACACCTGTACATCAGGATAGCAGCAGAAGTAAGCAGCGTAGGAGGTCTCATAACACACATATTAGTACTTCCAGTGACCTTTGCAAAGTGTAGAAATAGAGAAGGAAATCAGAGCAATTACACATTCCAATCTGGGATAGAAATAGGAATCAAATAAGAAGATAACACATTTGTCTTTTGGCACCAGTAAAGCTGTGCTACATACCTGTAAATTAAAACACAAGAGCAAAGCTTTAAAATTCAGTATTCAAACCTATCTGAAGCTATTTTTTATTTCACTCTTTTGAGTGGAATCCTATAGGCTAGATGTTTAACAGTATGAAGAAAAAAAACATATCTTTCAATGAGCAGATGTACAGATTTCTATAAAAAAATCACTCAGTGGATTCAACTATGTGAATATAATTAGCATACAAAATAGAAGTAGTTTGTATGCATTTGGTAACTAAATGTTTATGATTACTAAAATAATTCATAACTAAATGTTTATGATTACTAAAAAAAATCATATTTTTGTTTTTGTCAGTTTTGACAATGTCCTCTGTGAAATAAGCAACATATATTAAATATCCCTTATGTAATGCCAGCTGATCACATCTGAGTGTAATATTATGAGCTTTTATAATATTCCTGTACAAAATACTAGATCTCACATCTTCCACCACCTCACATCTTCTCACATCTTGTTATCATCTGCGCCTGAGAGGTGTGACAACACATGCATGGCGAAACATGTGTGCTTTGGGTCTCCATGGTAAAGGTGATATTTGCAAACAGAAGCACCACATGGTTGGTGGTTTTAATCACTGCAATGATGCCAGTTTACAATTCACAAGCAGTCACCCAATAAGGAAAATACATTTAGCAATGTTTATTGAGACAATGGGCATAATAAACTGTGGCCTAACCTGCTTGACTGAGGATCAACCACCTGGCTGTAGGATGAGGAGGTCAGGACCTCCATACAGAGAGAGGAGATAACCAAGGGGCTTAACGTGAAGATAAAGGCAGGGAGGAGGAAGGATGGAAAAAGACGAAAGTGAATGATAGAGAGAGGGTTGCTATGGTGTTCATAGTGTTTCAGGAAGTGACATCATGGAGAATTCCAAGTTAGAATAGCAGAGTTGAGGGATGACCTTGGTTGCCGTCATCCCTCCTGATTTGTCATTAGAAACTCTATTTGGCATGTTGAAAATTGAAAGGCAGAGTTTAGCGTATGTTGAGCAATCTAAAACAGTTAATGTCAGGGACTGCTTTCTGTAAAACCACTTCAGTCTCTTCTGGACACAGCACATTTACTGTAATCCTACAGCAGGAGCAGGCTGTCGGAGATATAAACAGACCGCGTAGCTAAGTCTCAGTCAGCTACAATGTAAAATAGTGCATGACAGTTACTGCAGAAACAAGTTACAAGGGAACTACTTAAGTTTCATCAGTGAGTGTATTTCTTCAGTTGCAGGGAAGGAGGGAGAAACAGAATAAGATTGTAGCAAAGGCTTTCTATTGCAGACTCCTTGAAAAAGCCTGTGACACTATATTCACTATATGTACCAATCTCCATTGACACTATAGTACTTAGTCCTTGTATAATTACAAGAAATGCTTTAAGCCTTTGGTTTCTGGACAGCTGCACATGCTACTTAGTTTAACAAGTAGGTCATTGTGGCTGCTTTGATTTCTGAAGGAGGACTGACGTGCATAAAAATGAAAAAAAAAAACAACAGAAAATACTACAGAGATGCCCTCTAACTGAACTCTGTGACTAAAGATTTTTTTTTTTGTCCTGTTATATTTTCTCTGTTTGCGGAATTTTGCACAGTTTTGATTACTTGATTACATGTTATTTATGTTATGTTATTACGTTACTGTTATTGCTATTGTGTAACTGTCTATTGTCTTATCTTCTGTCCTATTTATATACTGCACCTGAGTGACCAATGAGAAACACTTTTCATTATACTATGCACCTGTGTAAGTTTAATGACAATAAAGTTGAATTGAGTTGAATTGAATTGAATTGAAATGTTACTTAAAACATTCTCATTGACTTCTGTAATTGCTATCTCACATTTCCCAATACATTTCCAGGTAAACATGTAGCAGAAAATCAAGATGGATGTTAAATTTAGCCAGGTTAGACAACTTATACCTCTATCCACCCATTTTCTATCTTTATCCTATACAGGGCTGGAGTCTATCCTGGCAAGCAGTGGGCGCAAGGCTGGGTACACAGTGTATGGGAAGCCAGTCCATCACAGAGCAGACACACAGACACAAACACAGACAGGCACACACTCTGGCCAGAGCCAGTATTCCCAGAAGCCAGTTAACCTGCCAGTATGTCTTGGGACTTTGAGCACCAGGAGAAAACCCACTCTACGCAGACAATGCACCAGAAACTGAAAACAGGGCCCCAAATGCTGTGAGGCAGAAATGCGAATCACTGTTCATTGAATTATTTAATGAAAATACAGTTCACCACAGTAAGAGATAAAGTCAAATGAAATCATTTCAGGATATTTGTAGCAAGTGCAGATATAGCCAGCAGCTATACTATATTGCAACTCACAACTGGCAGCCCACTGAAGCTCAGCAGGTGTGAGCCTGGTCAGTACCTGATGGGAGACCTCCTGGGAAAGATAAGGTTGCAGCTGGAAGAGGTTTTATTGGGACCAGTAGGGGGCGCTCACCCTGCGGTCTGTGTGGGTCCTAATGCCCCAGTATAGTGATAGGGACACTATACAGTAAAAAAGGCGCCATCCTTTGGATGAGACATAAAACCAAGGTCCTGACTCTTTTTGGTCATTAAAAAATCCTAGGGAGTTTTTCAATGGATGTTAATCCAGTGTCCTGGACAAACGTCCCCTGGCCTTTATCAATCATGGCCTCCTGATAATCCCCATCTCTGAACTGGCTTCATCACTCTGTTCTCCTCCCCACTGAGAGCTGGTGTGATAGCTGATGCGTAATGGCACACTATGGCTGCTGTCACATCACCCAGGTGGGGGCTACACATTGGTGATGATGGAGGGGAGTCCCCATTACCTGAAGAAAGCTTTGAGCAGAGTGTCCAGACTATATAAGTGTAAGGATTATTAATATTATTTGAATCTTCATAATTAAAGGATTAAAAAAGAATAATTCCTCCTCAGAGGTTCAACCTCTTTGAAACAAAATCATGAAACAATTGCAAATGTTAGGGCAGCCAGATTTAAAGATTTAAAGTAGAATGATTACTTATTTGTAAAAGGGTGTACACAATTCTCTACAAGTACATTTTTAAATGTTAGTTGTCTTTCTTAATTTACAGTAATTTTAAAAGTCATAATCCATTGCATATTAAGCTTCATTTATCCTGCCTCTTATTAAATAAGCTGTATATTCTATATTTATCCAGTCCAGCTAAATTAATCACTGATGATCAAGATACAGATGCTGAGATCTGATGTCGAAAATATATTTAGCATTTACACAAATAAATAGGGTAAATATTAACTCATAATATCATTCTACTCTCTAATAATATGTTGCACCTCCAAGGAGGAAACCTGTGACTGATACTTTTGTCTCCTAGCATGACAATGACCCTAAACCTACTGCCACCCCCCTGTCTATTTTCTAACTGCTTCTTCCAATTCATGTCTTAAAACCTCCAGTTATCTTTTTGGAGATTTAGTTAATTTAGGCTTCAAGTAAGGCTGTATTGTTGTTGCAACAGCATGGAAAGAAGGCTATAAATGTCTGTTAATCTGTTAATTTATGAATTGTAATACAGCAAATCTCTGAAGTACTATTAAAAATATTTCAAGGTATGTTTCTTGAGACTTACAGACTAAAGTACTTTTATTGACACCTCAAAACTAATGTTTCACTTCTTTGTTTAACAGCAATTATAAATGAAAACTTAACCTTACCATTCAATGGTGACTTTGAATGTCTAAGTGTTTTTCATGTTATCCCTATTTAATTAAAGACAATATATACCTTATACATAATTTAATAAACAATCTCATAGAGATTGCTTTATTAAACAAATTTAATAAAGCAATCTCAGACTCCAACAAATATTGCACTCCCTTTGCCAAACAATTCTATTTTCTCTTAGTACATACTGTAGGCGTGGTCAGAAGAAATCAAGAGCTTCTTCAGAGACAATCATAATTCTATCGTTTTGTCATTGGTCTCACAGCTCCAGGCAAACACTTCTCTATACCAGTTCAGTGCTCCTCCAAGAAAATCAGAAATTAGAAATCTTTTGATACCATATCTATGGTCTTGAAACCTAAATTTCCATATTGTTTGCTTTATGAAGGGCTTTAAGCCCTGTCAGAAAACAGATGTCATTAAGCCCCATTTTACAAAATATGTTTAAAGATAAGATATTCATAAAGATAAAACTTAATATTTGGCAGATTTACACAAACATCAAAATTACAACAACACAACACAGTATTTTGCAAACATAACACAGGATGTGTTCACAAGCATGTGTGAAAACAGACACCAGTGTATAAATATTTAACATCTTTCTACAGTATATGGCACCTACAGTGTCTGACCTTTCAGAGATGCACAAAAGTGCTCTTTATTCTGGGCTTCAAAAGAAGCAGTAGCTAGGCTTCCAGTATCAAAAAGTGGTATGACATGCATGTGCCCTGAAAACGATCTGTTCTGCTTACAGGATTTGGCACGCACACATTCTCATGCTTTTGAAACATTTTTCTATTAAATTTGACAACAAAAAAGTACGATGAAAAAACAAGGTCAATAAATGAAGAACATCTGACCAAAAATAGGAGATCAGACAGAAACCAGGAAGGGCTTAACTAAACAAGTGTCAGCTTTTCTACCAAAACAATTCCTGCAAATTTAAGTGCAATTTAAAGATAAATCAGTCTACTCAAGCTTGTGAGAATGATTTTTGGCTGCAGCTAACTCATATGAAAGATGAGTAATAGCAGCTTATAAACCTGTAGTTTGCAGCAGAAGCTATAAAGTATTTTTTTCACAAAATACCTCATTGAACTAGTAAGAGGTTTTTTCTCAAATTAGATTTCTTCACCTGGGATAAAAGACTGACAATGAAATTATGTTTTCTTCTGGTATCCAACTCCAATGGAAAAGATTCCTGAGCTTAATGTTATTTTTATTATTGCTGTTGTTGCTAGAAAAGGGAAAGGATGAATATACGATTGCAGCTTTTTACATGATCAATTATAACAAACAAGTGTTTGTTTCTCATTGTACCTATTTCATTGTAAAAAAAATGAACCATCAGAAAATTTAAAAAGTCATAATAATACGTTCTTTTCCACAGTACTGTGTGACACAGAGCAGAAATAGGACTGTGTTCTTTTTTTAACCACAGTTTCTAATTCCAAGTCTTTAATTGACCTTGTTAGAGTATTCTACAGTCTCAAAGCATAGCAGCAGACACAGTGTAGTACCGTATATCAATATTAATTTGGGAACGGACAGGAGTGCAGTGTGTAGGACAGAGTCAGGAAAGTTAAGAGATGAGAGGGAACTAGTCCTTAAAGTGCCTTCAGAGCTGATCTTGAGTTTTTAATTCTATAATTTGTTGGAGGCCAAAAGCAAGATATTAAAAGTCAATGCACTCGATTGCTCGTTTTAAAGGTTACTTATTGATATCTACAACAAATTCACAAAGTTACAATCTGGAAAATGACATGCCACCACAGTTGGTTATGCTTTATTTTAATTAAATTTTGTGTCACCATTCCAAACAAACAGAAGTCTCTTGTAATATAATGCTAAAGTATAACAAAATTTATAAGAATAAGAAACATTGAACGCTGAACACTGGTGAGGATGTGAGAGGTACAGTAAGGAAAGATCAACAGCAATACAAAAGGTTCAGAAGCCAAAGGAGTCATTCAGAGCCAAAGACATGGAGACCGCATTGAGAAAAAACTCACTAACAGCAAATAAGCAAGATGTGCTTTTTGTAACCTTTGACATGTTTTATGTCTGATGAAAAAGCCAGCTCTTCTATCACAAATACGCTATACTTGATCCACAAACTGCAGAAGAATTTCATTTTCACCAGCTGCTAAAGCCTAAAGGAATAAGAAACATTGAACAGTGAACATTGGTGAGGATGTGAGAGGCAAGGAAAGGTTTCTGAAATGTGGTTTGTCATACATTTTTGTAAACAAAGCCTTTTCATGTGTATTAGTCATTCACTGTGTCCCTCAGACAAGGACTAAGTACATAATTACACTGGCCACCTTGCTTTGAGGTGTATCTGCCCAACACGCACAGAGAAAATAACTCATCTTTGCTTGTGACCTATGTACTTGAAACACTTCAATGAAAGTTTGAAAAGATGCTTTTAAAATAATTACCAGCTGGAGGAGTGCAAGATAAAATGAAAACATGAGGCACGTTCTTGCTCAGAGAAATGCCTTTTCTCCATTTAGGAATCCTCAGAGATTTATAACAAAAAAGAATATGCTCTTTGATGGTTTTTGATTAGGACTTTTACTATGAGGGACATCCCACCCTAGACTACAAAACAGAATAGACAAAATGTTACGAACTGTACTGTACAGTGACAGCAGACAGCACTGTTAAAGAAACAGAAAAATGTGAGGAGTTATAATCTAAATCTAATCTTCACTTAGGTTGATCGAGTTTTGTGCTAATTGAAGATAGAGGATGCCAAGGCTTAAATGTTGCTGGTCAAAGCTTAAGTATTTGTGTTTGTATATTTACTATAAGAAAATAATTGTTATCTTACTTATTAAAGTAATGAATAACCCTTGGGTGGATATTGGACACTTGTACTTAGGCCTGCAATTCTCTATCACTATTAATATGTCCTCATGAGTAGAAATGACCAGTTCTCTGCTGCCTGGGTGAAGCCCTATAAAAAAGAATAAGAACAAAGATAAAACAATAAATATTACAACAGGCTAACCTAGTTGCATAAGGAAGAGATTTCTGATTTTAAGAAACACAGAAAGCTAGAAAGAGAGAAGATGGATATTTAAAGGAGACATGATTTTTAAAGATCCCAAACACATATATACCAACGTTAACGATTATATTTTGTAATAAAAATGCTTATATTTATATTTATATAAATTAATTTATATTATATAAAAATTTGTTATATTTTCATTTAACCATGTTAAGGCTTAGAATGTGTTAATGTTCTTCAAGAATAGCAAAAATAGCGTAGTGCCACTTGCCTCAGCAGGGTAAGAGGATTGTAAATGGACAGACAGAATTTAGTGTATCCTGAAACACAACCATGCAGATTAAATATATTGCAGCCGCCTAATTTAGTCCCCCCATTTGAAAACTAGGTGATGACAATTATTTCATATGCCAGGTTAACCCTTCACCTCCTATATCTGAGCCGATAGCTGTCTTTGGACACAGGTGCGGCAGAAGTCCAAGGAAAATTACTGCACATCAGCAAACCACAGCACAGATTGAAAGGGCTCCCGAGCACTTCCTGGAGTCTCTACTCACTGAATGGTGTTAATACCCACGTTCCCAAAGGATTAGTAAAACAAATTATGAATACTCCCATTCACTTCAAAAGACATAAGTGATAAATATTCTAGCTTCTAATAAGATTATGCACCCCTTGCTTCCCACAATTCAGAAAAGAGTTGTGAAATGCTTCTTTTATAGCATAACAGAGGTTTACCCCTCACTTGATGAGGCTTAATATTGCTGTAGTACATGTACAAGGATGTTAAAAGTGTCATATTTACATTTTCCAGTTTTATGTTATTGATAGAAGGTGGCAGGATGGTGCAGGGGTTAGCCCTACAGTACCTCCTCATAGCATTGGGACCCGGTGGAGTTTACTGTATATGTTCTCCCCATATTCATTTGGGTTTCCTCATGTGAGTGTGTGTATGCTTGTGTCTGTGTCTGTGTCAGCCCTAAGATGGACAGGCGTCCTGTCCTGGGTGTATCCTGCCTTGTGCCAGTTGCTTGCGGGGATAGGCCCCAGCTCCCCATGACCCTATACTGGATGAAACAATTAGAAAATGGACGGATGTTATTACTATCGAATAAAACACATGCAATTATTATGTTTTCATCTGTTTTATTTTTTAGAAAAACTCTAAAATATACGAACAAGAATTCATATAAGTTACATAGCATCCGGGTATTGCAATAAGCAGATATTTAAAAAAAAATAATATAGGAATGTAGGAAGTGTTCCAAAGGAGAGGAGGGAAGTTTTTATTTAGCTTAATTAACTAATGGAAATAAGGGGCCCATCAAATTACACAAGACTGCAGATCATAACAGTAATTAATGTGCCACAGGATGCATTACATGATGTGCATTTTGTATAAATTATGTAATGCTATGCATTTTGTATAACTCTAGAAAGAACTGAGAGGTTTGAGAATTACCTGTAGCAATCCATACGCCTGTCTGCTGAGGTTACTGTACATATAAGACATTTCATAGCACTTCCAAAGGACCCTGTGTACAGTACATCACTACCATCAATGATAATTGCAAGAATACAGTAAGAAGTCGATACATAATATGCTTGAGACAACAATGTTTTGACTTCCATTTTTACAGCTACATCAATGCAAATTGTGAATGAAAATAAAAATACAACAAATAAATTGCATAGAGAAATTAATGCTGATCGTTTATTGCCCAAAAGTGCATCCGATCCAGACAGTGGAAGTAGGAAGTATAATGGGCACTTCCAGCTGGAATTAGTAGCTTTATTATGAGTTTCACTGGGCCTGTTTTCACGGCTGCAACTAAATGCCTAAGCAGTGCCTGTGACATTCCTAAAGGCAGAACCACCGGTGATTTCAGTGCACCTCAGCATGCCTGTGACCTGGCAAACATTAGAGAAGCTCTGAGTGAGTATACTACTGAACTCCACAATAGCATGCTGTATATAAGTAATTATAAGTAATGTATATACAGTAATATAATAGTTACACTCTAGATAGCGATGATGCAATGTTTAAAATCAACATTACAAGTCATTTTGGACAAATGATCTTATTTTTAAATGTAAATATTTTCAGTTATGTTATCTAATATAACATACTGCATAGCTTAAATTAACTACAAACAATCGCAAAGATCACACTTCAGTTTATTTCAGTTTGATGTCAAAGGCATTACTCTGCCTACAGGCTAGAAGAGAACTATAAGGAAATTATGTTTTTTACTGTAGATATTTGATTTTTGATTTATAGTAGCTTTAGCCAGTGCTGTTTTTTGGCCAGGATGTTATTCGAGAGATTTTTTTTGTCAAAAAGTCCGTTTTGATCAGTTGTTGTATGTGATAATTTCTTCACAGGCATCGATCAGGGCTTTAAATAGGCCCTGTCAGCTCGTTGCTGACTGCTCCCACCCAGTCGAACACAGACTGCAGATATTCTACTGAAGCGCTTCATTAAAGCACAGGAGTGATCATACTGATAGCATGCATAATCCTTTACTTGTCATGTGAATAAGGTATACCAGTGCATTGCCTTTCAGCTTTATTTTTATCTTTACATCAACTATGTTTCCTCTAGAATAATTTGCTTAATCAGAGCATAGGAATCTGCCTAAAGAAAAGATTTGGTGTCAGTATGGGGGAGGGATTCCTTTAAAGGTACATCACTCTTCGAGCGCAGCAGACATTTATATGACACAATAAAAGTTATTTGTGTATCTGAAAAATGAATCTTATAATATTTCTAAGAACTGTGAAACTATGGCAGACTTTTGGAACCAATGTAACAATACTTCACTATGAATGTTCCTGGTTCTCCGATGTGGGTAGTGTAAACAGTACACAACCTCACACAAAATGAATCTCTAAAGAAAGAAACATTTCTTTTTCAGACAGAATTTTTTGGCTAATAAGTTTTTGGCTTAAATCGGGGAAGAAAACCATCAAACAGAGTAAAACGAAATGACTGCCTTGAGGTACTTTATCCTGCTCGTTGATTTTCAGAAAAGTGTACAACTATATACAAGGCGTCAGTTCCCTGCTTTCTCAAGAGTATATAAGGCCAGACGTGGCCTGACCTTTCACTGTATAAATATACTGCAGTGCAGCTCCAGAGTTTGGAAGTGTCCCCATGACCAAGGTTCAAGCCCAGAGTCTGACCACATCTTACACACACGTTATCAATCCTTTCTGCAGCTCAGGGCTTTTTTCATTAGAAAGAGAAAATCCAGAGAGTGCTGACCGTAATACATCTTATCGATAGCACTTTCCACAGGCCTTTAAAAGCACATTACATGAGGAAATATCCATATAGGTTTTTACCTGTTTGGCAGGCACTAAATGAACAGCACTGCTCTTTTCATATTTGTACCTGCTTTCAAATATGAATTGTGGCTGATGCTTGTTAGGAGCTGTATTGGATATTTTGTGGCCTGGAAAGGCAAACTGAACGGTCTCCAGTCGCAAGATCAATGCTCATTCATCCAGCGGCTGCCTCTCGTGGTTGAGGATTATTGTCTTCCATGAACCTGATGGTGACTGATAAGATCGCTGCAGGATCCACACTCTCTCTCTCACAGGCTGAGCAGGTGTTGTCTGGGGAGATATTTGTCTCCTGTATTATACAGTCACAGTGAGTTGTCTTCAAGGCTCTTGTTTTTCTTATTCATCCTGACACCTTTGGTCTTGAAGTGAAGACTCCCAGATCTATTTTAGTCTTAGGCCATAAACCAACAAGAGTGAATGTAACGTTCTTCATACATGAATCTCAAAGTTAACTCTATAAACGCTGTTTGTGAATCCCTGAATTTAAAAACAATCAGGCTAATCTCTTTCTATTTTAAGTTTTGGAAGCACTAACTGTGATGGCCTTTTATAACCATTCCTCAGATCCTTTGGATTATTTATTTTCTCTGTCAGAATAAAAGTATACATTTGATCTTTTCAGTGTTACCTACCTACTAAAAATAAATAATAGGAGGAAAAAAAGAGATGTCCTTCTTGCGATCTTTTTGATTACAGTCAAATAATCGGCTCCATTTGGAATTTGATTGGACAAGTATGTGAGACAAATATTTTCAAATGGTAAAATTCAGATGAGTGCTTCTCTGCATATCCACACATATCTATGAAACTATCTATTTGCATACAGTCCTTATTAAAACTATTCGCATTCCATTTTTACTGTATTGTTAGTTACAATTTTCACTTTAATTGCGATTAAACATTATTCTTTTTAGGAGAAGGATCATCATTCAAAAATCACTATCTACACAAGCCTAGCCAGTATTGGTTATTGACATTAGGAAGAAAGTCTATGCCTTGCCTATGCACAGAATCTTAGGATACATGGTCAGAAAAGCTCTTTGTTGAATGTGAATAAAATATATACAGTAATTCAAGTGTTCACTTCTAAAATAAGGCATTAAAGGGAAATCATATTTTCCCTATGGGTCCACATGTCTGTGGGTCTCATGCTTGGTTAAGATCACATGGCAGTTCATTCACAATGATCTAGAACTTGTTGACGCTGTGACTTGAGAGCAGTGCTGTCCTGGACACATGCCTCAAACACAAAAAACCTCTGTTGTGCACTACTTTAATGTGATGTGACACCTGGGGCCCCTCAACCATACCTATTTTTAGCTACATAGATAATTTGATGTGACAAGAATTATATATATAACATAAAAAAACACATTCATAAATAATTTGTGCTGTTAAAAAATGCATTGAGGTCACCGGAAAAACACTGGGCTTACAGCAGCTACGGAGAACAGGAAAAGCCTTGAGATGCAAGATTCACTTCAATTTCTGCCAGGGAATTTCATAAGGAGTATAAAACAATGAAGCTGATTGCATGAGGAAGAAAAAGCCCTGGATGTACTGCTTATTAACAATCCCAATGTGTTAAGTACTATTATCAGACACATTATAATCAAAAGGAAAACGCAACATCTGTTTTTCTGATGTCTGGTTCAATAGCTCACATAGTCATTTCTTACAATTTCCTTTTTGCTCCAAGCTACACACCCAAACTCTGACTTTCACCTGTCTTTCCCAGCCAGTTCTATAGCTTGTCCTTGTTCGCTTACATGTAACACAGAGGACATAAAGCAGCCTGTTTCCCCCATAGACAGCAAAATGGTTGAAGCAGAGATCCTGTTTCTCCTCTTTCTCAAGACTGCTTCAATGCTCACAGTACACTGCTGTGTTGCCGGAACATCAAAGAGCAGCCAGTTGCTATGGTGATGCTAGTCTTGTCATTGCAAAGAAAACAGGGAGACTAGGGGATGCATATGTACATTCACAAAAAAAAAAGAAAAGCACATTCTGTCCCCAGCCACTCCAAGCCCTGGGCTCAGCAGGGGTTGGATTCAGAAATAGATATACTGCTTGGCACACTTTCTATGAATCAAGAGCAAAGGCGTACAGTGATTTGTTGTCCCCCCAGGGGAGGGAAACAATTTTAGACCAATGAAAAGCACACTCAAGGTGGAGGAGAAGGTGTAGAATTCCAGGCCTGTTTAACCTTCAGATAGAAAGTTGTGGTGTTACCATACAGTACGTCCACATATGCCTTTCTAGTAATTATGTCCTGCACCTGTACCAAAATATTGCACTGGTTTTGTGTGAAAAAACAACAACAATATGTTCGGTCTAATTCTACTTCCATGTGCCTGAATGTAGATTTAAAGAGACTTTAGTATTTTACAAGTATACACTTTCCTGTAATTTTAAACGAATTAGTAAATTTTGATCCTTTTATCATCTAATGTATTATAAAACACTCTATCAAAAAATGTTCCTTTTTGAATGAGAAAACACAAATTGTTGTTTTATCATTACATTTCCTGAAATGAAACACTCACGTGTATACAGTAGCTCAAGATTGAAGAGAAAATAAAAGAAGGTTTATTCAATATGTTTTTGGTGTTTTACAAGCATGATTCTGATTAGCTGGGATTAAAAGTCACACACGGTATGGGTCATGTGGTACATTACATGAAGCTCGTCTCGCAAAACTGATCAGTATCTGGCATGATGACAATTAGCTCACAAACAAACATGCAATTAGACTGGCAGGGAGGATGCATATACTGTATGGACATTGACTCACACGTCTACCCATCGAATCACACAGAAGCTTGATTGGTTTGAGATGCAGTGATATTACTGGCCAGTGACAGTGACAGTAGTCATGTTTACCATGAACACTACAATGCTGGAGATTCATGGGAATAAGCTGATGCTGCTGCTGGAGCAATAGGCAAAGTGCAAAATGTGGTCACAATGGGACTGCATGGTGCTGAGATATTCCTGATGCTAAAATAATCCGTGCTTTTTTGTTATTTTAGTCAGATCTGATTAGAGAAAGAGTTCAAACAAGGCCATCCAGGAGGGTGTCACAGATTCTTGTGTCCAGAATTCTACAAACTGTATCCTAACTAAAATGAATTTGTACCTGAATACAGCCCTGTGTGGTCCAGTTCCTAGTAATCTTAAGGTATTTGCGTTATCTATGGCATGAATATAATCTGAAATGTGCTGATTCAGGCCTTCCTAATCTGTCAAAGACCAGGCTTCACATACAGTAATTGTGTGCAGCACCATGCCTGTGGTGCTCACTGTCCAAATCCATTACAGACTCAGCAACATGAAACATTTTAAAATTTCATTTAAAGATACATATCTATTTCATTTACCTTTTCCTGTATAATGATTTGCTTGTTGCCCTAAGTCCCTGTGTCTTTTAAAATAAAATAAGAATATGGATAATAATATCTGGGGGCTCTACAGAAACATGACTTGCTCATAACATCCTCCAAATTGTGATAGTTTACATTTTTTATATTGTAGCATAGTAAATGTTCAATGGATACCTCATTAAATAGCAGGTTATTCTGCCTTACTACTCTTCTGACAGCTGCATTGCAGAGATAAAGCCTAGAGACAACTTCCAATATAATTTCATTGCCTTTGGGGAATTGCAGCATAAAGAGCTTTCACCACCAAGAGATCCAAGCACCACTCTTGATATTTGCTGCGCAGCTCTTAAATATTGTTGACAACTTAAAGCTTGGCCACATACTAGATTTATCGATGAATGGCTGTTCTAATCTGTCTAGGTGCAGATAAAGTCTTTCTGTATTACACAACTGGAAAATCAATTTCAGTTTGGAATTATGCATTCTACTACAACCAAACAGGAATACAGTATGTACTGTATTTTTCCATATTCTTTGTTTCTGCAGCACTTCAAAAACTGTGCAAGGGCAACATACACAAATTATCATGATGTACAGAATTGTAAATCATCACAGAAACAAAAGGATGTGAGTATTATATGCAAGTAGCACATGGTAAAATACATTGTCTATAAATATGAAATGTGCCAATATTGCACACTGTGACAGGGTGACATTCAAGTAATACCACGGGCACATAAGGACTACAAAAGTGCAAGTGGTGATACTTCAGTAGTGTGGTAAATGCACAGTGAATGTCACAGATCCTGGGAACAAACCCATCCTGCAGAAATCAAAGCCTAATGCTGAATGCTGCTCCATGTGACACCTTACAGCTTGCCTCTATGTTTCTTCAGGAACCACGGGCAAAACTCAGGTGTGCATATACCAAACTAATACTACTAATAGAAAGAAAAACAGAAAGCAAAACCTCTCCAGAAGTGGTTTAGTGCTTCATTGTATATTTTTAATGTGATACACAGTGTCCCAATAGCGATCTTCCTAGTTCTTCTGTATATACAGTAGGTTTTAATGCTGTTTCTAGAACATAAGAAAGGAGAATAAGAAATGCAAAAGAGAAAAGGCCAGTCAACATATCTAACTGTGTGTTCTTTACAGCAGCTAAGTGATCCAATTATCTTATTTAGATCCTTCTTGAAAGAAACCAGGGTGTTTTCTTTTATAACATGGCTGAATAACTTGTTCAGAATTTATTTTTTCACTGGATTTCCTCCTTAAACTATATAACATCCCATCTTCTGTAAATTGTCCCTCTTGACCCCTATCATGAATTCTATTTTTTAGTGGCATTTGGCACTAGTTTGTCTGTAGATCACAATATTTATCTACTGTTAAAGTACAGCATTTGCATGGAATGGAAGCTCTTAAGTTTCACTTTCATTGGTTCATTTGTTGGTCCCTCTGGTGATTAAGAAATGTAAAATTTCAAACATGTCCTGCAGTGCTGAAACTAGATTGATTCCCTACTTTTCTTTGCTGTGTACTGTACAGTATGTTCTTTAGAGAACACCTATACTGCAACGTGTTAGTGTTTTGTGTTTTACTGTAGGAAGTATAAGAGAACGCACACACGGATTTCAGAACAGATACTGTATGTCAATATCTCACATCAGTCCAAAACAGTCACTTCCCTGCTTCAGTATCATTGCATTTCTCTTCACTTTCACCTTCATCTGTTTCTCCTGGAGGTAAGAACCTGGATCAACTCATCCTAACAAGGATGTTGCTTAGTGAAATCACTTGGACTTGAACCTGCGAGTGATCATATAACCCAACCTGTGTCCGAAGGAGGACCTTTAGTAGTTAAGCCAGCCAGGAGTCTCAACTTCTGGACTCTTTATTACACTAAAAAAAAAGTGATCTCGTCCAATCAGGTGTATGTATGGTCCTCAGACTCTTTAGTGGTGGCAAGACATTTTGGCTGTGTTTTCTTCTGCCTTTCCTGAGACCTTTAACACTGTAGTTCCCACCTTATCAGCCAACAAAAACATCATTAATGTACTACTGTATATAGAAATGCATTGAAGTTGTTCATTTAGAAATACTGAATTTGATTTCTTACCGTATGCAGGGTGACTGATATGGCAAAAACAGGTTTTGCCCAAACTATTTTTAGATCTTTATCCCCTTGACATCAAGACAGCGATTCTCTCACAGAAGAAGACCCAGTGTTTTGGCCTCACTGCTCTTTAGAAAGCAATGCTGCTTGTGTTAAGCATATAAGCATGATTGAGAGCAGAGCAAACCTGCACCCATTACACATATGACTGTAGTTCTCCTGCACAGCTCATAATTAATACTCAAATTAAAGTGATTTCTAGCATGCACAGGCAGGGCACATACAGTATGTGCCAAGTATAATTTAACTAATATTAAAGCTTATTCAGAATGCAGCTGTGTTTCAGAAAATGCTCTTACTAAGGCAATTTATTACATTTGAGCTCCATGGGTCACAGATAATAAATAAGGGATTTTTCCATGCATTTTAGATTGGGTATGCCTAATAACAGATCCACACTCCAAATATCTCTTCTCCAGAAAATTGCTAAAGTGACATCTGTAACATGTTCTGTGCCCCTGAGCCTGTTGCATATACAACACAGAATATGAAGGTGACAATCTGAAAACCTAAAAATGAGAGCACAATGTTTAAGGACAGATTATGAGATCCCTCTCATCGGTCCACTGTATATTAGATTATTCATTAGGAGAAACTAAAGGCCGAAGCCTGATTTACAGGTTTAAAGAATATTGATGTCTGTCCATGCCTGTGAAAGAAATGTCAATATGCCAATATATGTCAGTATAATCACAGTAGATGATAAACTTGTCAAGATAAACAGTGACTACTTTCTTTTATATAGAGGCCTTGTATACCCATCAGCCTCATTCCCTACTCTGCTTAGTGTAGCGAATTAATCTCGGAGTTGCAGAAAATTAATTTAATTAAAGTAAAGACCAAAGCAGATGGCAGGCCCAGTGGTTAGATAGAACAGAAAGGCAGTAATCCATTGATTCACACATATGCAGCTGTACAGATGGCAAGAAACCCTTGGAATCTTTGAATTGCTCCATTCTCAGGCATGTTGGAATGAGAATGTTATTCACTCAGCATAACAGGAAGGGACGAGGACAAAAAGATGTGGTGAATCATAATGTTTGTGAAATAATAGATTTTTTTTTGTTCTCAGAAGACAGAACATAATTGATATCCAAACAATTTTTAATGCCTCTGTAGTGCATTCAATATTTCAAAATACAGATTACTGACCATACACCTTTAAAACAGCAATTGCAGAAATGGTGAAATAAGTTCTGAAGGTCTCAGCATTTGCAAATTAATTCAAATCTTTAATTCTTAGTTATCCCACAAACCAATTTTCAGGAGGCATTATGGGATATTAAGTGAAGTTAATGGAAGGTTGTGAACAAGAGGTGTTTTTTACAGAAAGGTAAGGGATATATTGTTCTCTTTAATCTGTGCAGAGCTGAAATGTCCCCACTCCATTTCTCAGAACACATATTTTCAAAAAATATTCCACAATACCTAGCACTCGAATTAGCAGTGCTAACCGACCTTATTTGTTTTAAATGCACTCATTGGCTCACTCATTCATGCCAAAATCAGACATGAATTCTGGTGTTGTGTTCTTGGGGAAAGTAGAGGCAGCCCTGCCAAATTTCAGTCACAATTATGGATTACTAGAAGTGCATTCTCTAAAGTGTTGAATTGACCCCAATTGTCCGCACACTGCTGGTTCCAGCCTGGGTCTTATCACCACATATCGGGGTGTGCTGAGCTTGAAGTGGCCTGAGTGTTCTCAACGAGCTTTCAAACAGCAAACGCTGTGACCTGCTAAGGCTGCTGGGCCCTAGGAGGTTGCAGAATTTGCCCCGAGAGCTGCATCGTTCCTCCAGATGATCCCAGCTGTGCTGTTGAGCCTGCAGTACGAGGAAGAGGCAGGTGTCTCCGACACCCCTATAACTCTCTTTTAGCTTTGACACTCATGGAAACATTGGTAATATTTCCACTAGGCATCTGTGATGCAGACATCAGGAAAAAGACAGATATGAACTTCACATTCTTTCCATAATGCTTCTCTCTCCCTGAGGAGAAAAAGAACTCTGTCTCCGAGTGTGCACGAGCACTTTGGTGTCTCATTTAAGTCTTCATTTAAATTGGGACACTAATCATCAGACGATTCAGGATACAGGTATTTTGACCTTCACTGACTTCTGAATTGTGAATTCATCATATATTATTGAAATCCTCTTTCTTTTTTCCCCACACATGGCTCAATAACTAATATAACATGGGTTTTATTTCAAAATGTTTTAGGGGAAATTTCTATTTGGGTTTATGTCGTAAGATCTTATTTTCTATGCCCAGCAAAATTTGGCTTTAATTGGCAATTAAAACTTTGAGAGTTGGCACACTAGATTGATAGAGGTGATTAAAAACATGGATGTATCACAGAAACAATGGTAGTTTGTTCTCTGTACATATTATGCCATACAGGAGACAACACTTTGAGATAGAATTCTTCAAACACAGGCAAAAAAAGGGCTTGCTTCTTATCATATTGCTCTGAAAAGCCTTGATTTAGAACTCTCATTTATTATTTCTGTTTTTTCTAAGAACAATTAAAAAGCAGTCATAAAGTCAGCACAGTTAGCAGAATTCCCTGCTAACTTTTAAACAAATGTCAGACTCACAGTAACACACACCACACGTCCAGTATAAATTCTAACACACATATACAGAGTGCCACTGAGTAATGCTCTTTTGAAACGTCCCAGTCCTTAAATGGTCAGTGCTCACCCCAGATGGCAACATGAGTTGGAGACCTTAGTGACATCATAGACATCCTCAGGAAAACAAAGGGTGAATTGTTACAGAAAGTCACGGCTGAATTGATCTCATAGGAATAAAGTACATGGAGCAAGGAAGAGGCAATCAGATCCATCAGCATTATACTCTGTTTTATTCTGAAGCAAATCAGTTTGCCTTATATACAGTTTATTCATGATGCTGTGTTTCAGAAATACCCACCAGTGGTATTCTTTGAATCAACCTTTATAAACAGCAGATTTAAATAATATAGACAAGGATTCAAATTACATTTTGAATGAATACTCCCCCATAACTTGAAGTGAACAGCATCCTTCATATGTGATCTCAATTTGTGCTCAAAAGGTTGATGTCAGATACAGGAAAAAAACCCGAACTAACTGGAACCCGCTATTACCACCGAAGCTAATCTCTTATGAGCATTAGAACAACAGAATCTAAAATTAGAAAGCAATTCCTCTATTGCATATTTACCTCAGACATTTAGCTTCTGTATAGACTGATACTACAGTGTGCCTTGAGGGCATAATGATTATAGCTGGCATTAACAGCGCAGGCAGGTGAGAATATCCTTAAGTTGAAGCATTAATAATATGAAACCACACTCCACTGAGCTGGCATGGTGAAAATAAGTGAATTTCCATGAATGAAATAGCTTTCAAATGTTTCATACTATTTTCTTGGGATAAAAAAAGAGTCTGTCAGAACAATCAGGGGGTATTAATATAACCACAAAAGCAGAAGGGAAAAGGGGCACATTAGAGAACTAGAGCTCTCTTGAGTTCTATAATTCTGATGATGCTAACACAACATCTTACCATACTTATTTTCCACCGAAACCCAGTTTTATGTATGAACAACTCTTGGTACACAGTGCTTTCACCTATCAGGACTGAATATCTACAAATTTTCACTTTATGCTTTATTAGCTTGAAAATAAAGGTGCCCTTAAATTTTAAACTTTACTTAAGGCACAGTCATGTGGATCCAAATATATACCGTAAGTACAGTCGCACAACAATAGCAGGATCATTTTTCACTTCACTACCACCTGAATTTGATATGTATATTAAAAAATGCATTGGGGTCTTTCACTGGTCTTGGCTCAGTTAGAAAATGGCCGCCAGGTTCCCTGAGGAATCACATCTCAGCAACTGTCTTTCCATTAGGGTAGCGAAAACAAGCTGGACTGGAGAACAATCTTTCAGTACAGCACAGCTCTCTCTGGATAGATCTGGAGTCCTCTACACACACCTTCATCCAGGGGGAATCCTCGTGCATTGGACACTCATTAGAGTCCCCTCATAAACCACAGGCACTTGCTGCTGGCTGACAGGAACAGCCCCAGGACTTTCACACCACCTTATATACTATGGTTTGGAGAGCAGATGGCTCGGTGAAAAGGTAAGAAAAAGTGTTGAATTCTAAACGGTTGGCATGACGCGAAAACGTTTCTGTTGCGCTTTGAAGTGTTGCCCACCTTGGCATTAATCTGGTTTCACGAGTAGTAATAATACAATAATTATGAGGTCATAATGGCCTGTTTACATCTGTGAAGGTGTCTGCATGCCAAGACTCTGTATACAGAGAGGGTAAAATTAATGAGCATTATAGAATATGGCATATAGAAGGGTATAGATTTACTACAAAGTTTTTTATAGAATAATAAATTCCATATACTGTATGTATGTAGAGTAATTTACAGATTTAAAGATATACACAGATGCAGTGTATATCTCTATAAGCAGTAGTTCAAGGCCAGAGTAAACATGTTAACAATTATCTGCATTTCAGCTGATCTTATGTGACTTGCAGTGTGCTACCTACCATAGACTAAGGGTCTCACAATAGATTAGCCCTTCCATTCAAGAGATTTGTGAAGAGCACTGCTAGTGGCTGTTGATCCTAACTGCCCCTGACACTGGCTTACAGTAGGTGTACTAATTTGGGGTGCTTATGGAAATAAACAGGAACAATTTTCCATCAATTTTCCAATCTGAATAGAGAAGGCCAAACTCTAGGCATATTCCTGATGTAGAATCCGGAACAGAAAGGCCTGGGAAATTTGTATAATGAGATTCTTTCACAGCACTAGTCAAGGACACATAGTCATTGGTATAAATCATCTGGTCTGTTCCTGTCATTTTGTGCCAGTTGCCTTCTATACAAAGAGGAAAGTATAGTTTGCAACATGGTGGACTATTACTGCTGCCCTATATGCTACCTTATCAGCAGAGATCTCTTGGAATACTGCAGATATACATTTCATCAAGACAGTCACCTGAAACACAGCCAAATTGCCAAACAAATGCTAAAGCGAAACATACTGGATTGTCCATTGTACCACCTGAGCTAAAATACTCATCTGTATGAATTAAGACCATGACTCCTTCAAAAATTGGAAAAATATTTTCACTTTTGACCTCAGTAAAGATGTGAATGTTTCCCCAAACATCTCAGCTTTGAAATGAAGTTTTAAATGTTATTCCAATCTGTATTGCATTACATATCTCAGTGTTTTATATCTTATAGTGTGTAAGTGGATGAATTCATTTGTGTTTGACTCTGTTTATGTTATCATTAAAGAAAACACCTCAAAATAACACTGCACCAAAATACAATATGGTAAACAAACACCTCTCCTTTTGGATTAAAGCAGGCAGCAGCGGACATTCATTATTCATCGCTGGTAATTTTAAATGCGTTACAGCATGGAGAAGGCAAACGTATCCTGTATTGTGTATACTTATATTTTTACACTGCGGGAATATCACATTCTCATTTGATTTGCTTATTATTATTATTTTTTTTTTTTTAATGCTGTAACTTTCAATATTGAAATTCAGACCAACCACAGCAATTCAGCAGTGATCTAGACAGATAAAAGACACACATGTTCTGAAAACATGATTTCACAAATGAAGCACCAGGCCTCAAATGCTAACCAAACTTTAGACACAGCCCACCTCTGTTACATTCCAGCATAACAGAAGACAGTATTATAAAGACTACAGGCACTTAAGGCAAACAAGTCGCCTGTGCTTGACAGTACTTTCCAATTGTACTCAATGAAATGATGGATGTTATTTATAGACATTTATCTAGGATGTTTAAAGAGATACTTAAGACAGTGAGTGAGCCATCCAATTGAAATATTGTAATATCAATCCATATAAATGGGACAAAACTGAATAAGGTAACTACAGCCCAGGCAGGCTCATTCATATGAAATGTAATTTCTAAACATTAATAAGGACTTAAATATTTTAACAGTATTTAGGGGATCCAAACCCATTTGTAATATGTGTTTGAATAAGAAATGGTAGCAATTGATACCGAAAGAGCATATATAGTATATTTCGATTTCTAAATACATTTTTATAATGGTCTACTGTACAATAAATGCCACTTCTGTACAATAAACTTTGAGAAGATTAGATTAATGTACTCAGCATCCACAATATCACTTCAGACTCAAAATGAAACAAGGGTGTGGACTCACAGGGGAAGAATTATGAACAGGTTTGTACAGTATATAACAAAATAAAATAACATCTTTACACAAAGGGTGGCAGGTGACTGGAACAAAGTACCCTGTCGTTTTGTGGATGATTTATCTATTGAATGTTCATTGATTGAGATTCGTGCAAAAAAAACAACCAACAATAGTCATTGATTTGGCACATCCACAATAAATATGAATGTCCTCTGCTCATTTATAAGCACACTCATATTCTTGTTTTAATGATTTGGAAAGATTCACCCAGCCAGCTCCTAGCCAACCAATGCCAACAACGTTGGGAGAGTGTTTTAGGATAACCGCTGAGCATCACCCGGGCACCCTCAGTGAGAAGAACACTTAATTTTAATGCATTGAAATCACTGATGCTATATCCACCAGTCAAAAACAATAAAAAAACAATACAAATAAAGATGTCCATTAGTGTGGTACTCCTGGGAAAGGAATCACCATTGTTTCTTGCTCTCAGAAATGAACAATACCAAAGCACATTGAATCATCACATTCTCCAAATTTAAATTTTCACAAGCAGAGGACTATATTTGTTTCCTATATATAGTGTTTCCCAGTCTCAGTACAAGAATTCCCCTGTGCCTTCTGGTTTATGGTCTGATGGAACTTTTGATTAAAATAAGTTTAATTAAACTTTAAGCTATATACAATTTAAAATCAGTTTCAGTTCACGATTGGCAAGGGAATGTTAGAAATTAGCAGAAGCTAGGATTCTGTACTCTTTACTAATTTAAACAGTGCATCTATACATCACTGATAACACAGGATTATCAGTGATGTATTGATGCACAGTTTAGGGTTTGACACACGTGTATACTGTACAGACTGTTTTTTGAGAACCAGTTTGATGTTTAGAAAGCTACTGGAGAGCAACGAGTTAAATTTTAAACCAAGCTGAAACAGAGTTCTGTTTGCAACATTTCATTGAAGTAATACAAACCACGAATCAAACAAAGGTTAAACTCAGGCAAGGAGTAAACTTGCTGAGATGCAAGAAAAGCCAGAGTTCTATAGGACCAGGTCTAGGAAAAACAGCTATACAAATGATACCAAAAAATATTTCGTCTTTTCTATATCAAAAAGGCATTTATTATATTTTGGTTTTGCTTACTGTAAATTTGTAAGATAAAATCAGTATTGGAAATGTGTTAATCACTGTGCACTGATGCTTATTATTTTGTGTCCCATGTGGGCATATTACTTTGAACAGACATTAGTTCACATTCTGATTGTTGCTCTCGCTGTGATGGTGTGTGTATTTATAGATACCTCCAGAGACTCTCTGTCACTTGCGGAATCTTCTCTCAGGTAGAGAACCTTCTAGCAGAATTAAAAAGTCAAAACCAGGTTGATGCTGTATAATAGACAGCAGACCATTCAAATAATTAGATCTTCTGGCTTTAACCATGATCATTTCCATTTTAAGTGAGCTGTCATTCGAATTCTTACCTTGTGAAAATCAGTTTTTCCAAATCTAATCCTTCAGAAATCCTTCTGAAGAAAAATTATTTATCATACAACTGTTGTTGGTATTAACATTATTTCTAAACAATTCCAATAAAACGATGCATCTCTTTAAAGCATCCAGACCAGACTCTACGTGTATTATAAATATACACATCAGTCTATTACTAGTTACATACATCAAGTAGAATGTAATATCAGTCTTTGAGGACTTTATTTAGTGTATATGTCAAATGGTTGTGCATCCAGTCCTTACTATACCTGAAAAGGAAATGGGTTAAAAAACAAAGTCAGAATGAATTGGCAAATCATGGAAACCAGATATTCTCTACATTCTGTACACCTGTGCCAAAACCGCGCAGCAAGAAAGGTAACAAACGGCATCACTGCTGTGTGCAGTGTCAGGCAAAGTTAGTTGAGCTTATAGGTTCCAACCATCTACCACACTTGCAACTGCGGTGGGGTTTTGCCAAATTCAAAAGTCTATTCTATTGTACAGAAACATTTTATTTGCTTATGTAGAATAAAAGGCTTCCACAGTTTAAAACTTGGGAGGCATTTTACCAAGCTGCATATGGCAATAACCCAAAACCTGTGGCCAATTCACCCATCAGGGAAAAAGTGAAAAATCTTAGACCGGTTAAATAGATGTCCAGAGTTAAAAGTGAAATGAGAACATGCCAAGAATAGGCAAGAACTCAAAGTAGCAGCAGCAATGATAACACAATGTGTTTGATTAGCTCAAATGCAGTTATTGCCTCAAAAGAATAAACAACTACAAATCGTCTTTTTACTGTGTGAAATTCACGAATGAAGTTGTCCCAGTACTTAGGGTCATTTCAAATTGCTGGGTTAAATACAGAGTATGTATTTGCTCTGCTTTGATCAAATAAATGCACAGAATTCCCCCCCCCCCCCCCCCAAATAAAATAGATATTATACTATATGAATCATTTTTATCAATTTCATGATAACAAATGCAAAGCTCAACTTTAAAGCAGAATAATAGTTTTATATTTTTAGAGGGCACTTTATACATGACTTCCTTAGTTCTACTAAGATGGGCTATATTTTATTAATTAAACCCATGTACCTGCTTTAGTTACTATGGAGCTTACAGTTGTATTGAGTATCCGTTTCACATAATTACTTTAAGCTACAGGACTCAGGTGTTTTTCCTAGGAGCAGGAGTAGCAGTAGAAAAGCTATTGGGGCAATAAAAACAAAGATAGGGGAAAGTGATGACAGATGAGTAATCAAGCGCATTTACTTCAACTTATTAAACAAGGGGTCAGTTGAAAACTGCTTCTACACTACACATATCAGATGACTTGCTAATACTTACACTCCCACAGAAACATTTACTCAACATGCAATACAAATGAATATTCATGTTTAAATCAGCTAGAGATAATCACTATCATAACTCATTTTCTACAAAGGCAGTTGGTACTATTTCTATTCTATTCTGTCAAACTGATGTTTAAATTAAATGAAGTGTGCCATTCCAGAAAATAAATGGCCAATTTATGTCTTTTCCAGATACAGTATCTGTAATTGTCCAAGGACGGCCTGATTGAGATCATTTTAAGATAAACATGGTTGGTAAAGTTGATGTGTATGCCACTTCAGTGAACTGAGGGATATATGATATAGAGTTGCGACATGAGACACATTCCACAGGACTTTGAAACATAAGTTGACTGTTGTGTAATATTGTGTTGATGTGCAGTTCTGTCAGTCAGACAATGCCACCATACAGCAAAGGATCTCACAGCACAATGATGTGAGAAAAGCACATTCATCTCAGGTTCACAGCACAGTCATGATAACCTTTGTATTATTAGTACATCCTATTTGTACCACAAAACGGAAGTGATTGCATAGATATTGTGTTTGATAAGAAAGGCAATTTTCATTCATACAAAATACAAAAAATCCTCCGGAAACAGTACTGCGAGTATTTCTTCCTTTCTATCGAAAAAAAGCATTTGTGGCACAGCAGTACACAACTTCTTGAACAATTTCATCTGTCACCTTGATTTCTAGCCATTTTTTTCCCAACAAAAGCAGGAAAACCCAGTTAAAGATCATGTTTCAAAATTAATTGTTAATGTCAGGAAGATATTACAGTGTTCTCTTGGTTTTAAGTTTGAGCCTTTCATAATAATCAAGAAAGTTCATTTTACCCTCTTAAGCCATTTCGAGCTCTGAAGCAGATTTGGGTACCTTCCACTCTCAGGCTATATCTTACAGCTGATGTCTTTATCGTCTTATGGCTGGTACATTAGTTCTTCTTATTTTATTGCCTTTCATTTTTTCTATTGCCCTAACCCTTTATTTTTAAGCTATCTTACAGCTTCTGAAAGAAACTGGAGCATCCCTCACTGACTGACAATTAAGGATACAAGGAGTGTGTGAATAATGAATGAAAGATCTGTGAATCTCCAGCGACCTCGCTGATATTCTGCTCCCTCATGCTTGACATCTCACCTTCTAGTGTGTCATTAAGCGGGTCCTCCATGCCAATGTGCTGGCACACGATACGTTCCTGCTATCAAACAAATTGCAGGTGAAACACAAACCTCCCATCATTAAGTAATAATTTATTGTCCATGCTCTGCAATTCATTAATGGGCATTCAATGTGATTAAGTTAGTGGACTTGTTTCATTTTCAGACCTACCTATGAGCTTTCTTTCTTTGTTGTTAATAATAATAATAATAATAATAATAATAATAATAATGGCATGCATTACAAGTTTTCCTGCTTAATCTTAAAAGTGCATGACGTGGTAAGACGTATACTAAGTTTAAAATTAAAAGATTTTCAATTGTGGACACAGGCTTCCGAGTCCCAGTTTCAACATAACTGCTGGGCAGTTGATAATGTCTGTGGACTTTTTCACAACACGATAAAAGTAAACTGCACTAAGGGCAATGTTTATTGTTTGTACTCCTTAATTGTACTCTACATACAGTACAATACTTCTACAGCCCAGTATGGGAAATGTTGCCTGTTCCAAAAGAACAGTGATCCCTCTCACAAAAAACAGATTGAATTGAATGGAAAGAGACAAAATTGACCATCATTTTATTTCCCATCCCAAATTTGGTATAACATACGCCTCCCAAGAGATGATCAGAGACAGCTCCCAAGATTTGGATCAAATAAAGCTCCAAAGTTACATTAATGTTGCCTAAGCAGTTTGGCAAACAGGTAGGGGGCTGTTCAATAAAACCAGTAAACATTTTTCTTGACATTTCTCAAAGTCTTGTGGATACTAAAGGATGGCACAACAACTATAAATATACAAGAACAGGTAATTTATAACTGCACAAGATTCAATCCACTTAGACCTACTATGTACATGCATTATTACTGAGTTCAGTGTAATTATTGTTTGAGCTGACTGAAGCAAAAGGGTCCTGTGGCTTAAAGTGCACAATCCTTAATGCCTGTGCAACTATCACTTTACTAAAATATTAGAGAAAACACAACATCAGCTTGCAGACTAACCTATTATTCTCGAAAGACAAGACTTCCTTTAAAATCATATGTTTTCTCTGCCAGCACCTGGCATTCAGATATAAAAAAATATGAACGTTCTGTACTTCACCCACAGCAGAACTGTTAAAGCTCACCATGGCTGGAAAAGTAGGGGAATGCATTTTTCATTAGCTCAATAGACATCCTGATTTAATCAAGTTTAGTTTGTACATTAATGTTGGCCAAACATGCATGATTTTGTTGAAAATATTGCAGTCTTCAACCCTATATTAGCAATATTAAATGTATCCTACCTCTTATCCACTCAAGAAAGAAGAACCAGATAATATACTGTACCATACATATACACCTGTATTGCATATTTTATGCAATATACCTACCTACACGGTATATACTTTATATGTGTGTATACAGGTGTTTCAGAGGAAGATAATGGCGCTAGCTGTGCAGCACCAATTAACAGTTTTAAATAATGACAATGCAGATTACACCGCAGTCTTTCAATCATGCAACAGATGATCAAGATACAAGGGTATGTGTAATAAATTATTCCATACGTGAATTCCATTCCATGTACATGATATAACTGACTGTAGAACGGAATAGGAAATATGATTTCTGTTTGCACTGTTATCTGCCATTGGACTGCAAGCAAATTAAAAAGAACAGAGAATTCAGGAAACACTTAGCTGCTGGAATAAAGGCTACAGGAATCCTACAGGAATGTATCCTGTACTGCACACAATCCAGATGACATTTTCTGCAATATAGACTAAGTGAACTCAAATGTGCAATGAAAAAGTCCCGGTCATGACCTATAAAAGCTAATAAAGATTAGCTTTAGAAGATAAAATTTACTGCAACAATGTGGTACTCACTTGTATTCAATAAATCTCCATTAATTGAACATTTGAACATTTTGTGTCTTTTTGATGGAGTCGCTCAGTTAAAACACAATCGCTGTTTGCCACTAATAACACAGTCTTATTGTTTGGAACGGACGTGCATGGTTTTGTCAATCGCTATGCAAAATAGAATCTACTGTATAGGACATCATTGTTTTTGCGTACAAAAAGAGCTTGCAGTCCCATAAAACTAGATGGATTCCCCTGCAAGAAAGACGTGGTGGGTTTGGATTGGGGGAGGCTACAGTACATCCACGCAGCACAGGAAAAGAAGCCTATGGTGAGAGATCAAAGGCCTAGGTCACTGGAGTGCAGACTCTTCTTCCTAAATTTAGTAGATTATCAAGGCTCTCCATGAGATAAAGGGTTTATGCTGCTCACGTGTTACTCCACCTCTTCAAGGACAATCTTCTAAAGTCCTCTGCCTTAGTTATCTCTCTTCCCTGCTGCTGGAGGGCTTTCTCTCTCAGGAAAATGTTAAAGTGCTGCCCTTGTTTATCGTATTATTAATCTGAGGTGGTGTAAGTCTCTGCGAGAGGGGTCCTTCAGTTAAAAAAAAACAACAACATCTAAATGAAATTCATTCTCTCTTCCAAGGGTCTTTATGTTTAGGTAATAAGAAAAATAATTTTAGACATTTTTCAAAGAAAAACAAGCTAGATTTAAAAACTGAAGCTTTATGAAAGCTTTTTAAGGGTGGTATCATTGAGATATTCACCACAAAAACCATTGTAAAATAAATATTATTCTGTTTTTTTTTCTGTAATTGTTAGGCAATAATTGTAAGGCACAAATACACCATCTACTGTTACTAGTTTTTTTCTACTTCTTATCTTAAAAAAGCAATTCTAGACATTGATGTATTAACCAAAAATTTTAAATTTGCAAGTATTTTTAAATAAAGTCCCATAATACAACATTATGCATAATGAAACTAAAAATCTACAGTAGCTAGGTTGAAATAAATGGCACACTTTCACAATATCACAAATACAGTATCTGTTTTGTTTTTGTTTCTTCTCCACAAAAAAGGAAAGACTTGATTGATTAGCTGTGTGTCCTTAGAGAGTATGTGGATACTTATCTAAGTCCATACCCTGGTTGCTTATCATTGATTAAAGGGTTCAAAGACATTATGCACAACCAATAATGTCAATTTATGGACGTTAAGTCTTCAGAAACAAAAGTTGCTGCTCTAGAAGCGTTTATGAAACACAGGTTTGTTGTGTCTAGTTGAGTCTTTTCCGTTGAGTGATCCCTGTACTTGATGCTTGTTCAAACCCTAAATTCCAGAAACTGGAATTCCAGAAAACGTGAATTGTTTTCCATGCAATCTACAGTAAGACCAATTAACCCAGCCAAATCACGATTCAATTGCAAAACTAAATGAATTCATCATAATATTGAATGTTTTTGGTTTGTGCTGTGGTTTCTATTCTAGATAAAGTACCTTATGTGGGGAGGACACAGACAAAAATATATAATTTTTTTTTTTCAATTGTTCACAATTGCCCTGTTTTACTTTCTTATTTTTCCTAGTTACATCCTGTACCAATTTAAAAGGAGTTCAAAGGGGAATCTAATGGACCTTCACATTGTGTATCAGTGGCAACAAAAGGACCCTCCACCAATTAAAGAAAAAGTGCTAACTTTTCTGCCGCTCAATAATTCTCTTCAGTGCCAGTGTTAAAGAACAAATAGCTATTAACTATCTTAGATTTTTTAATTAACCATAGTCGAAGGGAGAGTGTACAGAGGAACTTCTCAACAGACACTTGGGGCTAGTATCTTGCACTTGGCTCTTCTGGAAATGGTCGATTCTAAAGTCATTTGGAGGGACGAAGGAATTAAATCTATTATATTTGGGTCCCTTTTATAAATATTACCATAGTAATTCAAGCTCTTTTTGTCATCTACCAGGCTTAACTCTGTTTATTATAAGATAATGTTTTATTGACTAACTCTTTCCATGATTTCTGTTATGCTTTCCCAGTCTTTTCTGTGTTTCTGCTGGGGTTTTACTCCACTTTAATTAATCTTATTCTGTTTTTATCAGGGTGCTCCTTGTTAACCTATTACTGTATATGTAGCCACAACAGCTCGTGAACCCAGTTGCACATGAAATAAAAACAGAATGAGATCCCACTTTACTAGTTTAGGAGAAGGAAAGTTAAATTCAACGAGAATGAAGAAGACAGAAATGAAAAGACTAATCTGTTTTAAACTCCCACGAATTGCAAAATTGAGTTATTGGGATTATGGAAGAGCAAGAGAAGACTACACAGCACATTTAGTGTTGCAAGCAGAAAAGCACAGTAAATTGAAATGATGAAACAGAAAAGCTTACTTGGTATTAATTTCTTACTACATATATCCTTTCAAAAAAGTTTTAAAAAAACTAGCACACAAAACTGTCTTACAGTGCCTTGCGAAAGTATTCGGCCCCCTTGAACTTTTCAACCTTTTGCCACATTTCAGGCTTCAAACATAAAGATATAAATTTTTTATTTTATGTGAAAAATCACCAACAAGTGGGACACAATTGTGAAGTGGAACGAAATCTATTGGATTTTTGAAACTTTTTTAACTAATAAAAAAATGAAAAGTGGGGCGTGCAAAATTATTCGGCCCCTTTACTTTCAGTGCAGCAAACTCACTCCAGAAGTTCAGCGAGGATCTCTGAATGATCCAATGTTGTCCTAAATGACTGATGGTGATAAATAGAATCCACCTGTGTGTAATCAAGTCTCTGTATAAATGCACCTGCTCTGTGATAGTCTCAAGGTTCTGTTGAAAGCGCAGAGAGCATCATGAAGACCAAGGAACACACCAGGCAGGTCCGTAATACTGTTGTGGAGAAGTTTAAAGCCGGATTTGGATACAAAAAGATTTCCCAAGCTTCAAACATCCCAAGGAGCACTGTGCAAGCGATCATCTTGAAATGGAAGGAGTATCAGACCACTGCAAATCTACCAAGACCTGGCCGTCCCTCTAAACTTTCAGCTCAGACAAGGAGAAGACTGATCAGAGATGCAGCCAAGAGGCCCATGATCACTCTGGATGAACTGCAGAGAACTACAGCTGAGGTGGGAGAGTCTGTCCATAGGACAACAATCAGTCTTACACTGCACAAATCTGGCCTTTATGGAAGAGTGGCAAGAAGAAAGCCATTTCTCAAAGATATCCATAAAAAGTCTCGTCTAAAGTTTGCCACAAGCCACCTGGGAGACACCCCAAACATGTGGAAGAAGGTGCTCTGGTCAGATGAAACCAAAATCGAACTTTTTGGCCACAATGCAAAACGATATGTTTGGCGTAAAAGCAACACAGCTCATCACCCTCAACACACCATCCCCACTGTCAAACATGGTGGTGGCAGCATCATGGTTTGGGCCTGCTTTTCTTCAGCAGGGACAGGGAAGATGGTTAAAATTGAGGGGAAGATGGATGCAGCCAAATACAGGACCATTCTGGATGAAAACCTGTTGGAGTCTGCAAAAGACCTGAAACTGGGACGGAGATTTATCTTCCAACAAGACAATGATCCCAAACATACAGCAAAATCTACAAATGGATGCAGGATCAAATGGTTCACAAATAAACGTATCCAGGTGTTTGAATGGCCAAGTCAAAGTCCAGACCTGAATCCAATCGAGAATCTGTGGAAAGAGCTGAAAACTGCTGTTCACAAACGCTCTCCATCCAACCTCACTGAGCTCGAGCTGTTTTGCAAGGAAGAATGGGCAAGAATTTCAGTCTCTCGATGTGCAAAACTGATAGAGACATACCCCAAGCGACTTGCAGCTGTAATCGCAGCAAAAGGTGGCTCTACAAAGTATTAACGCAAGGGGGCCGAATAATTTTGCACGCCCCACTTTTCATTTTTTTATTAGTTAAAAAAGTTTCAAAAATCCAATAGATTTAGTTCCACTTCACAATTGTGTCCCACTTGTTGGTGATTCTTCACATAAAATAAAAAATTTATATCTTTATGTTTGAAGCCTGAAATGTGGCAAAAGGTTGAAAAGTTCAAGGGGGCTGAATACTTTCGCAAGGCACTGTATATACTGTACATCATTAGAAAACATAAAACCTTAAATTGCACGCAGTCAGAGTCCTAGCTGTTTCATATTATAGATTCCCCTGATTCTATGATATGGTATGTATGATAGTAGATGTCTAAATCCTAACCATAGGCATATACAGTAAATAGAGAACAGAAAACTCACAAGGAATAACAACAACCAAGGTTCAAATTTGCTTTGTTAAATTTTATTAATTTAAGTTTTGACTTAACCCGCTTGATTAAGAAGTACAGTATATTCCTGTTCATAGGATGAGGAGACTCTAATCCCCTTCAGAGAGAGTTAACCTAGGTGTAGCTGCAAAGGTCGAGATGGGATGAATGTGACAAAAATATTCTATAGTTCTATAGTGAACGTTCATCATGCTTGTAATCTAGAACACCTGGGAGAGGCTGTCGTCATTCCTCCCGAACTAAGAACTAAGAACTAAGAACATCCATGAAAATTTCATGGCAAACTTCTGAATGTGAGTTTCACATCATCTCGGATGGCAAAAGGCCAGGAGCCTGAATTGAAAAGCTAGTCTGTGTAATCGCAAAAGGGGGGCGTGTCTTTCGTGGCTATTCACATGCAGCTGCAGAAAAGAAGGACAGGGAACCCCCCACTGCTAGGCCAGCTCTTTCTCTGAACAAAATGGGAGCAGCTGTGGCACGTCTAGGGCTTAGAGTAACACTCTTTTCTCCAGAAACTGTCCGTAATGTGTTCTGAAATGGATAGGTTATCCGAGATCGACAATGGAATGCTGATGAAATCTTAATGAATTATATTACCGAAACATATATGGTAAAAGATGAAAATAGTTAAAGGAGAAAATTGAAATATTAAACTATAATTTCATTATTAAAAGCCAGTTCAGTCTGAACACCTCAGTTTCCAATGTGCGTTTCCTTCATTTTATTCTTTTTAAATATCAGCTCTTGTTCAATTGACCAAGACTACATTTTTATTATATTCCGCAGGAGTGATAAACTGTGAAATCTGTCATTCAGAGGGTAATGGAATTTTAAAGAGATTTCTGTCAGAAGCAGGCTATGAAACTTGGCTGTCCTCAAATTTACAAAGCTGAGCCAAAAACACAAAACGTTGGTTACCATCAATGTGCACAAACCTTAAAGGAAAGCTATCACAGCACAATGATAAGCCCATGCTAAAACACTGTCTGTTAATAACATTAAAAAGGTCGTGAAATGGCAAAACTCACAGAGTAACTTAGTTATACTATGTTCAATTTGCTGGTCCTTCAGAGGACACCAACAGACACAGACACACTCAACCCCAGGACCAGGTAGTAACAGAAGGCGAAGAAGCCTACCAGCAAGTCTTTGCACTGTGGGAGGAAACCAGAGCACCCAGAGGAAACCCACGAGATCAAGGGAAGAACATGCAAACTCCACACAGACAGCACTATAGGAATTCAACCCAGAGGCCCAGCTCTGTGAGACAGCAACGCTAACCACCCACAACCCCACCCGTTAATGAAAAATCCAAACCAGGTCACCATTCGTGAAAAAAACAAGTGACTTCTGGAAAAGCTGTAATGTCAGAATGAATTCTAAGAACAATAACCCCACTGGAGTTAAACCCTAGCTTCTCCACTTCCAACAATAAATACAGGGCAAAAATTACTTTGTGAAAATCTGCCATCTTTATTTTACTTTTTCAAATCAATATTGTCTTTTACTCCTACATCCAAGAAATACAAATATATACAGTATATATTTTAATTTTGCTTAATTTATGTACAGCATAGCATAATTTGTTCTCAAGCGGACTGAATTATTTTCTGTCACTATTATTCATATTGTGTTAGTTCCTGATTTGATTGCATTATTGTACGTCTGCCCTATGACAAAGTGACAACATTGTAATTTGTTTCTTAGTATAAAGCGCAGGGTAGTGAAATTGCAATGACTCATGTTCTGTTGGCAGCAGATGAAGGAAAGAGCATCAGATACCTTTTCTGAGAACTGCCTTCAAGTAGGTTTACAAAGGTTTTAGATTCCCGCACTAAATTTCGTAAGAAGCATCAGCATCATTGATAGCACGTGCATCTTGGTAGATTGATTTACATCTGTTCCCATGATGTGCCAGGCCCCAGAATAATGAATTGTTTCGTATAAACAAAAAAAGCAACATGAGGGGGGCAAACTAAACGTTTTCTGCATGGTGTTCTGATTTCCCACATACACATGCACTACCTGACCTCCCAGTGTAAGTCATATTCTCTGATAAATGATAAAACAATGTCAGATAGCAGGGGATGATATGTATAAGCATTCACTTCTAACACTGTTGCGAGAAACAATGTCGCCGGCTTCAGGTATACTGTATTATTTACATGAACCAAACAAGTTTTAGTTCATGTACTGTATAGGTAAAACCTAAAATGAATGTATGTACATTGTGTAACTCATTAAACCCTCCAGTTTTCTGGAAGAGGTGTAAAATCTGTTTGTCTTCATGTGCACAGTATTTGAAATCAATAACTTGGAAAACAAAACTGGCTGTTAATTTTAGTCTCTGGTGCAAAACATTGCAGGATTAAATCAAATGCAATCAAATAGGCAAGGCTGTAAGACAGTGGTGTGTTTTTGTCCTTAATATTATGGTAAGTTCAAATCACATTAAAGAAAATCCACTGCTCAGAGCAGCTGTGAATACTTTTAGCTTGGAAGAAAGACAACTTTGAGAAATCTGCTTGGGTTCTGAAATTCCCGATGGAACCGAAAAGAGCCGAAATAGAATTTTTACCTCAGACTCCCCACAGGATCAGGCAGCTACAAAGGAAATTAACTGCAACTAATTTGGGAATGAAGAACAGGAGGAGCATCTTTATATATAGGAAGGTGGGTGAATAAGCTGCAAAGTCATTTATGGATGTTAAGCGTTGCAAGAGGTCTGGGAACGTTAAGCTGCGAACATTTCAATGACAAAGCAGGGAAAATAATCTTTCCATCTCGCATTTTTTTTATCATGTTCTGTTAAATCCTATAATGCAGTTTTGTTCATCTGAATATATAGTACTTCATGTTATATTGTCAATCTGTATAACAGCAGGCGCAAACAGGAGAGTTCATAATGAAATGGCATTTTATGACATTACAATGAGCTGTAAAGTCTAATCAAATTATGTGCTGAGTATTTCTGTCGGGGTCAAACTCTCATCATCTTTCGCTTCTCAGAATAATGCCATAAAAAAATAACATTGTAAAAAACACACAGCCTGCAATAACCTGAATAAAAACTGAAAATGGGGAATCCAAAACAGGAACTAATTATTTGCAAATTAATAACGTCACTTTAAAGTTTGTGACTTTCCTGAATAACGCATCTGAAAAAAACAAACAAACATAAGATGTTAGAAATAAAAGGAATCCAGTTGTCTTGTCTAGCTCACTTGGGTGATGGTAGCTAATCTGACATCTGAGAATCTCATCAAGCTGTCTGGTGAAAGATGTCAGGGAGCTGTCCATGAACTGCTCCACAAGTTTATTCTGGGTGTCCATTTTGGAGCTTGAAGCAGCAGTATGGTTTGTTTTTTTTATTTTGACTTGTCATCATTTTTGCATACTTGACTCAAATAATTTGGATACGAAAGTATTGGATTACTTTAACTCAACTTTCTGTATGAGTTTCTTAGGATGTCTTTGCTTGAAAGCATTCTTTAAACTCTTTTGAATGCAGCAGTTATTATCAGTAACTAAAACTAGGTCCCATTACATGGTTTAATGATTTACAGTCTCTACATTTTCATACACATCATAGCATGTTGCTCTCACCAAATATATGCAGTATATATGAAAATGAACAGTAGACAAAGTATTAAAGCTTATTGTTATTACTTTCGGTGTTATTGTAGTGCTTACAGGCCTCCTTCAGTGCATCACACACAGAACGGAATAAAGTCTGCTGTTTTCTTCAAGAGGGAATTTGCCAATGTTGTAAAAGCGTACCACCACTACAGAACTGTAAGCCATAGTTAAGGGTGATTGCACATGATGTTGAAAATTAAAATGTCCTCCTTCCCTTTAAAAATATCCCTTAAAAAAACCATATGTGCTTTTAAAAATTGGAGCAAACTTTCCTCTGGATGTCAAACCGAACTAATTTGGCCCATTGTGTATTCAGAAGTGGGTTAGAACAGCAGTTTGAAGGCAATGGAGTGTATAAGTAGGCCTTGAATTATTTGGTTTTTCATAACCACTTATTAAATAACCACTTATCGAATTCAGGGTCATCGTGGCTCAGAGCCTAGAGCTGGAAGCATTGGGGACAAAGCAGGGTACATCCTGAACAGGATACCAGGATACCAGTCCTGTCACGAACCGCACACAGGCATGCAAGCACTGCCGCATTTCCAGGAGCTCCACTCTCCCTAAACGCCCACACACCAATTAACTCATCACTACTTATACCCTCACACGTCTCCTTTTCCTCGCTCACTATTGAGGTTTCCTCCCCGAGCTCAGTACTTTCCCAGCCTTTTCCTAAATTACTACGCACCCGGCATTCGACTCTTAGCTCATGTCCTTGACTACGACTTCGCCTCCCGTTTCGGTACTTCGCCTCCTTGGAACCTTCCTGGCTTTTGACCCCCTAGCTCTCGTCCAAGACCACGACTTCGCCTCTCGATCTGGCACCGAACCACAAGGGATTATATACTGTACCAGTATAGCCACGCACAGCGTCCTGCCTTCCGTCGCCTGGTGCTACGCGACAAGCCCATCGCACGGTGGGCACAGGCATAGACACAAACACACAAGCACTCACACCAGAGGCAATTTTGCAGAAGCCAAGGAACCTACAGTATGATGGGAGGAAACTAGAGTCTCTGGAGGAAACCCACACGAACACGGGGAGAGCATACAGTACAAACTCCATGCAGACAGAATTGAACCCAGGGCCCCAGCACTGCGAGGCAACAATGCTACCCATGCCTCCCTATTTGGGTTTTATTCTTGGTTAAATTCAGTGCTGTTTTTTTTTTTTTTGGGGGGGGGGGGGCTGTACCAGTCCTGGGTAAAATTAATTATTTTCAGTTATTAAAAACAAATCTCTCATTTGCACCAATGTTTGGTTTTTTAAATTTCAACTGAACTGTTATTGGCAATAATTACACTTGCACATTCAAAGTTGGAATGCACCTTAAGGACAAATTAAGCATTGCTGTTAAGCAAAAAATACTGTAATTAATTGAATATATATCAGTTCTGAACTGTGGATATTCATGTTCACAATCCATGCAGAACTAATGATTAAAATGAAAGTACTATAATCTATTGCAGGCAGAAAAATATACCTTGATTGGGTATATCTTTTCAGTCGTTTCTGAAGTGATTCTTTTTTAATGAAGAATTTCAACAGTCAACAATAATAATCATGGAAACAAAAAAGCATACAATGTCATGCACATGTATATTGATAAGAACAGCCTCCTAAGTCTTATCTTCTACAAGCTTCATTTGTTTTCTCATTATAGAGACCATTTTCTGCTTTAGGTCTCATTGCTACCTGCATTTCAATATACTATTGGGTCTTCTTTTCCAACCTACACCAATCAAACCTGCTTATTCTATTACAGAAGTGCACTAAAAAGGCAATTTTTGTGTTGTACATTTCCAATGCACAGTTTTATTGGTGCAACTGTAAAAAATCTCATTTTAGGACATACTGTACAGTACATTACACCCTGAATTACCTACACTTAGTCGTACCAAAAACACTATTCACTGGCGGGTATCAAAAAGAGCACGACTTATCTAATGAGCTCCTGAAAAGTCACTTAAAGCCCCACTAAAAAACTTTAAGCTTACTCAAATAAGTTAATCTTGTTGGGACGCATTATCAGATGTTAAGTTAAAAATGCAGTTGCTCATGAAATGTTTCCTGGCCTTTCTAAGACTTATTTATAGCTCTGCTGTTTTATACAGTAGCTCTTGGTTCTGGGTTTTCATTTGAGACTGGGGTCTTTCTGCTTGGAGTTTGCGTGTTCTACCCACGTCCATACGAGCCTACCTCTGATACTTCTGTCTCCTTCAATAGGTTGCTTTTGTGTCTCCAAAATGTCCTTGTGTGTTTGTGATCTGTGTGCCAACATGCAATCCCACTTGTGCCCTGTGTTCAAGTTGACATGCTTCTTATAAAAAATAAGCAGCTTTCTGATAATGGATGGATTGTGAAGAGTTTAAAGGCTGCGTGCTGAAAGACTATAGAATGAACAAATCTGCTTTTTTGCAAACATACAAGAGTATTGATGTAAACATAGCTGAACTTGCCTTAATTTGCTAAAATGGTCATGTACTGTATAGTGCAGCCCAGAGGATAACTTTGCAAATCCTGCAATGCTACGCAGGTTACAGGAGTGTATTTGTTGGGATATTATGTTCCAGTATGCACAGGCAGATGACACATTGAGCTCTAGATATCTTTGATATCACCTTAATACGGGGATGCAACTCAAGCTTTATTAATGTGGAATAAAATATTCATCAGTACTGAAAAATAAATGAGAAGGAATCACCATATGAACGTGGACTGTTTAGATGTCAGAACAGGTAGTGGTTAATTTCAGGCTGGGAAGTGGGAAAAAGACAAAGAATAATATTTCAGCTGTGGAGCTAAATAATACCGTAATGTGCCATAGAAGCGACCCATCCAGTCCAAAGGACTAGGATCTGGACTTAATGGCATTTGCCTTCCCTTGAATGAGATGTCAAACTAAGGTTTGATTACAAGCTCATTACAGATCCTGTGGCACGTTTCGAAAGAGCTGGTGTGTTATCTCTGATATCTTGGCTAAAGCCCACTCTGGGCTTATGCTACCTGGCCTTCCTAAAGTTTCCCGTTAATTAAATTGGTAAAGTAATTTCTCGCTTCTCCTCCTGTTCTGCTGTGTCGTGCTGCTGGCACAGAACGGCTGGGGAAAGGACTGATTCAGTGGCAGATGAACTGGATGCACTTTTACATGTAAAAAGCTTTGATCTCCTTTAGGATAAAAAGCACTATATAAATACTATACATTAATCTATTTTCATTAATATAAGTATCATAATTGAAATAATTACAGTAAGATCTAATCATTTTAAACATATTGCAAGTGTGCTACAATTAAGCTATACATCAGAAAAGTCCCAATCCAGATTCAGATTGTTGTAGGTTCACCTGACAATACAAAAGTGTTTCCTTGTTTTTGAAATATTTATGTTGGTGGCTTGGAAACAAGTTATAAAAAATTTGACTACTTCTGAATTCGAAGTCAGGCCAAATCCACCAGGATGCAGTATGCTGAGAATTAGCATAAACAAAAAGAAACATTCATTCACTAGCCAGCAGCCACATCACCCTGCAACTCACAACTGGAAACCCACTGAAGCTGTTCAGCTGTGCTGCTTAGACCTGTTTTTAATATAACTGTCCTACACTGCTGGCTCCTATCTTCTTGTTTAAAACAAAAAAACAGTACATGTAGTTTAAAATAAAGTGGAAATATCTGAAATGTATGGTAAGTTATGAGACACAACTGGGGAAATTCTGCCTCACAAGCATTTAAGCATTTTTGAAAAGTAAAGAGAAAACAAGTATTTTTTTTCCTATGGTTCCTACAGTATTTTCTTCTTATTATAATTGAAACTCCTAGAGTTTACAAAATTGCTCATTATATTCAAGTCTTTAATTGTACAGTATAAGTGTTTCATTGCATAACAAAGGATAGCACGTTACAGGGATTTACTGGGTCAGCACTCATTAAATGGTTCTATTTGATAACATCTAGTTTAATAATCTCTCTGCTATTTTTTAATGAAAACAACACAACCATAAGGGAATTAATGGTCAAAATAAGGATTTCACAGTTTTTCTAATAAAGAGTGTACGCCTCCAGAAAATACACAGAAGCAAAATCACTATCTAATCTGTATTCTGAGTGATTCTGGCGATTATTCCAGAATGAGTTGCACATTGATCTTGGGGAAATCAGCATTAAACACAAAAGGAGGCATTGGCTGAAACACTGGAATCATTTTCCATTCAATACACAAGCACATACATTTTACACCAATCAAAAGACAGACTCTCTCTACTTAAAGTGACAGAAGAGGAGATGACTAAGTGATTACCAGGCAGATTAAGAAGGACAAGCAAGCAACAGCCACTGTAAATAGCAAAAGACTGAAATGAAATGCTGGAGCAGAAAATAATCCCCAGTGATGAGGAACTGCAGGGTCATGGATGACTCTCACTTCTGAAGTCGTGAAGTTTATTCAGAATGACTAACCCAAAAACCGGAGTTAATACCATGAGGCACATGTGGCAAGCTTAGTAAATGAAAATCACCAGCAAAGAGCAGGGATGGACTAAAATGTCTGACAATGAAAGCATAATAAACCTTTGTGCTGTTGATGTCCTTCATACATTAAATTATACCAAAATAGGCTTGAAGAAGACAAAAAACTGTTTAAATAGCGTAACTAACTACTATAATATGAATATAAAAACAAAAATTGCTAACATTTCATTGTTATTTTAACTGATATTCATAACAATACCTTCAAATATGTACAAAATTAAGTTAATAAAACTATGTAAACTCTTAGTAATTTCACATATTTTTATGAAAGGTAAACTGCTATGGCAATTGCCAGAGAAAGTCACAATCTATTGGGCTAAACAATCTACATGAATCCATTATAATCTTCTTGAAACCACAAAGGAGCATTGAGTAATTTCTCAACAAAATTGCAGTAAAATGACAAAACACGACTGCTTCTTTGGTGTATCTAAATATGTTAAAACAACATTTTCTTATTGACCTAAAAAAGAGAACACCTATGTTTAGCTTTCATACAGTTACTTTTATCTTGCTTTAGACAAAAGCACATGTAAATAAAAATAAAAGATAATGAGTGGTAATTACCCAATTGGTGAATATTGCTTTCAAGCTTGTGCAGTCTTTATGTGCTGGTACTGCCTTTACTACAGTTGTTTATTTCAAACGTACAGGCATATTCAAGCACAGAAGTATACAACCTTGAGGATTTTGGCATTGGAAAAATAGTTATTAAGAACTGCTGTTTTGTTTACCCTAGGAAATAAATAAGAAAGAATAGACCCAAATTAATAAAAATAGATCTGAGGAGATAATAATTTTCCTAAGACCAGTAACGTGACATATTCATCCTTATTGACCATAACCTTATTGCACTACAGTTATGCTCACATTCTGTTAAAATGGGATTTGTATATTTTAATCTGTGTTCAATGTCATTACATATTGATTTAAATTATTTACTGGAGCAGTAATTCTGTGTTACATAGCATACAGGCAGCATGAATAAATGCACTATTCACTTGAAAAAGAGTATAATTAGTGCTCACGGGAAAAAAAACCCAGAAAAAGCACTTTCCCCTTGGAGTCATTTGTTAATCAATCATTGATACAATTTAGGCAACCTGTTACAATACTATTGTTTTACTCTCTTGTAGTCTGTTACTCTTTTAAAGAATCTCAGTGATGACAAAATAATTATATGGTGATGCATGGTACAATACAATATTGTAACTATATAATTTTTTTACTATTTAATCATTTCTGTCTCTTCAAAATTAAATTCTATACATGAATTAACCATCTTGATCTGTTTCAACGCATTTTGTCTGAAGGATTCCCAAATGTGTTTGTTTCATCGTAGAAAGATGATATAACATGATATAACATGCTTTATAGACTGTGGCCCTGCTTTGAGTGTGTGCGTGTCTGCGTCTGTGGGTGCCCTGTGAGACTGGCTGCCTGTCCAGAGTGTACCCTGCCTTGCACCCAGTGTTGCCTCAGATAGGCTCCAGGCCACCACAACCCTGAATGAGATAAGAGGTTATTGGAAGTTATGTAATGATGTAACATTGGTATGCAACCAGTGTATTAACAGTATCTAGCTTTTGTACTTTATTGTTCTTTAGTTTATCAATACAAGAACTAGCTATAACAAATATATTTGTAATGAAAAATGCTATTGTCAGTCTAGCCTACATACTGTAGTTAACCCCTAATGGAAGACTTCTGGTTCTGCAGCATAGGGAATTCCCTCATTCATTTTAGAATCCCTTTGGATCTTACATAAGCTGTCAGTCAATCTTTATGTTTTTTGTTTGCTTCTCTATTTCCTTGCCTGGAAAGCACATAGAAATGCTGTCAGACTTTTGAAAACATTAATTATTTGTTTGCATTCTTCAGCGAATTTCACAAAGCTTAAATGGAGGCGATAAAAATAAACAGAAAATAAAGGTTTACTGCCCGTTTTCAATTCCCTTAACAAGACTCGTGAAAAAAAACGCCTGAACGATATCAGGGTGCCCTTAAAAGGTAGGAAATGAGATTTAGAAAATTAACATATCAAGCGGACATCTCTGCTGTTTTTTGGACATATTGTATGGACAGAAAATCTGGTAATCATATGGTCATGTGGATAAAACAATTTATGAGTCTTTATATTAATCACACAAGGTCAGAAACACACCAGCTGCTCTCTGGTGTGAAGTGCCAAAAGAGTAATAGAGTTGCTGAATTATCTCAATAAGTATTCCTTTCATGGACTCTGAGCAGTAATAATAACATGTTTAATTTTATACTAACACAACAAATTCGTCTTTACTCCAAACATCAACAGAAATAAGCATTTCAGTTGCAAAATATGGGGAGTGTCAAAATATCATGCCAATATTTATCTTTCTTATTAACTGGTTTGACTTCTCAGCAAAGACAATCCGATAAGCTGTGTAAAGGTCAAGTATGCTCACAATGGATTTCGCCAGCTCGTAAATAAACCTTCAGCTTGCTGAAAAACAAGACAAATGCATTCTTGTTAAAATGACATTCGACTTTTACGATCTCCCTTCATTCATAACAGGACAGAACAGTTTAGACTTTCAAATACGAATAAATAGCGACACCTTAGAACAAGACACATCTAGAGTGAAAAATAGCTGAAGATCACATTAGTTAGCAAACACATTAGATGGAATATAAATGATTGCACAGATGTTTCTGTTTGATAATGAAATAATATTAATACATTCTATTAATATTACTATATAAGCGTATGTTGACACCCCATAATGCGGTTCTAAAGTAAAATTAGCTACGGTAAATATAATGTCCAACACGTATTCTAATATCAATAAACTAAGAAGTGCAGCGCTTGATTAAACTTGCTTCAGATAAATTTTCATAAAGTAATTTTATGCAGTATTTTATTATTCTGTATCAGTTCAATATGGAAAGTTTACACTAAAAGTAAAAAAGCAAAACATGCAAAGCAGCTTGTTATATGTTAAATAGCAATCAATACACGCCCATGTAATTCAGTTTCAGCTGATACTGTCACATGGCGTGCAGCATTTGTTAGCAAGAGTATTTGCATCAAAGAAATTAAAACAGCTGGATACGCGACTTAGAAATTACAAGGAGTTTACAAACTCTAATCTGATGATTACTGAGACATCCTGTACAATGCACATCCATAGGCATTATGGTTACACAATTATTTTTTTTGTTAGTAATTTAAAAATTCTCCTAGAAGATACCATGATGAGCCCACTCACCAAATTCTTTACGAACGATGAATTAATAGAAGACTCATAGTGTCTCTCACTCTGCACTGCAAGAGGCAATTCCATTTTAATTCTTGTGATCAATGTTATTGCCTAAGGCCTAGATTCTGTAATGCATATTTAAAATGTATTTTATATACATATTAAGATAGTGAGTACATGCAAATTTCTCAAGCTCTTTACCTATTTTAAATGGGGGATCACCAAATTGATTGATTGTCTAGGGAGCTCATACTATCTGTTAGGTTAAGCATTCACAAAAACAAGACTGTATACTTCTCAGAGTAATGGATTGTTATATTGGACACGCAAATAGACATAAAGTGAAAGCAAACAAAAAAAAGTATTATCCTATCCTGATATACAGTAATGTATACTCGCTAAATTGTTGCTGGGAAAGAAAGAAAAGAGTAGAGTAATAACACTAAGGCAAAATTGATTAGTTCCAGCATACCAAAAAGTCAAGCTTCCAATTTCGGACAGGCAAAATGACATTTGAAATACATACAAATACAGTATAGTTTAACTATGAATCTAGTTATTAAAGTCTTACTTCTGAGCTGCATTGCACATTAATACAAAGAACATAACAAAATGGTAATTTGCCAGTTTGGAATTGACCCCAGACTCTCGGATCAAACAGCTTTTTGCAAAGCAGAATACTTGAAAGATTCTGGGAGAAAAGTGCAGAAATGCTTGCATTATATCTGATGGGACTATATTTGCTACTGATATGATGCAAGGGCTTTCAGAGCTTTTATCCAGATTTTATCCAGGTTTTATTCCCAAGGCCTTTAACTATAAGTGGATTATAAAATGCTTTTTTTAAATTGGTGTTATTTAAGGTAGCTGAAATCATTCTCAGATTCTTTTGCTTTCATCAAAAATGCTTACGACTTGTCTTTCTGAAAACAATCCGAAAGGATTCACATGAAAGAAGGCAATTCTTCCTGTCTCTTGATCTCAAGAAGCTCAAGAAACAGTCCAGGTTGTTGTTTTCTTTAAAAGCACATGGAGGGTTCTTCCATTCTGTCAGAGATCTGAGATCTAACCTCCTATGCTTATTTCTGAATATGCTGGATTGGTCAAACTTTAGGCATGCTTGTCATACATATTGATAATGTGCTTGTTCCAAAACCCAATCTCATTAAAAAACACAAAGTAAACAATAATGACTCACGACTTATGTAAATCCAAATGTACCTAAAAAGTTGCTCCCATAATCAGTCTTGTTCTGCATTGCCTTGCGTTTGTATCTTCTCTAACATTTGTTTTCTGCAATGGTTTCCTGTGTGTTTGCAGTGTTATGTTCAGTCAAGGATGAAAAGCGTTCTATTAATGTGAAAGGTTTGCAAAAGCTGCTACATGACTGTGCAAGTCTGCTGCTAAATGTACTTTTACTCTGCAAGAGTACAGTTAAATTATTAGCAATTTAAGTACTGTACCATATACTGTAATAATATAGCAATAGTATTGTTTTGTATTATTTTTGCCAATTCGTTTTCTAATACCATGGGGGAGCAGGAGCCTATCCCAGCAAGCAACAGGTGCAAGGCAGGATACTCCCTGACTGGTCTATCTCAGGGCAGACACATGGATGAACACACACCAGGGTCAATTTTTGTAGAAGCCAAAATAACCTACCAGCATATGGAGAAAACCCACGTGAACACGAGGAGAACATACAAACTCCAAGCAGAGAGCACCTAATGAATTAAACCCAGGACCTAAGTACTGTGAGGCAGTAATTTTAACCACAACACAACAGTGCCATGTATTATTGCTGTTGTACTAATAACTGTTCTGACTTCTGGAAACTCTGGTCTACATACTGTAAGGTTGTGTGAATACCTGAATCATTTTAAATAATGTTTAAGCACATTAGTAAAGTCAAACCACACACCTTTGTTTTACAAGGTCACAAGCACTACCATTTACTGCAGAAAAGGGGCAAATCTTTGTGAAATGCTTGCTTGCAAGGGAAATGAATATGACAGGCAAAGAAATGTCTTAAAAGGTTTACGTTATCCTAAACAACAGCAAAACAAAACATCAAAAGCCTCAGGCAGAGGAATTAAATAACAATTTAAGATAACATTTCATTTCACTGATATGTGGCGGAGGACAGTGAAAGGTTTGTTTTAACAGGGACGACTCTATTGGAGACATTACCTGGAAATGAAATCAGGACAATGTGACAGACAAATGTAGTTAAGTTGTTCTGAATTTACATACAATATTTTCAATATATATTTTTTTAAAGAAAGTATTAATTAAAATTTTGCATACCCACTGAATTGTGGATAGCCCATTTAATAAGCTTGGCTTACTGCTACCAACCCTGCGCCAGCATGCGGGGGGATAGACTCTTCCCTGACCCCTCTGCAGAACGACTCTCCATTCACCACTCTGCGATCTCCAGGGTTCCTTCAGCATAGCTGGGTATGACTGGAAGAGCAATGCATCTCCCCCTGACAGCATTGCAAACCTAGCAAGGGTTGATTCAAGGGAAACTGGTGGTAAACCGCAAGTTCGGGATTTATATTAAAACTCACTCAACCTTTTCAATGCTTCTGTAGGTCAGAGGTGGGCAGACCTAGTCTTGGTCCTGGAAGGCTTGTGTGTCTCCTAGCTTTCATTCCAACTCAGTTCTGAACAAGCTACACCAGCTGGTTACTGACTGAAATGAGCCAACTTAACAGCCACTCCCAGCTCTACAGGTGCTGCTGCTTTAAAGAGACCTCAGAACCCTGCAGGATCAGGACTGCCTACACCTGTGCTAGGGCAGCTGGGTGGCTGCACTTGGGAAATATCAGACGGAGCATGCTTGAACTGGCCAGACTATCACTGTGGCTCACCCAGCTCTCCAAGGAAGCCTGAACAGTTTGAGACAGTCCTATACTGTACGTGCTCAATCAGCATTTTCTCCTGAAATATGTTCACCCTGCTGTGCACAAATGTTATTTTATACAGCAGTAATTCTGGTCCATAAAATTATTAAACATCCAATTAAAGATTAAATTAATTAAAATCCAATTACATTTAATGTTACTTATCCTGCCCTCGTTAGTCATGGTGAAATTGTACCGTCATTAAACTTTTACCAATATTTTCAGGACACTCCGTATTGTTTGTCTTATAAAAAGTGCTTTTGGAAGGATTTTATATGACTGGAAATTTGGAATGTTGAAACCTGTAGGTTTTTTTGTTTATTTTACAGAGCCAGGGCTTTAAATTGACCCATTTTGAATTTCATATCACTACCAGTAATCCATACGCGAGTCAGGAGAATTAAAGATTAAGGAATTTGCTCCAGACACACTGTCCACCCTTGATTTTGTTTTGTTGTACCTGGTGAAAATAATTAATCCCCAGAGGACAGAGTGTACCCGCATCGATACTGCCAGGCTTGTCTAGGCACCAGTTTAAGGAGGGGTTGCTCCTGCATCAACCTATTTTTTCCACCATGGCCTTTACAATTGCAGAGACCGATAGGTTTCTCTGCAAATGCATAGTCTTCTCTTTAGAATAAAATGTCTTATCACACTAAATTTTAGACTTGTGCCACCGCCAATCTCTGTTTTTTTTTTTTTATTTGTTTCTGTGCTTGACCGGCTTTTCTGCAAACCCAATTGTCACTTATGGATTCCTCACATTGTAAGCAGAATATGGTATTTTAAGAAAACATGCCCTGTTGTTTATGTGCACTGTTGGTAAGAGCTGCCATCTTTAAAAGAGCAGGACATATTTTATGCTGAAGTAATTAACGTGGCAGCATTGTTAGCGAGCTGCTGGCAAAGAGTGTTCCAACAATTTTACTACATACCTGTACCTACATAATGACCTTTGTAAGCATCATCATGGTTGCAAATTCTAAACAGTAATAAATCCCTTATAAATGGTCATTTATGGCCCCTAAATATTTTAGCTTAAATACTGCTTCAGTAGCCAAATGCTTTTTCACATAAATTTTAGCTCTGCAATATTCCCCGGATTATTTAACAGCTACAGCAACACATTTAGTGACCACTGGACTGGAACTCCATTTAACATTTTCCTTTTAAGCTAATTACATATTGATATACGTACATCTACAGTCCTGTGGAGGTTGCATTTGTTTGTGAGATGGGCTTGGCAGGGAAATGAAAAAAAAGGAAACGAGATCAAATGTGCCAGCATCTGTAATTACTTGATGTGTATTTTAAATGTTACGGAAATACAGCACTTATTTAATGCATTTCAGCATTACCTATTCATTTGAGCTTTGCTTTTTAGCTTTAGTGGGGTAACAAACTGTTCTTCATTTGTCTGTACACTATTTCTACTGATATATTGCAAAAAACCTAAGAACTGATAATCCCTTCAGTTCACACCGCTATTTGCACAACTGTGAAGCCAAACACCTTCACAATATTGACTTCTTTTTAACTTTTTTTCTTTTAAAGATATTCTTCTAACAAATAATAGAAGAGAATTTATCTTAAGTCTCCGTAATTTACTAAATAAAAAAAAAATTGTACAACATTTAAGCTGGATGGTGGGTGTACTGTATACAGTATAGTGGTGAAAACATTCAAAGCCATTTCTCATTTCCTGGTCAAGCAGCTATTCATAGTTGCCATGGAGACAATTATTCAGCATATTCAGGAAATTACAAATCATGGGAAAACCACCTTGGAGGTTGATTCACCAGATATCACAAGTTAAAAAATATGGACCACCACTTGACTTGACTTACTGCACAAATAATCAACTAGGGATTGGTTACGGCACATTTCTGCGCACTCTTTTACGTTATATAATTGATCTTTTTATTCCATGGAAATGCTAATCAGCTTAGCATAGAAAGGGGAAAGACAACATACAATACATATGCTTTGCAGAATGTGCACTCACTGTGAGGCCACCCACTTCTTTCCACAGTACAAGGATTGAGGCGGAGAAGCTGACACTGCTCGCATTAATATAACACTGCAAGCTCAGTCACTGTTCTCTGGAAAAATGGTTGACATCTTCTCCATCCAGCCCAAACTGGACTCTACCGTCACACACCTCTACCGACCTTGGGAGCTGGTCACAGGCGGCTCATGACATAACCCTGTTGTCAGAACAGTGCTCTGCACAGTCCACATTCTGAGCAGAGATCCTTTAGCATTAAGCCACATAAAGATCAACCAATCAACCAATTTCTCCAACATCCTATGGACATAAATAATACCTCCAGGCACTTCCCACAAATGACAAAAACAATATTTGATTACACATTATAAGTCAGATTGAACTAACATGTAGAAGGAGAATAATGAAGAACTATTCCTGATATCGCCAAAAAATCACTTTTCAAAAAAACAAAGACAGAGTGCAGGACACATTAGTGAGCGGATAAATAGAGAGGGATAAGGAGGTGCTAATCCACGCAGAGTTTGTAATATCATTGCAATTCTGTTTAACTGTTTTTCAAGAAAATAAATGCAATAGTGATGATGCCAACTCAATGCAGGCCAGCATGCTGATCTCCTGTGACAGCCCAAAGCAAAGACAGTGTTCCTGTCTCACAATGATGTTTTAAATAAATGTCCAATAATCTGGTTGTACTGTAAATGTTGTGTTTATTTTATTTGCTTCGGTAGCACTGTAATTCGTCAGTCATGCCAATAAAGCTTTTTGAATTTGAATTTGAAGAGTGAGATCACACTGATAATCCAAGGTACATTTCCTTTTCATTTTTTTAGGTAGCAAGAACCCAAACCTCAAGACAGAAGAATTACAGACTACTCGACATACAGTAACTGGTCTGAAAGGCAGGGGCTGACAGTGTAAGTATACAACACTGTAAAAGGTCCCATTGCAGCAATAATACGCCATTAGCATTAAAAAGGTATACATATCGATTTTAAATCTCCTCCCTAAATTGCTTTAGCACATTAGTTAAAAATGTTTACCACAATGCTCTTTGCTGCAGATGCAATTATAGAAAACAAGCACCAATCTCTGAGACATTTCTTTGGAAAAGGGTGGCATTGGTCTCATATAATTCACTCTGAACATCAAACAGGCTTTTGCTACAAAAAAGCTTACCCACAGGGGTGCAGTCACTATTTACATACCATGTCAGCATGTCAGCTGAGGTTGAGAAATTCTCAAATGATCTGAATCATTTGAAATCATCACTTAAAAGTCGGTAATGGAATTCACCTTTGTAAATTACATCTGAGGGAAAACCGTACTCTTTACTTCCCTGTATAAGAGTACAATATCACCTGAAGAACCCAGAAGCCAGTTTAACCAAGACTTTATTTATGTTTTGTGTGAGTTTTGGTAATTTGTATAGCTTGTTACATTATGTGGTAACTTTGCAGTTCGATATAATCTAATCATTGGAATTGTACAGAAGATGCAAAAAATGTTTCACACTACACACAACACAAGAAAAAAGCATGATGTTCTACCTACTAATTCTCCCAAAAGGAATTTTAGATTTACGAGCAAGTCCTTCAATTCTGATGGGATTTTCTGCTCTTCCTCTTTAGGAAGACTTCAGATGCTATTTTAATAGGATAGTTAATAGACCTGTGCTGTGTGATTGCTTTAGCATCTCAAGAGGAAGGCCTCCTTAGCATTCTTAGTAGCATACTTTAACTTATGCATGTGAAAAAATCAGTAACCAGGGCAAGACATTTCAGACAAACATCATCTACTTTAAAAAATACCCCATGCCAGGCCATCAACACATTGACCTTTAAACACCATGCATACAGAAATCTTGCTGCTTAGAAAATTCAGCTAATTCTTATAAAAAAAGCAATATATACTTTCCTATATATTTTAGATGGAAAACTAACATCCCAACATACTATTTCTGAACAGTATGTACACTTAATAGGAAATGACCAAGAAAAGGACTCACTCAAGAATACATACTCCACCCTTAAGACAGACAGACAAAAGGGACAAGCAACAGTTTAAAATGTTTGCAAGGACATCTGATTCCAAAACAGTAACTGGCAACAAACCTGGCGCACAATACTTTGCTTTGTGTTTTTTTTTCCGATCCTACAGTGCTGTTGTTTCTTGAATAAACTGTGCCAGCGCCATTTAAAATAGTAAAAGCAGTGACAAGATCCATCCAACCCATTTTCAAACAGCTTCATCCAATACAGGGATGTGGGGCAGCCGAAGACTATCTCTTGGCAAGAACACTGTGGACAGGACACCCGTCCATCACAGAGCAGTGCAGATGTTTTGTTTTATTCTTAGTATGCAGAAACAGAACAGGTGGCTCAGTGGGAAAGAGGAGCCATCAGCATTCTGTACTGTATTCCAACAAAACTGAACTGCAAATTTGCATTAGAGATGGGTATAATTTTAAATGTTGTACAGGCAAGAATCATTAATGCACACTGTAAAAAGGCCTTAGGAAATCTGGGCGAAACCACATTCTGGTTGTTGATGCTACTGAAATTTCAAGAAGAGCACCTGCAACAGTAATTAAGCAACTGTATTCCTGGGCCATGGCACTGGTCTAATTACTACAAATGAATTAAAAGGCTGCTTTGGTATAGTTTATGAGACTTACCCTTTTAGAACCTTTGACTGTTACCCACTTAAAAAGAAAGTGTGTCTATGCCCTCTTTATAAAAACTCTAAAAAGGCACAAAAGCAGATGTAAAACAAGAAAGAGACTTAAATCTCAGCACCATTTTCCTGTATGTAAGTAAAATAACCAGTGTTTACTTTTGATATGTTGTTATCCTGCTTTCTGTATTTGACAAAAGTAGTATAATAGTTATCTGAGTAATTTTTTAAAATTTTTAAAATTTGCTCAGAAAATTAATCGTTCAATTTTGCTTCCATAATTTTAGGTTAAAAAATGATGTGCTTACCCCAAAAAGTAGCTGGAATCTAGATTCCATAAATGATATCATGTAATGAGTTATGCACATCCTAAATGTGGAAACCTTTTGTTTTACAGACAGTAGATCAGCAATGAGGATTATTTGATGGGAACCTTTTGCTAAGGTTAGAAAAGCACTTGCTGTAAAAGAACTGTAAAGGCTCCAGGCAAGAAAAGACTGATATTTGTAAGTCCATTAACTTCTAGGTAAGAAGGCAAGTAGATCATACGACTGATAGGATTGGGCTGATATGCATGAAGATGCACTGGTACCATCTGGAATTTTGACACATTCTGGCATCTCATCTAATTACCATGTTTCACATGATTACATCCCAAACCGTTTCACTGTGGGAAGCCAAAACTGCAATTCTACGCACACTATGCCATACAGTAGATGTCTGAAGCAGGACACATGAATGATATAATTACCTCATTATTTAAAAAAAAATTGATTGTGGGATTTAATCGCATGGTTGTACAAGGGCTAGAGCTGCTATCTCATAGCTCTGTGTCCAGCATTTGATTCTGCATGAATGCATATTCTGTGTGGAGTTTGTAAGTTATCACCGTTTTCACAGACATGCTGCCTAGTCTATCTGCAATCTCTGTATTGTCCCTTTGTGCATGCCCTGTGACAGATGAGCATCCATAAAGGCTTGTAGTCCAGCCTTGCACACTACTCTTCCAGGAAAGTCTCTGAGTTACAACCACCCTTACCAGGAATAAGCAGCTTTCTACTGATGGTCAGAATGTAGGTTTTGTCAAAATAGTAAATATATGTTGTAGTTTTATATAAACACAATTTTGATGTACCACTTAAGAAGACTTTTACATTAATTTTACCAAGATGCACAGAGGTTCAATCAAATTACAGCTTCAGTTTACCTTAATGAAAAAGTATCACTTCACCCTATTATTATTTCATTATTATTATGATTATTATTATTATTATTATTATTATTATTATTATTATTATTATTATTATTATTATTTTAGGGACCTGGAACTTAATGAATGTTCAGATTGATTTTAATGTATACCGTGTTTCTAATTTTAACTGCTTTTGGATTCCAGGTCAAAGACAAACAGAAAGACAGGTAAATAAAAAGATTGAATAGAGTAATATTCATTATTTTGAAAACAGAATAATTCTAACATGCAATTTTATAAATAAAACACAGTCAGAAAGTAAAAACTGTTTACGTAGAAGCTGTCATTATAAATAGAATATTTTCTCTACCTCCCATCATCATATGTCTAGATATGTTTAGATATTATATTGAGCTTCAGTATTAGAATCATTGCATTTGAAAAAAATAATCAAGTCAAGAAAGTGTATATGACCAGAAAGAAGATTCTTTCTGTCTCCTCTAAATACCTCTTGCACTAGAGTTTGGAAAGAAGCCCTCTTTAGTTTGGATTTTAGACTGGCTACTACTGTAGCATATCTGATGAAGAATAATGAGTTGTGGTGCTGCCTTTTGGTTTGCATTTTGTGTAATGAAATCATTTAAATCACTATTCCTATAGTTTATAGTTTACATTCCTAATCTATAACAGGCCCTGGTGCCATATCAAGGAGTTTACTAGGACACTTGACTAGATAATTCACCTGCTCCATGTTCATATGAAGGTAATATCAGCGAGTTCCTAAATTTTGACTCTTTTTTAGTTTAGTGTGTGATACCAGCCATTGGATGTTCACATTCTGGGCTGGTGGTGGTGAATGAGGGTACAATCAATGCACTAATATTATCAATTAGGCGTTTCTTCTAATATTAACTAGTCTAAAGTGAGCAGTACTGTGATAAGACAAACCATTTCAGCACACTCCATATGTACAGCATGTTTACAAGGAAAAACAATCAAAATATCACAGCTCCACCACTGTCTTGCTAATCACATAGACATGTTTTTAACACCATTGATTTATTTTTCACTGCAAAGTTGTATTCCATTAGGTAATAGTTAAATAACCCTTTCAGTTCTTCAGAAGAAGTAGTCAGTATTCCCCGGTAGTGAGTTAGACCATGCACATAGTGTGCAAATGTTGGTATGCCCCCTTTCTGTACTGTATATCTGTTGCTACTGAAATACAAATTATTAGCTCGGTTTAAATGATGTTTACAGTAATCACACGAAAAACTCCCCCAGAGCAAAACCTTCCATCTAGGATAAAAAAAAATAGAAAAATAGATACATTGATTTAATGCATGAATTATGTGGATTTGAGATTTTTTCATCAACATTTTCCTATAGGCTTTTCTGAAGTCCTGTACCTTAAAGGAACTGAGGTTAGCTGTTTCAGATTAGTGCTTAAAGCAATTTCAATTGGAGGACAGTAGTACAATATGAAATGTGACTTCCATTTGTTCAAGGCAAAGTATGACAAATGTTCGGTCAAAAACAAGCTAAAATTGTACGGATCTTACACTGAACAATCACATCACATAAAGCAACAATTACGTACAGGATGATACAAGGATAGTGCTTTTCCAACAAAGTATACACTAGCATCCATTTTGTTAGTCTCACTGCCTGCCTTAAAATGTCTGGATTATCAACAAATTCAACATGTGGACCTGCTGATAAGGCTGACAAAGCTCACGCTGACAGCAATACCTCAGCATACTAGATGAAAATACTCAATCTAATTGAATCCTTTATTTAATCAAATAAGTCAGTTGTGAATAATTGCTCATTTACAATGATGACCTGGAGACTAATTTTACATAGCAAGGCTTTTACGAGAGATATTTTTAGTTAAGTACCTTGCTCGATGGTCCAACAGTTGCCTCTCACACAGCACATCACCCCCCTACGCCCCAATCCAGGGGTATAATCAATACTTCACCCTACAGCCCCACCTTTGTTTGGTCATGCAAACATATGTGAACTCAGGATTTTACAGCCTATTTCTAAAAGTGCAGCATCACATTCTGCAAATACGAAAAAGACCCTGGCTGTATTTCTATTTCACTGTAGAATTGTTTTTACAGTAAGTGATTAACATATTCACAACAGTATTATGCTGCACTGTGAACTGTTTTACGAAAACATTAATATTCTTTGTTTTAATGTTTTATAAAACATACATAGTATAATATATTAACTTTAATAGAAAATGTATTGTCAAGGACAATTATTCTGTGGGGAAACATTCCTAATAATAACTCAAAGTGAAACATTTTACTTCATTGTTTGCTCATAAACGTTGACTTAACGATTTATACAGAGGGTTTTTTAATTTTTTTATAGTGGTCGTGTTTAATATGTTTTAGAAGTTCTCATTGCTCTACAGTATAAAACTGGCCACGTTTTAAATAATTTTTCAAACAATCCTTTACATTCATACATCTAGTAACGTGGTATAATACCGAATGGATTTTAAAATCGTATAACGAGCTCTGAAGCACTTAAATGTTGCCATGAACTTTATGAAAATTATGATAAACCCTATCGCATTGTATAATTAGTAACAATAATACACAATAACAGTTTTTACGCTAAAGAAATCATACCAAATACGTTTCTAGTCTTCTAATCATTCCATTTTTTATAACAAAATGAAATCGCTTCGTTTTCAAACTCTTTTAAACTGTTTCACAATCATTACATACAATATACAGGTCTGTTAATAAGCACTTGACATATGCGATGAGCATGCTATTGATAAAGATTACAAAAAATGTCTTTAAAGGAGCAACAGAGCTATTTGAGCGCTGATGGGGAAACACTGGCCCCGAAACACACATAAGACGTTTTGACTATAATTAATACCTTGCATGACCTGTGATGAAACTGGCACTACGCGAAGTTTATTGTAAGCGGCAAAATGCGTCCACTACGTTGCAATTCATAACGTTAGGCTAGACGCAATTTAACTATAGATGCACACGTGAACTACTTTTAGTCGAAAATTGAACACCCACACAACATTTTAGGAAGACTTTTGTTTCCGTAAGAAAAGATAAGGGATAGCAGGAATTTTAATTACCTTGGCTGCCACTGAGGAACTTGGTTTTTCCAGAAGATCCCAAAGTTTCTTTCTTTTGTCCGCACAACATGTGTTATCAAATTCCTCGCCCTCTCTTTCCCTTAAGGTTTCGGCCTCTCGTTTCAGCTCCTCGTTCATTTGCTCCTTTTTCTGGTGGTATCTTGCCTGGCAGCAGGACTCCAGGTAAATCTCGTCGACACCCCAGTAGTCCAGTTCTTGACTGAAGGACAAAGCGCACATCTCCTCCATCATGTGCAACTTGCCGGTGCGGTAAAAATTCAAAATCGAAGTGAATGCCCCGGGGTGTCTGTCAAAAAAGTATTCATTATCCTCCAAATTGTAGTCGTCGCATATTTCCATTATTGAATCGTGGGTGTTGCAGTCTCTAAGTTTCCCGAGTCTTGTGCGAGGTAATCGGTCTAACGTTCTCCATAGAACTTCATGAGGCTGCCCACCAACGTTCAGTCTCACCCTCCGAGAGCAAGCCTTGCTCCTTATGATATCCACCGGCTCCGGAGGCAAAGAGGCAGTTGATCGAGATCCCGTTTTATTCATCCCTGCATTCGTTTTCTCCATTATTATTTTTTCAAAAAAATAAGGCCGGCTACAATTAAGTTCTCACAGTTCAAAACAAAGGATCCCGGGGAGAAGTTAGTGCCTACATTTGCGCTTGTTTACATCCATTCCTGCAGCTGAGAGGGGGGGAAGAAAAGAGAAAGAATATCAGTGGCACTTTCTAAAATGGAGACCAAACCCAGATGACCTACAAAACTGGGAAAGAACATTTCTCACGCAATGTCAGGTGGTTTATCCACTAATCAGAGGAGCAAGTAGATCATTTAATCTGCTCTAAGAACCACAGCAGATTTCTCTGCCCGTCTCTCGCCGGGCTGGGGGAAATGCGCCTTGTGCATTGAGCTCTACCAGTGAGAGCTGTCCACTAGAGTAGTGCTGAAACTGCAGCCTCCCCGAAACTGAAAGGCTGTTTTCCCTCTTGCAAACCACCAGTTCCCTTCGGAAACCGCTTTGCCTTTCAGCGCCGAAACCGTCGAACTGCTCCTGTAACAGTCAGAGCCGTCGCCCCTTATTGTAAGAAGACTCTTCTTGGACTGATTGCCCCTAATGCGATAATAACACCTCTAACACCTATGCACTGTTTGTTTTTGTTTGAATATCCAAACGGGAAGGAAACCCCCTCCGTCACTGCGAGAAAACACTGAAATCACGCACGTACTTTGACAAGCAGCACGTTATTATTTTAAAAATAACATCGTTTGCTATGTTACGCTTGCGAAGATAACATGAAATCGCTTATTTTCTAACATTTGTAGCACACTGATAATTGTGATAAGTCACTGCCCGCAAGGCAAATGAAAAACACCGTGTCACATAAATTAAGATCATTTTGAAATCAGACGCTTTTAATCGGCTCCAGATGGTTAAGAAGATGACAAAATACGCCATTCTCGATGGAAGGGTAAATGTTGAAAACAATGTAATTTTAGGCATGATACTAAAAAGCGTTTCATTCCCTGGTAAACCTGGCACCAAGTGTTTTTTTTTTAATACGGCTGTGTCAGCACTGAGTTTTTGTGTTGTCTAGGTCAACAAATCTTCAATTCAAACTAACGCAATACACAAAGATAGCCAGTCCCAAGCTACACTGGGAGAAACGACTACAGAGAAGGATACATTTGATTGAAACGGGGCAAGAATAATATTAAATTGTAATCCCTTCACACATAATGCACTTCTTCTCAAACGGGTGTCAATGGCATTTAACATCCTTCCTTTTAGGAGCTTCCCATGGGAATATGATGATGAGACAGATGGCAACAAAACCACCGGTAGATTATGGTGCTTGATGCCATCGACACTACCTTGATAACAGAAACTACAAATACGTCACTGAGAAAAGGGGATTTTCAAACCTCTGCGAAAGCGACCACATACCTCCTTTAAAGCATGAGCTCCGGAAGACGAAATGAATGAGGACTGAAGAATCTTGAGTTGAAGATACAAAAAAAAAAACCCGTCAATGATTATTTGCACAATAAATAACCCTTCATGTTTAAACCGGCTCTTAAAGTTGTTCCCTTCATTCCATAGCTCTTGAATGGGTAGTGCAAAAAATATCGTCAGTCCCCATTTCTTGTCTCTGCCCTTTAATGGAGATCAACAAGTCTGGTCTGGACCTGGAAGGCTTCCCCCTACATGATTTCAGTGTTTGTGCGTTAGGGACGGGAGTAAGGCAAGCAGGAGCCCGGGTCTGCGGTAAGGAAGAGAACTGCAGCTCCACCGTCAGGCTCAAGTGAGGAGATAAGCGAGTTAACCATTTCTTGACCGAGTCGTGGCGAAGGTGCCAGGAATCACAATTTCACAGGGAAATGCAGCACGGCTTTTTACTATACACGCGTCGGACTTCAAATGGATTTCCGTTTAAGTGTTACGAATAAAATGTTGGATGCTGCAAAATAAAACCACTAAAAGGGAGGCTACTATTAGTATTGGAGCAGTGGCACTGTGGCTAAGGATCTGTGCCTGTGGCTAAAAGGTTGCTGGTTCAAATCTTGCAGCTGGCAGGGGAATCCTACTCTGTTGGGACCCTGAGCAAGACCCTTAACCCCAGCTGCTCCAGGGGTGCTGTATAAATGGCTGACCCTGTGCTCTGACCCCAAGCTTCTCTCTCCCCATCTGTGTGTCTTGTGGAGAGCAAACTGGGGTATATGAAAAGACAAATTTTCTCTTTATTAGAATAGTGTAACTACTATATTATCACTAGCCAACTAGATACTGTAGGTAAAAGTTATTTAAATCTATATTCTCATCTTACAGCATTTCCTCCTCAAATTCTGAGTTTTTTTAACAAAACAAATTTTGAATAGAGTATACTCAAAGAATGTGTGGGACATGATCTTTGTTTTCTTTTAGATGCTGTATACACCAGCAATGAGAATGTTCTTCATAATCAGAAGAAGAGGTTATTTTAAAAAATGCACGATAGCACTGAACTGCCATATGTTTTAAGTCTATATTTGTACATGTATGTAAAGTTTCTAGAGTATCTGAGCAAAACCAACCAGAATTCCTTAAAAATAAACATGTGACAAAACAGAGTAATTTTAATGGTAGCCTGATAGAAATGAAAGCCTTTAAACAGGCCATCTTGTCTGTGTTTCCTCCAATGCTGAAGATGTTGTATTCTGAAGTCGGGATAATGAGATACCTTTGAAGCCAAAAGTGTTAGTATGATCAATTTGCGTCATGGACTGGAAGTATTTTTTCTCAAAGGAAAACAACGTCTGTTTCAGTAAATAGTATTTTTTTCTGTTTTATGAAAACTTTAAAAAATAATTTAACTTTTTTACATTTTGATATAAGGAGGTTAACCTGTCCCTGTACATCATCTGCATTTACTGTACATCAAGTTAAATTACTGAAATGTTTAAAACTGTTTATACATCGGACTTCAGACTATTTTATACAATAAGGGATGTATGTAACTCAAGCACACAATTTTATAGATATCCAAGTGCTTAATAAGGAAAACATTTTTAGATGCTATGCTGAAACAAGTGATTTATAGGCCTGGCTCCATTTTTATTGAGTTGGTGTCTTCTTGTTCTTAGGGGAAAGCTTGTATCCTGTATCTAGCAGGACAAGAGTTTATCATTTCGACAGAAAATACTGTCATGACAGTTTTGGGTCATTAAGTTTCCATGTAACATTTTTCTTCCAAAAGGTTTTGTCATGTGGAAAAACCTTGCCTTCTTGGACAGACAGCTTTATTCCAGTCACTTTGACAGGTCTGACCTCAAGGGCTTGCTATTGAAATGGTTAGCAGTAATCTAATAGGTTAGGTACACTTTATGTTAAAATCACAAACCGTATGTTTTAAATCAGAATGTTGTCACCAGAAAAGTGTTTAAGAGTTAAATCATTCTCTCCTATGTCTTGATGATTGGGGTCAAAGAATAATAGAGTTTGTCCTGTGGCGATATAGGAGAAAAGCATCAGCACAACTTCAATTTGTAAAGATTATTTGGAATCAATCATTCACTGTATTTCAGCACTCTCTTGGAGATCAATGCCATGTTATTGAAAGAAAAACATGGAATCACACAATCTGTGTACTGTACATTAGGTAAGATATTGGATTCATTTATTCTGGAAGAAAAATGATCCAATAGCTCATTGCATCACTTTATGATTTGCTTTGGGTTTTATGGGAAACGGGAACAAAACTGCTCATACTCCTACAAAAACAGCACTACCTGTACTCTCTGACATTCCTTCAAATTCTCTTACTCCAACGCAAGTGTTAAAAGAGTTATCGGGAACTTCATTACATACAGAAAGATCCATGGACAGATCTGCTGAGAAGACTAAGATTAAAAAGTTACAAAAACGTCAAGCAATTGTTAATAAGGATAAGCTACTGTAACTGTACAGGGTTCCACATTGCAGTTTGTATAATAGTCATTGATATGCACTAAATTATACTGTCTATGACTCAGGAACAGAATTAGTACATACTGTATTGGTAACATTAATGGCTTATTGCTTATTGGGTCTTTATCAATTTTAGAAACTACAACCAGGAGGGCAGTGAATCTAACCAGGCCAGGCAGGATTCTCTATAGCTTGCACTGTATTCATACAGAATGACATTCTCTCTAGCATGGGGTTCAAGGTAGATGCCAAAATGACATCCTCGGGACTCAATTATATATCACAACATATCACAAGCCGGGCTCTGTTGAGTCAAATTTTGCTATTAAATTTAGTTTGTCTCTTCATTGGTTTGTTTGAGAGATCAAGTAAATTATGTTCTGGCTTCTCGTCTTGGGTTACATGACAACAGAGTTTTTTAGTCTCCTCAATGTGATTGCTGAATAAATAAAAAAAGCTTAATACTTACAGTACATCATTGTCTTCCAACCATTGTCAGAATGCAACCTATTTCTGGCAGGGGCTGCAGCAACCTGGAGCACATCCTGGAAGCACAGGGCACAGGGCAGTTCAACTGTGTAAACGATGCCAGTCCATTGTCTGGCACACACATCCAAGAACACAGGCACAACTCAGAGATTCCACACAGATGACACCTCCATCTACCATCAAACCCAGCACTGAAGAGCTGTGAAGTCATAATAACCAGCATACAATATCTCCATGCTGCCCTTCAATTCATCCAATCAATTAGATATCGATCGATTATGTAAAGATTCCTTTGCATGAATAAGCTAAAACAATTCCCTCCAATGATACTGATATTATTTTTTAATGCATTCTTATTCATTTATTTTAGCTAACACCATTACACAAAATACCTTACATTCAAAACAATTAATAAACTGTCCAAATAAATAGTGGACATTTCACTTTCTGTGAAAGTTGTAGTAGATTTCCTTTGCAAAAAAGCTGCTGTTGGTTGTGCTGGTAATACACCCTTAAGCAATATACAAAGGTTTCAGTCTTCAGCTGCAGGGTAAGTCAGTTTGCTCTACTTCTCCTATGGTAAGTGGAAGACTTAAAATAAAATCTGTAAATATTCTGTAAAATGAGTAGCTTGAGCTAGGAATTGATTGTCATGGTTTGTCCATTTTACCCCTCCCTCCCCCTACCGCCTGTCCACCTGCATCCAGAATCAGAAGACTTCCTGAATAAACAGCTTTACAGATGGCTGTACATTGTCAAATGTATTTGCCAAAAAGCAGTCCATTCAGACATTTGGATCAAACTTGGAGCAGTTTATTTAAACACACTGCCATGATAATTAGTAGTCTGAACATAAGGCAGATGTTTCTGCAGCAGTTCATGGGGATATAAGTGAAATCCCTTTCAGAACACCTGTGTAAATACCAAGCACAAACAAATGTGTAAATTCCCATGTGCCACAAACGAGGCTGTCAATAATAAGTGAAGCAGTCAACAGCAATATTCTGTTGCCATTGTTTCTGATTCCGTTCATTCTGCACACACTCCTTTTTACTCAGACCAGAGTGATGATGAGTGATGAAGAAAATCTTAGGGCTAATGTATAATTTTATGGTATTGCGGTTGTATTGAACTGCATTTGCAAATAGTCACATTCCTTTTGCTCAATCTTGAATGAATACAGAGATTTCCTCTCCAGACGTGAAATGAGATGAGCACTGGCATTGTGACAGAAATAGATGTAAGGCAACATTACTGTGTTATACTAGTGAGCAAGTTGATGATACTAATGAAATCTTCCCTGTTACAGGAGGTACTAGTAATTGTAAGGCTACTGAATACATACTGTAGAAGCAGTTACTAACAGGAGCCCTTTTGACCTGTCTATCCCATTTTGTATTTAGTAGCTAATTCATCCAAGGATCTCATCCAGTCATTTCTTGAAGGAAGCCAGGGTATGATAAGATGGCTAGTAGTTGTCTCCATACTCCCACCTCCCTTTGCATAAAGAAGAGCCTCCTGATCCCTGTTTGAATGCATTTTCACATTTTCCACTTGTGCCACTTCTGGTCATTCTTCACTGTTGATTCAGAAGTAGTCCACTGGGTTGACTTTGTCAATGACTTTGGCCATTTTGAATACTTGGATCAGGTCCTCTAGTAGTCTCCTCTGTTCGCTTCTCTGAGCCTGATAATGCCTGCTTGAACCAAACAAGTATAAATGACCATGTTTATGTATTTCAACTGAGCAAACGGACCAGGAGAAACATTTGATGTTGATCACACTTGACGTCAACAGCTATCAGCTTCCTCTTAGTTCAGCAATGCAGACAGAGAAATTAAAGCTCAGATTTCTTGAAGCAGTATTTCTTTCATAGACCGTCAAGGGATCCAACGACATTGATGAAAGACGTGAAATCCCTGAACCACAATCATTTGGCATTGAAAATCCACAAATGCAAAAACTCAGTTCTGCTATTTATGGCTGAAGAGCACTCTATAAGCAAGAACAAAACCAATGTCATGCTCTGAAAATGGAGGTATATTCTTCCCAACACGCCGGGTAACCAACGTGTCTAGCTACTCATCCTAATATTTTAGCTGATTCAGTGCTTTAGCTTTCTCAACACTCTACTTACAGTTCATTCCAAACCCTGAATATTACTGTATATTCCTACTTCAGCTGTTCAAATGTCACCACTACTTCTTTGCTGTGTAAACGTAATCTCATTTTCATGTTATAGGAGACTAATTGGTAGAGTAGTACTAATCTCTCTGGACATGCACAGTACTGGAGACATCACCGCAAATTGCACAGTACATTACAATTACAAAATGGCACCTAATAAACACTCATAGTACGGTATGTACATCAAAAAGTCAATAAGCAGCCAGAACAATAAATACTGTATGTGGTAGAGAACAATGAATACTTGTAAATCAACAAAAAATACAGAATCTCAGTCAAAGTGCATAGTGCAGAGGTGCATTGAGGTCTGAGGGATTGCACAGTTAGCAATTTAATCAATTTAATCAATCAGTTACTGTAGCAATGAGATCAATTTAAAATGTGTGCTTATGCTGCCCTTCTTCCTAGCCATATTAAGTAATACATATGTCACTCTCCCAGTTTTGATTTGGGAATTGGAGAACTTGGATCTATTCACAGATCTCATGTTTACCCCCATTCCTCCTGAAAAAAGTCCACTAAAAATAAAATGAATTTTGTCACTATGCCAATTTGTCATTATGAATGTGGTGTTTAAAGTCTCACACCTGGGAGCATGGTCTCCCATTAGTTTTTCTGGGTAGTTGAGTCACTCTGCAAGAGAAGTTGATATCAAATCTCCGTCTGGTTATTTGAAACTCTTCAGAAATGTTATACAGTAAGAATAAGTGAGGTCATTTTTAAAAAACTTTTTTTTGTTTCTGGCAAATAACTAAAGAATAGTAGAGCTGCCAGATTTGTGTATTTCAAAGGTGACACTGGCAGAAATAAAAAAGGCAATTGAAGCAATAAGCAAACAGGTGTTTCCTTGTTCAATACGAAACTAAGAACTGTTGCTAAAGTAAGAGTGGAAGGGTTTTGAGATTAACCAGCACAGTCATCCTTTCTTCCAGCAGTTCCATTTAGGTGCACCTGCACTATCTGAGTTAAGGGTATTTTCCTTGTGTCCCAAATGGATCTGATGTTAGTATAACTGCAAATGTCCTAACAGAGTCCTAGCTTGTTCAGGCAGATGCATCATCATGTAAAGTACAGTTGGAGCCTCTGCAGCTTGGAGTGCATTTGCAACAGTGGTAGTGGTAGGTAATTGTGCAGCAAAAAATGACATCAGAAAAAAATTGGTATTCCTTGCTATAGTAAAATGTGAATCACTGCTCAACGCAAGGACATCTCCTAGATGCTGTTCGACATCTGCTTGCATTCGAAAAGGATTTTATAAAGTAGGTGCTATTGTGGGAAGAAAATCAAACAGAATACACAGAGCAGAAAGCAAAGATCTCCATTCGGATAGTCTACTACCAACAACCAAGCCAGGTGAAAACAGACAATAACAAAAGAATGCAATCTTACAAAGTTAAAGCATGCAAAACACCTTCCAAACATAAGTGCTTCACCAAAGAGAACTAAAATCTCCAAATCCATGTACAGTATATGCACTGTGCATTCAGGGTCTCCTACAGTATGTGCCTGGGCAATGTCTTTCAATAAGAACATTTTACTCTCAAAGCCTGCGGTGAGATGATGAACCTCATTGTGATCTATTATACCCCGCAGAACACTCATGAGATAGTTCACACTCTTCTCCTTTCCTCACAGACATAAAACAAGTGTTTACATTTCAGATATACTGCGAGGATATGATCTCACTTCTTTGTCCTTGCTTTTCATCTTACTGTTTTTACCATATTGTAATATACTACAGTTGTGGTTAATCAACCTATAAGATGATCATTCTAACTTATGTCTGTTAAATAAAGTAACAGTTGATATAAATAAAATCATTTATAGTAATAAAAGTGTTATTCTTTAAAGCATTTTTTCTTTTAGAGGTGAAAGTATAGCTCAATGTAATTGACATACTGGACTGTTTTTATAACTCTTTAAATTAGTTGACCTAAATAATTAATGTGCATTTTACTATGAAAGACCACTGCAAATCACTTGGGAAAATAGTAATGGAATTTGCTGTTTCAATGTAATTATACATGGTATGTAATATTTATGAATGCCTTTCTATAATATAAATAATGTCAATTTTTCCTGTCCTTCAATAATTCTAGATTTAAGATAAATATTACACTTTGTTAATTAGCTTTCAAAATGAATTAATCACACTGAAAACATATTTGGGTTAAAAATCATTGCTATTACTTTGAAAGCTATAATCATTTTCATTTCTGTCAGAAAAAAAAAAACAATTAACACCTTAATGTATGCCCAGGAGTAAATTAAAAATGCAATACAGAACAACTAATTGTTCTACTCTATACAATGCATTGCTCAATGCATAGTTTCATCAGAAGCTGTGTTGTCATTTACTGTACATTTCCAGCAAAAAGAATTACAATTAATCTACTGACTCATTATGACAAGAAATGCTATACAAGAACATTTTAGGAACACGCATGCAGAGATTGAGGTGTTGTCAGTCCTGCACAAACTAATTAGCAAATCTCACAGCAAATTCACAGATTTAATTAATATCTGTTTGTACAGTAATTTCTTCCATATAAGATCTTACATTGCTACCGATGTATTTACAGAAGCTTAGATGCTTTAAGATTAAGATGATTTGATTTTGGTTGTTTTTTTCTTCCTCTTGAGGTCCATGGCTTACAGGCCTACACATAAAAAATAACCTGACACACCTGTGTCTTGTACAGGCATATTCTTCATTGCCCTGTGTGGGCTGTTACTGTTTTACCCGTGTACAGTGATATGCAGGATACCAGCTTAAACAGGCACTCTGAAACCTGTCAGAGTATTCAAGTTACTTAATGAATGAAGCTGAGTAGGGAGTATTCCCAACTACTTTTTCTTTCCTTTAATACATTTGGCAGATTTACATATAAAATAAATCTGTTTCTAACACAGGATTCCGCATGAACCATATTAAATTGTGTTATGGTGTTAGCTTTAATGGGCAAAATATTGAAACATTAAGATAATGATAAATATTGCTATTACCAGTTGTAGCAGAGGCAGCAGCACCAACAGACATTCTGTGTTCTTGTACTTTCTCCACAGTACTTTTTAAGGTTTGTCAACCAGTGGAAATTTATTTGCTATAAATACTAGACTTAAATATTAAATATTCATTCAGAATAGGCTATAGCCTATTGATTAATATTATTGTGGTAGCCCAGACAAAGTCAAGCTAATATCTCCCACACTGCAATCAATAGAGCCTGAGACTTTGAAAGTTATGTATTAGCCACAGACAATCATTGACATTCAAAATGCCAAGAGGCAAAAGGCTCACTGCCCTTTCAAAGCACTGTATAATCTTATCACAAGTTACCACAGCAAATAATACAATTCAGGCACCATTTTATATTGCAATACTTAAAAGAATCATTACCTTTGGTCAATATTCTTGGCACTTTAAGCAGTATTTTAAATAAATATTTATAAATATTCATAGAGTGTTAGTGTATTCCTGCCCCTGGCTAAGACACTTAACACAAAACCCCAGCTAAGACACTATATATGTATCTATATATAATTAAAAGGCAACATGGCTTTGAAAAAAATACAGAAAAGGGATGCTGAATATTGAAAGTTCTTTCAGGCACTAACTGCTAGTAGGTCAATAACAATCTATTGGAAACAACATGTCAAATGTACATTATATACATATAATATACATATAAATACACAGAAATATATGTATATATTGTACTCATATGCTTCCAAACTGAAATGTGGAAATAAGTAGCTAATGTGTTTCCAAACTAGAGAGGATCCACTGCAGATCTAATCAAATGATCAATAAGAAAAACAATCACGCTTACCAGAAAACCATCTCCGTCGCACATTCCTTCTCACAGGAGATCCAGCTGAAGGGGGCATGTGATGTCCCCATGTTTCCCCTGTTACACTCTGTTTTAAAATGATATCAAAGAATGAATGGAAAAGATCCAATCAGAAGAAATTCACTGTATACATTCCAAGGAGGTCAACATAGTGGTCCTTGGATTTCACATTGTCCCGGCTAGCCTGTGCACTTGCAAAGCAGAGCAAGCCTGAAGTTTCCAGTCGTGCTCCCAGATGTAGAGAGATGTAGTGATTGTTTAACACTCGGTGCAAAACAGAGGAACAGCATAATTGATGAGCAGTCTGCAAATGTTTAAACTACTGCTGTCACCCCATTATTTAAACAGGTCCTTGTTTAAACACATATACAACAGTTTTTTGGTATCAATCCTGGAAAAATTAATTGGACAGTAGAGCCACGTACTGTGTCCATGCATGGCACATTTTACAGTACATTACCTTGCTGCAGTGATCAAACGATGGCTCTATATGTCTTCACAAAAATAAGTGGTTTGGTTTTTCTTTGATTTTTTAATCCAATCATACAGTATACAATAGCTCAGTTTTACATGCAAAGAGCCTCAATCTCTAAAACACTTAATGGACAATGCCAACAGTCCAAATTAGTGTGAAAAAAATGATTTATTTAAAGGATACATTCAAGGATACAACTAGACCAGCAAGCTATGACATATGGGGAACACTAGCAGAGCATTGGACCATTGTGGCATCATGTCAAACAGGGGAATGTTATCGTGCCGTAGTTCAAAGTTCAAAGGTATTTGGATTCCAGGGAACCAAGAGGCTTGTTCTCTCCCAAAGCCCAGCAAGAAATATCCCTGTTACACTCATTACACACATTGAGCCAAGGTTGTAATGTTTCATGACAAAAACACACAATATGTATTTTTCAATTTTTATACAAATAGGTATGGAAGATCCTCCCACTTCAGGATGGACATTTGGGGACCTTCACTGAAAACTACTCCACACTGCCACAACAACAGCAATAAGAATTACATTTATATACTGTAGCATTTCCTGGGTTTCCTTTCGTTTTCTGGACACTCCACTCAAAGCTCTTTGCAGGTAATGGGGACTCCCCTCCACCACCACCAGTGTGCAGCCCTCAATGGCAGCCATAGTGAGGACAAAGTAATGATGGGGATTATTCGGAGGCCATGACTGGTAAAGTGGTTTAATGACCACAGAGAGTTAGGTCCTTGGTTTTACATCTCATCCAAAGGACGATATCATTTTTATATGTCTATACTGGTGCATTAGTACACACACAGACCATAGGGTGAGCGCCCCCTGCTGGCCCCACTAACACTTCTTCCAGCAGCAACCTTAGCTTTCCCAGGAATTCTCCCATCCAGGTAGTGGCCAGGCTCACACCTGCAGAACTTCAGGGGCTTTCCAGTTGTGAGTTGACGGTATGATATAGCTGCTAACAAGACACAAGCTGCATTACAAAAAATATTAGGATGAGCAGGAGCACACAAACCAGACTCTAACCACACTCACACACTGGCCTGTTCAACAAAGTAATTCTTTGACAGTTTATAAACCAAACAACCCCACTCTGAAAACACTCTGCTCTGATCACTGACATTGAACTGAGGGTCCTTTCTCATTCCTGGAGGGGGTGGGGAAGGAATGTGGTAAAGAGCTGGTGCATGTGTGTTGAGATCTATCACAGGCCTTTCTTGTTCACCTGTTGTCCTTGTTCTGGAACAAGACGTCTTTTTCCTTGTACTCTGGTATGTAAATCAGTTTGTCTGTGCATCAGTTGTCTCGTATCTGTTTTACCTGTTGTGGATCCACACTTTCATCATGTGTCAATCTGTTTGTCCCTCCATGTTGTATCAGGGCTGCAGAGCTTGTCTCACCCCTGGTTTAAATGGAGGCTGGGGGAGGAGCTTAGGGTATTTAACCTGGTCCTCAAAATGTGGAAGGGTAACCTTGTCTTTGTAGGGGGTAACCCTGTCTATGTGATTGCAATGGCAAATTGCCATTTACTATTTTGTTGAATGTATTCTTTTTTGTATCTATTTTAAGCATAAGAGCACTTCAGTAAATGCACCCTTTTTTTGCAACTGACTATCAGGTGGTTTTCTCACAAATCTATTCTGGAAAAAGGCCTTCTCTTCTTCTTTTACAGTGTTTCCAAAATCAATGGTTCAGGGGTCAATCTGCCACCCAGAATAATCTCAAAATATATCTAATGAAAAAGCATTCTTACTTTCAGTGTTCTCACCTGGTATTGCTTTTTTTTTTTTGGGGGGGGGGGTATTTTGTGATACCTGTTTATTCATGGGCTTCAGTTACAACAATAATACTAGCTCATTAAACTTATGCTATTGCAATAACATTTGCATTTGGATCTCCTGTACCCAGGTTTTTAAATATCAGTGAGAAGAAACAGTCAGGGGTAGCACAGTGGTTTGCATTGCAGCCCTGGATTCAGCTGAGTTCACATAATAGCCCTGAGGTGCTGTCTGCGTGGACTTTGTACTGTATGTTCTCCTCATGTTTGTGTGGCTCCTCCAGGAGCTCTGGTTTCCTCCCACAGGCCAAAGACATACTGGTAGGTTAATGAGCTTCCCAGTGGGAAAACTGGCCCTGGTGCAAGTTTGTGCACGTCTGTGTCTGTGTGCATGAACCCTGCAGTAGACTGGCAGTCAATCCAGGTATGCTTGCTAGGACAGGCTCCGACTCCCCCGCTGAATTGGATGAAGCAGCTAGAAAATGTATATTTTTGGAATCCTAACTGGATCTATTCACATTTAGCGTGCCTTTCAAATTAAATGTTGCAATACTGTAGTTTCTGCTTTGTGCTTGTGAATGAAACCTTTAAGAGAACGGATATCTCCACCCAATGTGCTCCACTGGTTCACAGGGTTGTAATAAAATGCTGATGGGTCCCTGAGCCCTTCCTGCACCTCCTCTGGGTCTTTGTTCTCATCTTTGAAGGTCACTGTACTGAAGTGCGTGGGCTAGAAGCTCAAAACCAAGCTTTTCTGTCCACTGAACTGTAGCCCTCCTTGCAAACTCATCCTTAGAAACACGTTTATCTTTTCTGTGAAAGCTTCCAGCTTGCCCACTTTCACATGTGAAGCTTTTCATTAACACCTTCAGCTCAAGCACACTGTCCATCAATAACACCATTTGGATCAGGGTGTGAACGCAGGCTTTGTATTTCTCACCGACAGATAACAGCCAGCCTGACAGATGGCATCCGACATGATCTTACTGAATGCTTCCTTTCACATGCTACAAACCAAGATGCTTTTCCGATGATCCTTGTTGTAGGAACATAGAATAGTGGATAATTTTTGCTTTTTTTTCCCTGAAATGACATGCCCTTTTGCTGCTGATCAGATTATACGGTATCTGCAAAGTGTCATACTGACAGTTCTTACTTTCAGATCTTGTAGGTTGATTTCTGATTTTTCAGTGATGTTTGAGTGAGACGCCAGTGGACTGTGGACTAATATAGGACCGATCTTTCCATCAGGCTAGTTTTTCAGCAGCTCATTGCTAAAATTATTTGGCTTTTGGTTGCAACAGCTGGCTTTCTTTTATTTTTTAAGTAGTGGTCCTTGAATTCTGTCACTTACGCAAGCTATGTATGGAACTAGAGGTGTGTTTTCTATGGTTGTGTCCTTTAGTAGTTCTAGACAATGCAGATACTACATTTCCTTCTCTTCACTTTCTGCAGGTTTACAAGGAAGACAGAAAGCTAAGAGTTATACATTTTCTATGAATCTATGCAAATCACATTATCTATAGAGTGTAATAATATCGTCTTGTTTCAGGTAAGCCAGGCTCTAGACTTTAAAAACAACTCACAGATAACTCCTTAATGTGTAGCATGAAAAACATGTTTATTAGAGATAGACATAATTAAAATAATACAAACATATCTATATGTACTGTATTTACAATGTGATGAATAAAATACAACTTTGTGATATAAATATCAGTATGATTTACAACATTAAATTACTCATTGTTCAGTGTTTCAACAAAGCACATCCTATATTGCAAGCAGTACGGTGGCACAATGATTAGTATTGCTCTCTCACAGTGCTGGGGCCCTGGGTTCAATTCCTGGGGTGCTATAAGTGTGGAGTTTGCATGTTCTCCACACATTCACATGGGTTTCCTCCCACAGTGCAAAGACATACTTGTAGGTTAATTGGTTTCTTTAAAATTGGCACAGGTGGGAGTGTGTGTTTCTCTGTGTGCCCTGTTATGGACTGATGTCCCATCCAGGGTGTACTCCACCTTGTGCCCCGTGCTTCGGGGGTGACATGCTGTTTTGCCAGCCGTTAGAGATGGCTTTTCAGTTTGTACTGAATCTCAAGGTCACCTTGTGGCTGCAGCATTCCGAACCCATAGCGACCTGCATCAATATCCGGCATCGGAGACCCTGGATCACAGAGCCTTATATCCAGGCAGGTCAGAACCATAAAGATGAATCTGAAATTACAGAAGGGGATTATTTCATTCCTCTGTAACATCAGCCTTACACTATTAGTCTTTTGGTGTTTTTAAAAAAAGGAAAATGTACACTGCATCTTTATATACAGTACAAGAGAAGGATGTAATGTCTAAATTAAGCAACTCGGGGTCATGTTCTTTATATCTATGTTTATATCTATGTTGCAGTAAAGAAAACACCATTACATTCCCCATTTTACACTTCTGGAAAACTACCATACAGCAGTCAGTCTTTGATACTTACTGTTTGATGCTACTAATAGCAAAGGATCTGCCAACACATACGTTCTTCCCAGCTCCCCATGGCATTGTGTAGTATTTAAGTTTCTTCCCATCTTTAAAAAAGTCTTTCTTCTCTGTCCCGTCTGCATTCAGAAATCTGTCATGTTTGAACTTCTAAAAAAAAAAAGCAAGTGGCAAAGAGATAATGTAACTTATCATTTTTTATTATAGCCATTTGGAAATGACACTCCTTCTGCTTGCAAGCCTTTGTTTCAGCAACGTAACAGTGCCAGGACAAAGCAGAAAAGGGGTTCGAGTGACACTGTCCTCAAGAAATCAGCCCATGAATTTGTGAAATGGTGCTTTTTGAAAACACTTGCCACTGGAAAACATATATCAATGTTCTGAAAAAAGCATTTCATTGTTCATTTCATTTTATTGTTGTGTTCTGATTTGTACCGTGGTCCCGTCTGATCATTTTGAAGATGTCAGCCTAGATTCAGTAAAAAAGGCTGAGGCTACTGTGAGCCGGACATCTTCCATAGCTGCAGAAATGCACTTCTGCAGTCCTTTCCTGTGTTAACTTGGATACTGTTATCACCTAAATAAATAATAAAATAATCAAACAATACCAGCTTGAACTTCTATGAGGTGGAGGTGGGGAGGTAGAACAGTGGCCCTATTTGAGCTTTTCTTACTGCTGTGTACAGGTCCAACACATCAATGAATTCTATGTGAACCTCTCACAGTGTCCATGAATTGAGTAAAGGGCACCAGTGTACTAAATTTGATTGTATTGACAGCCAACAATTGAAGTCAGGTCTCAAGAGCTGTGAGGCAGCTGTGCTAACCACTACAGCACTGTGCCACCAAATTTCAGTGCTCAATGCTAAAGAAATCCAATTTAAACCTTCAGTATTACACCAACAATATCACCACTTGTATGAAGAAAAATCCTCAGGAGCAACTTTAGAACTGGAAATTGCTAAATATTAATACAGATATTTCATGATGTCTAGCAGACAGCTTTGTGAAAGATGCTTTAATGTACTTTTACATTTGCAGTTGGGATACTCAAACGAAACCTGGAAACTGGAGAAAAATAAGATTTTGTCTTATTTTTTAGGTTGGATGAGCTCACAAACATTTGATCACTAACATTTGAAAAATGGACTAAGCAATACAGTTCTAAAATGACCGCACTTTACAATCCACAGTTAACTAATGCTGTGGTAAAAAAATGCCTGACCATATGTGGAAAGCATTTCCAGCATAGGTTCATCAATCAAATCCTGTGTGAAATGGTCAAATCTACTTTAGAAACTCAACACAGCGGTGCTGCAATAGTCTGTTCCAGCAGAGGAAGAGGAATATTTAACTACCTTGGGCTCCTGGTGGATCTCTGGGTCCATCTGGGGGCTGAGATATGGGAAAAGGCAAATCCTGTCTCCTTTCCTCAGTTTGTACTCTCTTCCATCTGCTAACCTGATGGTCTTAGTCTGAAGGACTTCCCTGGTGATGAAAGGGGCTGCTGTCAGTCGGAGGGTTTCATTCAGAGCACTGTCTTCAAAAGAAAAGAAAGGATCAAGAATCACTTTAAGTCAAAGAATATACGATATTGCCCAAGTGAAAATCAAGATGGGCCGTTTTTGTGTCTTCAGATTTTTCATTTTCACAGCAGTGAAGCCCAGAAGTTTGAGTGACTGCACAGCCTACCCAGGGCAGATCCTGTCTTACAGAGCTTATCCAAGTTCTTTCATCCATGAAAGTACATTACTACAGTAGGTCTGAAGCAATATTTTATACATTACAATAATGATTATAAAAATTATTTTAACTCAAACTTACCAAACACTGGTGTCTTCTCAAGCATTTCTGGCCTGACAGTCTGTACTTTGCATGTCCTGTTGACTTCAGCTGTTAATTTGTGAAACTCGTTCTTCACAGCTGTCATAGCTTCTGGATTTGTCAATAGGAATGCCAACATCCAGAAGGCAGCGGGGCCTACATTGCCCTATAATAACAGTCTGTGTCAGGATTGTTGGACATACACAGTAAAATACAGTAAAGACAGTACAATAATAAATTATGAGAGGCTATGTTCAGCTTAATATGCTTGTCATTTGAAGATCTCTGCCAAAGAGTTCAACAGGTTCTCTTTAGTAGACAGACAGTTTGCACATTAAAATGTTTGCAGTGAACAATATTTTCTTGTTAAAGTTTAGAGGTTCCAATACAATATCTACACTGGTAATTCTAGAGCTTTTATGTGGATCACATAACATCACTGGGAACAGTGGTTTTCAGTCCCGGTGATAGATTAATCCCTGTGTCTGCTGGATTGTGTTCCAACTGGGCCCTTATCCCCCTGAGCTACCTGGTGCCTGTAACTGATCTGCTTGCTGGTTTCGAATTCTTCAGCACTTAGTCCTTGGTTTCAAATATACCTTAGTTAAAGTGGAACATGTTAAATACATAGAACTTACAGTCTCTCCTCAGGTTGATCATTTAGAATTGGCACAATTATTTCTGACTAAATTTCTGACTAAATGGTGCTTAATAAGCGATCAATTGATGATGAACAGACACAATACTAATGCTTAAGTCAAACTGGTTGTATTTCCCTTTGGACACCTCAGTGAAGGCTGTCCTGATTCACATAGGGTTTATACCAATTACGAATCCCATTCAGCTTTTTTAAAAGCTGAAGTCAAATTTTTAAATGACATCTCGAAAACAGACAACAGAGAGGCTTCCCAGGATCAGGACTGAGAACCATTGTACTTGGTTAAACTTGGTTAAAGAGCAGAAGAAAAGATTGAAGCAGCATCTGGAATGGAAAAACTACAGGCAGCAATTAGTACTGGTGACTATGATCTCAGTTAGATAAAAACCACAGACACGGACACTCCAGGGTGAGAACTGAGGACTGCTGACCTAGACCACGATCCTTCAGAATAGCCCCAGGAGCCCTTAAGCCAGTAAGTGACTTGCCAGAGTTTTTTACTTGGGCAGTGTATTACAAGAAGTGGAATTTCACTTCCACAGAGGCAGAATATATTGTATTTGGCACAGACAGTCTTCGAGCCATCATATGATGTCAAGACATGGCTGGATCCAGGTGCATTGTAGATGCTAGTATATATTTGATATATTTTTTGAATTAGCTCAACTGTCTTTTTACTTGAGATATCTGTCAGTTTTGCCCAGAGTGAAATTATAAACGCAGCCTGATCTGCCAGCCTGAATTTATTCTGGCAGCTGCAAATAATGGTGTTCTTTGAGTCTTGCTTGCACACTTATTCCAGGCCTGGTGCCTGTCTGTTGGCAGTAAAAGTCTTTCCGACAAGAGCCTGCGTTTCTTTGCTAAGGCACACAGAGTAAAAGGTGATAAGCGGAGCAATGGAAATGGTAGGAGACAGGCTGTCATCTCCAATTGAAGCCAACTTGTAAAGCTGCACCCCCCTGGGAGAAGTAGCACCTTGGTCAAGGACAAAGGACATCTGGTCTTTTGGAGTCACAGGGCTCCATCTAGAGGACAAGAGGTGACATTACTTCTGAGGCGCATCTGAGGCAGTGAGGCTGTGACCTTGCGATTTTGCCTATTTTCTCTACTTCACACCAACCGTCATCATGCCAGATCCTCATGGAATTTTTAAATGTTCTGTTATGGGATCTCGTAATTTCCATTAGATGCTAAACTTTCAAACCAAGGCAAGGACTTTTGGTATGTGAACTCCATAAAATGGTATTTTCTTGTAACCATGCAAGATACTGTAGAGAAAGGCAACCAGTCGATATGTTTAACTATTAAAGAGTGTGCTGTATCCTTGTGAGTACAGGCACATTGTTTTAATTTCAATAAATAAAAAGCCATTTCAAATAAAAACATATAAACTTCAAGACTTCCATATGCCATTCTTCATTACTATCTTGTTTATTCTATAAAAATCTTTTTGATTGATCATTTACTATGTGCAGATTCTGCGAGTGAATGCTCTTAGGTATGCATTCGTATAGAGAATATGAAAACTGATAAACCTAGGAAGAAAACGCAGCACCTTAGGAAGAAATTAAATTAAATTCTTTAACAGTTCCATTCCCAACAGGGTATATAGATGTTTAATCCAAAGGTTTTTGCTGAAAACAAAACTGGACATAATAATTTCTATATTTTTGTATTTAAAGAAATCAAACCTGAATTAAGAGCAAAAAAAAAAAAGGAAAGAAAATGGGCAGCATTAAAGGAAGGAAATAAAATGGCGAACAGTACCTGTGTGGCCCAAAGCTGCAGTAACATTGCCCTTTGTTGCATTTTCTGATCAACACCCTGAGCGGTTAGGTAACGTCTGTAGCTTTCCAGCCAGGAGCTTGGGTTCATCTTGGAGTTCAACTTATTCTGGGACAGAAGATCCCAAAGACGCTCTTTGACAGTGCTGGCTACTTTCTTCTCATCTGTCACGAAAGAGAGATGAAGATGAGAAACACAGCCATCCCAGCATATCTGCAGTGACTTTGAACAGTGGAGGTGTCATTGCCTATCGGCTATGAGGAATTATCTGTTTCTTCTCTTTTTCTCTGTTTCATGCTTCTGTTGGAATATGTCAGCTACTCTGCAAAGTGTGCTATGTGAAAATAACTTTGGCAGGACAATCAGCAAATCTCGATATTTTAACAAACAGAAAGATGCCTGACAGGGAATTCTGATTTCTGATTCTGAAAATTTGTTTCCTCCTGGCCAGACTCAAGGAATTCCTTGAGTCTGGCCAGGAGGAAACAAATTTTCAGCAGCCTCTTTGTTTACTGTTCTCTTCTACCTTTGAAATATAGCACGTTTGCCTTTTAAAGACCCCTACTGTAACACCACACTGCAGGAATTAAAAGGATCTTCAATCTCATTCATGTCAGAAGTGTCGTCACAAATGAAATTCACTCCACTTTTTCAAACAGGTACTGGCAATGTACCAAAATCAGAAGGATATAAGAAATGTTGCATCTCAACAATATATACATGGCATTTAGAAGTTCATTGTTATTTAAGCCCAGTCCTTTAAGGGATGGAGGTATTTTTTAGCATCATGCCAGATTTGCCTTTTTCTTCACTAGCATTATAAAAGTTACTGTGAGACATACACTGCTGTGCGAGAGTCTTAGAAACAACCAGAACTGACCATTTATATATACATGAGATTCGCCAATATACTCAATGGCTCCCTAGTGTTTCTACTGTTATAAAACTCTATCTGTTATTAAAACAATATAGTTGAGAAAATAATAATAACAATAATTGCTTTTACTTATATAGTGCTTTTATATAGTGTTTTTCTGGACACTCCACTCAAAGCGCTTTACAGGTAATGGGGTCTCCCCTCCACCACCACCAATGTGCAGCATCCACCTGGATGATGCGACGGCAGCCATAGTGCGCCAGAACGCTCACCACACGTCAGCTCTCAGTGGGGAGGAGAGCAGAGTAATGAAGCCAATTCAGAGATGGGGATTATTAGGAAGCCATGATTGGTAAGGGCAAATGGGAAAAAAATTGGCCAAGTTACACCCCTACTCTATCTAGTATCTAAAGATAGAGATCTAAAGTATCTAAAGATACTAAGCTTTAATTCATATTGCCTGAAGCTTTACAAAATGTGATCACAACAATTCTTGTACAGTACAGGCATCCAATATGAAGTGTAGCAGCGTCTCTACTACGTTAAGTAGCCAAATCTAATTTACTCATTTTAGGAGTACTGATTCCACTCCATTGACATCATTTGTTCCTCCCTAAAGGTGATAGGTGCTTTTTGTACTGCAAAATGCAGATCTATAAGGATTAATTGTAACTTTAAAACACAAATTCAGTGCGATATCGCCTTAGAATTGTATTTTTGCATAAAGTAGGAAAATTATTGAGTGACGAAAACAAAGCATCTAAAGTACAGTATTTGCACAGCTGTAAACTGCTGGTTTAAAAGAGAAAGGGTCTCTTGAAGTGTACAATAGTTTCAAGGTGCAGTAAAAGTACTGTACAGTATATACCATATGTACCAGTGTTTCAACCTAATGGTGACTGATGGGATAAGAAAATGATTTTTTTCTTGATTGTCTATTGATAACAGTGTTCAAATAAGAATTTATTCAACTGAACTAAAAATCCTGACACCTGGGCTTTATTCCAGGTTTTCTCCTTCCACCACCCAAAAACATGCAGGGCAGGTTGGATCAGCTACATTGAACTGGACACACCTTATTCCTATACTTTTGTTAAGAAAAATTCTGTTTGCACTGTGCCCTGTGCCTACAGTGTGAGTTCAACTGATTGATAACCTCATAGATTGCAGGTAAAGAAATATGTCCCATGTTCTTGAAAGAATTTTGATTTCTATGTTTTCTTTATTTCTTTAAGATGACTGTCACTTAATGTTGAGATGTCCTTGTCGGTTTTTAAATGCTGTAAGTGTATTAATGACAAAACAAATAGAAACATGAAAAAAACAAATGGCTTTTTGAGGAGGACAGCTTCCGAGATTATGATATTTCAGCTTGTTCAGTGTTAAACAGCTAGTATACACATGAGCTGTGTGGCAGCAGTTCTTTAATTCTTAAGAACATTTGATGCATTTTGAAAAAGAAGTATGAAGTAAAAAAATTGGAACTAGGTCTATACATATTTTTTTTTTAAAGAAGCTGAATGTTAACATTTTTCAGTTTTAGTATATAGAATTACTTGTTTTCAATGTAGTTCTGGCCATTTTTGTCAGAAGCGCATCAAATTTCCTAAATTCTTGAAAAATTTCCTTTGATATACTGATGTTGCCATTTTCTTCTGGCTCATCTCCAAATAATGTGAGGTATCCAGCTCTGGTAAGAGAAAACAGGAAAAAAGTTAGTGGGTGGAAGGAACGACAGCAATGTCATATTAAAGGTTACACTGTATTATTAATTTGTGACCTGGAAAATATTTACCTTTCAGTTAATAAGTTTGCTTGTAACTGTAATTCAATTTAAATGTTAACAAAAAGACTATGGCTCAACAAAGGAAAGGACTCTATGTAATAACATAAGGAATGTGCAATGACATTTAATGACATTTACTCAAAGTGATCAGAAAACATTTGAAATGCAAATTTCAAATGCCTCATCATACAGGGACAGTATCTTGACAATGCATTGTTTCACTTATTGTCGAATAAAACCAAATCTGATCTTACCAACAAACTACACCAAGAGCTCACAATTACACTTTATAAGAGCACAAGAAACACACTTGTTAAGAATAGCCATTAATCAACTAACTGGCCCATTGATCTATCTGTTAATTAATTAATCACTTGTCAGGTCTTTATTTCAGCTTTTCCACACAAAGGTATTTTACTTTTGTGGATATGTATATACTTACTACTACCTACTAGAATGTCATTGGTTTCCAATACTCATTTCTTGTGTTTTGGTACTGTACTGTACCTCGCAATATATAGCTTTTATTTCATAATAAAAACTATATCAAAATGATTGCATTTAAAATTATGAGTACAGTCGGCGATATAATTGAAAAAATCCTGAAGTTATTTTCTGGCATCAATGGCGATACAGCCTGCACAAATAACAAAACAGTATCTAAGCATGTTTTATATGATTTTAGAATTATTACTATTCCAGTAATAGTAATAGATAATTCTATTATGAGTTATAGCAATAGATTATTCTATATCCTGTTGCCGGCCTTTGAATACTGATATTCAGTTATGTTCAAAATATCAGTTTGAATAGATTATTCAGGATTTAATTTGAATATTATTTTACTTTATGATTATTTCTTGATCTAACTAATTACTTAAGCAGATTTTCCTCATGTAAGGATTTAAAAGAACTAAGAAGGGAGAGTATCTGTGTAATGCTAGCTTCGGTACTCAATGCCTCATTTCTGTACTAGTGTCCTGTGTTCCACATCCCCATGACACTTTTTCCTAATCTTGTCAACCACCGTTAGCAGTCAGAGTTAGGAAATCCCTTTAGAAGAACAAGAAGTGATGACATAGAACACATACTCTGATAGGTAACAAGTGGAAAAATTAAATAACAGTGCAAAAGTAATTTGCCATTATAAAACTAAAACACTTTTTAGCACTGATCTAGAACATTGCAAACGTAAAACTGGGATATTTTCCTTTAAGCTTTGTTTCAGTTGTTTACAGTATTTATCTTGTTTCTCTTCAGTTATTTATAAACCATCTCCTTCTACTAAGTACATTTCTAAATTGTTTATCAAGCAGTTTAGATTAAAGTCTGAGTTTCCTTTCTGACACACGAATGACTCCATACCTGAACAGCAGGCTGTAGCACAGGCTAAAGAGACTGTCATTTTTCCAGTTCCTCCTGTTTTCACAAACCTCTGACATCAGCAGAGCCTGAAGGTTTTTTTGCATGACCCTGTTTAGGGTGATGAGGCTTTTATCCTGGAAATGTCTGTAGGAACAAAATACTGAAAGGTTAGGGATTTCCCTCCCGATAAACATTTCACCATGACTAATACAACACTTCTGGAATCTAATGAATTGTTTATTCGTGCAATGTGTAGCCATATCTAATCTTAGTGACTCCCACAATTGCATCATCACTTCAAAGTGGAACAAAATCCAGTTCTTCAACTCTGAAGGTAAATATGATAGTTCAATGATTTTGGATTGTCTGATTAGTTTTTCGTTTTTCATATTCCACGTTGGTGCTGCCTACGGACAGGCACAGAGGTAGGAGTGTTCAAAGACAAAAGAAATAAAAAAGCACAAAAAAAACTCAGTTATCCAAAATAAAACTCCAGAGACAAAAGCGCAAAGCTGTTATGGCAACTGTTTCTACGAAGAAGCAAATACGACCCCTAGCTGTTTCCCACACAACTGTCATTTCAGGGATTAGGACGTTGTTTGCTTGTTCTTAATGTCTGTCTCAATGTCTGAAATGAATGGGACCTATTTTTCAAACACTGTGGGTCTTAATTTCCCACTTCTTCCTATGTGGACTATAATGCCTACATAAGTTTTGAATACTGTATTAGCACCATTTAATTTATTTACAGAAAAAGCAACTTGCTTCAGTAATAATATTCAGAGAGGAGAATGTTAGTTCAGAAAAATTGTATACATAATAAAATGTCTTTAACTAGCTGCATGTTTTTCAGAAGTGAATAATACAGTATTACTTTTATCAACAATGGTTGTCTTCATGATTAATCTTAATGTAAATTAACACTTTAACTTACATAACATTATTATATAAGGATTGGCTAATTACCAAATGTCTCAGTTACAATAATTCAATACATAGTGAAAGTGGGTACCTGCTATAGTTTCCATAAAATTCCCAAATAATTAGTTTGCTCCAAAATGCTTTTCATTGCTCCTATTGTGTAAGCCCACATGATTACAGAGTTTTATCATTGTTGAAAACATTTTTAGTAAATATCATCCCAAATGTGCTGTATAAACATGATCTAAGGTTTTAAGAGTCAGTGTTCCCATTGATTCCATTTCACAAAAACTTAAAGGGTTCGTGGCACGTTGGTGCAGGCACATTACTAGAACAGTTTACACATCGTATTCAAGCCAGATTTGCTTACAGCAATGATCGCATTTCCTCACTGAGTCACAGGGGATTGGTTTTGATATAAATCAACTAAAAAAATAACAACAAAAGAAACCAACAAAAAATTAATAAATAAAGCTGTAATAACAGTTATACTAAATATTGTATCAAAAAAGGCACCGTCCTTCTGATGAGACATAGAACCTAAATCCTGACTCTCTGTGATTATTAAAAATCATAGGGCATTTCACAAAATGCTCAGGGGTGTTACCCTGGTGTCCTGGCCAAATTTCTTCCCTTCCTCTATCAGTCATGGCCTCCTAATAATCCCCGTCTTGGAATTGGTGTTGTCACTCTGCTCTCCTCCCCACTGATAGCTGGTGTGTGGTGAGCATACTGGTGCATTAAGGCTGCCGTCGCATCATCCAACTTGGGGCTACACATTGGTGCTGGAAGTGGGATTCCCCATGACCTGCAAAGCCCTTTGAGCGGAGTGTCTAGACAAGAGCTACTGTATATAAGTGTAAGGAATGATTATTAATTATATGCAGAGACGTTGTTACTTACTGCCTCATCATTGCCTTCTCTGTTTCGGGGTCATGCTGTGGAAAATGAAGGTTGAATATTCTTTTCATGAGCACATGCGCATAACGTGTGAAGTCGAAGGAAGTGGAATCCTTAATGATGGAATCGTAAGAGTTTGGATCCAACAAGACCGTCACATACAGCCCGGCGACACGTACCTGCGAAATCAGCACAAGTGCATGTTGGACTGAGATTTGGAACCCGCTCATTACTTTATTAATAATCTTCATGGACACCGTAAATAATCATGAATTAATCATTATTATCTAGGAACACCAGGAGAAGAACACGCAGTACAGACCCCAGTCGAATTCACTTTAATGTGCCTTCATCTAGACCTGTTCTGTAATCATCAAAGAAGTAACTATGAACAATAGAAATATCTAGATAACACAATCATACTTTGAAAGTGTGGCTATAAATTTATAACGAAGTCCAGCCAAATGCCATAGGAATATGATACACTCTTCATCTGAATTCAGACTCTTACAAGGTTATATTGTGTAGTAGAAGTAGTTATAAGGGTTAGTCTCAGAGTTTTGCCTTACTTTTTATGCAGCCTGTATCAAACGTTCATGGACTGTATATAAAATATTTAGGTGATATCCCTGTGTTATTCCTGCTGCGATTTTGATGTGGTAGAACATAATACTGAGGTAACACCAATAAACTAGAGACAATGTCTTAAGGATGTGTGTAATTTCAGAATACTTGGGATAGGTTTCCTAGTTTTTCACAATAGTTTTAATGAAAACCAGTTTTAATCCAGAACCTCCCACGCACAAAAGGAAATAAATTGTATTCTATTGAATATAGTGGAAAAGAAACTCTGACTCAGAAATTCCATTTACGTTTCTGCGGTCTTGTTAAAGGTCTTATTGTTTAGCCTGATTGGTCTTCTCTTCTTTTTTTCCCACACAAGAGATAAGAGAGATATGACTTTTTGAGGCAGGTATTTTAAATGTTTTTTAATGTGAAAAGGGAATTTTATACATATATTACAATATACAGGACATTTTCAAAACTCTCCTGGACTTGACTCCACAGCTGTCCAAAGTGTGGGTGGAAGAGATAATAATTGTATGATCCTGCAGAAAAAAGTTTCTTTGACATGGGTCTGCTTTCTAAATTCCCTATTCGTGGAACATAGTAGCGTGTAAGACAGAACTTATAAGATTTTTTTTTTATTGAGGATCAGGAACTAATTGTTGAAGTGGACCTTAACTAGAAGGCATGTTATTAATGTTCATTCCCTTGATCCATTTGAAAGCCTTGATACTTGTTTAAGTGAGAAACAATCAGCTCTATGTGCTTTATTTTCAGGTCCATAACCTAGTCTGTGTCACAAAGTCTACTCATCCATCAGGCCATCAGAATGTGAAGGAAGATTATTAGAACTTGATGGTGGTGACTGATTGATTTTTCATTAAATATCTAATAACATGTATCAAGTTTTTCCACACTATTTACACTTAAATGTAAAAGATCATATTAAATTCCATAGATTTGATTTACAGTACACAACTAAAGCACTAGTAAGAATATGAGACAGTCCAGAGGGCACCAGAACAACATTACTTTACAAAGAAACATGTTAAATACCCGATTGAAATGTGCCAAGTGTTTTAGGACCATTTCACTCGGTTGGCAGCTAGAAGCTAATTTATCAGGAATCTCTTCCAGAACATCCAACCTACTTACTTCCACACATTATGTAAAGAAATTTTCTTTACTCTGTTTGAAAAAGGCCATTGGGTTGACTTTGTTAATGAATACTTGAATCAAGTCTATTTGTAATGTTCTCTGCTGAAGGCTAAAGAGATTTATTTAGTTTAAATTTCTTTCCTTTAAACATGTACATAAATAATTAACTGAAAAAAATAAACCACAGGTATACAAAACAATGAACAAAAAAGTCCTTAAAATGAAAAGTCATGAAATGTCACGTCTAAAAAAGAAACGACAGACTTTAGTGTGAGAAATAATTTTTAGATTACCTTTAACTGTATGTTGTAAATTGAATAAAACACCTAGAGGTGACTAGAACCCTGGCTTCATTTCATTATATTCGTATATTATAATATAGATATAAAATCCTATATTATATCTTTACTCTATAAAAGCTATTATTCCATTTAGCATGCCCTGGAACATTAATTTATGGCAAATGTACTAGCCAGCCTCAGGGGTGGAGGTGAAATATTGTCTCTTTTTCTACTATGCAAAAAGCTGGCTTTACCGTGAAGATGTTCCCATGTTTGCTCTTCATCCGAGTCAAAAACGTGGCGGCATCTTTTCCAAAGTCGATGGCATGGCCCAGCCAGGGAACGAATCCTTTATCCAAAGGTGGCTCTTCCTTGGATCTGGATAAAAAAGCGAGGTTCACATTTGTTCGCATTAGCAGTCTGTTTCCAAAGGTGCTGTTCAAGTTGGTAATGGTCAAACGGTAAAGTATGAGAATTGATGCACAACCTAATGACAGCTTGTATTATTAAAAGTACTTTTAAGGATCAAACCTGCAAAACGTGTATTTGACTTACATAGGTGCTGTCTACCTTGTGAAAGTGATTTACAACCAACTCAGGCAGTAAAAAATATTATTCATTTTGAGGCCCTGTTAGAAATAATAACTCCAGGAACAGTTTTACAAATAACCAAGAAACATTTTACTCAGATTTCATGTTGGTCAAACTATATATTCAGTGCAGTGTATTCAGTGTTCTGTTCCCAAATTGCATACTTGTATTTTTAAGTAAAGCAGTTTGGCAAGTTTAAGATACTTAAACTTTATATCAAACCCGTATTAAAAATTGTTACATAAACATAAATCTATCATGTTAGACTAATTTGTATCCTACTTTTCAGGCCGAAAACTAATCCTCATTATTGCCTCGAAGTCTGAACTGCTAGCCTAGTTTTCACAATTATTTCCTTCATTCGATGCAGCCATTTTCACTGTATAACCCAAAGGGATTTTCAGATGTTTCTTTCTATTAAGTCTAGTATTACAGTACTTTGTGTTATTTATGTTCTCTAGAAGTGAAGAAGAAACACGTCTAGATTATGCATAAATCTAAGCTACAGTCACAGGCTACAAAGCTCAAAAACACTAGAAAACCATTCACATGTTTACATACAAGACAGGGGTATCAGGCTGTACATACAGTATGTACAGAATGTCAAACAAAGAAGGGAGTATAGAACACAGATGGAGAGCATAACTAAAGTTAATAATGCCACAATAACATGTACTTATGAATCATGCCAGTAATATGATCTTTTGCCTGTGTCTAGTTGGACAGCCAGTGCAACTCTAGTTGAACCCAGAATGCCCACTATCATCATGCCACTCCTTTTCTTTTTCTGCCAATGGTGTTTATCTTGGCCTGGGTCTACACCTGCACAGGAGGGTGATGTCAACTATCTGGACTCCCAAAAGTCCGTAAACTCATGTTTAATTAGGGCACTGGATTCATAGCTTGCTTGCAGTGATACTTCACAGAAAAGTACAACACCCACCTGATACTGCAAATACTGAAAGATTTGTAAGCACCCCAGAAATCATATGCTGAAGATGGGGCCTTTAGGTTTGAAGGCTGAGTGTGAAAATGTGTTGTGTTTACCCCCTGTCTTAAGGAGCCTGTTCAAAATCCATTCTACTGAGATGCAGTGTATTCTCAAAAACATTATATTAGCTGGCATGCATTGCAAACTGGTAGGACAAGAGAACCAGTAAGTTTCCTGGTCCTGTTGGAACCAGCTTGTCAGTATAGCCATCTGGTTCTGTGCAGGGTACAGGCATCCCTGAGAACACCACTGACCTGTGTCCTGTCTTTAGCTTGCATGCAAGGGCTTTGAATTCGTTCAGCAGGGAGTGTTTGCTTTTTCTGCCAATGGTGTTTATCTTGGCCTGGGTCTACACCTGCAGAGGAGGGTGATATCAACTATCTTGACTCCCAGAAGTCAGGAAACTCATGTTTGCTTGCAGAAGCCGAGAAACTTAGCTTGCTTGCAGAGATCGTTCACAGAAAACTATGACGTTTTCTTCTCTGAACTTCTCTTGAGCTAGTAAGTTGCTTCTTACAAGCACCCGAGCAGTAACAACTATTTTGTAACACCGCATGCAAATTAATGCATAATATGCTAGATGGGACCTGTCTAAAACACTGTTCAATTTTAATATAACATTAGTCAGCATAAAATATTCATGTTTTGTTTTATGTTATTTTTCTTTGAGGTTGCGCATTAATGACTCATTTTCCTTCTTCGTACATAGTCAATGGTTCATTATTCAATGGTTCATTTCTACTGTAAATTCCATAAACCTGTTACAGATGATTATACAGGTTTTTTCCATACATTCATTTCCTAACCATTTCTCTCAATGCAGGGTCGCGGGGGAGCCTGAGCCTATCCCAGTAAGTAACAGGAACAAGCCAGGATACACTCTGGACAGGATGCCATCTCAGGTCAGTCACAGACACAGATACTTACACAGGGGACAATTTTCCCAGAAGACAATTCACCTGCTAGCATGCATTTGGACTGTGGGAGGAAATGAGAATGAGAATACCCCGCCAAACACAGGGAACCGCAAATGGAACCAGGACCCCAGCACTGAGAGGCAGCATGTTAACCACTATGTCATCATGCCTCCCCACAGACTTTATACTGAAGAAAAAAAATACCACAAAAAAGTACCAGGGGAAAGTGATTACTAGGTCAAAGTCAGAGTTCAGACCACATACATAGTTTAAGCGTGTTAAGATAAAGATGTCAGATTAAATTTTATCATTGGTGTTATTTGTGGAGGCTGGAAAACAAATCTTCAGTAATAATGAGAATTATTTTTTCGTCTGTAATTTTTTAACTGTGTTACACACTCTTGTTTTAAAATTAGAATGTACTGTATATCAGTCATGGAAGTATTGAAAAATGGTAACAACAAAACCACTTAGATATATTAAATAAACACAGTTGTACTGCATCCTTTTCCACTTCTGAAATAAAGGTCTGCACTTGCCATCCTCAAATATATTGTCTGAGGAATGTCCATTTAAGGATTTGTCCTTAAACCTTATATATACATCTGCAATTAATCCCCTTAGTGCTATTTGCTGAGGAAACAAAGACAGTACACCCTTAGATGTAATGTGTTTACATCAAGTTTAGTGAAAAACATTTTTACTGGCATAGTTTCTCTTACAGCATTCTTAGAAGTCCCTTTCCATTTATGTCAGCCTGTTTATACAGTAGATCTATCCATTGATGAGATTAATATCACATGGGAACACATCTGGAACAATCTGAAATATGTCAAACTAATAAAATGCATTTAACTCCACATAAAAGATTTTTAATGTGTCTGTGGTTCTCTGTATTGTACATTGGTAATCAGGGCAGTGTGGGAACTTTCTTGTTTCTGGGAATGTCCAGAAGATCATATTCTGGAAGAAAATCTTTTCCTCTTTATCTGAGATATTAGAGAGATATCACCCTGACCACAGTTACTTTTATTGCATGATGATTCATCTATGAAATGATGTGTTTTGGAAAAAAGGATGTGGTTAACAGGTCCTACAGCTGCCAAAAACAATAGCAGGGCATTGACTGACCTCTGGTGCTCTTTCTTGGCGTCAGTGGTCTTTTCTAGACTCTCAATATTTTATTTCCGGAACTTTCCACAGTCCATTTTCACAGTGACAAGATACTGACAATTAGATCACAGTAGTCAGCATTTATCTTAGATTAATTGTGTTTTTTATACTTTTTTAGATATTTTCTATCCCCATCATTATTGCAGCTGTAAGCTATGTAAGTTTAGGAGGGACTGTTTTTGATTACTGTTTCTTGATTGTTTATAAAAATAAATAAAAATATCTAAAAGAACCACCAGGTAAATTTGATAAATAGGAGCCACGTTAAAGACTCGTCGTTTAAGGATAGAATTCTTAAGCACCAAAGAAAATGTAAGCTCTCTGTTCTCTACGTTAAAAGATTTTCATTTGCAAAAATTAAATACCCTGGGGCATTTCAGCCATTGGAACTTGTAGCTTCTGATTTACATCATAAAATGTTTTTGTTGCTTTAAAATTTGGGTAAGAAATGTAGAGGCAATTTTTTCTATAAATAGCAACATTTTAGGTTTATGACATGAAATATTGCATTAAAACCTTACCTTTTTTACAACCCATTAAATTGGAAATGTTTATTCTTAATAATAAATAATTAAAAATAAGAATTAATCTTTACAATAATACCGGAGTGAAATAAATTAGATTTTTCTTAATTAGATTTAGGGCCATTTCCAGTTGTTCATAATGCTCCAATGTATTTCTTTTAAAATGTGTATCTTAGTCTTGTATATCTAATTGGCTTCAAATACAGTGATACTTCACAATTATGTATGTTAAATATGTTTGTGCCCATCTCACTTTATTACATACAAAATGGTTTATTTACCTCCGATTAGTTCATTTATTTAGGGGAAACAATTATTACAAACTGAATAATGAATTTTGCAAAAAAACTGAATGTTTGTAAGTAGCAGAAGCAGGGGAAAATTCAAATGTCAGGAATTGACAATGTCACGTATTTTAGATAATTTAATTATTTACCATGTTAAATTGCCAAAATATTGCTCACTATAGAGATATACAGTACAAGCTGATCTTAAAAATAATCTGCTCTGTCATTGATATTCAGCATATCATAGGAATCATAGGCTACAACCATAGACTAATGATTAAGGTTTCAAAAGGGTATGTTAACAAAAAGCAATGTTAAAACACATTTAAAGAGAAATAAACAGAACTTGATTCTTGAGAAACAGACATTTTTGTTTTGCTATTATTTATTAGTAACCAAAACAGTGCTTGGGTGTAAATTATGTTCAGGTATAAATCTATAATTCAGAGTCAGAAAAAAATACCTTATCCGTATTGTCACAAAACATTTGTAATTGTGCAATTCAAGTCATGTGTGCTTCTAAAATATTTCAGTGGGTGGATACAAAAGTAAGCACGAGATAACAAGGCTGAACAATGAATTTACAGAACACAATTGGACGAGATAAAAATCTTTACAGCAAAGACTTCATGCAGCAAAGTATTTTAAAAAAATTTGGGGGGGATACAAAACTTACATTTAAATACTTGTGTTGGCTTTAGGTCAGATACGAAAAGGAAACATTTGTCTCTTCCAATTATTTGATTGTTGATTACATTTATTGTAGTGTAATCAAAGTTGCAATCAAAGAAAGCACAGGTTTGTTCCACACGCTTTCTTTCTTTTTTCTCTTCAAGGCTCCGTCTAAACCACAAACCCCACCACGAAATTACTGACTAATTTCTTTTTAATTTCTCCATTATTTTAATGGCAACCACTCAACAATAGACTAATTCAGTTCTAATTTCGGTTCATTTACAGATTGCTGCCTTCCACTCTTCCCCTGGAATACATTGCCAAGATATCCATCTGTTTAGCCCACTTTTTCCTCCTCCTTCATTGTCTCTTCGGGTTTTTCCTATCCCAGCCACTTGCTTCAGATTTCTGGTTTCTCCCCCTCTCATAGGCACTTGAAGGAATTTTCATAGCCAAAATTGTGATTATGCTCTTATTACTTTACCACACAGAAACAGCTTCTGCCTGTTGATAGCTAGGAATCTGCATTGCATTACTTTATAATGTATAATAATATAATGTTTCTTTATTAGCCCTGTACAATTTCTTGCATTAGGAATTTGTCTTTTCGCATACCCCAGCTTTTCTCCATGGAGACACAGACACACAGACAGGGAGAGAAGCGTGGGGTCAGAGCACAGGGTCTGCCATTGTACAGCACCCCTGGAGCAGTTAGGGTTAAGGGCCTTGCTCAGGGGCCCAACAGAGTAGGATTCCTCTGCCAGCCGCGGGATTTGAACCAGCAACCTTCCAGTCACAGGCGCAGAGCCACCGCTCCGCCCTTTAGGTGAAGCACCTTGCTCAAGGCTACAGTGGCATCATCTCATGTGGGATTTGAACCCACAACCTTCCAGTTCTAAGTCCTGGAGCTCTAACCAGTGCTGCCTTTTCTTATTAAAGCTGTGTAAGAATAATAATAAGAAACTGTATGTGCGGGAGGAACTGTTCTCTAGAAAGTACATAAATGAATCATTTCAAGACCAGATGTCTTATGGATTACACATGGTACGGAAGGGTCCCAGCTGTAATCGAATTGCACAATTCCCTCCAACTCTGCATCCCAGAGGGGCCAGCAGGGGGCGCTCACCCTGCGGTCCATGTGGGTCCTAATGCCCCAGTATAGTGACGGGGACACAGGTCAGCCTGTAACCTGGAGGGCTACTACCCTGAGGACTGGAGAGTCCAGGGCATCAATTTCACAACCTGTCATTCTTCCCTCTGATCTAAGGAATTCAGGTTCTGTCTAGTTGCGTGAACCTGAATTTTGAGCTTTTTAGCTTGAAAAACAAGTCTTTCACGCATGGGTTTCTTTCCATGTGGGTGTTCCATCATTGTGAGAAATGAATTGACATTTCTGCCTTACACTTGCACCTTCTAATTTTACCCCTATTGCTTGTACTGCCCTCTCTCAGTGTCTCAAACACATGTGTAAAAGGTGTTTGCTGCAGATTTATTCTTGGAACTTCAGATGTGCATGTTGTATCTGAAGTAACATTACAGTATTAGCAGTCTACATTTATAAAATGATCACTAGCATAAAGCTCCAAATTTTGACCACCACTAGAAACACACGCACATTGTCATATATTGCAAAAGAGACATAACATTTAGGGTTATCTGAACTTCAAAAAAAGTCATCAGTTGCTAATTAGGTTCAGAATGAGAAACTTGAAATCTAAGGTAGTAACCATTTGCAAAACAGATTTTTGTATAGAACAAAGAAGAAGTTGTAACAGTTTTTTGCAGATTTGATTTCTAAGTATGAGGTCATTACTCACCTAGATCGATTTGTAACAATTAAGAAGAGAGCGAGGAGAACTTGTATAATGATAAGCGCTGTCCAGATCATTGCAATAGTCTTCTACTGATGTGATGCTGGTTCTGATTTTGTATTGAGCTGTTAGCAAGAGGAGAGGTAGCAACAAGTGGACCTTTTGTACTGCAGCACAGCTACAGTATGTGAGGAGAGGAGGTATGTGTCATAAGGGATTGCGTAATAGCAGTGACATCGACAGGGGTGTTGCAAAACTTGTCTTTCAGTCCTGCCTTTCACATTGCAAAGGCCTGTGCACTGCTGTTATACCGAAGGTATTAGCTCAGGACAAACCTCCAGCTGAATTCTCACTCTCTGATGCCGTCATGACATCGATTAATTAGATCACTTTGTTCTGGGAATCTGAATTATAAAGATGATTCTTAACATGCCCAGTACAAAATATCTTAAGATCCACACAGAAACAACAACATATTTGCATACAGAATAACTATGGAATACACTGCTGTTTGATGGTTGACATTTTCCGTTGTTCTACTTGATCCTGATAGATCTGTATTATATAGTACAAAAGGCAGCATTTTAGCTTTATGGATCTGTCAAGAGAAAAAAAATGATAAAGAGAACTTGAGAATGAATCAGCTTAATTTGTTTTCTAAATGTAATGGATTAGCTACAATGAAACTTTTAAGTACATAATACAGTTGTATGCAAAGTACCACACATTAAATTAAACATGCTTACATTATATTGTATAGATAATTATATAATGAGCACTGATGTTAACATATATCAACTAGATGGAAAGAAAGGTAAAACTATTCATGGGTATTTGTTGGACTCAGAGCTATATAATTTTGCCAGATCATTTACTTGTACTGTTTGTTTTAGTGCTCTACAGATTAAACTCTAATATTCTCTAAAATTATCCCCCAGTAATGAGATTACAGTGGTTTTGAACTGAGCTGTGCTTTTCATTTTTGTTTTATGAGGAAATTCAAGGTTAAAATTACTGCATTCATATAAAATATTAAATGCAATGTAAGCTATTACATTAATAAGAAACAAACTTATTAACATAGTGTTCTGGGTCTCCATACTATAAATGACCAACTACCCATTTGAGAGTGTATAGAAAAACTATATCCCCTGTTAAGGTGGCATTCACAGCTAAATTGTAAAGCACTCTTCTTAATAAGAGTTAATGAGGCTAATTAGTGCTTGGAGTAACCCTCTTATTGCAAACATTTGGTAGCCTGTGTTTATGTGGTTTTTACATTCAGTTACAATGTATCAGATCTTTGCGAACAGATTGTGAATATACAAAACATTATTTATACTGAACAACCTTAGTTCCTATAATATCAGTAGATGTACTGTATGCATACCTTATGTTTCATATAGAATTCCAGGACTGGTCTTCATCAAAATCAGAATAATCCTAACAAAACAGAGCACGTGCTGTCCGTGATACCCTCAACAACAGGGCCATCATGAGCAGGGTCTGAGCTGTAGAGCTGTTGCTGGTTTAAGAGGTAAAAAAGAGCAAACTGAGAGTCCATGAAGATATTACCCTAAAATCTGTATCCATAGCTGCACTGTGAGAAGTCATGTGGGCCCAAGCTATTTAGAATTTAAATATGGACAGCTTTTTCTGTGGGTTTAAACTACATAGTAAGAGTTTTTTCCATGATCTCTGGCCCACAAGACATTTGTTGGGACAGCCCACAGGACCACCTACTGTACAATGGCCAGTGCAAATGCTGAAAGATTAAATACCATCAAAACACACACTGTCAGATTCAATCAAACCAGGAGGCTTTCTCAGCACACCTGAGAAATGACAGAAGTACTGGATAAAATAGATTTTTCACTCTGTGATAAATTAGCTTCAGCAGAAGTCTCTGGGGTCAGATCGTGTTGAAACAGGTCACTGAAGCCTGAGAACTCCTGGTGTAGGAATACCATGAATATTGTGTAAAATACTGGATTCAAGCTTTGATTCATTGATTCCATTAAGGGTTGATCATAATCATATTTGTGAAGTAAGAATGTTTTGGGGGATAGTGTACGTGGGTTCCTTACACACAATCAGCTTCTCAAAACTCTCAGACCACACGTTGATGAAGTTTTTCTGTATATTTTAATTACTAAACTAAGGCTCAATTAAGATCATGAGTAAAAGAAACTGAACAGCAAACTTTGACTCATGTTTAGATTAGGGAAAATATATGAACCCACCAGGACTTCTAAGATTTTCTTCTAGTTTATAAGATCAGCTTTGTACAGCCCCATTCAGAGAGCGGAAGAGCTATCATTTGTCTTTTTTGTTTAGTGCTCATTAAAAACAGATGTTTTTTCTGCTTTCCTGTTTTGCTTAACCAAAGGAAAACATCAAATAATTGGACATGCTTAATTCTGTTTATTTATGCTTTGTCCTGCAGATGTCTCTTTCATCAAAATAAGTTTCCCAATTATTTAACAAACACGGTGAGTACATTTGAATACTTAAAACTATGTAATAGAAAATGACGCACTGTAGAGTATTTTACAGAATTTCAGAAAATTATTTGGATTTTTCCTCATTGTCTAAATATTTAGGAAAATATTTGTTTTCTAACATCTAACAAGGCGTCACAGATATATGTTGTGATGTAATAAATTTCAGCTCTGCTCACCAGCATTATTGAATTCTTGTTGTTTGACGTCACAGTCTGACACAGTCAGCATACAGTGACTTAGCATATGCAGTGTAATGTGACTGCTGCTCACATTGGAGAAGACATAAAATATGGCAAGACTAAGATGAGTCAGTGGGACTCAGGCACAATGAAGTATTCTTGAAATGACATTAGACTGTTAATATTTTCTACCGATGTGTTTGGTTATTTCTAACTGGCAAATTAAAGTAATGTGTACACAGGGAAAAGGGTTGCATTCTACCTCCTTTTTATTGTATATATATTTTTTTTTTAATAATTATAATAATTACTTATAGTTTTGTATGGCAGTTGTTGCCATATTCTTGTATTTTTCTAAGAAATGTTCATATGTCGAACGGCTTTGGTTTCTGTTTGTACATGAGGAATGAAAATATTTATTACAAACACTCTGAACAGGAACTAAAACATCCTGAAAACTATACTATAAAAAACCTAGCAACAAATAAACACATACATGTTGCATAATGCATATGCAGTAAGTCAAACAAATAGTGTTAGATTTTAACATGACGATTCTACACAGTCTTCTAGAGCTTACGACAAGGCTGCATAGATAAACTTATCATTTATTTTTATAAATAAAATATATGAAGATGAATCCAAAGGTATATAGAAGACTTATTATTTTATTAACCAGAATACCTAAGCTTTGTACTCATAATAAAAGTTAAAAAAACTAAAATATAAATTGATTTTGGGCATACCAATGATACAAAGCATACAAATTCCAGTCCAGAGTAATGTAATTTGTTTTTTAATGTTTTCAGATGCTGCCATCCTGTGCTCATGGGGTTCCTTCACAAAGCAGGCTCAGCTAATCGGTTGTCACTGCCATAAAGAGTTCTACAGTATGTTCTCTGTAGCACAGCTCTGAGCTTCTGATTGGTTCAAGGCACAAAGCTGCATGCAGTACATGTTCGTCTTTCACAATGTTGCCAGTTTTTTTACGAGAGCTATATTCAGAGTATTTGACCTTTTGCATTCAGAGCTGGGGAGGTGCCCTGTCCTTGCAGAACAAAAACAAGTTGAACAAAGTGATCAGGACTTCTGACAAGAATACCAGCGCATCCCTGGACTCAATAATATGTCTAACTTAACAAATATTATTAATCTGGCACATAAAATCATAAATGACCCCTCTCATCCACTCTTTTTAGAATCTAATCTCTTACCCTCAGGAAAGAGGTACCAGATCTTCTGTATAAAGACTAAGAGAGCATTTACTTCCTTTATACCTAAAAAGCATTCAATCGCTGAACAATGAAAAGATTGTTTGCACATAGAGATCTTATTATTGATGTTGTTTTTTTACTCTTTACATGCTAATTGTCTGTTATTTAATCCTATGGTACTGGAAGAGTTCTGACTGAGCAGTGTTGTTCAATGTTGTTTTGTATCACGGTATTGTACTGTTGTTGTATTGTATTATTGTCATATATATTAGATGTTTATGAGCTCTTGATGTGTAAGACAAATTCCCTTAGAGTCAATAAAGGCTAATTTAGTTCCTTAGACCCTCTGTTTAGCTCTTCAATTTCATTATGCATTTTCCAGCTGGAATAACCAAGCAGTAACTCTGCAGTAACTGGACATGCTGCTACAAGTTCTCAGGACATTACAGCCAAACAATCCATCAATGACCATCAATGACCACAACATGGGAGACCATGAAGCACAATACCTTGCCAAGATAAAAGGACAGGTTCCTGTGCAAAAACAACACGCATCTTCATGCTACTCAAGTAAGAATAGTTTTCTTGTAAGATGAGAACATGACTATTATACAGCTGATCTGGGATGAGATGAGGAGACATGAGGCATCTAGGTTTAAGAGCAGTGAACAGGCACCTTCTGTTGTTGACTAATTTTAATCAGCATACTGAATTAACTAACCTGTCATGTCTGGATGATAAAATGACAATACACCTGCCACATAGAAGTGTCATATCCTGATAACTCTGTGAATCTGTTGCAGTTACAAGTGATACGTTTTTCTTTGGATTCTTAATATAGTTTGATATGAAGAAAACATGAAAAAATGTTAACTAAAGTCCCAAGTTAATTTAGTTTGATACTTGCTTTACACTCTTTTTTTCAGTAAAACCCCTTAAGGTTCTTCTATGTAAACAATTTCTTCTGGTCTCTTCTCTTCCAAATAGAAAATAAAGTCCTATTCACGAACTTATCACTTATTGAAAAATCTAAAAACAATTTTGCCTTGATAACAAGGAATATTTCAATTGTGGCATTACGCAGGGATGTGTTCAGGGTGGACGTGGAGCCCTGGATTAAGATCGGCACGTTGCCTTCCTTACCACAGCTGTTTTGGCTAATTAATGACAAGCCGCAGCTATGGGGGGCTCTTCAAGACACACTGAACAGCTCCCGGAGGGACGAGGGGACCCCCACAAGGGGAGGACCATTCCACCGACAGTCCCGGAGGGGACTGTAAACAAGCATAAGGCCAGCGTTGGGGCAGGCTGATACTTACCTTCAAACAAGCAAATATACACTACTGGAAGTTAGAATTTAAAATCTATCTGTGAAAATACTTCATTTTAAGAAAATAGCTCATTTCTACACTGCTTCTTGTAGGTTCATCTTTCAATTTATGAAACTATCCTTTATAAAGCTTAGGATTTTCAGCCTGTTGAGTCATACTCTGGTTGATAAGACAAAGCTTTGTTGCCTGATGTGTAATGAAAAGAATGATTATATTTGTTGGTAGTGATGAGGGCAGCACAGAGTGAAGTCTGTAGCTTGGAGGTAAAGGCCAAAACAAAAACAAAAAGGCATTTGTTTTGGGTGAAAGCATGTGGTGTCTCAGTGTATGACAATGGCCCAGGTAATCCTCTGACATCTGTTTATTAAAAGCTACCTGCCCAAACGAGATCATTCCTTTTGAATTTGGGCCAGTAATTCAACAGTTTCCTCATGCTCTACCTAATCGGCAGGCACAGTTTCACGCCTGTGACTCATAAATTGCCATCCTCCTCAGGGTACTCTTCTTTAACGAACCTGTGAAGTCACTTCTTGTGTTTCGCCATGATCAGTGTACGTGTTAAAATACACACATGGTTTTCTTAATTAACTCAGTAAAACAAGGACCCAGACACATAATACTGAAGCTTGGGTGACTCCTTGTAGTTGCTGCTGCCATTTGATCTTTGACTTTTTTTAATGCCAAACCTGAATCTGACATTTGCAATTGACATTGATAATTGATTGATGGGAAATTTGGCCAGGACGCCAGGGTTACACCTACTCTTTTCGAGAAACGCCCTGAGATTTTTAATGACCACAGAGAGTCAGGACCTCTGTTTTATATCTCATCCGAAGGACATCGCCTATTTTACAGTATAGTGTCCCCGTCACTATACTGGGGCATTAGGACCCACATGGACTGCAGGGTGGCCCCCTGCTGGCCCCACTAACACCTCTTCCAGCAGCAACCTTATTTTTGCTCAGGAGGTCTCCCATCCAGGTACTGACCAGGCTCACACCTGCTGACCTACAGTGGGTTGCCAGTTGTGAGTTGCAGGGTGATATGGCTGCTGGCTAGAAGCAACATGACAGCGTGTTAAGTTCCACATCACCACGGATCACATGTGTTTTTGCTTCTTTCATTGCAAGTAGTGTCCAGTCTCATCAGGTAGATGACCCTTCAAAGGAAAACTCTTCTGAACTGCATCACACACAAACAGCTATTAAGGACTTGGGTCATAATTTGAAGCTGTGGTAAAGAAAGACAGCTGTGTTCAAAATCCATTTGCAAAGTATGCTGCTTCAGTAGTAGTCATATCTAATCCATATATTTAAATCAATTCAGGGCACCATTGTAATGGTGATCTGTGCTCTGCCTCAGTCAAAATACTGAGAAATGACTTGGAACAACTGAGACTCCAATCCAGTTATGAAAATTATATTTATGAAAAGATTTAGAAAGAATATTTAGTTCTGTTCCAAAACCTCCTGGGTGTCTACACCAAGCTCTTAAGGGGAACTGCAGTGACAGTTTCTCAGACCGATTATTTAATCTCATTAATAAAATAAATTCATTGATGTAAAGAAAAAAAATACACTTTGTTGACTTTTTTGTATGTTGTCGCAAACCCCTGGTTTTGCCATTAATTGTGACGTGATGTGGCCCTAACTGCTCACTAGTCACTGTAGTGACTAATGTAATGTGATGTACGACCGAATAAGTACAGGTGGTGCAGCAGACATTTCACCGCAGAACGTTTCCAACGTGCATACAGAGTTAACAAGTAAGTTCCATTTATCAGCCAAACCATCTCAAAATCCCAAATCTTTCAAATATTTCTATTGGATTAAAAGAGATGTATTCGCAAGCCGCTTCACTTTACCTGAAGTTTTGTTGTCTCGTTCTGAATCGCAGAAAATGACGGCAATATGGTGCTGTGCATACCTGGAAATCTATTTCGTGATGTAAACTGGAGGTTTTACAATTACTGTGTAATGCACTCATCAATGCTGAATTTTTCTAACCCCGAAATATAAAACAATAGCGTTGCGGTTCCCCTTGAACAGAGAGACACTAATTTAGGATGCAATTAGAATAAAAAGAAGAGCACCACTGCTGTAAATGTACGTAACATAACATTTTTACAGACAAGATGTAATTAATTTACAATAGGGCGCCTCTAGATACCAAATGAGAAAAGAACACGACGGATAAAAATGGAAAATTGAGATAGTGAAAATAGTCATCTGACTAATTCCTACATTGATAACGGAGGTCTCCAGCCATTGTCCCGGAGTACCCAAGTTCAGTTCATGTAACCCTGAAACCGTTTTAAGAAAACAAGATCTTGAACGCTGTATGGCATCTTCTCCTTTTTCCGTAAGGCAACAGTGGCTTCTAGCGGCCATCTTGCTGTTACTACAGACGGCCCGGCGTGCTTTAATTTCTCGCTATTCTGACAGACCGTGATATTACACAGTGTGCTGTACGCAGTACCGTGGGCTTAATATAATTGTAACATTTATCCTGGGGCTTGACATTACAATAGGCAATATAATCATAAGGTAATGGTAAAAACTAGGAGCTGATACGTAGGGACTGGATAAAGCAGATATGTGAACTAACAAGCTCAGTGAAGTGTTCCTTATCCTCATATCGTTTACAAAATAAACCCGTTATTTAGACAACACGAACGCAGAGTCGCATCTTATAGCGGGTGAGCTTTCGAAGTTTGCCAAAGTAACTATGGTATTTATAAACTTTAAAAAAAAGAATTATCCTACAACGCCAATATTGAAGCACATTACAAGTAACATGGAAAAAAGCCGACGGGGGATACTTCAAAAAACTAAAATCACCAAATATATCTCACCCACCTAATCTAAAACAAAAATATCACTTGTGTGTTTACGGTACTGTTCACAGCAATAACCCCTGCCACACACAGGGTGAGGGGGAGCAAATTGGTTCAGTTGTTTCGGTCATTTTTGCTGCATTTTTCTGACATGCTACATGGTTTTATTGTTTGGAACTAAGCAAAGTTCACAGCAAAGAAACGTGAACACAGCCGAAATCGTCACAATCTCCTGTTGAGCAAAGATAAGCATTGATTGGTATCTTGCGGTCTTTCTAACTCTCTCTAACTTCAAAGAGGTTCATTCAATCGGTTTCGACCATAAAAAACATTCTTACAAGCTTTGAAGTTTTTAGTCACAACTGTCTGTATATAAATCATAGCGTAGCAGCTCCTTTCTTATCACGTACAATTGTTGGAAAAAATCCTATCGGATAGCTTTCGTCTAATCCAACAGTCCTACCCTATCAGTCTGCCAGCGACATACTGTACAGTATTGCCTTCGTCTGAAGCTGTAGTCCTGACAAAATCAGATATTCTTCCCAGCTTTATGCCAGATAGTCTTCCCAGCTTTATACCAGGGAAAGCAGATACACTTTTCTCCGGCTGAAAGGTTAGAGGGGCAGAAAAGCGAACATCTGGGTATTACCCCAGTATCCTGACCAAAGTACCCCCTGGCCTTTAAAAATCATGACCACTAACAATCTCCATCTCTGAACTGGCTTCATCACTCTGTTCTCCTCCCCACTGAGAGCTGGTGTGTGGGGAGCGTACTGGGACACTATGGCTGCTGTCGCATCATCCAGGTGGGGGCTGCACATTGGTGGTGGTGGAGGGGAGTCCCCATTACCTGTGAAGCACTTTGAGTGGAGAGTCCAGAAAATAACTATATAAGTGAAAGGAATTGTTATTATCTGTGTAACCTAAGGATCTCCTTCTCTTCCTAGTTCTTAGAATCTGCAGTCGATTCTACGCTTTTCAGTCACCTCACTCTGCAGAGTCCAGGGCAACTAATAAAGACCCTAGCCACTATTTTAACACCGTGAATTCCCAGTCTTTTTTTTACCCCGAATTCTTAATGGAATCGCGGCAATATTTTTGTTTTATCTTGGGAGGCAGTCTTTAGAGTCGGTGGCGCGCTCTTGCGGCAACAGTCATATTTGCAAGGTTTAAGTATCTCACATTTTTTACGATAAAAAAAATAAACACTAAAATTGAGTACATATCAAGAATATCTGATCGTAAAGCCAGCAGGAGAACTTTGGACACTAGCGATGATAAGGGAGAATTTGATTTACTGAATTACTTGTCTTATTCGAAAGCTGTTCTTCACCTTCATCTTTAAGATCACAGACCTACAGTATTTCAGCTACACTTGATAAAACAGCGCAGTGTTTAAGATAAAGAACCTGTGGAAATGCGATCCCCGAACAGCTGTTAGCACTCTCGAATGCAGTGCGAGTCAGTGCTCTTGTCGCATTTCTACTGAAAAAAAAACAGGTAGTGCTTCACGTGGGGGGAAAAAGTCAGTTGTAACAACATTGCATTGACTTTCTCCTGCCAGTAGAGAACAGATGTCTAGTACTTTTGTATTTCCTCCAGTTTTCTGATGCAGGTAGACGGCCTCTCCTGGCTCACCAAGACGACCCGGTGAGAATAATGGACGTCAGGCTGTTCAACGCTCCAAGCGGTTGGAGTGTCTGGTCCCGCATCATTCCCACCCGTGAGTGTTCAGCACCACTGGCCCACTAGAAAGAGCTGTTTAGCTGTGGCAAGCAAGTAGAGGACAGGCTGCCCAGTACGAGTTCTGTGGGTGACTTTGCTGGAAACAGTACCCTAGAAGTGGGATATTTCTGGAAACCAAGAAACAGGGTGAAGACAGATCTAGAGAAGCAGCTGGAACAAGTCAACAATTAGCTTTGGGAATTTAGAGCTCAGATGGACTGACTGCGAACAGACACTATTTCGACAGACACCGGCACAGTTTTGCGCAATTATTTTTAATCCCTATTTATCAAATTGAAACGTCAGGTAAAAGCCTTTGGAATATATTAATCGATATTGTACATAACATACACTGATTGATTTATTTTTAAAAAAACATTTTTCTTTAATTTCCGTACGCCACGAGAATTACCAGGATAAGCGGATTGAAAATGGATGGATGGGTGAAGGAAGCTTCTATTCATTCTTAGTACATCAGCCTCTTCAACGTAGTCCAAACTAAACTCTGTTGGTTTAATTCAGTTCCCTGATATCCGCAAACCTCCAGGCGGCAGCAGACACCCATGAGTTTAACATGAAGTGTCCGGGGTCTAGACAGTAAATACCTGCCCGGCTATTTTTCACCTGTCATTATTCTTCATTTCTCTTTTGCAATAAAATGTACATCCCAAATTTCTCCGGGATGTTTTTTTTAAATACACGCCATCATTGTGGCTTTGTTACAGAGGGAATGAAGCGGATTAAATACCACTGCAGGGATCACAATTAACATCCTCAGTGTCGTCGCGGGTGAGTTACAGTATTTCGTATTTTGGTGATTTTTCCCCCCTTAGTTTCAAAGCTTCGAGTAGCTTTCAAGTGCACATTAAAGAGTGAGATCGCATTAAGGGAGGGTTTTTTAAAAGGAACTGCAATTATAATAATTACGGTAGTGTGGAAAACACTCCCTCCTAAATTCCAATTCCCTGGTGCCGAGTTCCAACTTCAACGGGGTCCAAAGTGGACAATGTGAATCAAAATAGCGTACAGGGAATGCACAGAGTCTATCATCTGTTAACAATTATTCCTTGTAAGAGCAGCATCTGAGAAGTAAGTTCTGTTATATGTTGTTTTGCACAAATATAAACCCGTTTTGTCTTTAGCGCGCTCCTGAGAAACTGGATATCGACTTTCAGCGATTTAGTGTTCACGCTAATGTGACAACTTGCCAGTTACTTTTTTAAATGTTTCTATAGCCCCGTTATTGTTTCTAATGGATCAAAATGGATATATAACTTAAAATATGGGTTGTGCAATGAATATATATATACCTAGTTGGCGAAATGTGACAACGAGAGCGGTCATTTTTATTTTTGTTTTCAAAACAAGGCGATCCTACGTTATTATTTGGCATGCTTCCAAACGTAGTTTATGTTCCAGCATCGTGGCTTCAAGGAAGTTATTCTAAGCAAAAAAATGCCCATTCGTGCGCATAACGTGTGTTTCTTCCCGTCGCTGTCCTGAATCTACTTTTGCGTGTTTACGCTTCGTTTTTTAGTGATCAAGTTGTCTGGGTTGTTTAGGCCTCTAAATGTTGGGAGTTTTGCAAAAGAGCATACAAACACGTCCAAAACATTGCAATCCTCGGTGGCAGCGTCAGATACAATTTCTGTGCAACATTTATTTTGAGTCATTGAGTCGTCGTTAGGTGGGAAAGTATTATAACTGAAAGTCGAATTAATATCACGCAGGTCTAAAATCAGCACGACGAGTTTCAGATGCATAGATGTGAACACGACTTTAACATGACAAATACTGCGTAGTAGACAAAATATGAATGTGAAAATGTTAGAACACGAATTATTACTAGTGCACATTGGAATTCTGTTAAACGCGGTATCAACACTCATTCAGAGAAGCCCGGATATGAGATAACTGTAGCATTTCAACATTACGTTGTTTTGGATGCGAGTAAAATGTATCTACAGTATAACGCAATAGGAATGGGACCAAATTACAGCACTGCTGAAACAAGTATTTATTTTCCGTCTAGCATTGCTTAGCGAGCTAAAACGTTTCCTGCAACTACAGACACCTCCTAGAGTTTATTTGTAATACTGCTTTGGTAACAAGTTTGTCAAGTTACTAGAATAGTGCGATTTCAAAATACCAGTATGATCTCATGCACTCTTTGGCTTGTGTGCGGCTATATTCGGCTTCAGTTTTTTTTACATAGTCCTGGAGAGATTTGCATTGGCTGAACACGAATAATATCGGAAGTTTCGATAGCCGTGTTTGCTCAAGTTATCTTTTTTTTCTAGTTTGCAAACTTTTTGGACCCCTAAGCTGTGTTAAAGACACTTTCTTTATTCGTTCTTCTGCTTGTTTTGTTTTTATTCTCGTGTCCGGTGTATTTTAAACAAATGTATGTAATCTGTAGCGATCACAGAACACTAGGGTAATTGTGTCGCGAGTTTCACTTGGACACGTTTAAACTAATTGGGTAATTTAAGGAGCCCGGCAATGCACATTTAGGTTAGGGTTCGTGTTCTTAACGTTTGAGGCTGACGGTTTGAGATGATCAAAACTGGTTGAGATCATCATGGGCAGTTGGACTTTGAGTTGAGTTGCAGTAGTAATGGGTGAGGGTTTGATTACACTGGCTTTGATGATGTGAGGGGTGCGTACTGTTTGGATTTGGGACCCCACCAGTATGCACTTACTGTGTGTCGTGTATGGCTCAGTAAGAACATGGATTAGTCCAGGGCCTTGTTCTGCAGAACATGGTTTGTAAAGCAAGCCACCAATCAACATGCAAGAAAGTAACATTCACAAAACCTCATTTCTAATTCATAATTAGCAGCAGAAACACCTTCGTTTCTCCTTTCCCACATGTGTACTCCAGCGTTTGTCATTCTGTATGAGCTGCATGAATTCTCAGAAATCTTCTGCGGGCTTGTTTTGAGCTATGGTTTCATGCTCTCTGAGTTCGTTGGTGAGTGTACGATACAGTGCATGATGGGCATGTTTCGGGTGATGCTGAAGTGTGTTTGTGACCCAGGATGGCCACTAAGTTCCTGGACCGACTGCGCCGCACGCTGTTCAAGGAGGGGGTAGCCCCGGCAGAGCTGGGCCCTCCAGAGGAATGCCCCGAGAGCTCGGAGCTGGACGATGACACGGACTGCGTCTCCTCGCGCCTGAGCGGGACACTCAGCTTCGAGGGGGAGAGGGGGCTTGAGTCGGAGGACCCGGGAGAGAATTCCGAACCCGACAGCGATTCCGACTTCCTGGGGGAGTGCACGGAGAATGGATCGGGTACTGCCTGCCCCTGCCCTTAAAAAAAAATAAAAAATTGAGCTTCGAAGCTTTACCTCTCATAGGCGTGTTGTATTGGTTGGGTTTGGAAGCTGTAGTTCCGCAGGCCTTAAGCTTAGAAATTCCCAGGGATAATTCAGACCGAATAAGACAAGGAAACAATTGAATGGTTTAAAAAAAAAAGTTTTCCAAGATCTCACAAACCTCCTGACCCAGAAGTAAATATTGCTGCTGAAGTAATTGAAAATTCCTGTTTTATTACAAGAATAATACATTTCATACACAGTAGATATTCAAGAGCTGCAGTTATTTTCACCTGTTAATCGACGTGAAGCTTGGTGATGTTACGTGACCACTGGAGGAGAGATTTGAAGAGATGTGCAGCAGTGTCTACTATATGTAAATATACACGACAGAAACATTTTAACTGTAAGAAAAAGGTGTAACGACATCGCTCTGTTTAGTATATAAGAAATAATGCTAGATCCTTCACTCAACTGAAGTGTGGATTTGGGGAGATAAAGGACTGCTTTTAGAATGCAGTATGTTGTAAGAGACTTGCTTTCAATGTTAGTAGTGACAGACACAAGTCATTCAAAATCTTTACTCCCTTTGAATGTTAGCTGAGAGGCATAGTGTATACATGACTAGATAACCTAGGTACGCTCAAAAGGTAAGATTGAACAGCACAAGTGAATAGGCTTTGAACTAATCTCATAATTACTTTATATCTTGGGTTTAACCCTAAGCAGTATTTTCTAGAACAGTATAGAGAACAATTGGGTTTCACTTCTGTTTCTGAAATGTTGTGAAAGTGTGGTGTTGCCAGTTTCCAAACTAAGAGAATTTCAGAGATGAGTTGTTTGTTTCTCTTGAATTGTAATACAGCAATACTTCTCTTAAAACTGAAGGAGTGGCTCAGAGAAAGATGCATTATGGGAATCAGTGCTTGGGTTCAATGGGGATGTGATCAGAGGAACTTCTTTTCTTCTGTAGCAGCAATACGTGAGGGCTTCGTCGAGAAACCGGTAATAGCAATTCTCGCATTTCTAGCACCTAATATTACGAAACTCCATCTTGCACAGAAAGCAGTTTTATTTTTAAATGACTGTATAGTTACTGAAGAAAACTGCTGCTATGTACAGTATCAGTACATTCAGTCTGTGCCTGCATAGATGAACCACCGTCTCCACTCTTCCAACTTGGCAGCAGAGGGACACTGATGGGAAGAGCCTACTGTACGTGTGCCAGGCTGTTACCCGGTTATACTGGAATATCAATAAGCTAAACAGGCAAGATCACAGCAGAGCTCTGCTCATGCAGTGGAGTAGCAGAACAGTTGCAAATGGCGCTGACTGTACTGTCCAGTAAACATATGTATCATGCTGGAGTCTTTTTTGGCTGAGAGCTTGCATGCTGTATCCCACTATTCCCTGTCTTTAGTACCAGTAGTATGAGAATGCACATCTACAAGCTATGCTAAACGTGGTCTAGTGGCTTCTGCCTGGCCTGTGTGCATGTTAAAAATGTCTGTCCGCCCATTTTCTAACAGCTGTTGCCAGTTCAGGGTCACAGGAGGGGCGGAGCCTGTCCAGGCTAGCAGTGGGCTCAAGGCAGGATACACCCTGGATGGGACGTCAGTCCATTGCTGTACATGTGTCTCTGGAAATAATGGCCTCTCTCTTAAAATAATGGCCAGGACAAATGGCGCTGTGGCAATTTAGCACTGAAAGAAGCGGCGCTAAGAGTGGTATTGCTGTACTGCAGTTCTAGTTAAAAACATCACCCCCTGAACTGGATAATTCCACGACATGAAGTTGTGATGGTCAACTCCCATTTCCACACTGGACTTCCTGAAACAGGTGAAAGAGTAGGTCTACAGGTTGTGACCCAGTGTCTCTGTATTGCATATTTCATAAGACTGGCACAAACGACTGACTGGTTTTTATTTCACAGATAGCAGCCCAGTGGGGCCTCAGTCACTACTGACACAGCAGCTGCAGGAGAGCTGGCGCAGGTCACAGAGCCGGTATATCCCGGAGAAGCTGGTGTTTGAAGTGACTGATGCCAGTGTGGTGCAGGAGGGGACCTCAAAGTATGTGGTGAGTGCGAATGTAGCTGTACCTGTGACAGTGCAGTGTTGTCACATGTGACCGAGCAGCGCTGATTGTGTAGTGTGTGAAGGAGGGGGAGGGGAGAGTATAAATTAATATGTAATTTTTTGTATAGACGTGATCTGATAAATGTGGGTTGTTTTGCATTAGAATGTATTATAACCTCTAGCATACTGTTACATCAGTATATTTTAAAACCTGTCTAGTCTATGTCTGTCTAGTCATGAATACTTCATTCTTCTTTTCAGCAGCGCTTTGTAATAGAAGCTGAGTCTACAATTAGAGCAGGTTGTGAACAGGAATAGTTTTTCCACTAGTGTTTAAACATTTATGCAATGTATCACAAACATCTCTCATAAAAACATATTCCTTGTGTGAAGTATAGCTAAAAGGGATATAGGAACAACTAGAAAGAATCTGGTGATGGCCGGTGCTGATTGCGGTGTTGTCACAGGCCTCTCCACAAGCCTGTGCTGTTAGTGTGCTGAGAAATTGCTTTTGAAGTGCATTGGTTATTGCTGGGGAGTTTTTGCTGAGGAGACATCGGACATGCATCCATACAAAATGTGCATTCTGAGGGTCGGCCAGAGATGCTGTGAAGCCAGGCCTTAGCTAGTTCACCCTGCAGATTACATCTGGCAGCCCACTGAAACTCAGCAGGTGTGAGCCTGGCCAGTACCTGGATGGGAGACCTCCTGGGAAAGCTGAGGCTGCTGCGGGCAGAGGTGTCAGTGGGACCAGTAGGAGGTGCTCACCCTGTGGTCGGCATGGGTCCTAATGCCCCAGTATAGGGACAGGGACACTATACTGTTAAAGAAAAGGTGCTGTCCTTTAGATGAGATGTAAAACTGACATCCTGACACGCTGTGGTTCCTGGGGTTTTTCTCAAAAAGAGTAGGGCCAAATTTCCCCCTGGTCTTTACCAGTCATGGCCTTCTAATAATCCCCATCTATGAACTGGCTTCATCACTCTGCTCTCCACCTCACTGAGAGCTGGTGTGTGGGGAGCGTACTGGATCTGCCGTTGCATCTTCCAGGTGGGGCTGCACACTGGTGGTGGTGGAGGGGATCCCCATTACCTGTGAAGCGGTTTGAGTGGAGTGTCCAGAAAAGCGCTATAGAAGTGTAAGGAATTATTACTATCCGGCCTGTTAAGCTGGTCTCCTTGTCCGTCCTCAGCTCTACACCATCCATGTGATCAGGTCGGGCACGTTCGACAAGACCCCGGCGGTCATCACCCGCCGCTACAGGGACTTCGAGCAGCTGCACCGGCGGCTGCGGCGGCGCTACTGGGGCGAAATGGAGGGCGTGTCGTTCCCGCGGAAGAAGCTGCGCAGGAACTTCGCGGCGGAGACGATTGCCAAGCGCAGCCGGGCCTTCGAGCAGTACCTGACGCACGTGCACTCCCGCGGGGAGCTACGGCAGGCCCCCGTCTTCCTCGAGTTCTTCTACCTGGGCGACCTGCTGGCCGGCCAGAGCCTGCTGCGCACCGGCCTGTACCAGGAGGCCCTGGGGTCCTTGGTGAACGCCCTGAGGCTGCAGGAGAAGCTGGGGTTCCAGCCGCAGCTGCCGCCACACAAACCCCGACAGCACGGCCACTGGCTTTTCACCCTGTCCGCCCTGGTTGCCTGCTTCCAGGAGCTGGACCAGCTGGAAGAGGCGCAGGAGTACTGCGAGCGGGCGCTGAAGGACCTGGCGCCCTCTCGGGACGCTCTCCAGCAGCAGCAGTTCCACCACCTCCTCATCCCCCTCCTGCAGGCCAACGTCAGGCTCTCGTGGAAGATCTCCAAGGACAAGCGCCAGTGGGAGGCTCTGCTGCAGGAGCTGAGGAACTCGGGGGTGGACGTGAGTAACCAGCCAAGCCTCAAAGAGTACCTGGTAAAGGAGAGCCTGGAGGACTGCGAGAGAGAAGCCAGGCCCAAGGTCAAAGGTGATGTGGCCTAGGTCATTTTTATCATCTGGACATATAAAGGGAGTAATGTTCCTGGGATTATTTTTGTGTATACATATTGCATATATTTATTATATATATTTACCTGAACAGATAGTTTGCACAAAGGAAACTGCCCTTAGGTCATTGTTTTATGGTTAGACAGGCCTTCAGATTCATTTAAGATTAAAGGTAAGCTGGGATCTGTCTCTAACGTTGCCGACTTGCTCTCTGCCCATCAGAAAAAGGGATTTTTGGCCTTTAATGAAACATAAGGGAGGAAAAATAAGGGAAAACGACTGGGGAAAGAGAACACGGACACAGTAATGCACTATTTTAAAAGATGTTGCTAATATATTCCAAATCCTGTCAGATTTCAACTTCCGCCGCTTAGTTTACTAATGACAGGTGTTTGATGCCGAGATAAAGTCCTTTGGGAAAGATCATCGTTAGAAGCTCATGTAAGCATAATACTGAAACACAGAAGAAACATTCAGGCCTAAGGATTTAATCAAATGCTTGAAACATTTATCAAACAATTCAGAAAGTTCACATTAATTGTACATTTTAGCCCTGTGGCACAGTTGTCTGCAATTTTCAATCCTTTACATTACAAGGTGGGTGGAGCTGAACGGAGGGAGGTCAGTGTTTGGCTGATCGCTGTAAGTCCGTTGTACCATGAGATTCTGGAAGGCAGGATCCTGTTCTGTAGTTGTGTACATGGCACACAGGGCAGGCAGAGCTGCCCAGAGCTTGTGCATCACTGAGCGCACTGTAGCCGCTCTGAGTGCATGCAGCACAGCCTGTCTGTCTGCCACTCCACGCGGCAAGGTGTCCTGGCTCTCTCTGCACTTGTGCGACTGTCCGCGCATCCTTTCTGCCACATCCACAGGCGTTGCTTTGCTCTGGAAGGAGAGGTCGGATCAGTGGAGCTTCAGAAGTTCACATGTAAACCTAGATCGTTGCTTCTGGAGCAGCACGTATTGAAATCATACCTTCTGTCGCCTCTGTTCTATATAACTCCTAGTCGGGGCCTCGGTATAGTCTTATTTATATGGTTTTAAATCCCTCTTGAATTACCTCCTTGCTGAAACTGTCAGCTCCAACAGCAGAATCCAGACTTCTGCAGCTTGCTGTGTTTTTCTTCTTCTTTGCATTTCCCATGTTACTTTCTTACTCCAATCCCTCCGTTTGGCTCCATATTGTTCCAGTATGTGTATCCGTTTCAAACCCTTGTCCTTACGTAGCGGTCCGCAGCACTGTGCTCGTACCCATCTTCAGACGTTCTCTCTGCTCTCTCACCAGGGCCCAGAGCCCTTCAGTCTCCACCCTTCTCTGCGATGGAGTGAACTACCTCCAGAAACAGGTCCTGCTCAGTTCATAATCGCCATTCAGTGTCTTCCTGTGATCTCTGAGCTCTCATCTACATTTGTCAGTGTGTCCTGGACTCTCCAGCTGGTGGTTTGATCTGCTTCTTGCTCACTGCATTTCCAGCTTATTTTCGGCCTTATTGTTTGTTCACTTGTACGTACATGACTGTTACTCATCTAATGTAAATGTCTTATGTATTGTAAGTTGCCCTGGATAAAGGCATTAGCTGCATAATTATTAACATAATTTGGTGTGCTCTGAGTTCTACAATGCCTGCAAATAATCTTCAATAATCTTCAATAATCTAATAATCTTGGCTACATTTCTTTTTGCAACAGTCTTTCTTTGGTGTTCTGCTGTTTAGAGGGTTAATACGTAGTTCTGGCAGTTTCCATGCATAGATCTTACCAGCCTCTGGATGGGCTGCTGTTGACATAGGTTTGCCAGTTACAGTTTCTTCCTGCTGACAGCGTTGATCCCACCGATGTTCTGTAGTACTCAGGTCAGGAGGAGAAGATGGTGTGTGCCTGCCATGAACACTTGCTTCAAGTGTGTACATTTACCTGCCCGATTGTTTATCCATTTCAAATGAGAAATTTGAGAAAAGTCTCAGTGGAATTTTATTGTATCAAAGAAGGGGAAATGCAGTAATTTTTGTTTAGTGCACAGATTAAGATTCCGTCTTGGCAGCTGATGGTTAAGCTATTACCAATCCAGATGACCTACAGAGCAGCATCAAGGTGCACTAGACTTAGCTCAGGTTTTTGTGCAGACTTACAACTGACATATTTCATACTGAATATGGATTCTAAAGTATGTTGACACTCTTGTTCTTGTGCACAGTATTGGATTAAGACAGATTCATTTTTATGCACTAGTGACCAATAACTTTTCAAGGGAATACTTTCTGTAAGAAAAAGTGTGATTGTATTGACCACTTAGAACGTCCTAATTTGTATTGAGTTGTGCTGTTTATATGGAGAGATTAGTATTTACAGATGTGGGCACTGTGTTCACTTTGAATAATTTACCCATTTGTACCAGTGGTTTCAGAGACCATGATTAATGCTGATTTTAGACTACTTAATGTTATTTTAGGTGAACGAGTCTTGAATGGTTTATTTTGGTTTATGGGCCCAGTTCTGTTCATCAATTTTTATTAACATAGACTTTCAATATAGTCATATAAATGCAGGTTTTATGGCTATAATGAATATTATGTTCTAATTATTTCCCAAACCTATGAACTAAGAAATTAAGGGATGTATTTTTTTTTGCCTTGCAGCTGTCCTTACATTTACTGCCTCTCTATGTATTTAATTTGTTAAAGGGAACTAAAATCTCCAGATGAGAAGTGTTTTTTTTTTATTTAAGATTTAATCTAAACCTGTTAAAACATTATACACACATAAGTGACACATTACACACAGAAGCGAAGGGATTTTCTTAAACACTTATCCAAGTTTAGAGGAGATAACTTATTGCTTTTTTAAATCCACGTGTTCCTTTTATCTCCTTGGATTTGGCACATGCAACCACTATGCAGAAAATGGAAGTTAATGTACTTTGTGGGTATGCTTTTTGAATACATTTAATGTCACACCCGGCTTATGCAGTCTTGATGCACATGTAAACCACATTAGGATACTCTTCGTGGTTTGAAGGTTATGGGAATGGAAATGTTACTCTCTTATGGGTTGGCGCTGAGTATTTTTGTTAAACATAATTTGGTCCCCCAACCTTTTGCCAGCCTCTCATCAAGACATCAATCAGAGTCATTAAAGGTGTTCCATTTTGTTACTTTAATAATTTCAGTTAGTCATCCAATTACCCTAATGTACTGTACACAGAGAACATAAACAACTCCAGGAATGTGGCCTTTATATCCTTGTGAATATCTGCTGTGTACAGGCTAGTTACGTGGATAATGTGTACTGTGTTTCTGTGCATTGCTTTTACATATTACGGTATATTACACAAATCATTTCAATGTAATTTCATTGTTACGCAAACCAAAAATACATTTCCATGATCACTGAATATTAGGAGGTATAGATTTGTAATTGTAGTGTTGAGACATTGTTTCCTAAGGCTAAAAGCATTTCATTGGTGAATTATTTTAATTTCACAGGAGTGAGTACCTGTTTTTAGGCCAAGTTTGCAAGTTATCTGTGCTTTGCAAGCTACAGTGTCTGTACTGATCCAATATCCCTTTCATCCGGAAAAAATGTCCCAATAACGTACCTTTTTTTAAGGCAGTGTTTCACAGTCCTGGTTCTTGACTTATGGTTCTTTAGAAGTTATTTCATTAGAATATAAATATTTGGCATACAGTAATGGGCTCTACCATTTCAACTGATTTTAGCTGTTATTTGTACTTGGATCTTAATTTTATTAATGACTTTTAAGTGTTGTATTTCCAAAAAAATGTACCCAATGTATTGTTCTGCTTGGTTTAAAATGGTTATTCCTGGTTTTGGAATAATTTCTAATTGGTTTTCAATTAATAATGTGCAGAAACAAGCAGGAATGACGTTGTATTAAACATTTCCATAACAAGCTATCTTTCAGATGCATTGCTCTTTGTTCAATCCCGCCAGGTCCTCTTAAAAATACCTTTGATTTGGAGATGTGAAAACTAGCATGTGACATTGGGTTCATGCTCATGCAGCCAGGTTGATAGGGAAACTCACTAACCTCTAAATGTGAGCTGTATCTTTACATTCCCACTATTGGGAGTGTACTTTCATTTAACATTGAGCCCTTAAACTTGATTTTGTTAAAATCTCTAGAAATATATCTTCTAAAAGTGCAAATCTTTGCACGTCCATTGTTTGCTTCCAACGGCAGCCCAACTTTAAAATAATGCATCCGACACCAATTACTAGAATTTGAATGTGGATTGTTTTCCACATTAAGAACCTGGTGCTGAGATCAGTCTATAGTCTTGTATTCTACAATTCATAGACCCAAAAATCAACAAGCTGTCAATTTAGCAAAGTAATGTGAATGGTCTATTAAAAAAAGGGAAAATGTATTATCTTTAGAACTAATAAAGTTTGAGGGCTTAAATCAAAATAGGGAAAAGTATATATATATTCAATGCTGAAGGCACATTTTAGTTTTCTTTGTTTTTTCATGGTTTTGAAATGTGTTGTCAAAACTGATTTTTAACCAATAAAAATGTATTGCACTACATAATTAGTGATTTAGAACCGTTTTCTTGAAAATAAATAAAAGCTGAACTGCAGACCTTTTGGAGATGGGAATGACAATGCGAGCTTTTCTGGATGTTGTTCAAAAATTAATACTCAGAATAGTATTATGAAGTAAATGGGTTTACAGATTCCACTATAAAACATAACTATTGCTTGCCAACACAGATGATGAGTAAGTTCTGCTGAGGCTCACTTTTATAGCAAGGCCATTTATCTTTCCACATGACATCTTGTTAGAATCTGGTATCGATATGTTACTTTCAAGTTACATCAACAAGCATTTGTAACAAGATGGTAGATCTTCTGTCGCTGTGTGCAGTTAACCTTTGGGAATCTTACAATTATTAAAATACTTAGCAACTGCTGTACTATTAACTTTTTAAAAGCAGCAGCCTATTTCCCAAAAGCTTTTACTGTAGCTGGACATTTTTTCTTGGGTAGTTTGCAGCTTCAGATCAATACACTTTTAAAAGTAGCTTCACCAACACTGAAAACATGTCAGTTCAAAGAGGAGTTTTATTATTAGAATGACATTCACATCTTGATCATTTCATCAATCCCTGAACAAAAGTGCTTAAGGTAAATAAAAATACAAACAACATTTGACAAATAATAATATATATCCATATACAGATACAGAGCGTTTATTATATACTATATAAATTTATGGACATACGAATGCAGTGTAAAAATAAGGTTTGTAAGGATACTGTGTCACTTGTGTTAAAACTTTTTGTACTGTATGTTATGACTGACTGTTAAAACATCCTGAAGTGGTTAGTCTAGTCTTTTTAACGGATTGATGTGGAACAGGTGAAATCTGCTCATGTGTAGAAACATTTAATGCAGCATCCACAGAATGTGTAAATGGCAACTGCTTTTAAGTTCTTAACTTTCACAATTGATCTTTTCTAAAATTTTATCAAAGACATTCCACTTTTTTGTGTGTATACAGCCGTTTCATATTTACTGTAAACGGCAACAATCTATGCTGTGCAATTCTGGTATGTAGTGTAAGCACTGTGGACTCTGGCTTTTAAACTATGATACTGTATTTACCCCTCTTATCATGCCAGCAATCGGACAGAAAAATGCATTATTAACTAGAGTGTGATGTTTCTTGAAAAGAGCAGGAATGCAAAAATTACATTGTGTTGCAGCTGGTACATCCTTTTTTTTCTCCCCATAGCTTGAGCTTTTAAAATATTTTAATGACTAATTGTTCTAATTCTATTAGAGGAATGCCTAAGAAGCGTTTAATGGTTAGATTAATGAGTGCCCATCCCAAACCTCTGGAGGTTTATGAGTATTATAGAATAATGATCCTAGCATTATAATATTGCATGGAATTTAAGTAAAAATATTCCAGTGAAGAACTACATTTTCAACATTCTAAGATTCATAAATGTAGCATCTATAACCCTATGATTCATATTGCAGGCCTGTGTTGGATAGTAAAAAATATACATCCATTACATTTGAACAGTTTGATCAAACAACACTTTTTTGTAAGATGTGTAAAGAAACTGTCCTTGCACTAAAAAAGGAAGAAAGCCCCATCAGCATCTTTTAAGACCTGTATGCCATGGTTCTCACAACATTGGTAGTTTGTGTTTTAGGAAAGAACTCGCACAGTAGGAGTATTAGCTAGACTTCATTGCCCATGAGCAGAATAAACAGGTTTAACACATCTAACTTCAGACTATTAAGCATTCTCCACTATGCTCTTCAATTTTGTAAACTATGATTTCTTATTTTTAATTTTCATGTACTGCATGTCCCTTGAGAACTTTCTCTAAATTAATGTTTATAAATATATATATATAACACGTCTGTGGGAGAATGATACCACATCACTCCTGCAGATTACCAGACATTGGTAAGTTCTATGCCACAGTGCATACAGTACAGGCCGCCCATAATGGCTAAGTACCTTACTAAGTGACTTAAGCCCATTACTTTATAAATTATAGTTTAATTTACTTTTCCTCCCCAGAGTTTTGCTTTTGCCTAAGAGGAGGGCTATTATAGCTTTAAAAAAAAAAAGATGACAAGCAAGGATGATATTTCAGGATTAGCGATGCAAATGTCATTTTCAACTCGAAAGTTAGATTTCAAATTTAGAACGTTTGTTTTAAAACGTTGCGTAAGGAATGTACTTATTCAAGCGTCCAAGAGGTGGCAGTATAATCTGAGAAGTTTTTTGCTGATGAGTTGCTGCAGTGATTCTGTACAATTAGGTAGGTACAATTACCCAATTTTCCATCGTTTCCATGCCTCTTGAATAACTATCTTTTAGGTATCCAAAATGGCATGTGTACAGCCAAGCCATTTCCTCTCTGCTTAAAAGTTGATCGCCGCAAATTGCCTCCGGCGGTGGTCAGACTCACGCAGCGATCTCAGAGTTCATTCTGCCTTCCATCTCCGCAGTGCTTCCGGTTAAGCCTGCTGCCTTCAAAAGCTCAGGAATGCTTCCTTCCACAGTGCGCCTCCTACAGCTTACTGTGAGTGCCCACCGCTTTGACTCGGAATACGCCCTCCTGCGCACAGGAAGCTGCCAGGACCCCATCTCGCCTCCACAGCCGGCCGTGCACCAGCCCCCTGCTCCCACCTGCACGACAGCGGCGCCACAGCCATCAGCACCAGGAGACAAACCGTCACTCACGGAGACCTGTGGCTTCCAGGCCTTCTGCTGTGCAAATAAACCCTCAGCCAGGAAAACCCATTTCACAACAAACACGTGATACCAGACACAACATACTCAGACGGTCCGCGCATCCAGCTTGCAGAGCCAGGAAACGAAAAGGCCCAGCTCAAATAGATGATCTTAGGAGCTACAACACTCAAGAGGAGGAAGGAAAACCTGTGGCACTTCTAAGAAGGAGATCTAGCAACCTTGAGAAACTTCAGCAACTCTTGGGTGGGTAAAGTGCTTTTGTTTGTACTTCTGCACTTCTTTCAAAGACCTAAAAAACAAGCGTCATTCAAACCGGGCAAAAGCCTGTTTACTCAAAGGCAACAGTAATTCGCAGAGGTTAAAGGCCTCACCTGCCCAGGGGCTCTCGCACTCGTACAGCATCCACTCGTCGGCGCGGAAGGGGTTGTGAAACCACATGGCGTGGTCCAGGGAGGCGGAGAAGCGGACCCTCTGGTTTGGGTAGGGCAGCAGCGCTGTGCCCAGGAAGGAGTAATCTGACACATCTGAATGTAATCTGAAGTGCAGCTTCATGTCATCCTCGCCTGAAACAGCAGCAGAGTTCGACAGGCATTACTCTTATTACTCTAGATCGAAACCGCAAAGGACAGGGGAACCTACACACCACACGGACAGCTGGCTGACAAAAATAAAGGTGTCGAGAATTTCCCTCCATTAGCACAATGCTGAAATCCACTTGTAGTAAAAATGAACATCAGAATCTTATGTGCAACAGATTTGTTGGACTATCAACTCAGCTTATCCAAGCATTTCATTTTTAAAGGTTTGTTTTATTCAAGGATTCCTGTTCTTCTGAAAAGCTCCAGTTCATTAAAATGCATGTGATAGATCATCACCTGTTATGCGTAATTGCTGAAAATGTGTTTCAGGCATTTTGCAGTCCTTACCAATATATCCTCGTGCTCGAACCCAGAAGAGGTTTTTTGGCTCCATTGCAACTCGGTGAAAGACATCAGGAGGGTTCACTGGCTTGATCTCAATCGGCACTTCCTCAGCCAGAAAGTTATTAAGGCCCTGCTTGGACCTTTCTGCCAGATTTGGATCACTGAAAGTTAAAAATCATTAAAATATATCTATAGAGTTGAAGAAACAAGTATTCATATCCCATTTCCTAAAAGAGTTAATTCATATGAGATCCTAACCACAACTTGCCAGGATGAATGAGTGTCTTGTGAGGTGAAATATTACCATCACGAATGTATAGCTGTACAAACACTGTTATGTTAATAAAAGCTCAACTTTTTTGATCATGGAGGGCACCATTAATGGTCTATGACTCTGGAAACATGCAGAGTATTGGTGCTTAAGAGAAATAATTGTTCAACAAAATCTGAGAGGGTGCAGTTCTCTGTAGCACCACCTGTTGCTTAATGCAAAGTAGTAGCTCACAGTAGGGACAAATCAAGCCTGTAGGGGTGTCACCCTGGTGTCCTGGCCAAATTATGTCCTCCTAATAATCTAATAATCCCCATCTCTTCACTGAGAGCTGGTGTGTGGTGATAGCATACTGGTGCAGTATGGCTGCCGTCACATCATCCAGGTGCGACTGCACAGTGGTGGTGGTTTAGGGGAGTCCCCATTACCTGTGAAGCACTTTGAGTGGAGTCTCCAGAAAAGCACTACTGTATATGAGCGTAAGGAATTGTTTTTTATTACTACTTTGGAGTGTCGGTACTCAGGCGTACCAAGAAGCAGATGTGAGCTATCTGAATCCATCACAGTTCATGTGCTTGATCATGCTTGTGTCTGATCGTGACAGACACGCGATGCACTCCAAATTGCTCGAGTTTGGAGAATCCGTGCGCTTCTTGCCACGCCTGCTTGTGCTCATTCTTTACAGAGGCATGCCTCCACCACGACCGAGGGGGGGGCAGAGTCCGCGAGTACCTCAGGTATTTCTGAGCGAGCTCCTCGGCAGTCAGCAGTTCTTCTGGCGGAGGTACAGCAGGCATAGTGAACTGATGCTGCACAGGACTTGGCTGGAACATCTGGAACGAGGCCTGAAAGATGAGAATGGGCTTTCCATGCTGGATGGCCTTCACAGACCGCACAGAGAAGCTCCGCCCGTCCCGCGTCCTGTCCACCTGATACAGCACTGGCAGCTTCGGGTCTCCTGTGAACACAAGGGCAACAGGGAACGTTCGGGTAAGTGGGTTGTGCTCCATGGTGTGCCACAAACCCCACCTGCAGGCAAACACATTCATTTCATTCTGGAATGTATTTCACTTGCAATACAATGGCTTAGCATTCCTCCAAGGAGGAGGGGGAGGAGGTAAAATATAGAGAAAAGGTCTGCTTTTTGTGTACCGTATTACTGCTGTAAGCAACACAGAAACAGGAAAACTTCAGGTGCAAGAATATTCCCATTTTAGCTCTAAAGCTGTGGTACTTCACCTGTCTCGGGGTGCCTGAAACCCACATTTTTACGGCGAACAGGAGTACCTGCAAAGTGCCCAGGTGCACAGATGTGGGTTGTGGCATTCAGCTGTGACTGTGCGCTATAGCCAACAGCAGAAGGCTAACAGTGGTTCTGCCAGGCTGCCAAGGTCTTTTGGCAAAGTACTGTGCTCCCCTATGGAGCTGTTACTATTTTGGTTTTTTAAATAAGATTTTTTTCCCATTATCTGGAATGCAACACGTTTTTACTATGATAAGCAACTTTATAATGATCATAGTAGTTGAGGTTTATTGCAGTTCCCTGCAATAAACGCAGTTACACAATACACACTTGGAAAATGTTCTGACTATCCAGCTAGCTTCAAGGTCAGCAGAACTAGTTATTGAAAGCAAAGCACCAGATGCATCCCAACAGAACTCTTACCTGCTCGTACGAAGTAGCAGTGGAGGGAATGGGCAAAGACGTTCTCGTTAACCGACTTGGCCGCTGCTACCAGCGCCTGTCCAATAATCTGACCCCCAAAAAGCCGCTGGGTCCGGGGCACCCAATGGTGTTCCCCCCTGAGGAAAACAGGACGTTGACATAAGACGCCAACGACAACAGCAATTATACGTGCGGTAAAATGTAATCATTGAATGCATAGGAAAGCAGAGTAAACTAGAGTTCAATCTTTGACCGTAACATCGAGTTTGCTTATTCGGTAAACTTCCCACGTAAACAAACATTTTTAGGACCGGTCTAACTTTCTGGAGCGAGAACGGTAACCAGTGTCGATGCTCGGCTACTGCACCTGTACAGGTCTGAATCGAGTTTCTCCAGGTTCAAAACACTTGTGACTAAGACGCTGCGGAGGTCCCGCTTCTCATCGCGGTGGTCACCCTTCCTGTTGTCTTCGAGATCGCTCCCTGTAACAGATGCGCCCTGCGCAGGCGAGGACACGACGGAGCTGTTTCGTCTCCCTTCCTCACTGCCCTCACTCCGCTCAGCCGGAGCCATATTGACACACAGCCGGTATCGCATGGGTCACGTGCAGACGCGAACGTCACTGCTTCCGATGGTCACGTGCCCCGAGACGTTGCGCTCAGATTCATTTCATTGCAAACCGCGTTAGTTGCTGCTGCCTCCATAACATTGAAAGGTTTTTCCAGTGTTAATTGTATTCTAGCAACATAGCACATTAAAAATAAGATGCCAGTTACAGGGGGGTATAAATCCAACTCTCCGCGTTGACTGCCTCAAAGGAAATAAAAATCAGACTGGCGAAAAATAGTATTAGTTTATCTTGAGTTATATTTTATTCACTGTTACATTGCACCGCGAAAATTCAGCCCATAGTGGTTTAAGCAGTTAATCCAAGACTTCCTGTATATTCGTGGATTTATCTGAACATTCTATTCCGAGATAGATCTGAGAGATCTAGAGAGGATCATCTGTATGGTATCAGAATTCTAATAAGATAGAAAGAGGAAAAGGACGTTTTATTAAACTTGTCAGTATTCTGACAACGGCTATAAACCATAAGAACTGCACATACGAATGTCTTTTTTTTATTTTAACAAAAGATAAGGTGACACGTAAAAAATACATCTTAAAGGCTACAAGCATCTGAGATAATGCATGTATTTAGATTGATAACTGCTTCAAGATAGAAACTCCTGATGAAGAGGACTGAAATTATCTCACGTGTCTCAACCCCATCCCTGTGCTCTTTCCACAAGCCTTCCTATTTGTGAGTGGAGAATAGTTCAAAGTTATCACATTTAAATCAAATGATGTCAAGTTCAAATAATGCAATACACTTCTAGGACCTCATTAAGAATACTGTGTCCAATTTCGTTAAGCACATTACAGAAGGATATTGTTGTACTACTCTGGTATCAGTCCACTGAAGTTCAACTAAGTACAAACCCGCTCTTAGTATATATTATGCTACTTTAATGAAGCATTACATTTGCTGTAGACCCTTGCGTAAGATTTAGTGCGATGAAATTGACTATATTCCTTGATTTAACATGAATCGTCGATTAATTATGGTTGTTGCAGCAACAAATTATTCTCATAGACAAAAGTTCACATCCGTAATTAAATCATACAATACGTTAACAAAGTTTTATATCGTAAATATTTAATTAAATAGCAACGCTATGTATAACTTCAAAACATGCTGTTACATTCAGGTGACACTGAGCGTATCTAAATGCAACACAAAATGAATAATATTGGAGATGTTTCAATTCAAAATTCCATAGGTCGTGAATACATTGCATGCTCTCTGTCCCTTCACTTTACAAATTTGCACGAACCCTTCAAATCCCATCGAAACTCTCCAATCTGTGTTGTAAAGCAAGCTGCGCACAAAGAAGCGGATAGGCGCCGGGACCCTGAAGGCAGACTCTCTCTATCCCTCCTTCTCGCTCTCCCTCTCCCGCTTAAGTCCTCTCTCAACTGGAGAAATCCCAGGGATTGAAGCGAAGTGGAGGAAGAAATGAAGGCTTCGGAGATGTACGTCTTCGTCGTAGTTCTGCTCGCTTTTTGCGAATGGACGACGGCGACTCCCGCTGCAGGAAGGAATTCTACAGGTGAGCGTTTTTTTGGTGTATTCGTTTCGTTTGGGAGATATAACATCCCAGTGAACTGGGCAAACACTTTATAACATGGTGTTCTTCATTGCTTTATGATATTGCTTTTAGTTAATCGGTATTCTTAACATATTAGAACTTTTGTGTGACAGAAAGAAAGGGAAAGAAAAAACACTGAAGTAAATATTAACATTGAAACTATGTTTAAGTAGCGACAATATTCAATGCAAGTGTATGTCCTCTGATTTTTTCGCCGTTTCGGTTGTTGGTCTTAGTGCTTAGGTTTGGCAACAAGCACGAAAGCACGAAATCTGGCCCGCTGACCAAACCTCAGAAATTTGAAAGTTTAATTGAATCGCCATGTCTGAGAAATAAACAGAGCTCGCTCTTCACCGAGTGCCCACAACTCGAACATGTAGTGATTAGGAACAAGTAATTGGTTTATTCCGTGCTGGAAAGAGAAGAAAGGAAACACAACGTTTCGGCTGTGGAGCCTTCTTCTTCACCCGATTACTTCCTCGCCCGAAGAAGGCTCCACAGCCGAAACGTTGTGTTTCCTTTCTTCTCTTTTCAGCCGGGAATAAACCGATTACTTGTTCCTTTGCAGCCTACGCATGCTGACGGATGATTTTAGTCTGTCAGAATAGTACATTTCTTTAAGCCTGGGTATGTTTTTTGGTTGCTGTAGACAGATCGCTGAGCAACAATATATTTTTATATAGCAGTGAACAAACCTTTACACCGTATTCTACATGAAGTCTTACTGCATTGTAATATTTTAACATAAAATCAATTGATTGAAATTCTACGCCTTTAACTATACCCATATCGGAACTGTTATCGCTGTTATTGCTCGGCCACGTTATAAATAATGTCAACATAAGCTAAGTCTGTTTCTTTATAAAACGAAATCTGAAATGAGAAAGCATTAATACTGTAATAAGCATCACATGGACTCCTGTTATTAATAAAGCATACTTTTCTGTACGGGACGCTAGTCAACATTCCCTCGTAAACATCACGGCCACTTGTGTGCTTCACAGGAATATCCTCAGAGTTGGTAAAATGACCGGTTACAAAGCAGCATCTTACTGCACTGATATAGATGGGTTTACAGATAACAGATGTTTAACGTGTAATTGGCTGTTGTGTAGCCTTCGTTGCAAAATCGCAAAATCTGTTCCGTACGCTGTGGCAGTTTATTTGATTTTAGCTCTCCTCAGTTGCGATACTGATCTATTGTGTAGCAGAGTGAAGCCGGCGAACCGGCTGCTTGATTGTGCTGTGCAGGAGGGACTGCTGACAGCTTTGCCTTCCGCCCTACAGTGGTCAAGCCGGGGCACTGCCCTCGCCGGCTGCAGGTCTTGCCCTCGAAGCGGGCGTGCGAGTGTGACGAGGACTGCCCCGGGGACCACAAGTGCTGCGTCTTCGACTGCGGGGCGGTGTGTGTCCCGCCCGCTTTCAGTAAGGGCTTTTCCTTCGCGCACACACGCCGGGGACACCGGGGGGGGACGAGTTTAATTCTTCGCGAGTGTTTCTTTGAACCATTTGTGAAGAACAACAACAAAAAATATGCTTGCTTTTGCCTATTTTTTTGGTGTTTTTTTGTTTTCGTGTCGCTTTCCCATCTCCGTGTCCTGCCTCCAAAAATACAGTGCCATCCACAAGCCCTGGCCTGAATCTTCCTTTGTTCTTTTTGAAGCCAAGCCGGGAATCTGCCCTCGGAGGAGGCGAGGCTCTGGGATGTGTGCGGAATTCTGCGTTAACGACAGCGACTGCACCGGCGACGAGAAATGCTGCAGTAACGGGTGTGGGCATGAATGCACAGCCCCATACACAGGTAGCGACTTCGGGCGATGGGGATGATTTATGGTTTGTTGGTTTGATTTCGAATCCAACCACTGGGCTGTTGTGGGTTACAACGAAATCTTCTTTGCCCATTGCTTTACAAAAACGGCGACAGTCATTTTGCAAAAACAACAACAACAACAACAACAACAACAGCAACAGCAACAACAAATCCTCACACCGACCCCTGTAATAAAATGAATTGAAGTTCACCGCAGGCTGCCCGTAAGGGATCACATTTTAAAGGCATGTTTTAGTATTGCAAAGGAACAAGTAATAGGTTTATTCCATGCTGGAAAAAAAAAGAAGAAATAAAACAACGTTTCGGCCGTGGAGCCTTCTTCAGGTGTGAAGGCTCCACGGCCGAAACGTTGCGTTTTCTTTCTTCTTTTTTTTTCAGCATGGAATAAACCTTTTACTTGTTCCTTTGCAGCCTACGCATGCTGATGCAGCTACCCACCTGAACTAATGTTTTAGTATTCGGCTTTAAAACGTGTACTTCCCATCTCGGTCCAGACGCCTGCCTGACGTTCAACTAAAGCGAATATTTCTCTACCGAATGACTTCAATCTGTGCGAACAGATGTTGGAAAGCGCTGGTTTCGCGATGTCGTCGCCTGGTGCCTTGCTGGCGCTGTAACCCTCCTCCCCTCCTTCCGTTGTCTCTGCAGTGAAGCCGGGCCGGTGCACACGCCCCAAGGGGACCCCCATGTGCGCCGAGTTCTGTTACCATGACGGCCAGTGTCCCGCGGAACAGAAGTGTTGCCGGACCACCTGCGGCCATGCCTGCAGTGAGCCCTGCTGACGAGGGACGGAGACAGCCTGGACACAGGCTGCTTGTTATACTTGAACCCTCGGGGTTTTTTTTTTCCCAGTACGACACAATATTCCTTCCATGTGTGCAATCTCTTTTTGTTCTTTTTGGTGCCAGAGTATGTTTTTGTTTTTGTATCCACTCCAATAAAACGGCCTTGTTAGCCTTAAGTACCGTTCTGCTTCTGATTTTGCGTGCGTGAACACACACGCTGCCCGTCGATCCCCTTTTTTAACCTCTTCATCCAATTCAGGCACACTCGCACCTAGAATCCAATTAAAAGGGGAGCAGCCAGAGGAAACCCACACAAATGCAGGAAGAACATGCAAACTCCACACAGCAGGTCCACAGCCCAGGTCCAGAATTGAACCCAGGACCCCAGTTCTGTGAGGGAGCAATGCTCACATGCTGTCTGATCACTTTCGTACTCAAAACGTCACCCTTGCACACTCTGACTGGTGGGGCTTTAGGGGTATCAAAGGAAGTAGCTCCCCAGCTTTCTCCACCCACACAAAGCCCAAGTGTTTTCTTAAGTGTCTAGACCCCAGCTCAGCGCCATATTTGCAAGCATTCCCAGCCGTGAGTGGCGAAGTTGGCAGAACTTTGCAAGTTGGAGTCTTGGAATGCAAAATGTTTTTTTTTCCCCCACACTGGGACTCCAAAGACACGCTGTAAACTCAAAACTCACAACTCACGATGAATAAAGCCTCTGTCTGCAAGAATCCCTTAGTACCTGGCAGTAGGAAAGCTCAGCTGGTTTTGGTCAAAAAGAGCTCCTTTCTACATAGAGGGTTGGCATGGAGAGAGGAAAGGCAAACAAGAACTACTGCAAACAGTATTAAAATAAATTGTGTTTAGGCCATGAAGCACATGGTCTGGGACATGGAAACAGGCCCCCAGTGTGTCTAGTATTGACTGATAAAGTGCCTATAGATTATTTGACAGAATCAGAATGAATGTGCAATGAATTTAATACATGAAAATAAAAATCACGGTTCACCAGCAGGATCAGCCGTTTATTCTAGCAGGAGTCGAGCGGCACACTACAGCCAGGAACTGAGCAGGTTGTGGTAGGGAGGGAGGAGGGGGAAGGGTTCCCTCCCAGTGTGGCTGTACTCAGTTAGGGTCACGGCATTGTCAGACAGTGCCGTCACACCAGACGGCTCAGCCAAATACTTTCTTTCCTACGTTACACGCACCGCATTCTTCATCTCTCAGGGGTTCGAAAGCAGGCTAAATTGCTCGTTTCAGCTGCTGCACACGAGGCACACACTTCTCTCTTCACGCAGCGCACCAACTTTAAAGTGACACCTGCTAATGAGAACAGCCATCTTTCTTTTCCCCATCTGTTAAACAAAAAAAAAAATCATGCGCATCTGTCATGACAAAGTCCTGCTTCTAATGAGGGACCGATATGCAGAAATATGTCAGCAACAACCAGTTCTCAATTAACGGGATCATTTAAACAAAAAAATACCTCAGCGGAGGCACTCATGCTAAAAAAATGTCAACATAAAAACCACATCAGTGATACTACTAGGAAAAATGTAAGATGCCCCATATCTTTGCTTATTAAAAACAGATCATTTTCCCTCAAGAATAAATAAGTCAGCCACCCTTCCCCTTTATTGTTAATTCCAGATACCTAACATGACAGTAAACAAACTATAAGCCAACAAAGTCACAAAACAATCACAAGCAAGGATTCACAGTTGGGTGAAAAAGTCCTTTTGTCCACAGTTTTAACAGACAGGGAGGCAAATGCTCTTTTAGAACGAACTGGACGAAATCACAACAGCTGCCCTTCCTAGCCTTCCTTGTTTACTAGCCTTAGTGCTATTACAGGTGCAGTTCGTGACAGCTCAGGGACAGTCAATCAGTGACTGTCCTTCTCCCATCTCACAGTCCAAGTCACGATCCACATCATCATATCCATTATATCTGAAGAATTCCTGGGTTCTCTTCGGCGTTGGTCAGCACTTCAAAATGACCTTGAAACCCATTTACAGAATGACAAGAATTACTGACGACTGCACAATATTGCCTTGTCTGTCAAATACACTCTCCGTCTCGCATTCCTCTTTCAAATGAAAATGCACAACGGCTTAGTAAATCGACGTTTTTATTCCCAAAGTTTCTAAAATTACAGGCTCCGTTTTCAGCCTGGTTTAAATTAGTGCCTTCTTTTCTGTTCGCTTTTCTTTCACAGCGAAAGAATGACAGCAGCAGTCGGCTCGGAGGGTTCGGCACTAATTACACAGCAGTGCTCGCAGACGTACAGGAATTTCCTTCAGTGACTATTTTTGTTTTCACAGTGCAGCAACAAAAAGGCTGCTTTCCCCCCCTCTCTGTCTCCTGTAGTTAAAATCCAGAGTAACGAGCCCAGCTTTCTGGAAGAGGAGAGGAAAAAAACTCCACTTCCTCAGGGCCAAAACAGAAAGACCATAAAGCTGAGCCAATTCCTAGTGACTAACACCAGTACTTTTGAAGATATTATACAGGAATTTTGACCTTTTCTTTCTCTAAAGATGTAATAAAAAAGATAAATTGGAGGGAAGGATTTCTGGCATGTTCTTTATGCTAGTAAAAACAGCGTCTTTCAGACAGCTGCTGAAATATGCTGTCATAAAAGAGGTAAATTTGTGAAAAAGTCTCACTCATCCAATTTACATCGTTTTTCATAACACAAGAATTTTAGATTCAGTGCATAACATCCCCAAACCAAGAATGTAACATTCCTCTTCTTCCAACATTCCTGACAGGGCAGTTTTTGTTTCAGAGGAATTATTCCCCCCTGGGACCGTGATTAGTTCTTCAAACCCTCACTCAGATCTCCAGAGTGGCACGCCGTCCGGACTGAATGGAACTGGCGCCCCTAGGCCACCCCCTCTTACAACAGGGGTACCCCTCTCAGTCTGCGGATGGCGTTGGCCAGTCGCTTGGCCAGCCCCCCGCTGGGCTCTTCCACTTGGAAGCTGCGGGTCAGCAGATTGTACAGGGAGCCGTAGCCCACGGCGACCACGGTGCAGGTCAGGCAGATGACATTGTAGGGCATGCTGAAGTCTGGGGTGGGCAGGTTCACCAGCAGGGGCTCGGTGTACACCCGTACGAAGTAGCTCGATTCCTCCATGCACGGGAAGCTGGAGAAGGGGCAAAGACAAGTGTCAGCCAGCTTGGCACGGCCCAGTGCCGAGGAAGCTGTTGCCTGGCTGCCCTCAATATAATCCACCATACTGCTAACAAAACCTCTCCCGTTTTAAACCCGTTTCTGTGGGCTCAGCCAGTGAGGAGGGTGTCTATAGCAAATTATAACAAACCTTAAGCTCCTCCATCATCATTCACTTCCTTTTTTACACTAAAGAAGCAGAACCAAAAATGAAAAAATGACAGTGAGAAACGACTCGAGTAGTTTCTTGATCAGGTCTGGTCATTTGGGTTTTGCAGAAAAGAGAGAATACAACCTTCCTTGCGAAGCATAGATGTTGAAAATGTCAGCAGCCATCAGCATAAAGAATCAGTTATCCATGATTTTTACCATACCTTGTAAACTTTGTAACGCAAGAGGTTAAAATACTTTTGAATCCCCTCAGGATTTAAACCTCTAAGTACAAGATGCATACATTTTCAGTCACAAGTGTGTCGGATTGAATCTCATAACTGGATAGATCTTTAGAAAGGTCATCACATTACTGCTCATCGCAGATACCACTTTGTTATGAGGGAATGTCACTCGCTGTTCTGAGTGACAGTTAGAAAGTACGCCTGTTATAATCTCACAGTGTTGCTACAATGCCACTGTGAACATATCTAAAAGCCGTGTTAATCGCTATGACGACGTCGCTGTAACCTCTTCCCGGAGCGCACAAGCGCCCTTAGGCATCAGCCTCTATACTCACAAGCTGGTGAAAAGGGGGCGGTCCTTCGTCCTGTTGGTGTCCATGGCAACGACACTTGGCACAAGGGCACTAAGAACAGATGAACTAGAACACAAGAGAAAGGATCCGTCAGTACAATTACTGTCCCGAGAAAGAAGATGGAGTCGACTCTGCGCAGACTTGTTTTATGACCGCCCAATGGATCAGGGTTAATCCAGCTGCGGTGTAACAACCTGAACAACCTCCTTGTGCCGCAACAGCTTTCCGCGTCCTCTCGCTACCCCACCGAAAACGAAGCACAAATTCGTGGGCGAAAGGAAGAGGCCCGGTCTCACTGCCTCTGCCTCTTCACCTGTCCGGTCCAGCTCGCCTCACTGCACCAAAACGCCGCTGCAAACCTCACCCAACATAGAAGCCGTGGTTGGGGTCAGGGGTGTACTCCGTCCACTTCAGCAGGGCCCTCTCAAACTGCACGGTAACCTTGGTGACGGAGTTGGGAGGAAGCTGCACTAACATTTCCAGCAGATGGGGGCGCTGACGGTCCTTCGATGGCTGGTAGTGGATATAGCCTGATCAAAAAGATACTCTGTGACAAACTGTTTTCCATTTACATATCTGATCTTTATCACCTTGCACACCACACACGCCTGTGATGTTTAGAATTTGGCACTTTTAAGACAAACGCATGGTTATGGAAAGCATAAAAAATTATAAAGGAACAAGTAATAGGTTTATTCCATGCTGAAAAGAGAAGAGAGAAAACACAACGTTTCAAGTAGCTTCTTCACACACCTGAAGAAAACTTCACAGCCGAAACATTGTTTCTCTTTTCAGCATGGAATAAACCTATTACTTGTTCCTTTGCAGCCTATGCTTGCTGACGCAGCTACCCATCTAAAAAATTATAAAGTTTGATAAAACAAAAACAATGAAAGGACATGCGAAAAGTGAAATCAACTCCACCTAGTGGTAAATGAGTGCATGCCAATGGAAAACAAAACAATTGGATCTTGTTTAATTACTTTGAATAAGTGCACATTATTATTGGAGAGTGATGCTTAGTTAAGGGTGGTATTTACTGTAGCTGAAGGCTGCAGCCCATATTTAAAGCTTAGTCAATATTTGTTACAAAAAAAGCCTATGCGTCGTTTCAATGCTGCTGGTAACTCGTCTTCTATAAATATAAGAGTCAATAATATATTTTAATAATATATTTCAATAGTTGATGAGAATAATCCAACTATAACAGCATCATGTTGGCCAGTCTGTCCACCAGAAATGAAACGTAAAAAAACAGCTTTTAAGTAGCCTGTTTGCTTTTTTATGTTTTGTATAAAAGATGTGAAACACGTCATATGATATTGATAAGACTTATATAACATATAAATATAATTACTAATAACAATAAATGGGTGCAGCAGACAGCCTTGTCTTTTCACAGTGCTGGAGCCCTGGGTTTAATTTCAGACCCTGGTGGTGTCCGTGAGGAGTTCCACATGTGTTTGTGTGGACGTCCTCCCAAAAAGACACTGAAAATACTGCTGGGAGGTTAACGGGCTTGGGAAAATTGGTGCTGGTGCGAGCGTGCGTCTGTGTGTATGGCCTGGCGTTCAGTTCAGGGTATACCCCCACCCTGAGCATATTGCTTGATGGGGTAGGGTCACCCGCGACCCTGTACTGGATGAAGCAGTGAGAAAACGGATGGCTGGATATTTAGAAATACTCCCAGCGGAGCCCGAGGCCCGAGGCTCTTCCCTGCAGTGAGACAGCCTGTGAGCTGCGAGTCTCTGTGACACAAAGCTCCGCATGTGTTGCTTCCTCACTGTCTCATTGCTCTTCCAGCTAACGAGTGCCCTGCTACTAAACTAACACACGCAAATGGGAATGATTATCTTGGCCACACCTTTTCCATTTATAAAAGGGTGACCCGTCATTTCAAGAAGGAACGACAGCGTTCCGTCGCGGGTCAACTCAAAGCAACACAGAGATTGAAAGACCCTGTTGCAATAAGGAAAAGTTAAAGCCCCATTTCGGGAGCTCGATCCGGTTTCTCCTGCGTGTGGGGGGGGGGGGGGTCGGGACGGCGGCGGGGGACGGGCGAGACTCACTGGGCGTGTTCTCCCGGCCCTTGCTGGTGACGGACAGGGTGTGGACGTACAGGCGCAGGTACCAGGGCACCGTCTCCAGCAGCAGCGCGGGGAAGGCGCGGAACGGGTGGCTGTTGTAGACGAGGGTGTGAATCTCGCCCGTCTGCAGCCCGTAGCCGCCCACGTAGCGCTCCGCGTGGAGCAGGGGCCGCAGGAAGTGCCCTGGAAGAAATACCGCCCGGTGAGAAAGGCTGCATCTCTTCATCAGTATCTTTTCTGTGTGTTGAGATCTTACCAGCGCAATGAAGAACTTTTAACATGGCATCCTCTGATTTCAGCTCTACAGCTTTGCCTGTACATACCAATACTGTCTGCACTTTTTGATGCTTCTCTAAGTACTAACAGATTAAAACTGTATCAACATCAAAGTCCTTTCCAGAGCCAGATTCCGCATCTTTTAATGATAGAGTATGTTTCTGCTACCTACAAGTAACATTCTGCTAGTCTGGATTAAATCCGTCATGTTTTCTCAATCTTGTCAACTGGCCAATTCCTTTTGAACATCCACTTTAGTTTTTTTACTAATCCTCCTGCTTGGGTATCATTTGTGAATGTGTAACTTAATTGACTGACTACGCCAAAATCCAGTTCACTGATTTAAATGAAGATGAATGGTGTTGTAATACTCATCCCTGTGGCATTTCACTCATGTTGCCACCCTGGAAAATACGAAGGGGACGTTCAGAAAGCTCTTTAAAAAGGGCAGAAGCTCCACTCCGTGTGCCACCACAGCCTGAAGGACTCCCGTTTCGAAACTAACTCATCAGTCTTAACCTTAGACAAGGAAGTCTGGTCTGCCCAGAAAATCCAGTTACGAACACAGAACGGTCTGTTCATTCACATTACCAAAACATTTTTCCTCACACCCACTGCGTACACAGCAATGCCAAGAATAGCTTGTCAGCATCAGGTGTTTGGCCACCCTGCTGTCTGACAGAGGGATCTCACCACTGTCCTGGGACTTCCACTTGAGGAGGATGTTGAGAGAGCGGTGGGTGCCAAAGGATTCGGGGTTCAGGAGGTCGTAGACGGTGTAGTTCCTGCGGTCCCCCAACACCGCAGCCTGCGTCAGCGAGGGGGAGGCCGGGTTGAGCTCAAAGAGCTCCCCCTGCAGGACAGGATGAAAAGAGCTCTTGAACTGAACCGTTGCGCACAGATCCCAGTGACTGACTGGCCGAGGTGCCGAGGGGCCTCTCACCTGGGTGTTGTCCGTGACGTCAACATACACTTTGCTGGAGGAGGCCAGCGGACAGGGCTCGGTCAGGGTGCGAGAGAACATCTTAAACAGGGACCACTCTGCAGGGAAGAAGGAGAACGTCAACCAGCAGTGGCAACCCCCAAAGCGATCTCCCCTAACACCTTCCAGCATGAACAAGAATAGCTCTGGTCACACTGGTGTGTACAAGAAATTAATATGAGTACACACATATATAAACAGTTACTTTTTTAAATAGCAAAGCGTGACACACATTTCTATGCGACTCTTCTCGAAGCCCCCCCCCGGCCAGCTGCGCCCCGTTCCTCACCTCTCTTGCCCTGCCCAGAGGCGTGCAAGTCGAACACCACGCTCAGGGTCTGCCGCAGTTCCCACGCCGTGCTCCGGCACGCTCCGTCCTGAAACAGGCAGAGCTGAGGCACTCACTCGGCACTCCGAGACGGAGCACGGTTACAGCCCGCTGGCACCAGGGCGGTCCCCGAGAAACAACGCTAATCGACAAGCCACCGGCAGCAAAGAGATCCAGAACTTCAAGGGGCTTCCACCACAACACTCTACTCAAACGTAAAATGCATCACTGTGATTTTTTTTATTTGATCTTTTATGGCTAAGGTAACGATACTAACTGTTTCAGATTATCTGGCACTGAACTCTAACTCTCACCATAACTGCCTAAATGTAATCTTTGACACTAAGGGTGAATATTCCACCACTTGTTCTCTCTGTAACATCAGCCGGATACACACTGCCTGCCACATCTGCATAAAGCTTTATACACAGCTGGTAATCTACAGCAGTTGTGTCTGTGAAGTGTAATCTGTTCCCCTCTCTCTGGCACAGGTAGCTCGAGCTCCTCAACTTCTCCACCATCTCTTTATTCTTGTACATTATATAGCATGGACACCAAAGGAAACACAACTAATTCAAAAAATACGCAGCAGATTATATATAAAAATATCAGTAGGCAATAATAACCCCCTCAAAGACTTTTTCTAATTCTATTTTTCTCATTTTTTTTAAATCCATGTTTTGAATCTGAAATAATTATGAATATATATTGGTCTATTTTGCTCTTTTGTGATAAATCACATCTTAGTTCCATTATATTGTTGTCACACCATCTATTAAGCAGAATCCGCACGCTGTGCAGCGAAGGTCGATGAAATTGCCTTGCAGAGCAGATCTTTTTGGCGATGGTATTGTATGAAGGACTGCCGAGGATGCAGAGCCGCCTGACCTTTGACCTTCTCTTCTGCGGACTGCAGCAGCGACGGGTGTCAGACGCTCGCACAATACGCGCCCCAAAACAACATGTCTTAGATCCGACTTTACCTGGCACACAGGGCGGATGTGGACGGCCTGCGAGTGGAAGCTGGTGTGGAAAAGCTTCTCGGACTTCAGCAGCATGGCAATGCCAGTCTGGGGGCAGAGGCAGGGGAAATGACGCTTGTGTGCAAGATCTGAGCTTTCTACAGGGCAGGGCATCACCCCTGTTTATAGCATCCTTATAAAACAGTAATCGAGGAAACATATTTGAGACAATGCCAATTAAATGTCATCCCAGGGACGTTGTGCACTGCTCTTAAAGGCATTATTCTTAGTCCTTAAATAAGTCTAGGACAGGGGGAGTCGATGCAAATCAAATCAAGTCCCTGCACAAACAAGCCTGAACTAGCACGGTTTCCAAATGTTCATGACTTACAAAAAGAAGCTCATTTTGGAAGCTGGTGTGAATTACCATTGTGGGCATAGCTGATTAAGACTTTATTAACTGATGAGAGTAACTTACTGCGTGACTCCACATTCACACCAATATTTAAACTGGTTTATGCTAACATTTACAGAAAATCGATAGAATAAGCATGCTTTTTTTTGCATTGATGACAAAGATGAAGAGATTTTCAACTTATTTCATTCACTTCAGAAAACAAATACCAAGTCGTGCTCTGGTGTATTCATATTTCATATTTAAAGGATTTTTTTCAGTGTCTCCTTACCTTAGAACCACAAGGCAGCAGCTTTTTCCATGGGGTGAGGTTCTCCGTGCACACAATCTCCCGCGGCAACACAGCGTAGCGCAGGAACCGGTGCTCAGTCACTGAACACACAGAGCAGACCATCAGCACAAACAGCAGATGCTCTACAATTTCTGTATCTGCTGATCAGGCACTGCACACACACAGCAGACACTCTAAAACTTTTACTCCTGCTGAAAATCTGAGGCAGATAATTTCACAAGCCTCTGTTGCAGTCAAGGTATGTGCTTAATGGTCAGATATGGAAGGCACAAGAAGCTCACTCAGTTAGGATGATGTGTCTTACCATTTTACGAGGCAAAAATATACATATAATGGTCCTCTTCTACAACAAGGGCATCTATCAAACCCAGGTGCAAAACAATTGTGAAAACTACCCTATATATGACTCACCGTTCCCAATTCCCAGAGGTTTGAAGGAGGCGCTTGGCTGGACTGTGTTGGTGGAGTCAATAAAATTGAGGGAGGCGCAGAAGATCCCTGACAGTACATTAGTCAGCTCCTTCCAGGCCCTGTCCACACTGTAACACAGCAATCCCAAGCTCAGTTACTGAACAGCCCTGTCCAGGCAGCACATGTGCACGAATGCCTTTGTTGTGACCGACTGGACTGACCCTTTCATTCTTTTAAGGCTGTCGACTCTTGACGGCAGGCAGTGTTCAATTTCTCCTATTGTGCCACACCGACACCGAATCAAAAAACGGGACCTTCCCCCCCCCCCCCCCAACTTAACATGCGGTTGAAAATGATCAAAATAGTTTGAAATGTATCCTGGAGCCCTGTGCAGATTTGGTCAAACTTTCCCCAGAACAGGGTACGCATAGCTGGTGGGCATTTCGCATTACTTTCCTGCGTCCACCCTGCCTGTACACCGCTTTAATATTTCAGATTGTTTTTTATGTGGCACTGACGTAGACTGCCTAGTCATTATTATTTAGGCTTCCGGATTTTGGCACATTGTTCCAAGCACTAACACTTAACGAAAATGTCTATATTGTGTGTTGCCCTGGATGAGGCAGATCTATAGGCAAATGAATAACAAAATGGAATGAAGGAGTTTGTGATCGTTGTTCATCCCATTCTCAGGACAGTGGGGCGTGAGGCCTGATCAAACCAAGAACACCGAGAGAGGAGGCGCTCACTCCGAAACGCTGTCCTGGAACCAGACCCAAAGCTCGGCACCAGGGGGCGCTGGCAGGAACGGCTGTCCCCACTGCAGGGTCCTCCAGTAGCCCTGGGTGAAGGAGATGTGCAGCTCGCGCACGGAGAACTTGGAGATGACCTGGCCCAGGGACTTAGGGAACAGCCTGTAGTGAGACACTGAAGTCAGAAGGAAGAGCAAATGTCAGGCTCAACTTAAACTATCGACTGAAAAACATTGACTCTAGTGTAGTGCTTTTACGAGCCTAGACTGCATTATCCATTCATCCACTTTCTTACTGCTTTATTCAGTACAAGGATGCCAGCAAGCAACAGGCACAAAGTGGGATACACCCTGGATGGGATGCCAGTCCATCACTGAGCTGACACAAACACAGAGACGCACACACTCACACCAGGACAGTTTTCCCAGAAGTCAATTAACCCACCAGCATGTCTTTGGACTATGGAAGTAAACTGGAGCCCCCAGAGAAAACCCAGGTGAACATGGGGTGAACATCCAAACTCCACACAGACAGAAACCCAGGAATTGAACCCAGGGCCCCAGCAGTGCGAGGCAGCAATGCTAATCATTGTGCCACCTTACACTGCATTAGATTTCTATCTAATCGCAATTTTCTAAACTGAAGTCTGGGACCCGAAGGCTCAATCGTAAAATAAGTCTGACTCCCTTTAGAATGCAGAACGGGAGTCATGTTTAAAATAAGAGATGCTGATTTTTGGAACAGCACCGCTAAGCCATGTTGTGAATGGTACAGTATGTCCCCGGAAGTACTGGGAATCTTAAATTAATGTGAGGGCAAGCTTTTTCTCGGCAGCAACCGTTTTATGTGCTGCAAACATTACTAAGGAATTCATGGAGTGATCTGCAATTACGAAGTGTGATATGAATAACCTATGTTTTGTTTTTAGTTAATTATAGGGAGTTAATAAATATCAGTGGCGCACTAAATTTATTTGTTCCTCTTACCCTTTTTCCCCTGATGGAAGAAGTCTGTATCCCACCGGGTGCGAAACTGGAAGCTGGAGTAAACATCTCCGGTTGGTAAAGGTCTGATCACCAGCTCCTCCTGAAACTCATCTCGTGTCCGTTCAGGTTCGGTCTTCGGCGGCACCGAACTGTCCGCCGTGTCAGGGGGCCCATCTTCGTTCTCTGGGGGTTCGGTTCGGTCTAATCTAACTTCAGAGGGCTCCCACTGACTCTCCGATTCAGTGCGGGGGGACGTCTCCGGCTGCCTTTCTTCAACATGATCATTCTTGTCCAGTTGCGATGCAATGGTATCAGCGGAATCCTTAAGCAACTCGGAGCTTCTTCCTGTTTGTGCCCGGTCCGGTTCTGCTGTAGAGACCACATAACCACCTACGATCACCACTGCCAACAATACCACACTGCACCTGCAAGCTGCCATTTTCCCCTTCCAGACAACTTCCGTGCTTCTGACGAGGCCAGAATTAGCCAATCAGATTTCAAGTGAGTTGTTCTGGTACCATAGATATAAAATGGCGAGAGATTCTCTCTTGAAGGTTCTAAAGCGGACGCCATCTTTCTGCAGTCACAGAGTGCCTATATAGAATCAAGATTCTTTGCTTAGGTATCTCATGCATAAGCAGAGCTGGCTATAGAGAGGTATAGAAGACATATTTCAAAATCTGAATACATGATATACATAAACTGTAGAAACCACATACTGAAATCACCCCTCACTGTAGTCCACTTTCAATCAATGAAGCAGTACAAGCACTATCAGTGGACTGTAGTAATAAATAAACAATGAATGTGTAATCAATACTGTTTAATAAGCACACTCTGCTTTATAGTTTAGATAATTTGAATGAATTTACCTGATTAGCGACACACAGGGACACTTCATAATCAGAAATCTCTCGGTCAATATGTATTCAAAACCAAGGGCGTGTTAAAACACTTATTTTATTTCAGTTTCATTTAGGGCACATTAGGAACAGAAATTTGTATATTTTCATTAATTACCCTGTATCACATTTTTGATTTGAGAATAAAAATATATATTTGTTTTCTACCTGTTTTGTTGATATAGGGCCATCTTTGGCCTCAGTAAAATATTTTCAAGATTGTAAGAACCGTAAAATCAATGTTTACATCCTAAAAACATGGTAAGAATAAACATATATTTTTCAATTAGAAAATAAAAAATGCTGCTATAGTCCACAGTGTGGCATATCCTCTAATATACAGTAATATACTGTAATAATATCATAAGGAACAAGTAAAGGTTTATTCCATGCTAAAAAGAGAGGAAAAGAAACACAACATTTCAGCTGTGGAGCCCACACCCAAAGAAGGCTCCACAGCCAAAACATTGTGTTTGCTCTGTTTTCGCGTGGAATAAACCTTTACTTGTTCCTTTGCAGCCTACACATGTTGACGCGGCTCCCTACTTGAACTACTGTAATAGTATCACAGCTAGATTTCAGGGTGGCATGTTAGTTCAATTCCTGGGGTGCTATCCGTGTGGATGTTTGTATTTTCTCCCCATATTTGCACGGGCTTTCTCCCACAGTTCCAGACATACTACCAGACATACTGGTAGGTTAATTGGCTTTTGGGAAAACAGGCCCTGGTGTGAGTGTGTGCACGTCTGAGTTCTGTCTGTCCAGTCCAGGGTGTACCCTGCCTTGTGCCTGTTGCTTGCTGGGATAGACTCCAACTCCCCTGCCACCCTGTAGTTGAAAAAGTGGTTAGAAAATGAATGGATGTGCAGAATCCTGTCATGGACTTTTTGTTTCATTTTCACAGAAATTTGGATAACTAATATTAAGGCAGACTCTCAGTGATGTGCAATAGTTAATCTGGCCCTAAACATCCTTATTTCTACCATTTACAAGAGGCACTAATTAACAGATTAACTCATTGTGCTACATGAAGAATTATGTTATCAAAAGTCCTAAAGAGCAATTGAGGCAACAAACATGGATGGACAGCATTTTTTTCTATCTTTAATTTCCATGCCAATTTCAGTGCTGTTTGTCTAATGATCTATATTCAACAAACATTTGTTACCAGTCTTACATTTTTAAAGTTTTTCTAAACTGCTGCTTTCAAATCAGTGTGACCCAGTGTGTGTGTGTGAATAGTTTTCATCCACATTCCTTTTTTATTGTTTCACTACAGAGCTCTGTGTGTGGCTGCCCACACAGTCTGAAGGGTGCCGTAGGGTCACTGATTCAGCATGGATTATCTATGTCCTGTTTGAGTGTGTACTTCAATATCCCTGGAACTCCTTTCAGAAAAAAAGGGCGGCTTTATTTTGTGGCTGTGTTAAAATATTCCCTGCTGTCCGTAGAAAGTACAGTCTAACAAATGCAATAAAAGATCACATTACGAGATGAAGCTCTTAGGAGTTTAGCCAGAAAATCAATTTCACTGACCTGCTAGTACAATATTTAATAGGAAGCTTTTCAATGAAGTGTGTTTTGCCACTGGAGAATGGTTTAAATGTCATAGGAGATGCATGTACAAGATCTGTCTTTTAATCACATTCCACAGTTCTGGCTGGAACACTGGACTATGAGAAACAGACTTCAAAGAGGTCAAAAACACCTTAAAGATGCATTGATATTGATATTGAAACATAACAAAAATCTAATCTTATTTACCCAGTAAAAAAATAAGAGTGTAGTTTGTACACTAAACACACAGATAATGAACAGCTATAGCATAGTGGATGGGGTAACCCTAAACTATGAGAATCATTAGAAAGAGCCCCAGTCTCCCCAGAATTTAAACTGAGGAGGGCTGAGACCATTTTTGATGGTGACTTTAAATGAGAGGATCCAGGAATTTCTAGAGCTAAAAGCAAGTACGTTAAAACTAGGGCATGGGAAATACATCCAACATGATCAATGGAACAGAGCCTTTTTTTACTTCATCAGTGAAAACAGCAAATCACTACTGCTGCGGAGTCCGAACCACTTGGACAGACGACCTCCAGCCTGGGACTCTGCTCCAGCACCCTGAGTGATCCCATAGACTGATGAGGTTCTGGCTGCACTCAGTGGACCGCCGGGTCCTGTGATTGAACACAGTCAGTGTTCTCAGAACCTTTTAGAACTGCATGTTTCTGTTACAGCATGTAGACTACTTATCACATCACATCATAGAGGCTCACAGACTACTAGTCATTGGGAGGGATGTCCATTTATTTAGCTAGTTAACAGACATCTTTCCCACTCTCTGTGGTATTCTCGGGTTATCGTGCTTCACTAACACCTTATCACACAGCTGATATCTCTGAATTTCGTCGTGTTAGGTATCTGACTTTTATTTCTCCTACGGAGATTCAGCACAGCTCATATAGATTTTATTGTACCGACGTCTTCATTTTTTAATTATTATGAATTGGACACGTGGCCATTAGAAGAAATGCTGAGGGGGCATTCAGTTTTTCTGCCGATCTCGTCAGTTTGCGTTGTACACGGACGGGGAAGGAGACTTCCTCATGAACCACCCCCCCGCGCCCTTACCCAATATTTCTCCGCTCGACAGTAACTCTGCACCTCCCCCGCCCCCGTTAAATGTACTTATTTTATGTGCTTCTTTTTTATGCCCTTTGAATCCTTCAGTCGATCGATCTGTCTCTCTGCTTGGTACCCCCATCCCCTTCCCCCTGCCAAATGTCTTCATTTTCCAAGCCTCCTCTTTCCGCCGCTCGACCCCGCCCCCCGCCTCTCTCTGTTGGCTCAGCGCAGAGGATGATGGTAGAATCTTCGGGCAGATGCTGTATGATCGGCAGCACACTGAACCAATTTTAGAATTAGACGCTATACTGGAATTAAGGATCCTCACATATCAGAGACTCTATTTTCGGATCTCGGTGGTGGTGGGTTCTTTTTTTTCCCCCTTTTTTTTGTCCCCTCCTTTGCAACGTCATAATGGAACACACCTGGAGTTCCAGAAACGGATTTAGGCGTGATCTAACAGTTCATATGGGGGGCACGCACATATAGATAGTATTATACGTTTTTTTTTGCACAAGGAAAAAAAATATACAAAGGAACCAGTGTACATTCTCGCAGTCATTCATACAGCCATTACCCCCCCTTTTTTCATCACACACACCCACACACTCCAAGGATCTCTCTTCACCCGTGGCTTCATAGATGCTCGAAGCTGCTATTGTCACACCAAATTAAATCCGTGCTAGCGCTGCTTGGTGGTGACCTTGGCTTCCTCTGTGAGGGTTTTCAATATTTTATTCTCTATTCTTCTGCTATCTCCATGGCTACGTCCGATGGAATAGACAGTTGTCTGCTGCAGCGGGGAAGATCTCAAAGTGACCCAAACATCCTCGCCGAATCCAGCATCGATCACGCGCACGGCACAGGTAAGCGGAGCTCGTTGAGGGGGTGGTAGATGTCGTTTCTCGGCTGAAATCTAACGCGGTTTCCTCTTTGACTTTGTGTTGGCTTATTTTCGGGGGAAATAACGTTCCTCCGTACCAGTCGTGCTCTATCCCCACCGATTATGCTGGGCTGGGGACTAACGCGGGCGACCGCACTGGCAAATTAATGCCCTTTATGGTTTATTCTTCCCGTTGATCAGCTGCAGAGTGAATAGAGTGAGGGCTTGAATCCTCTTGACCATGCACAAGCCGTGTTTCTTCTTTAAATTAAATTAATTTTATATGTTAATAAAAAAAACGGAATAATTTCTTTCTTTGCAATATCTTAATGACTTCTGGCGTTGAAGGTGTTGCTTAATTGACTACCCTGTAGTAAGGCGCCCTAGCTGTAAAGATACTCTACGAAGCGGTTCTTATCTGCATTAATATGCTCCCTGTAGCGTGCTGATTGAAAGGCTTTTCTAACATGCATAACCGACGGAGCTTTCAGGAGAGTGGAATACATTTTCACGAGGGTCCGTTCAATCACAACACGGGATTGCCTAGAATTAGCTCATTGCAAAGCTCAGCAAAATGACTCAAAACCGGCCTGCCGTTTCTCCCCTCTCCCCACGGTTTTGCAACGTTACCCTATCAAAGCAATTCGTGCGGTATACTGTACCTGCACTGAAAAATCAGACAGGAAAAAATGAAAATAGCGATCGCCAGCGGGCCTAACCATGACTGCCTTGTGACTTTTCCGGTGATAGGAAAGGGATTTTTCAGGTCCCTTTCATTTCTCATGCAAATCTTTAAGAAGCTTTTCTTAGCCTGTATGTGTTTGTGCGAGAGTGTGAGAGACCACGGTATCCCTGCACAGTATAACGGGTAGGTGACAGGACTGTATGTGAAGAGGCGGCCCTACAATATAAAATAAACGAGAACTTTCTTTCGTATGCCTTTGTTTTCCATTCCTCTGTGTGTGGGGAAAGGGCACTTGAATTTCCTTCATAACAAATCACGGATAGGTCTTAGTCTGGGGCAGGCAAGGTAGCAATTCCAAACTTTCTCTAGACATTTGGAGTCGATGCCTTTTTAGCAGCTTTGACGTGCCACAATGAGATCACCAGTTTTGAGTCACATATGACCAATTTATTTATCACCCTGTGAAGGATGGGGCTTGTTGAGAACACATTCTTATCTCAATAATTTTGCTCTCAATCATCTGAATTATAGAGCGAAGCTCAATTAATTAGAATATGATTAACAAAAGTGTGAACGTGGACGAATCTTTTGAATGTTTTTGAAAGGCAGGTAGGTGGCAGGGTGGCGCTGTGGGGAGCACTGCTGCTCCAGGGCTCTGGCTTTGTTTTCTGGGCCTGGGGTGCTGTCTGTGTGGAGCCTGTATGTTCCTCCCAAGACCAAAGACGTACCAGTAGATTGACTATCTTCTGGGATAATTGGACGTAGGTGTGAGTGGGTGCACGTTTGTGTTTTTTCGTCTGTGTGTCTGTCCGGCAGTGGTGTCCCATCCAGGGTGTGTCCTGCCTTATTCCAGTTGCTTCCCGAGATAGGCTCCAGCCCCCCCCCCCACAAGCCAGGACTGGACAAGTGGTTAGAAAATGGATGAATGGAAACACTGGATACGAATTTCCAAAATATTCAAGTCAAAAGATCTTAGGCTAATTAGAAAGTTCCTGCATCTCGGTGATTGAAGTTGTGTCAGATCTGTAGATTGTACAAACGACTTGTTTTTGTAAAGCCTGCAGATGTATCAGTAGTTAAGCAAAGCATATGCATCATACCAAAGAGATTGGATTATTTATGTATCATGAGGAACCTGTCAAAGCTTTTTTCTTTCAGTCAGCACATTGTTTTGGTAACAGCCAGTGATAATGGGGGAAACGTTTTTCAAATCTGGAGTAAAACACATTTGATGAGGTTAATTTCTGTGCAGATTGTTCACGTGGACTGTAGTATATATAAACACATGCTTTGATGGCATAACCTATGCAGTGTACGGCTTAAAGATTGAATTCAAATGATGGTACCATAACGTGCACAAAGTCACACTTTATTTTGTGTAATTCATTTGATTGCCATAATAGCTTCAAGCATATGAACGCCCTCTTCACATTAATAATGACTGGATCTTGAACCAATGTGCATTGCAAGTAAAGAAGAAAAAGAATCTCATCAAAGTATTTAACAGGTTTTTCACTCTTTGAAGTGACCTCTTAAACGAGTTAAAATATCGAAGTGGGTAATATTCAGGAATCTATAGCTTAAATAAAGACGATTCTACTTCCAGGTTTACTACAACAAATCCCCCTTTGTTTGATATTACCTCTATGATCAACTGTTCTCACAGTGGATATATCCGTGCGTCTGTCAGTCTTTTGTATTACCAGTTCAAGGGAACATGTTCTGTTTAGAATGTGTATGCAGGTGTGTTTTTAGTTTCTGTGCGAGAGCAGTAAAGACGTATAGTACAAATGGGGGTAGGACTGCTGCTAAATTATTAGATTACACGACCTGGTTGCTACAAAACAGAACAAACTGCATCAAACATATCTGAAACTTCACGTATTTAAAGTTTAATGTTCTAGTTTATACCAATTACGTAATATTATGAGCTCACGTGTAATCATTTCATACAGGAAATAACAATGAACGTTAAGCGCTTTCTCGCATTGTGCACAAAATTCTGTGTTGCGTGTACAGTATATGCAGTGCTGATCTACCCAAGACTAGCAACTGCAATGGTGAGATTCTAACTTTATTTTATTGTCAAATGCACGAACTTTAATTGATAAGACAACTGAGACGTGCGAAATGAAATGAGAGATTACATCACCAATAATTTTCATGCGTGTGTGTTTTACTGTCAGGAGATGAAAACAAAGCAAAGATATCATGAGCTCCCTAAAGGTTAAATTCGTGAAATCCCTGTTTAAGTTTTTTAGAAATTTTGTAAAATCCGTAGTTTCACGCTCTTATTGTAACGTATATAAAGACAATTATAATCGATATCGAGTTTTACGTTCAAAGCGATAACTAATTGTATTTTAATTTGCTTTTCTACGCAACACCGAATGTAAAAATTGCGGAAAATGTTCCTCTTGGAGCTTTAAATCCATTTTCGGAAAAAAAAAACTGTTTTATGCGTATAACTGTTTTTACCTAGCAACCTGCAGCGTCAGTAGATTTGGAGATCCATCATCAGTGGTGTCTCAGGGGCAGCGCGGATACTGTTTATTTGGCACATTGACAGCTTGTCTTTATTCCAGGTGTTGTCAAACAGAAAGAAATAATCGAGAGGTTGGATAGAGTATAGTTTTATTTCAATTTAGTCGCTAGGTGGCTTTTAAAGTGCTGTGGTTACAAGCCATTAAATGAACAAGGTTTCTGTAATAATCAAATAAGGTCTAAATGTGGCTTCTGACTGTCAGATAAGTGATGCCATGTTGTTCAGTTTAAAATAGCCTCTCTTGCTTCTGCAGTGCTATGTTCCCCAGTCTTTTCCAGTTAACAGTGTGTATTGTCACAACAAGGCAACAAGATGATAACGCATAAAAGAGCCCAAGTCAACTGAGTACCACCCAGGCCTATAGTCTCAAGCTTTGCTTTACTGTTAAAAGGTTTATTTAGTGTGGTCTTATGCAGCTAGCATAATGCTTCAGAGAGGACACACATGACAGCATAATAATATAATATATAATCATTTTCTTTTTTATAACCGTTAAGTCGAGATGGACAAATGAGTGACTGAACCCTTTCATTATGGTGAGAAATTAGTTATCAAGGGAGAAGCTGATGATAGTGTTCTTCATATATTTAGTGGTTTCCATGGTGACCCACAGTGCTATGGGAATATCTCTGCACCCCCATAGTGCAGGAGAAGCTACTTTATCCTTCCCTTCTGGTAGGAGAGGACGTAAAGTATAATTACATTTTTACTATTTGGAATGGGCAATTATTTCCTTATTTTTTTTCTCTCCTTCCTTCAAACACAACATACAATTTTGACCTAACAGTTGTTGCTTAATTTAGCTTTAATGCTATGACACACCTTCTTCAAATTCTGCATTGACATAGTCTTCTATGGCACCTGCAGCAAATTTGAGCATCAATGAGGAATGCTGCTGATATAACAGGGCTCAGTGCAGGGAACATGTTACTGAACAGACGTCACCCCAGCGCATGGCCACCTCTACCCTATCACTGCTTGCACTACAGGCTCACAAACGCACAAGCATGTGACAAGAGTTGTTGTGGTGTGCAAGACGTGCACACCACAACACTCTAGCTCCTGTCAGCCAGGGTGCTGTGGGATCTGCTCATTTTGTTACTGTTTACTCGAGTATGAATAAACAAAGCAGCAATAAAGCACACTGCACCTGGTGGCACAGTGGTGCAGAGGTTAGGCTTGCTGTCTCGCAAGTGCTGGGTTCAATTGCAGACCTGGGGCTCTGTCTGTGTGAAGTTTGCATATTCTACAGCTGTTTGTGTGGGTTTCCCCCTGGAGCTCCAGTCCAAATGTCTTTCTTCTCAGAGTCCAAAGACATCTGGTAGGATAATTGGCTTGTGTTAAAACTGGCCCTGGCTTGAGTTTGTGTGTGTTTGTGTTTGTGTCTGTGTGTGGCCAGCGATGAACTGGAATTCCATCCTGGGTGTATCCAGCCTTGAGCCTGTTGTTTGCCAGGTTTGGCTCCGGCTCCCCCTGTACTGGATAAAGAGGTAGAAATAATGGATGGGACAGATATACTATCCCAAAAAAAGAATCTGCATGGGATAGAAAAGTGATGTGTTGCACAAGTATAAAATCTACAATAAAACTGCAAAGTCCATATTCCAAGTGTTAACCAGCTCCCTGCACAGATCCAAAGGAACTGTGGTGGGTTTACATGGTAGACAAGATTGCCATAGCTAACACATCAGCTTATGACAAATCTTTTAACGCATTTAATCTATTGCTGTTCCAAAAATGTCTGAACAGTTTGCACAGTGTGGGGTTTGGGCATTGTTTTGATGCAGTACAAGACCTGTAGACCATGAATGTGCATGAGTGGGTTGGGTATACTCAGCTGGGTGGAGTACGTTGTTCCTGTATGTGCCAATGGTAGATTGCTTTCAGTTACCAGTTGTGCTCTTTTAGTGGATATTATGCTTTAGAGAACCAACAGCAAGCCATCTTCAAGCATAACCTCATGAACATGTTCTATCATCAATGCCACAATTGGCATCGTAATGTCTCTGACGTGTTTCTGTGACATCCACCTGCAGCATTCAATAGTACGTTTGAACATTGTGGTTTGAATCAGATCTAATACTTGATTGTGTTCATCATTGGACAATAATTGGTTGACTTCAAACAAAACTAGATGATCTTGTTATGAATTTAAGGTTGCTTGACATGTCTGTTTAGTGTATAGCATTGTTACCACACATTGCAATTAATGCACTGGGTCTACACTTTCCACACAATGTCATTGAATTAATGACATCATGCTCAATTAATTCAAATGGTCATAACTGGTTTTCAATATAAGCTGTACCATATATGATGTGTGAATAACACAAATTCTGTGTTTGTTGGTGTATTTTTCCTTTATAATTTCTTCTAGGAGAAAGTATCGCATTTCATTTTGCATTTTCAAATGGTTGTCAAAAGTTAGTTTCAAAAAGATGTTGTCAAAATATTGTGGTAAAGGTATTACCAATATTTCACCAAAATACCACCAGTATTTAAAGGTGTAGTATTTGTTGAGCATTTCTTTCAGTTACGTGAGAACTGAAATCAAATCAGCGGTAATTGCATCTTTTGTTCTTCCTTATACAGTACATCTGAATAACTAAAAGGCTACTACTTCTATTATAATATACAGAACTATTGGGACTAACTGGTCTCTAAAAACAAAATGGCTAAAATTTCTGTGGCATAACACCATTGAATTGTCTGAGCGAAAACCAAGGAATGGAGCAAAAAACAAAGTAAAAGATCTTTGACCTTTCAGAGGAGTATAAATTAATTATCCCTTTATTGATCTGTTTCTTGCAATGGAATAATTGGAAGGTCGAGTTTTTGGCTACACCTCCCCCCACAGGCTCAGACAAAATGCAACTCCTGGCAAAGCACAACTGTAATACTAAAGATAAAGATACTACAGATGTAAAGGAAGACAGAAGGCTTTTTACCTAGATGGAAGGTACACACAATATACTACAATGAAGCATTGTCCACTCTCCCAGGGTCAGTCATTTGGAAAGTGATTCCTTTCTGTCCTCTGTTCCCCAGGTTTTACGGGTTTTTCTGATACAAATTGCATAAGACTGGAAATACATTGTTTTCGGAATTGACCTGATGGGAAAGAATTCATTTAAGCAGCTGGGAAAACAGAACACAAAACAAAAGACAGTGTATAATTGAAGAGCTGGTGCAGTCTTCCCCTGATTTGAACCACATGACAGAAGAGACAAAATGATCTATTCAATCGCCTGGGCATTTGTCTGACAGTACTGGATAAATCCCAGTGCATCACTGTGAGCATGTAAATCATATCCCAGTGACTGGAAGGAGGATACAAGCCTAATTGTCCCTGAAACCCTACAAAGGTGAATAAGCCCTCCTTACTCCTGCAAATGTTTGGTACACCTGTGGAATTACAGAACTGATATTACAACATGTGGGGGTAATCTTCATGAAATGAAATACTTTTCTGACTGTTTTTGTACTCTGGAGGATAATGAAATTGTCTTTCCTAACCTTCACGGCATATAACTAATTCTGAGGAATCTATAACCAAGTCATTATTAAGTATACAGATTCCATTTACAGCTTACTAAAGCCTAATGAAAGCCTTGTTGCCATTATGTGTTTACTGTAGCTTAATTAACAGACTGTAAAAGCTTCTTCTCCATCAATTAGTTCCCCTTAGGATTATGAGGGAATACCTAACCTATAGCTCTGTTCCCTTGCAACAGTTTAGACTTGACTGTTTTTGTGAAACAGCCACATAATTAGCAAAAATTTCCTAAAAGGTAATATTGAAGAGACGGAGTATTGTGATCCAGTCATAAAATACTTCTCCATAGTCACTGTTGGTTTGTGTTCCTGTGTCTCCTCTTCCAAAGCTGTAAGCAAAACTTGATTTAATGAAAGTCACAGACAAACGTTTCTAAATCTTTTTGCAAAACTCTTTTTTTTTCTCAGAAACATGCAACTGCTGAAGTGGGAGCTCAGGAATTTCAATTTGCATAAAGGCCTTTGTCTTCCTTTTCATTTATATATAATTAACTATATGATCTGAATGTATCTAGTCATTCTAACATTTGTCTTTAATATTTTTGAAGAGCGTGGATACCTTCTGCTTTCACTCTTAGATTAGACCACTTGTACTATAGAAATCATTTTGCTCCATCTCCCAAGCATATTTTGAATTTCTGTGATAACATTTATTGTTTGAAATTCTAATATTGCTTTTCCAGATTGGATTTTAATGGTTTAATAAATATGTGATTGTATCAGACCTCAACATTTTTTTTTTAAATAGAATCTGGAAAGGCACAATTTGATCAGTCCCTTCAACCCATTGCTATTGCTGGTGCAACCTGGTTTAAACACTTCTGTACTTCTACAAAGGAGGCTTTAAATACACAAATTTGATGTTACTTAACAATGAAGGGCTGTAGTATGGATTACTTTTCCTCTGATTAGTTAATTGCAAATTTGATTGAATAGAATTCACGGGTTCTATAATATTTCAATAATTCTGTTTTTTCAAAATAAGATACCCTACTACCATATCCTCCGTCTGCTTTTCAAAACAGGTAATATAATAGAACACTTATGATTGGAAATCTTTTTAACTGCAATGTTATTTCTTACTTCTAAATAAACTCTTGGGAGTAATATTGCTTTAATTTGCACAATTTGCAGTGCTCCAAGACCCGTTGGAAATGCTCAGATGAATAATTCCCTTAGCTCTACCTACAGTAATTTCCTGATCAGGTTCCTGATCTGCTGCTCTTTGTCTGCAGTTCTTCTTCAGGGGAAATGGAGTGAAATTCAGAAGAGAGATCCCAGCTCATTCACATTAAATTATCCAGTTAGATGTCAAATGTAGTTGGAAGTTCCTTTTTCTTTAGTTCCTTTGACCCCTTTGACTCACAGTAACGTTTTCGGTTGCTGTTTCACATGGGCTCTGATGACCTTAGCTGGCTTTCTTCTGACAAATCAATGCAAAATCTCTTCGGACGACTGACTGTGTTTAACCTATGAGGTGTTTCTTTGGTGCCATTTTAGAAAAAAAAAGAAATGTACCAATAAATCCCATGCCCATTACCAATACATTTCCTTATTTTTTTTATTAAAAATTGAACTGGTTCAGCTATACAGCTACATTTAGTGTAATTACCTTTCTTCCATTTGGCCTAATCTTTTTAACGCTCTGTCCCTGTTCAGTCCCATGGTGTGATAACCATGTAAATTATTGTTTGAAATGTGTTGACACCAAATTTGTGTAATCTGTATGACTTGCAGCTCTTTCAAGGCACTTCTGTCCTACTGCAACAAGTCTCGTTATAAATTGCTTGAAGATTGTGCTTACCGTGAGTAAGCGTCCTATAAAATTTAAGAGACGTGATCTGAAACAGAATGCGTCCTTGCTGTCTCTTGGAAAAGAAATGAAAAGGCATGGGATGAACAGGATAAATTGTCAGAAAAAGACTACTTTAGTTGGCAGGCCACCTTGCCCATTGTCATTGACTATCGTTCTGCATGTACAGTATCAATGTTAGTTTTTATGTACACTTTGGTTTAAGAAATGATTATCCCAAAAACTATTTGTTAAAATGTTTGGTAGGTGCAATGTGTGCTGTAGAACATGTGTAAACAGACAGTGCTGTCATGGCAGTTAACTGCAGCTCATCTCCAATCAATCAGTCCTCCATCACTGAGACATGTGCTCCTGGTCTGGTGCTATGAACCACAACACTTCCCAGCTGCAAGCCCCAGAATGATCATCAGCATTTGATTTTTGTGCACAATTCAACAGTGAATGGTAAATTGAGTTTAAATTGGTAAAGTAAGTTTAAATCTCATTAGTAGATAATACACTGAGCATGGTAGGAAAGTCAAATATTAAAAACTAAAAAAAGTCATTAGAACATAAGAAAAGTTACAAATGCGAGAAAGTCCATCTTTCCTGTTTGGTAGTTAGTATTTAATTCATCCAGTTGGAATACAGTTCCTGTCAGTGTAGGGTTTAGTTCCTTCAGTCTGTCAGTGTAGGGTTCAGTTTCTTCAGCCTGTTAGTGTAGACCATATTGTAAGTGATACTTTGTTTTTATGAGCAAATGCAAATATCTAATTCTGAACTGATGTTTTCTTTTACAGCATTCAGTGATGTTGTGTGTTCTGTACAGACACTGTGATTTAGCTGTTAGATCCCACCAAATATCTGTTGATGAGTAACAATGTTAGCACACATTTATTCAGTGCTAACACTGAGCTGCATTAACTGAGAGAGAAATGATCTCAGAGCAGGTAATCTTATTAATCTCTGTGTCCAGCACAAGACCTTATCTGGAGAAGCAGTAATAAATCAGAAGTAACTCAGTGAGGAAAATAATGATGCCCAACCTTTTAAATACATTAGTGTGTGGTTACAGATAGAATTACCACAAGAAAAACAAAATTAAGTAAGATAAAATGCTCCCTAGTGTTATGACAACATCCAGTGCTGGCGAGCTTGGTATTTCCTTTACACATCCAAGTCAGCTATGACTTGAAGAAGACTGGCCGTAAAACTGCAGGCCTTGAGAGTTTTGTGTCAACTGTCCTGTCGCTTGTGAATTAAGGAACAGGATCAGAGGTGTCCAATGCTCTGCAATCATACCTTGCAGAAGTCAGAGAGTTTTGTTGCCCCATCCTGATTAGTTAGTAGAAGTAAGGATACTTGCGACTTTTACTAGCAGATATTTTTCTTGCGTCCGAATATTCCTTTTCTGCAATTATCTCTTTTTCTGCTCTGTGCAGCTGAGGAATCATTAGACATAACAAGTAAATGTTGAAGAGGAGGCAACAGTCGTGTCAAGACTTCATAGGTCGTGTCAGAAGTCACACCCCTGCTGACTGTGTTTTGTTTTTTTGTGTCTGCCTGGCTTTATGTCAACCAGATGAGCAGACGACGTGTGGCACGGGAGATGAGTGTTGCCTTTATATTAGCACGGCTCGGTAGTTCATCTGCACTACAAGTTGCTGTACTTGAGCCCTCCTTAGGGTTCCCCTGGAAACTCTGCCATTGCATTTGTATTTTGTTAAAGAAATAAACCCATTACATATAGGATCCCACCTGGGTTAATTCTCAGCTCAGAGCTTTTACACCAAAAGAGCAACAGTCAGGTGGCATACAGGCTCATGACTTAGAAACACTAAAGGAAGTGGCCCAGAGGGGTTATGAGGGGGGTTGTAATTTGTGCAGGTAGTGCAATATCTCTGAGCCACCTAGACCTAGACTAGCCAGTGTTCCGAACCCAAAACTGTGGAACAAAATCTGTGTGGACAGGCTGGTACTGTGCTGTATAGTAAAAGCTATTGCCTGGCGTACTGTAGAGAATCTGGTGTAGACATGCAGCTATTTGGATGATTTTTCATGACATCCTTGCTTTTGTCCACATGGCTTTGACTTCATTCCTGAGGCTCCAGCTGTGTCTGCTCCTGGCCGTGGCCCTGAGCTGGGTCCCCTTCACTCAGCAGTCTTCCCTCCCCAGCAGCATGCATTTAAAACAGGAATCCACGCCACCTTATTAAGGTGGTTATCATACCAACAAAACCGGCTGGGTAAAGTAAATATTGTTTCACCCATGACAGACTGTGCAGGAGCACACAGGGAATGCCTGGCCCTGCTTAACAATAATTTGTGCTAATCAGATGAGTGCTGAATAGCTGCATGTTCACAGTAGTACATTAAAAGTTAGAAAAGGTTAATGATTTTCTCACACTGTGCATGCGATTATTCATAAAGTCAGTGAGCGAACTTGCAGGTGCACCGTACCCCTCCTTCTGCATTTGGGAGATCCCCTGCACCTGCCCCACCATTGGAAGTTCAACTTATATAACCGGACTCAGTGTAACAGGATGTGAATCATCACTGCAAGCTATTTCTATTTTCAGAAAGAGCATGTTAAGTCATGGGCACTCTTGTGTACCAGCCACATGTTTTACAGCTCCTCTTTGTTAGTTGATATTTTCTGAGGGCCGAACAATTCTCCTCTTTAGAAGCTCAGCAACAAAAACAGGGGAACGGTAGTTTATATTTTGCATGCCCGCTCACCATGCTGAACCGGACACAGTCATAGCAGGACAGAAATGTCTGTTTCTGGATCTTAAAGACATAAAATTAGATGGATTTTCAACTAGGAAAAGGTTGGGTTTGCTGGTGTTAATAGCTGCTGCCTGTAAAGAGGTACAAGCCTGTTCTCTCAGGTGACATTTCTTTGCTGTAGCATCTTGATTTACTTCCATCAGCTACATATATGAAAATGGTTAAATCTTTTTCAGTTAGTGCCAGGCAGCCTGATATTTAAAATTAGCATGCTATATTTAAAGTGACAAATCTTATGCTGTATTAATCATTTGCTAAATATAGCTGGTTTGTCTTCTTGTGTGGTGAGTATTCATGGCTGTGATTAATTCTGTGCTATCAGAGACAACATGGCAAAAGCGAGCTTCTTTCAGAGCCTGGCAGCTCAACACCCATGGTCTTTTATAGCTACAGATGAAAACTGGCACATAACTGGGTGTTTACTGTATTAACTCACTCAAGATTGCAGGGCCTTCATCAGCTACAACTAATGTTTCCTGATAAACATTCACTTTCTCACAGTAATACATAAGTTATATACTGTATGCATGTTCTTGCATTACATACTGTACATACAAAAAGACCAAAGTAAAAATCCTTTTATTCATTGTTTTTACTTCTTTATGCAGAAACACAACTCCAAAAATCATCGTTGAGTTGTAGGAAAATCATTGAAAATCCAATTTTAACTGATTACGTAGTCACTGTTAATCATGATAGGTCTGTATTTTATAATACAAAAGAACCGTTTTAATGGATATGTTGAGTAGAACAGATGATGTTGATAGGGAACACCTGACAGTGATCAATCAATTTGATTGGATAATTAAATGTGATGGATTAGACTTGCCACATATTGGCAGTGCGTTTATAGTTTAACCTTCCTTCTGATTGCTTCGATTTCATTGAAACATTGCTAAATGATGAGCTTGGTTTCTTCTCCCCCAATATAGGCTGTGCTGCCCCTTAAAGTGGTAACAGTTGAAGAAAACACAAATATTGTGTGAACCTTTAGCACAGCAGTGTACAGAAAGTATGATCCATATTTATATATTAAACATTTCAGAAATAGAAAGAAAAGTTTTAAGACACAAATTGAATAAAATACATGGAACCACAGCACTTTTTAGGTAGAATATATAAATGAGTGGTATTACACGGTCAGCCTCAGAAAAAAAAAAAACATTTCCAAAGTCTACAGATAAAGTAAAACCTTCAGAACATGGTTGCTTATTTGATGAGGATGAAGTCCTATAGGCAGATACGTTCAAGATGTCCATCAGTGACAAAAGACTACAGATCTAGCAAAAGAGTGGCATACAATACCACACAGTATGTTTCCATCCAATAGTGAAACATTGGGAAGGGTCTATATATGTTTGGTGTTGCATATCATCCAATTGAGATCACAAATTACTACAGTACAAATGGAAGGTGTTCTTATCATGGAAAAATACATGTGGATTTATATAACATCTGGAAAGACTGACCTTCCCTTTTCAATACAACTGTCACCCACAGCACAATGAAGAAATCGGAGATTTGAAATTATTGCTCTGGTTGTGATATGAGAAGACCTAGGAACATAGCTAAGCAGGAATGTTTTTCACACCAGTTTCAATAATAAGCAGTATTGAATTATTTAGAAAAATAGAAGAGCACCAATACATACAGAGTGGCACTGTCAAAAATTCAGGTGGGCGTAAAAATATTAACTAACTCTCACTTCAGACTTAATAGATTGTATCTTTCTTGAACATTTTGAAACAAAAAAGAGTTTTGTATACAGGTATGTCCCTGATTGTTGTACACATTCAGTTTTTTATTTCAGATATATAGAGATCTAGAAAAAATACATTGGTTTTTGATCACCGTGATACTTAAAAAGATTTTGTGGTAGAAGATCAGAATTTAAAACATAATGCATTTCAACATGTTAACACATTTTCTGTTATGTTCCTCAATATCAAAAGAAAAAAAAAACCCTGTCTTAAGTCCTTGGGGTTTGAGTGGCAGGCTTGAACAGGTCTTTAACCATGCGGTGTGAAGCCGATCTTCTGAAACGTGTGTTAGCGCTGTGTTGTTTCATATCGTAACCTTTTATCTGAATTTCTATTCTTTCTGTTGGTGTCTAAAATGGAGATGTGGATTTTGGAGGTTATACTGTATATTTGACCAGCATAAATAAGGGTGTAAGGAGCCCTGATTGCCCAGAAACCTTGTCAGGAAAGTGTAAAGAATATTATTTAGTTTGTAAAGTCATGAGGAAGATGTCAGACCAATTGTTCTTGAATTTATGCCATTTCCCTCTAAGTGTAAACACCGGAATGCACTATAAAATTAGAGACACAGATCTGCTTCTGTGTTTTCAGTCTGAGCTGCTGGAGATAGTGCCACTGCAGAGCAGTTCTCCTTTACATCTGAACGCCCCCCAGCCATTTCGTCCGAATGACATCACCGTGCTGCCTCACCCTGCAGGAGACAGCACCGCCAGTGTGCGGAGCAGCTCCGGCAGCTCAGGCGAGGCACAACGAAGGACGAGCAGCAGGGGAGAGAAGGGGGAAGAGCCCGGAAATGTTGGCCTGTCTTCCGAAACCCTTCCCAGCCTCTCACTCCCCTTCCCTGCCTACCTGCTCCCAGGAACAATGAGAAGTGCCAGCCTGCAGTCCGTTCAGGAGCGCCGTGTCAGTGATGTATTGGCTGTGATTAGATGAAGTGCCTCTGAGGCTGGCTTGTGGGAGAGATGTAACAAGGAAGATGGATCGATCCCTTTTAAGACTGGCCATTCATTAATAATTAAATAAAAAGGGCCTAAGGGCTGTAAACTACTCTGGAGAGCTCTTATTATTATTATTATTATTATTATTATTATTATTATTATTATTATTATTATTATTATTTGGATCTGTGTTGAAGCCTATTTTTTAATACAGTAGGGAATAAGGACGGTAAATACTAAAAATGAAGAAAAAAGACATAATAATCAGTGGGATGAAAGCACTATATACAAATGCAAGACATTATTAACTATCATTAATAAAGCCGGGTCATGATATTTCAAGAATAAGATGTCTGATCAAGAACCCATGTGCCCAGTTTGGTATAGATGACTGGAATAATATTTTAAAAGGTTATTTAATGAATATGAAAGACTACTTTGAAGCTGGCCTGCTGATAGATTTAAAAGAGTCCTCCCCTCATGATATGACCTCAGGCTCTCTGCCATATACAGTCCTATTACAGTACGGAACAGCTTCCTTGATCTGCAAAGTGTGTGAGCCATGTGGAGAGAGTGAGACATGCAGGCTGAGAGAGGAGACAGGGTACTGTACCAGATGGAGAGAAGGAAAGATGGGAACTGGAAAAGAAGTACAAGGTGAAATAAGAGCTGCCTGTATCAATGGATGACTGGCTTGTTTCTGTGCTGCACAATATTTACCAAGATGCCTAGCTGGGGACAGAATACCTTGCAGCAAATGATCAAGGTCACCTGCGCACTCATTAGTTACAAAATTAAAGATCTTGGTGCTTTGGGATGCTTTGATTTTGCTTTTGTTTCGCAATGGCTCTAGACCTGCGTCTGATACACTCATGAACAGAGAAGTGGGGCCCAGGATAAACAGTAGGAAGACAGCATGCTGAATGGTACACAAAAGCTTTGTGTAAGTGCTGGTCAATCCCAGCAGGATGAGAGAGACAGAAAAGGGTGGTGGTCTAGGATGTGGAGAGGAGGGAGGGGGAGGAGACTGGGGGAGAACAAAGGAGAGCAGAGAAGGAGAGAAGAGTTCTGGAGGACAGAAGGCACGGCTCACGTTTACTGTCTGAGAGGAAGGAAAGTGAGAAAATCTTCAGCTTGTCAACAAATCAGACTGCAATATTTTTGGAATAATATTTTTGGTTTTGAATGTGAACATTGCCGACCAGTTTTTATAGTAACCAAAAGCCACATGTGGTGAGAAGTATGCAAAAACAGTTTAGTTACTGTCGCTTCAGACCGAACATGTTAAGATGAAAATGTGTTCAGTGTTCCACAGGACAAAAATAACTTGCTTGTCTTCTTTCACGGGGCTTCTAAATGACTGGACAGATGAACAACAGATTTGCCTTGCAAGAAAGAAACTTGTCACTACTGCAGAAATATCCCCAGAAATAACGGCAGGGGTTTCAGAAATGTGGAAAATTTGTTTGATCAGTGGTACACAGCTGAAAATGAGAGTTTGAATTTTGCACAGCAAAATACTGCTCATTTCTACAAACACAAAATACAGCACCACTAAATTTTCTGCGTACTATAAATTAATTCTCTTCCAAAGCTTCTTGTCTACTTAGTGTTTCTGTTAGGAAATGTGACACATATATGGCACCAGGAAGTCAAGTGCGTTGACATGGTCTTGTAAATACACTGCAGGATTGAAAGTACACAGTGAAATGAGGCTATGAAAAACCATGCAGAATCCCAACTCAGCAGGGCAGACTTAATATGCATATTGAGTTGGTTGTGGTGAAAATCTGGTCTGGAGTATTTTGGCAGGGCTAAATCGAATAGTGTCCTCCCAAGTATGGTACGTGAGGTGATGTCTGAATTGTAGGCAGCTCATGATGTCACTTTTCCTGCAATCTGATTCCCTTGTTCAGCTTCTGGGAAGAAGGAAACGCTGTAGCATTTGTCAGTGGGATTCTAAGCCAGGGACAGAGAAGCAACAGACTGCTTCAGGGTAAAGAACAGGAGGACTTCCATCTTGTCAGGATCGGCTTGAAAGAACAGTGATTTGAGAATTATACTAAGAAACAGAGAATACATTACAAGTTAGTAAGTTAGGAATCGGGCACAGAACTATACAGATTTATGACATTATGGTATTGAACAACAATGCATCACTAATGGGTGACATTTACAGTGGCAATATTTATTATTGCTATTGTATTTGCTAAAGTGATCCTGATGTGATGTGAATAATCCAGTCTCATTCAGCACCAAGGACAGCTCCTCAGAGAACTGTATTAGCTCTGACCTGGGACATGGATTACTTTAAACTAGTCCTGCCATGCATAACAGAGCGTAACATATACATTATTGTGGAGAAAAATAACATTCCAGTTTGCATTAATTAAAGAGCATTATCTTCTTCAGAAGAATGGGCAGTGTCTTGATAAGAGTCAGGACTCCCTAAGGCGAACTTCATCTCTTATTCACTCTAATGGCCATTTCTTACTACATTCAGTTGAGTTCCCTGTCACCCAGTCCAGCTGCTTTTATTTTCTTAACTGTTTGTGTGTATCATCGGGCGGTTTATTAGCTGTGTCAGCCTGTGTTTGTTTCTGCTTGAGAGAAACCCTCTGTTCTTCTTATTTTGTGAGCTCAATTTGTAATAGCCAACAGTGTGTGTAAGTGCATGGTACTGTACATAGTGAGAGTTTTTATGTGCGAGAGAGTGAAATAAAGAGAAATCTGTCTGCCATCTGGCTAAACTGCCTGGCAGAGACACAAAGCTTTTCTACCTAAATGCTGTATGTGTTTTTTATGTATGTGTGTCAGTACATTTGTTTTGTCTGTATTGGTTAATTTATATGTGTTAGAATGTGTTGGCCTATGTGTTGAATTAATATGGATATATGTATCAGAGTCTGAGTATGTCAGCATGTGTGTGTGGCTGTGTCAGTGAGCATATTTATGGGGCTGTGCCAGTGTGTTTGTAAGACAGTGCTATGGGGTTGTGCCAGTGTGTGTGTGTTTGAGGTGCAGTGCCAGTGTGTGTGTGTTTGTGAGGCTGCGCCAGTGCATGTGTGTGTGTTTATGAGGCAGTGCCAGTGTGTGTGTCTGTGGGCCTTTGTTAGCACTGATTTGTGGGTCTGTGTCTGTGTTAGTGTCTGTGGCTCTGTGTACTTTAAGTGTTTCTGTAGCTCTGTCATTCCGTGTGTGTTTGTGGGTCTGTGTCTGTGTTCATGTCTTTGCATGAGTCTTTACTGGAGGCAGAGGAAGACTCTTGCCCAGTAACTCTGCAGTGGACTCATCTTATCCTCCAGGCCCTGGTGGGAGTGAGCCATGATAATGTATGTTTTATAAATCTTTCATGCATTGACCTAAATAAATTTAGAGTGGAATAACAGAAATTTCACATGAGAACGCACCCACCTGATCCCACTAGGTCCTATAACCGCATGCTAATAGAAGTATGATAAAAAAATATACTCCACACTAGAATCATAAAAAATATTCCTATTATTATATTAAAGTACTTAAAACATTATTTTCCCATTTTTTTAAAGTACTGCTGTGTTGGTAATAGTACATATCTAGACAGGGTATTCAACCTCTGTTTTTGTGAAACTGGATTAAATAAATTCATCCACTTGAAACTCAAGAGTATTTTTTTTTCAGCGTGCTGACACAGGAAAAAAAGTAATTACAACATTTGCTTGAGTACTATTCTACCTCTAGTTTATGCTGACCCCACCTCCACTTCTACTGTGAGGGTAATATTAGGGAACAACTGTTTTTCAAGGGATTATGAGCCTATTAATTTATGAAGTGATCATGGAAGCTGGGTTCTGAATGCTGATAAGGCTGTGATCATCGGTGCCTCGGTGACTAACCAAGGCTTGATGACTCACTAGCTTTTGATATAGAGATCATAATAAATAATCAAGCTGCTGTCTGTGGCCTTGCTGCAATGAAGGAAAGCCTCTCAAGCACAATGACCCTTTAATACAAAATATTGCCATGTCCCATCCAGGCAGCACTGATCATTTCCCCAGCTCTCCACTCCTGTCTCCTTGGCCCACTGTTGGCGCTGCCCAGTGGTCCCCTTGCCTCACCTCCTGACGCTAGTAGGAACTTCTGCCAGGAGCACCTGACAACCCAAGCCCGCAAATGTCTTTTTTTTTCCTCTCTGAGCATCAACAGTGCCGGGGAGCCCTGAGGACAGATGTCCGCCTTCTGCTCATGGAAGGCGACAGGCTGTGGTGGGAGTCTTAAGGGATCACCTCCGCCTTGCTGTCCTGCCACCCTGCAGCAGGGAGTGAAAGCTCCAGTTGCCGGCAGGTCTACCCATCTTGTCAGATGGAGAGGGATCATCGAGGATCAGAGCTGCTCATTGCACCACACTGGCCGAGACAGAGCTACTTCCCAATCTTAATATCCCTCCCGCAGGGCCCCCCGGACATTTGTCCTTATGGAGTAACCTTTTAAGCCAGCAGGGGGCAGACATGGGCTCTTCAGCTATGGGCTTAGCACCAGCATGGTGGAGCCTACATGATACAGTATTCTTTGAGGCGGTGATGCCTAGTCTTCGCGGCCTGGTGCACTGTCAGTGGTTTGCATCCAGCCTTGTGTTCTTGTGCAGGGTCAGTTTGGGGAGGACAAGATTTATTCTTAACGTGTGTCAGAGGGCTCGTTCAACCTGCTATGACAGAATGAACAGGAAGCCCTAGAGGTCACCCTCTTTCAGTGGTGCCATGTGGACGGTCAGCTTCGAAGCGCTGAATAAACTTTTTTTTACGTTTGACTCTAAAAACAGATCTTAAAAAAGAGTCTACAGCAACTTCATCTGGTAAGGCTGTGTGAGACATGAGTTTTGAAAGACTAAAAAAAGAAAGGTTTTCCCTTGCTCTCTCTCATTGCTATTTTATACAGTTTTATAGATCAAAATACCCTCCCTGCCGAGCCCTGATAATAGTTTTTTTCTCAAAGGCATTTATTAGAAGCTAAAAACTGCAAAGCAATCATGCCCCTTGTCTCTTGCCTTGGGTAGCAGTTACTAATCCGGGCGATTTCTTTCTCCATGGTCACGTTAGGGGCTAACACTGATAGCTCAGAACAGTGTGAGAGAAAGCAGGCTGGAAGCTGTATCTCTTAATGCTGTTACAAGGGAATCCTTAAGCTTTCCAATGCCACAGACTTTCACTAGTTATCATTCTCACCATAATCCTTCACAGATTATTCCTCAGGAGCCATCGGCCCCAGAAGCTATTTTTCTGGCACATTAATGACTATTAGTGACTAACAGCAGCAGCAAGCAAGCTCCACACACACGAGGAGTGACAGTGGTCCTTGTTCTGGATAAAAACAGACCAGCAGTTTTACTCTGAGTCATTGAAAGGGTCGATTGTCATGGGGTGAGTTGGGGGGGGGGGGTGAGGCGCCATGTTGAAGATATTATTTGTGCTATATTTGAATAGAATCTCCCTGAGTGAATTATTGGTGCAAAGCCATTATTATCATGGTTAATGGGGGGTTGTATACTGAGGGTAGAGAACGAAGATGGTATGCCAGAGAGTGTAATGTACAGTAGCTTTCCAACATATAAAATATTTAATCAGATTCAGACTGTGTTGAAGTTCAATAACATGATAACAAAAAGACTGAGGTGTATGCCTCCTTTTGAATAGCCCCAAGAGGCAGAGGTAATTTATTGTGTATAAAAGTGACTAATGACAGATAACTAATAGCAGTACTGTATAGGTTATGTACCATTTTAATGGCCAAATAATTACAATTCTACTGAGGGTTTTTTGACCCAGATGTGTACTGAATATTCTCTGGGCTTCAAACTGTAGATTTTAATAGTTAAACATCTGGTGTTATATGAGTCTGAGTGTGCTTTACTGCATTGAGGAGCTGATCAGGGATAGAGACATGTTTATTCAGAAGTTACTGTGGTGCCGCACAGAATACAGTATATCAAAGATGAACAACTGCAACATGGACATGTCGGCTTTGCAAGCAGAGCAACAGCATTGCAACCAAGAGCTCCTTTTACGTTACCTAGTGAGATTCCACTGAGGCAATATCAGTAACCCTGCACTGCCAGACAATAAATTTAGCCACAGTGTGTACACTCACAGTGAATATGAATACCATTACAGATCACACTGCAGATACCGCACCAGTGTCATCCTTCTAATATTCATTGATTCATTTCAAATGTTTTTGAAGAGGCGAAGCTTCTAAAAGAAGGGGAATCTAATCATTGCATCACAGTTAAGCTTTCTATTATTCTTGCTTCCTGTGACACGGTGATATTGAGATTAGTACAGACGTACTGTATAGTATTAAAAGGAACGTCAGACTTTGGTAACCCGGGGTGATTAGACTTTTACTGTATGTCGCGTTCTCCCTGTCTTTACAATGGGACCAGCACTTGCGTCCTGGATGCCACTGTGAAAACCTCATTGCATCTCTGCTGGCGCACGCATTTTACACGGCTTTTTAGTTCCGAGAAACACACGTGAGATTGGACTGAAGCTGCAAGGGAGCGGAGGAGTTACGGCAGTACTGTTTGTTGAGGTAAGAATGTACGGATGTGCTTGAGTGAGCTATTGTGGTCCTCGATCTGCTGACTGTGCTTTAAGCGGCGGTGATGGGGGGGTCAGTGTCTGGGATGCAGAAAGCAATTTCATTTTCATTCAGGCTTCTCCACTGTTGTCGTCCGTAAGATTTCTCCATCTCCACGTCTCATATTGGAAACAGGAGCTTTTCATCTTTTATCGGCGTTGCACCCTGCAGGGCGTCATCTTATTTTACTTCTGTCGGGGAGTCCGACTGACTGCGGGGCAAGGGAGTCATTAACTACAGGTTTCTGGAAGAAAAAAATATATACTTGAGGAGGCGCCGCAAAAAGGGCAACAAAAAAACAAACAAATAAAAAGTGAGTGATTTATTGCTAGTTCTGCAGTTGAAATTTGGGAAATTGTGAAAACGGAAGACGTGTCTTTTTCATTGCTTGTGACGAGAAAGCTGTTTGTGATCTGTGGTCGGGGAGGAGAGTGACGTACTGTATTTGTTTCACCTGCTGGAAGATGTGAAGGAGCCTGTTATCTCATGTCTCTCAGTGAATGCTTTCTAACCTGCCTTTTCGTTGCAGGTGCTGCTCAAGCAGTATTTTCTTGTTTTGTGTGTGTGTGTGGTTTACCTGCAGAGACAATAACCGGGCTAGTATCTGTACCAATTGTAGTGTATTGAAAATATACAGTATATGCATTACAGTGCGCTGCCCTATTCAGTGTACTAGTCTAGAGTCAAGACTGTTTAGTGCGCCCCGAATAAGAAGCTACTGGAATCACGCTGCAGAGCAGATCGCGGTGTGCACTGGTGGGTTATGCTAAGACTTTAGCAAACGATTTACGTTATGAAATATTGTTGTATAGACTTGTAATTGTGAGGTGTTTGCCTTGGATGTACTGCTGCTCTTCGGGCACAAGTTATATATCTGGCAAATACGGTAGAGAGAGAGAGCTGAAAAAGCTTTGTCACTTTGTAAACGAAGGATATCCGTCTTAGATTGCATATTATCAGCATGAATGCAGTACTGACTGAATTTCTACTTAAACGGTGCTGCAGCAAAGTTAAATTTCGAAGATAAAGGAAATCTAGGTTATAATTGGAAGGGGACATTTCTCCTTAGTCTTTTTCTTAGTTTTGTTGGCTTTATATATTAACTATATTTTTATCAAATCAGATAGTAAGTCATCAATTTAAAGCCGTTGTAGGGTTTCAGAGGACAAAAGTGAGAGCTGAAATAATGAACACCACCTTCTTGTTAGGTACGTGAGCAAAGGTAGCAGACAGCAAATCATCCAGAATTCCTGGGCATTAGCAGCATTTCCTTTAAGAACTGCAAAATCACCCAGCAAGAAAAGAAATGACTATTGTTTTTTGGACCTCTTTCATAAAGTTCTATTAAGCCTGTTTCATATATTACTGTTCTTAATTTTTCAAGCTTTTGTACATGCTACATTGTACACTGATGTAACAAGAGGTCTGCTTTTCCTGCTCAAACCTCTCTGTGTGGTTCCACCCTCATACAAACACCTTCCACTCCCCTCAGTTTTCCACCAAGCCCTGTAGCAGGAGCCTGTGTGACCCTTAGCATTCCGACCTTAGTCTTTCAATAACGTTCAAATAGGCAATGAGAGCCACCACTATTCACACTTGTGTGAGCTTTGCTAAGCCTGGCCTGGATGTCTTCTGACATTTAACAGGGCGGACAAAGCTGAGGCAGATGCCCTGCTTCCATCTGTTCATCATGAAATCCAATCTCACCCTGAGAGAGAGTGAGTCACTGGGGACCATCACTAGGGGTTCTGTGAGCTTTGCTCCCCATGCGTCTTTTCATAGTTACGAACCACGGGCGCAGTCAATTACATCCAGCCTACAGACTAAATTGGCAATAATCCCTCTTTAGTTAAATATTTAAAAAGCTAGTCTGACTGCTCATTGAAAGTGAGACTAGGACTCTAGCTACAGTATTATGCCTATGAATATTAATTAGGTCTTCATGAAATCACAGTGCTATAGACGATTTACATTAGTCACTTGTCAGAGATTGCCACGTCATGCTGATGAGCCCTAATTAACTGTGAAATTGCTGTCCGGAGCTGCTAGCTTTGACTCTATAAACACAGGACGGTAGGATGAGAAGTTACAGGACTGCTATCCTATCCATCTGAGTAGAATTTAGATTGGACAAAAGCTAATGAATATTCATTCTCAGAGTTTATTGCAACCTCTGCTCTTGAGTCCCACCCAAAGCTGTAAAGTGGTTCTTTCCTATATCAGCCTATCTACTTGTCTTAATATCTTGGGTATGTGGGTCTAGTAGTTTAAGTACATTTCCAGATATCATCTGTACATCTGGCAACCCACTGAAGCTAAGCAGGTATGAGCCTGGTCAGTACCTGGATGAGAGACCTCCTGGGAAAAACTAAGGTTGCTGCTGGAAGAGGTGTTAGTGAGGCCAGCAGGGGGTGCTCACCCTGTGGTCCATGTGGGTCCTAATGCCCCAGTATAGTGATGAGGACACTATACTGGAAACAGGCGCCATCCTTTGGATGAGACATAAAACCGAGGTCCTGACCCTCTGTGGTCATTAAAAATCCCAGGGCATTTCTCAAAAAGAGCAGGAGTGTAACCCTGGCATCCTGGCTAAATTTCCCATTGGCCTTTATCAATCATGGCCTCCTAATAATCCCCATCTATGAATTGGCTTCATTACTCTGCTCTCCTCCCCACTGATAGCTGATGTGTGGTGAGTGTACTGGTGCACTATGGCTGCCGTCGCATCATTCAGGTGGATGCTGCACATTGGTGGGGGTGGAGGGGAGTCCCCATTACCTGTAAAGCTCTTTGAGTGGAGTGTCCAGAAAAGCGCTATATAAGTGTAAACAATTATTATTATTATTATTTTTATATGTGTTAACGGAATGTATACTTTCTCCACTGTTTTCTCACAGAACAGGTTGAATTAGTAGAGGGGATCTCATGGTTGGCCCTGTTTGTAGATGGTGGTATGGTCATCCCCTAGACTTGAGACAATATGTGAATTCTGGGATCTGCTCACTGCAGTCGTCCTGCCCATGTGTTTGGAGAGAGTTCAATGAAATGACTCTGCAATGCTGTCAGTGCACAGTGAGGGAATATTGTGGCACGACTTCTCTGTCTGACTTTTCCTGGCACATGTAGGACTTTGCAGCAGTGTGATCCCTTGCAGTGTGGACTAAAGGTAAAGGTCAAGATAATAGCAGCTTGACCACGACTTTAGGCTTCTAGGCCTGCTTATGCCTGAAGAGGTCACTCTTTTATCCACATCTTTGTTTTTCTTCAGACATGTCTGATTTTCTTCGCTTCACCTTTGAGCTGAATGAGGTGGGCTTTTCTCATCTTCCTCTGTTTTCAGTGCTTGTGTATCTTTCGTTTGTGAATAACGTTTAAAAAAATCCATCTCCAGCACATTATCAACCCACGGCTCAGCTGTACTCTTCCCAGAGAGCTCAGCAGCAGCCTGTCAGAGCCAGACAGTGTGGGCGCGCTGTTCCTTGTTGCGGAACACAAATCTTATTTTGGTTCTTCCTCACAAGGGAGTCTGCACCTCTTTCCTGGCTTACCGTTTCCATGAAGAGTGAGAATGTCTTCAGAATTCTTACAAAAATAGTACTATTATTATTATTATTATTATTTTGGTAACACCTTTCTCCATTGAGACGGATTTTCAGAACACTTCCTAACTGTTTAAGTAGGCATCGTGCGCAGAATTCAGGATAAACATTTTATATTATACACACAATAACTTGTGACATGAAATGTAATGTGAAACAAGATACAGCTGCACAGGAAAGGATTACAGGATCTGAAGGTTCGAGCTTTGAGCATAGGTGGTGTGAAGGAACTGGCGAGCGAAGAGGAGGGACAACTGAGCGATTGGAACATGAGCAGAGAGCGAAAGAGGGGATCTGAAGAGAGACGAGGGGTGATGTATATTTGGGGCCAAAGTGGAAAAAAAAAAGCTCTAAGGACAAAAAGCTGAACGTGTGGGTAGCGGGAAATGGCCTTTGAATTAAAGTAGCAATGGAGACCCGAAGAAGAGCAAAACACTGAGATAGCTGCTCAGCTTTAGATGAACTGGAGAGTGGAGGCTGCTGATACAGGGAAGACGTCCAGGGACGTGCACCTGTTGTCCAGCCCAGAGAGAACAAGAGCCTGGGCCAGAGGCCTGCTGGCTGTTATACAGACAGATCTTGTTGAGGAAAGGGCGACGGGTTTGCGCTGGAGGAAAAAGAGCAGCTGACGGGAGGAAAGGAAGAGATCAAAGTTACAAACTGTTTGCAGACACAAAGAGAGCCATAGAGCCGAGAGAAACAGAGAGCCTGGGATGGGGCAGAGGGAGGAGGGAATAAGACTGCCCGAGGTGAGGAGTGTATCCAGGAAGAGACAGCTTGTAGCAGTTAGTTCTGCATGATCAGAATGTCATCTGCCTAGAAGCAGTAAGGGAAGCCATGTGAGGAAAAGAAAACCCAGCGAGCAGGTATAGAGAGAGGGGAAAAAGGGCTCATACTACTGAGAGAGGGCAAGGAGATGAGAGAGCTGTCAGAGAGGCAGAAAGAGAACAAGTCCTGATCTGTGCCTGAAATTCCAACTATAGGGAGAGGAAAGGTGATCTGTTGTGCCAGAAGCATTTGAGATGCCAATGAGAATTATAACATAGGACAGAAAAGCCATACAGGTAGAAAGTGCACTGCAGATGTAGAGGTTCCCATTTTTCTCAATATCATTGGTCCAAACACTGTTCTCTTTCAGTGTAGTATTTAACATCCTTCTTTCCTTATTCTTAAACAATGCTCAGCTTCTCCGTTTCTGAAATTTATAAAAAATCACACCCAGGGCAATGTTCCCTCTAAGCTGTGCAGTGGTTAGCTTTGCTATCTCGCAGCACTGGGTTCCTGGGTTCAATTCCATAACTGGGGTGTTGTCTGTGTGGAGTCTGCATGTTCTCCCTGTGTTTCTTCCAGGGGCTCTGGTGTCCTTCCACAGTCCAAAAACATACCGATAGGTTGAGTGGCTTCTGTAAATACCTGGTCCTGGTGTGAGTGTGTGTCTAGCCTGTGATGGACCAGTGTCCCATCCAGGCTGTGTCCTGCCATGCGTCCCTTGTGCTGGGATAGGCTTTGGCTCCTTCGCATCTTGCGCGTGCGCACAGGTTATGAAATCAGCGCACACAGGAAATTGAACTGCTCACAAAAAATGTAATTCCCCCCCAAAATATGATAATAAAACTAACATGGTCGTCAACTGAGAAATGCTAAATTGACCATGAGGCTGGCTGCAAGAGGCCCAGCTTGGCTGTGTGCATTATTATTGCTACTCGATAATCGATATCTCTACTCTCGTAGTCTCGTATCTCATTGCTCATGCTCACTCGACACTCAGTCTCCATGACTGGGCTCGTTGAATTGCTTTTTTGGGATCTCTATGCTTCTATGGGAAGGACTATATTAACAAAAAATAATCTCAGGTTTCCAATTTGACCTACACTCAATTTAGTGCGCTCAAGTTTTTGTCACTGGGGAAAAAAAATGTGCAGAACTCTAAATGTTTGCACGCGCAGGCCATTCAAAATTAGCGGGAACATTGAGCCAGGGTCACAGTTTTGGATGACTCACATGTAGAGGTTCTGCAGCGACTTCAAAGAGCACTGTTTGTTCAACATTCTGTGCCATTTGTGGCTTAGAAACAGTGGGAGGAGGATTGGCACGATAATAGCTTTTCCAAAACGTCTCCTAAGGGGAGTGAGGCATCATACTGAAGAGTATGTCTTCAGAATGGGTTTGTGCCATTGTATCACAGAGGGATCTGTGACATCTTTTAAAAACAGGCTTTCTGGTACTCAGAAGAAATAAAAAGAAGGCACCTTGGTTTAGTTTGACAATCGGTGCTATCTGCAAATAAAAGTAATTCTTTTTCATCGCTGCAGAGCTGTTAGTGTCATGTGGCACAATGCAATGCAGGGTTCTGTCACCATTCAATACTCCTGGAAGTATCTAAGAAAACAGTGTCTATTTTAAGGGCTTGGTGGGTGGATGTTACGAAGCACTGTAACAGTTCACCACTGATGGCTTCATCTATCTGATGGAGTGTGGCTGTCATTCCAGACAGACCAACAGGGGTGAACGTATATACTTGTCAGCAAGGGATTAATTTAACATCTTCTGGTTGTTGTGCTGAGCCTGTCAAAACTGCTGTCAGATGATATATGACTGCTGTTGGCTGTTGTGATGACAGTGCAGCTTGTGTACTTGTTCACTCCGATGAAGTTCAGCCTGAGGAAAAGAGAACGTTTGTCATGTGCGTTTGTTTTATACCCTTACATGGGCGGATGCAATATTTTATTTCCCGCCAGAGGGAACCAAAGTCTTCAGTCAAAGCCAGCAAAAAGGGATCACCAGTGCTTCATTCGTTCTACAAATGTCACAAACAGCTCCGCTTTACATTGCTGTTTTCACTCTGAAGATAACAAATTATTTGCATGGATAATTGTCAAGAAATATTACAATCAAAAGAAGCTGGCTCATTTTCTGTGTAAAGAGTTAGACTCAATTTTTCTTGGAACAGCTAAAAGTTAATCCCATGCCTTCCCTGGCCAAATTTCCCATTGGCCCTTACCAATCATGGCCTCCTAATAATCCCCATCTATGAATTGGCTTCATTACTCTGCTCTCCTCCCCACTGATAGCTGATGTGTGGTGAGTGTTCTGGTGCACTATGGCTGCTGTCGCATCAATCAGGTGGGGCTGCACATTGGTGGGGGTGGAGGGGAGTCCCCATTACCTGTAAAGCGCTTTGAGTGGAGTGTCCAGAAAAGCGCCATAGAAGTGTAAGCGATTATTATAATAATAATTATTATTATTCTTTGGGTGTAGGTTGCCAAAACATAGTGTTTCTTTTCTTTACCTTTCAGCATAGAATGAACATTTACATTTACAGCGTGGAAGACAACCTGACTTGTTCCTGTGCAGCTGTCTCCTGGTTCTCATGCTGACAAAGTTCTCTACTCCAACGTCTTCACTCAGTTTTCATGCTCTCCTTGACCCAGTGAACCTCACTCTCCGTTATTAAGTGTGCTGTATTTTCCTCCCCCACCCCCTCTGCTGAAGATGTAATGGACCAGCAGAGGGCGCTACATTCCGGCTGCCTGGTGTCGGGGGTGCGGACTCCCCCAATCCGCAGAAACAGCAAGCTGGCCACTCTGGGCCGCATCTTCAAACCCTGGAAATGGAGGAAAAAGAAAAATGAAAAACTGAAGCAGAGCTCTACAGGTAAGGAAGGCTGGTGGGGATCCTAAAAAAAGACAACATGGATTCAGGACACAAGAGCTAGGAAACAAATGACAGTTGTACTGCGGCAGAATAATATGACATTGTTCTGTTGCAAGAATCCAGGGCAGAGCGTTTGTCCATTGGATGGGAGAGTTTGGCTATGGGGCTGTCTATGCATGTTTTTTGAAGTATTTAAAATACCATATAGATTTAATTTCTTATCCAAGTCAGTCCCCGCTGGCCTTTCGAAGAGCTGGCTGTTCGTGAGGCAAGTCAGAGTGCAGCACGTGTTTCCAGATGGTTTTCAGTGACCTGTGTATAGAGGAAGCCTGCAAATGTGGGTGTGAATTAATTGGGGGGGGGGTTTGATTTAACGGAGGCTGTTTTTGTCCTCTGCGCAGCGCTGGAGAGGAAGGCAGCTGCACGACAGAGCCGAGATGAGCTGGTGAGGAAAGGGCTGGCAGACATGATGGAGACAGGTGAGCGAGAGAGGACAGCACAGCACTGAGAATGTTGTTCAAGAAGTCCAGCAAGCTCTATCTGTAAATCCATCTTTTTAAGGGATAATCCAATTATTTAAGATTTTGTCCTTTTTTTTTAGCTTCTGAACTGAATTAGCATAATAAAACATTATAAAAACAAGAAAATACTTCTAGGGTCACATAGATCAATTATGCAATTTGGTGATGGTTAGATAAAGAACCCTAAAAAAGTCTTTGCATGTCTTATTCCATTGCTAAACCCCGATATCTTAAGATAGCCATTGTATAAAATAACCTGCACTGCTGACATTTGCCAAGAGACCTTACACAGAAATCTGAGGATTTGTAGATTGTGTTGGGAATATTTTTACAGGAAGAAGGATCAATAGCAATGTGCACCAATGACTATAGTGAAAGCACATGCCTGTCAAGATGTAGGAGGAGGGAAGTGATGCTGATAGATTTCACAGCGTGTCTGGGCTCACAGGGAATTTCATCCTTCGCAGAGGCTGCGCTGGCCTGCGGGGGGAGCTCTGATGAGCCTGGCACCCCGACACAGGGCTCCTCAGATGGGGAGGAGAGGGAGGAGGAGTCTCTGACCCAGCTGCTCAACCTCAGCACCTTGGAGGGCCTGGGCTGTGATGAGGACACCCCCTCCACAGGTAATACACAGGCTGTTATCGGGGTAGCAATCCGGAGGGGCACTGCTGTTATCCCGTGGAATTCCAGTTCAGCCATTCTGTGCCTCATCATGATCAGCCGAAATGTTTCGCAGGTCTACGCAATGGAAATTGTAACACTGTCCACTTGCCATGTAACTGGCCGGTTGTCTCACTGCATTGAAGCAACAAATCAGCTCTGCATCCCAACTTGTAAGAAATACTAAAGAAAGTCTGACCATATTCTGGACAATAGTTAAGCTGATAGATAATAATGTGGATGCTGCCTGTGGCCATCAAAGTTGACTTCTCTCGGGCACCATGAAGAAGTGTTAGAATTATGTGCGTTTGGTCGCCACTAGATGGAGACAAAGTAAGATTAACGTGTTCTTGTCGGCTCGAACTACGCTGGTAACATCAGAGAAAAGGATAAAAGCTACAAAAATACTAGTGATAAACCAATAACGTACTAAATAGGCTTTTATTCATTTTTTATTTCTGCATTCCATGTTTATAAATTTGATGTCAATCAATAAATATAAGGGTATTTTAACAGAGGATCCATATACACATACACAGCAGTAAAAAAAACATCCCGCTTGTTTGTGTATATACTGTATAACAATAGTGTATATATATCTTGGATATTGATGATGTGTTATGTACAGTCAGGAATGTTGCATTTGTGACTACAATAAACTTGAGCTTGAGGGAACTTGGCAGTTGCATAAGCACTGGTTAATTGGACACCCATCGTGAGGTGATTGAAAATGCTGAATGTCGAGTCTGAAATAAATAAGTAGAAATGAACTAATATGCCCCCCTTATCAAGAGAAGAATCCTGTGTGTCATCAGCATGCTGGAGGCTGGACTAAGTCACAGTAGTCCTCTTCAGCAATGAATCAAGGTTGTGTGAAGGCCACGCTGATAGACTGGGAGTGTGGTGCAGACACACAGGACAATATGCTAACCATGTGCGAAGGTCTGGGCAGGAGTGTCTAGTCGCTACAGAACTCCACTTGTATTGATTGATGGCAGGCTGATTGCATGATGCTACATTGATCCACAACCTCACTTGCTGCCATTCCTGCTGTGATGCCCATCCAGCGGGTCATCTCATGTCCATGGTGCTCATATAACAGCGGCTTTCTGTGAAGACAAGAATGTGACACTTATGTCTTGGATGCCCTGCTCGCCAAACTCAAACGCTGTTGGGTTGAGCTCGGACAATGTGTGACATCTAGGGCTCAGAGATCAGTGAACAGGCTCAGGTGTGTCCAGGCTCTATGAAAGGAATGGGTCAGAATGCCACATGACAGCACCCGATAACTGGTGCAACCCGTATGGTTGCAAGCAGTCGGCATACGTTACTAACTTGTGAGTTTAACAGTACACCCCCTTTGATCAGTGCTGCTGACGACAAATGTTTAAAAGCTGAATCTACAGCATCCACAGTACAGCATGCCACATGCTGTATGTAAAAGAAGAAGCCAGCACACCTGCTACAAAAAATGATTTGGCCATTTTTCAGCTGTCTTTGTAAATTTGTTGAAGCAATAAGCAATTTCTTTCTTCTGATGCTCAGTATAGATGGGAATATGATCTATGCCGGGCTCAATTTGAGACCCTTCCAATGCTTCAGTATTGTCCATTAGTGCAACAAGTGCCAACAAGTGCCAACAAGTGCAAATTATTATATTGATCCTGACAAATAGTTGAGGGGTTGACTGTGACAGGTTGGGCAGGCCTGTGGTGTGATGACTACATGGACACCACTTCTCGAATGTTTAATGGTGGACTAGAATATAGGGGCAGGCAGAGCTGGCTGCACTTGCGTAGTGGGCTTTGTTGTTCAGCTGACCTTGTCTCGTCCCGGTGTCAGTGCGAGACTCCGTGGGGGAGAGCGAAACAGAGGGGGACATCAGCCCAAATTCAGAGGAGGAGGAATACCTCCAGACAGCACCTGCTGCCGAGACTCCTGGGGGAGAGGCAGACAGACAGGAAGGGAAGGAGGAGAGAGGAGACAGTTCCTCTGATGGAGACACCGTTTCTCCCCGGGCTCCAGGCCTGCCTGCGAAACTCCTGTCCAAGCTGGGCAGCCTGGAAGGTGAGTGTGCAGGGACCAGGATGGGTCTATCAGGGTCTACCTTCTAATCATGTAGCCCTTGTAGCACTTAAACTATAACTTTAAATCAAAAGGGGGAAAAAATTAGTTAAACTACACCATGTAGTACTGTAGAAGACATATGGTTCTCCAAAGCACAGGACACTTCAAGCAGCATGGTGTTCATGACAGGAAGGAACACAGCCTTAAAACAATCAAAATCTGTTTTAAACACTGGGGACTGCTTGTAGAGGCCTCACATGCAGTGAAAACATTATCTACTCATTAAAATATGCGCTGTAGTACCAGGGGACTTAGAGGAGCATAGTTTACTAGATTTAAATAGAAGTAGTGCCAAGAAGAACCACACACGGACAAAGTAGAGATGCAGACAGAGTAACCCAAATCTTAAAAGAAGACAGACTTACTCCTAGGGCATAAAATTGCTTTGCGGAGTGGAGAGTGTGAACAAAACAACTGTAACAGAGCAATCTAGGTACACCCCACACAGCCAACCTAGGGAGCAAGAAGAGTTTTTTTTTCTTGGTCTCCCAGCACTACTCAACCAACATCAATTTAGTTAAAGCAGCTTGTCACAGAGGAAAATACCCACAGAGATCACTCTCTGATCGGCATAGTCTTATACAAAGAAGATCTCCCTCCCCTGTGTCTGTGTCCCTCCTCTAATGAAATTGGCATGAGTGGAGGCAGTCCTCACTGAGAGACTGAGTGAGCCATGACTGTGATTCTAAGTACAATTATACTCCTTACAGACCCCTTTGACAGCAGCAGTTAAAAACACATTTCTTTCTACCTTTAATGGGATACAGATAGTACAAAATACAAATTGCTATGGGTTCCTATCACAACTTACCGTACAATTCTTCTTTTCATACATACATGTATGGACAGAGGTTGGCGTATTCCAGGACACTGCCATCGGGGATTCAGGGAGTTGTTCCGGATGTTAAAGTTTGTGATCCCTTTTTTGAAATGCCTGTGCAGAGAGCTCTGTCCTGGCCCGACGCACTTCACCGTGCCTTTCCTGCTGTAATGTCTCCAGGATCTCTGCCAGACCCCAGTGGAAAGGTCCCCTCCTCCCCTCTCCAGAGGAACTCCATCCTGCCCAAGGATGTTGTGAAGGCTCTGGAGACGCAGACTGCCGCCCCCCTGCGGGGTCAGATGTCCACCCCAACTGGGTCGCCTCACCTGGGGGTCCTTCACCCCCCCATGCCCCCCAGCCGGGTCATCGAGGAGCTGCACCGCGCGTTGGCCACCAAGCACCGGCAGGACAGGTGAGTCCCTTCTCAGACTGCAGCCCAAAGACAGGTGGACCTGGCCTTCTGCGCTCCTGAAAAGATGCTGGCATCATGGCTTTCGATGGCTGGTGCTTTTTAGCGAAGCATGTTTCTGTTTCCTTGGGGAAGGTGACTGTTGCTGGCAGGGAGCAGCGTGTCGCTGCAGGACTCTGTGCCGACTGTCTACAGATTCACAGGGGGCTTGACATGGCTGCAGCTCAGCCTCTTCTCCCTCACTCCTCCCCCAGCTTCCACAGCAAGGAGATCCGCTCCTCCCCCAAGAGAAGGTCCGAGGGCCGGCTGTCTCGCACCTCCAGCCAGGAAAAGGAGCCAGCCGGCGAGACAGAGAGCAAAAAGGACTCCGATGAGAACAAAGAAAACGTCCGCCTGGAGGACTGCAGGACGGACGCCTCCGGGCTGCCGCACGACCAGGACAGCTGGAACGAGTCTGTGATCTCAGGTGGGTCCCCGGGCTGAGCCGGGGTGCGTTTTCACGTTCCAGAAGAGCTTCACACACTTTATATGAAAAGAAGACTGTAAGAGACTAGACCACAAGTATGGACACACTCCATTGATCCTGACATCCAGCCAGTCCTTCATTTGTTTAATTCCGGTTTGGGAACTCCAATCGTAGTGGGTAAGTCCCTGGTCCCATAACTGGTGGGTTGTGGGTTCAGGTCCTCACTGCAGACATGCTGCGATACCTTGATCGAGCACTGCTGGGGTGGGTCATCCCTGTGATGAGCTCGCATCCCATCGAAGAGGCTTAGCGCCTCAGAAACCAGGAGGCGCTCCAGTTTTCAACCTGTTCTTGCATCCCATCCTTGATTTTAAAAATACTCTGTCCCAGGGGTGTTTTTGAAAAGGGTTTTCATTAGCAGAAATATGTTCATTCTCTCCTCCAATGCCAGATTTCTGCCTTTCAGCAGCTCATGATAGGTGACCAGTTCATGATATCCGTACAGCTTAAAGAGAGTCTCAATATTCAGCTAGAGGTCAGTTAACCTCAGAAACTGAAAACTCAGCCAGAATGAAAATCGGAAGACACAAAGGCACACCAGGACCACAGTTACAAACCACTTGTCTGAGAACTGTATGTACAGCTGAACTCCCAACATCTGCACTAATCTGGACCAGCACCATTGTGGTTGTAACAATATGTATTCAGTAAGTAACCTTCCAGATCCTAACTGTATATACATGCTCCATAAATAAAGCAAGTCCTGGGAAATTTAACACAGATGGACATGTCTGTGTCATGATCCCCCCTGCAGCCATGCTTCGTGATGAAAACTGGTTTGACTTTTGCATAAACACCAGGAGATGCTTGAAAATGTGATTTCACAGAACCAAGGCATTTGCATTTGTGTTCACGTGCCGGTTTCGCTGCTTGCTCATTCTTATCACATATTGTGCTGAGCCCTTCTGTCATTAGAAATGAAATACTGTATCTCTTGCATTTCTTAAACTGCTTCTTCGCATAGCGATTCTCCAAGAACAGTGAAAACTGTGCAGAGAGCAGTTGTCATAAACCATAGCAACCCCAGGACTGGTTGGTTCCACTTGGCTATGCTGTAAACTCTATGTACAGTATATATGGTGACCGACTGGACATACTCGTTATCCTAAGAAATTTTCCATCTTCCTAGTATTTGCTGACCCCTGCTTGTACAGAAAAGGGAATCTGGTCTCTTTAGTCAGGATTTCATGACACACGTGGCTCCCAAGGGTGCAACAGAAATCGAGCTGGATGTTGGATAAATCGGGTGAGCAAAGGAAAGGGGAAGAAACCACACAGTTATGATATAAATACTGAGTAGTCAAAGAAAGCAGGGAAGACCAAGGCAGGTAGTCTGTGAGAGGCGGCGAACATGCTAACTGCGTCTCAGACAGGGGAAAACAAACTGAGGGAGGCAAGGTTTTGCAGCTCCGTCTTTGCTCTTTTCTTTCAATTTCAAAATGACGTTTGAATGATGGTGCCCCTCTGAAAACATTGGCTCCCCACCTGCCAGGGGGCAAGCAGGGAGGCTCCAAGAGACGTGCAAGCAGGCCTGTGTGCGCTGTGTTGCAGGCACGCTGCCGCGCAGGATGAGGAAGGAGCTGCTGGCCGTGAAGTTGCGGAACCGGCCCAGTAAACAAGAGCTGGAGGAGCGCAACATCTTCCCTGTGCGCAGCGAGGAGGAGCGGCAGGAGATCCGCCAGCAGATCGAGATGAAGCTGTCCAAGTGAGTCCCTCCTCTGCTTTCTGCGAGTGTACACGGGGACAATCCTTGCCCCTCCATAAACCAGGACTGTCCAGCCATCCGGTATCTGACCGCTTTATCCAATTCAGGGTTGTGAGGGACGCTGGAGCCTGTCTCAGCAAGCAACGGGCACAAGGCGGGGTACAAGCTAGTCCATCGCAGAGCAGACTCACACACATTCACACCAGGGCCAGTTTTTCCCAGAACCCAATGAACCCGCCAGCCTGTCTTTGGACTGTGGAAGAAAACTGGAGCACCCTGGGGAAAAGGTTTCAAGGTCCAAAAAAGAGTAGAGCTATTGGAAATATGTCCACCAATTGAAACACATTGCTGAATGTTCCAGATTGCAATTGCATAACCAGTATCCTTCCACACATGCATGGTTGTATCAATGGTACGCGAATTGAAATAAAGACAATAGATTGAGTAATGACTGTAGACCTACTGTATATTGCATAGGAAAAAGAAATGTTGACCGATGAACATGACAGTGGTGGTGTATTAAAGATGCAGAATTTGCAGATAAAATAAAAAAGTAAAAAGGGAAAAATATACAGGTTAGTGCAAGTGCTGAACAATCCATGACTTACTTATGTGCAAGACCCTGAATAAATGCTTTGTTTTGGTTAAATGAAGGGTAGATGTTGGAAAGTTTGTAAGTTTAAACGTGAAAAAGTTTAACCGCTTCAAATTTCATAGAGTGGAGGCTCTGTGGCAAACCCAGAGGAGCTGTGATGTTTATAGCAGATTAGTAGTAGGGTTTTGAGGCTACTGAACTAACAACTCCTTCAGGCTAGAAAAAGGAGTCTGCTGATCCTAATTGTGTGACTCGCCAGTCTAACATTCAACATAAAACATACAGCAATTTCAACTAATCTGAACATTTGCAATTGACTGGTTATAATCAGTGAGTTTTTGATTTTCACAATGACAATATTCAAACACAGCAGTGTTCAAAAGAGTATGAAATAGCAGACCTAAGCAAATAGAGGGGTCAAAACCAGTGCTACTGTACATAATGCACAATAGTAAAACAAACTTGTTTCTTGAGATAATGAAAGATTTATTATTGGGAAAAAAATGTTTGTGTTTCCTAACTACATAATCTACAAAATAATCATAATTTGTTAATTTAGTTGATGTCTTTGTTCAAAATAATTTGCAGACTAGTAACACAAAGGAAAACAAGTCATTTTAGCCTGAAGTAGTTTCTACAGTAGTAAAGTAGAAGACGCATAGTTTCATATTTAGTCAAATCACATATGAAGTATTCTGAAGGAAAAAAATGTTTCTGGGCTCCTTTCCCTTTTCTAGACAAGTCTTTCTTATCAGTATTCCAGTTGTATGTGACCGCAAATCAGGAAGTACTCAGACTTGGTCAGAAGCATTCATATGTCTCCCTACTATGGACAACATTTTCATCAAGCAAAGCCAATTTTCTCATCTCTGTATTTGATGTGCAGCCTAATTTGGAATTTTTACATGACTAGCTCACAAGCAATTTATTTATTTTACCGTAAATAACTCATTTTTCTCTACACATACAAACAGTAATTGACAATCTATTAGGCCAAGACTTACAGATTTGATTCACTTGAGTTTTGCGATTCCAATGTCACCCTGTAACGGACTAGTGTCCTGTACAGGGGTGTATCCTGCTTTGAGCCCATTGCTTGCTGGGATAGATTCCAGTTCCCCACAATCCTCTACTGGATAAAGTGGTTGGGAAATGGATGGATGGATTCTGATGTCAAAAGAAAGAGAATCATGGTAGCAAAATGCCAGAAAGTCTTGTTAAAGACAGTTCATGTGTCATTCTTAATTTTTATTAGGCTGTGATGCCCTAGCCCTAGGGTTTGGTTTGAAAAAATCTAGCAAATGTGTAGTCTAGGTGAATGCCCTCCTCTTCTTTGTCTGTGTGTGTTTGGGTTTGGCGGTACGTGTATCAGACACGATGTTGTCAGAGAAATGGGGAACCCCACTCATCTAATTTTAGCTCAGTCCACAGTGAGTAAACCTGCCTCATGGCACGAGCCACCCCCAGCCCCGACCTGCCGCAGCCCGACAGCTCTGGAAAATGTATTTTTTGCAATCCGGACTAAATCCGCCGAAAGGATTGCTTCATTGGTGTGGCAGCCATCTACTTCCTCTCTTTGAGTGACAGTTTGGCCCTTTCCCGGTCTCTGCAGTCTGACCTTGCTATCTATAGCTGCTCAGAAAAATCTATTCCTGACGCCCACACAGCAGGAGAATGCGAGCTGCTATATTTAGAATCAAGACTGGTGAATAATGCATAGATAGCACAGATGACCCCCTCCCCCCGAACTCCCCAGGTCTCTCGTGAGCACGGAGTAACTAAGCTATACAGCCAACCGCGCAGCGTGAGGAATCACGAAGGCTGACGGAGTCGTGGGTGTGCAGTAATTGCTTTCTAAAGCAATAGCTGCAATACAGATTGTTCTTTAGTGCCTGTATGAGAAGAGCTGAGATAATGCAACAACGCCCACTCACGGATATTTCGTTTTTATTCGCTTGAGGCTGAGGGTCGAACTTTTTTAGGAATGAGCATAACATTGTGAGTGTATTTTTAAAACCCTTAATCAGAGATTCCAAGGTCTGCACAGTGCAGAGGAGGCTGGTGTATAATAATAGGCTTTTACCTGTCTCGGTGATTTTATTTCTTGTTATATGACATCTGCATATATGGGCCATTGTATTCTATTCCTTCTTGTCATTATCTTTATATCCTACATCAACTGTAAGAAAGGGGGACATGCATCAACAGAAATCGATAGTCAGCAGATTTTCAGCAGGAAGTCAATATTTTATTCAACTCATATGTATAATTAAGAGAAGATAATGCATTTTCCTTTAGGTTTAGTGTAAAAATAAGCTGAACCTAACCCTCTGCATCTCCATCAGTATGAAACTGCAAACTGTTATTTCAAGAGCTTTGCTGGAAATGTGTCTTGGCCACATGCTTCTCCACAGTATGTAAAGACAACCATTAACGACGACGTTAGAAAGAAAAGGCTGCCTTTGCATTTGCAAAAATCTCTTCATAGGATTGAATTTTTAACCTGAAAGTACAAAAGTCCCAATGATTTTAACTCACATTTAACTCCAGCACATCAGATCATGGGTTTATGGAGTGGAATGGATAGGTGTTACATTTTCCACCAAAAAGATACAGTACATTGCATCATGCAGAGCAATTTCAGAGGCGGGATTTCAACAGAGCAAAAGAGGCTCTTTGGATAGAATGCAATCCGCAGAATTTCATTCTCCCTAAGATTTTCAACAGCAACAACGGTTGCTAAGCAACACAGATAAGGTCAATAATATCCTTGGTGATTTTCCATGCCTCTATAGGAGAGCTTCTCGATTTCGTCTCTTAAAATATTAATCATGGCAGCACTGCTGGGATTTCCCTTCTGTCTCCGAGTGTGGTGGGAAGCACCATAAATATCACACATAGAGTACGAAAATATGCAAAACACCCTCATTGGTTCAGTGAGCAGTTTTTATTCACACAGTCCCCCAAACCCCCACGCTGTGTGAGGCTTGGAAAAACAGCAAAACAGTGCTGCTTCTACCAGTCTGTTCCCGGAAATAACACTCCCCTCCACACTATACTGTTTTATTAACATATTATGTTGTGCAGGAGAGTACGTTAATGCTAACTGAACAGTCAGATTTAATGATCAGATGATGTGGTATGGGCTATAGTTTGTATAGTTTATCGCAAATTGGATTTGTTTGGCTCCCCTGCGGCACGAGACCGGTTGGATCTATAGGTGGATTTGTTTGCCATTTTCCCCAAGAACAGCTGAAAAATGAAGACTCCTATTGCTTTGAGGTTTTGACCATGCTTAGAAACTACAAGGTCTTGTATTGTGGCTTTAAATAATCTTAATGTCGCCTGGGCAGATGTGTCACAGGAGCTACAGTAGGTTAATAGAGTTAATAGATTTTTTTCTATAATATTATGAATATGAATAACATTTACAAACGTTATACCAATGCATGACAAAAAACAATCCGGGCAGGGATAGACCCATCTGGTGTGTAATAAATTAGAAGACAGCAATATTTGGAGCATAAGCTTTAGAAGCAGTAAAGACATTACAAAAAATGGACATTATCCAAGACTGGGCAGACACCTGCTAAATGATTTTTAATGTGCACAAGAGGAGAGTGCTATGTGCAGGTAGAGGAAATGTACAGTAAATACATAATGAATAGGACTGAAAAAGATTAGGTGTTTTTATTGACTCCTCAAAAATATCTTTTTTAATCCTGAAAATAAGGTGAAGCAATAAATACAGCTAACCTAATGTTAAGTTTCTACTTTGTGAAATTGTAGAATTAAGGAAATGTAAAGTGAAGGAAAGCTATGTTAGAAATTACACAATGCATTGACTAGATCACTTTAAGAATGCAGTGCACAGTACTGGTCACCATGTTGCATAGGAGACATCCCTGCTCTAAATTCATTCCAATGAAGTGTGACAAGGCTACTTTTTGTCTACTTTTTGGCACAGTCTTCAGTCTTAAAAAGAGAAGACATGAGGTGGCGATAAAGTATTTAAAATAGTTTATTTAAATGTATTAAACAGACCTGCAGCAAACTGTCCAGCCATGTATTTGAACCTATAAAAAACTTCTAGGAAACCTATGAAATACATCAAAAATTCCATAACAGTATGTTTTGTTTCCTTTTCTGAAGTTACTGGAAGTCAGCAATCTATTACCTTCATTATTTGCTGTAATATACATTATATTTCAAATTATTTCAGTTCAGCTGTTAAACATACTATGTTCTGAACTGAGTGTGATATTAAAAATATGTGGTCAAAGTTGTTTTCAGCTTACAATGACCAACACTAATTACTGTTAATTACTGGAGTCAATTATGTTTTATCCAAGCAAATGCAGGAAACAAGAGAAAAAAAATCAGAAATATATAACCCACAAATTACATCCAATTATAAAACACTGGACTTGTTAGAATCTGTGTCGTTACCAACAATGTATGCAGCTTAAAGAGGCATGTGAGTCCAACACACGGTCTGTTTTGAAGTTCTTATCTCTGGGTGGGTGAGAGGGTTGGAGGCACAGGGTGTCCCCAGGGTGCTGGACCCACAAGTCTAGACGTGATCTCCACAAGCCATAATCAATTGATCCTGCACAGGGCAGGCCAACATTAAATACCTGAGACTGTGAGGGATGAGGTCAAGCAGGCTTTGATGAATCATTGATGTCAAACACTTGAAAGAGAGGTTTTATTTTTGCCCTTAACTTGGAAAGAGCAGACTTTAGTGATGTATCCCAGAACACTCAGAGGACCAAAACAGAGACCTTTTGATCCTTTGATGTTGAGAGAAACATAAATATGTGTGTGCATATTGAGCATCAAAAACCCCTTATCTATTTATAGATGAATGTTTATATTTATGTGGAGTTTGACTACAGATAAAATATTTTTGATTCTTATTTTGATAATTATTATTATTATCATTTTGATTAATTGATCATTCATGACCATCCATAATATACTCTAATAAGTTTGACTGTAGCAAAAGCACTTCTTCACCTCATTATTGAGAGAGCTGTTGGGCACAGGTAATGACTTAGCCTGCCATTACCTAAATCAAGAAAAAAAAAAGAAACAGAAATGAACAAGTATGTGCCACAAGAAAACAACACCTTAATTCATCATTAAATTGGAGTAACACCTCAGGTATAGCCTGCAACAGTGGAGTTATGTCCTCTTCAGCAATGACTCATAGATTTGTGTAGAACACACTGATTGAAGTCAGTGAGTGTGGCTCATACTTGGAGAAAGATATCCTAATTATAGGAGCTGGTGTTATCTTTGTGTAGGTTGTGTGTTCTCCCCATGTTTGCATGGTTTCCCCTGGGTGTTCCGGTTTCCTCCCACAGTCCAAAGACACAGTTGTATGTGTGTTTCTGTGTGTGCCTGGCGATGGACTGGTGTTCCTTCCGGGGTATATCCTGCCTCGCAGGCTTAGGCCCTGGCTCCCCCCTGACCCTGTACTGGATGAAGCGGTTTTAAAATGGATGGGTGTGTACAACAGACCAATCAATGTGGAGGTCCATGGATAAAGACTTTTGCAGGAGTTTCTAGTTGCTGTGGAGCTCCACTGTGATTGATGGTTACCTCACTGCACAGCGCCACATTGAACAAACCCTGGCATCTCACTTGCTGCCTCTCCTGCAGTGTCATCCTGATGTGACACTATCTGAGCAGAACAACACGCATTCTCATGCTGCCACATTTAACAGCATCTTTCTTGTTAGACCAGAACACTTCTGCCATTGGATTCCCTACACGGCAGACTTGGGATCCACTGCACATCTGTGGGATAATATGGGGTAGCATGTGATCAGAGACACTCAACAAGCCTGTTTGTCCAGGCTGAGAAGGAAGAATAGGATAGAATTCATCTATCATCTAATGACACAGTAGTAGCCCTGATGCAAAACATGCATCACAGATGCAATTGATTCCAACATTGACTACACTTCTAGTCTGTGATTTTCCTAGTAGAGTCCTCTTTGATCAAGCCTGCTGATGACAAATGTTACTCAACATAACGAATTTAACTTTGTCATGCCAGTGGAAAACAAATGCCAGTACACCTATTATACAAAAGATCTTATCATTTTCTCGATAACTTTGTGAATTTGTTGGACTTGTAATTGATGAGTTTATTTGATGCTGAATGTCTATACAGTATATCAGGATGGTTACTAATTAGATTAGCTTGTTCAGTACCTTATTAACCCAATTATACGTGTGTAAATATATCAAAGCAAGATTAAGAAAGAGTACATCATTTACAATTAAGTAAAGGGTCAAAATGCTTAAATAGTTTTTACATGGTGAAGTCTCAAGAACACTTCACGTTATTTTGTTTTTTAAACATGTCACTTTGTAAATTGCTGTACTTTCTTATGCTATGTGACATGGGAATGTAAAGTTACAAATGAGAGGAAATCTTTCAGCTAATCTAGCACCTTTGGTTCAAAGTAAGCGATTGATCCAAAAGTCTCATCCTGCAGTTTCTTGAAAGAACTCAGGGTACCGGCTTAGACAACAGGCAGTGGGTGTTAGAAGTCTAAACTGTTATGAAGGGTTCTTGGATGAATTAATGCAAGTTTGACCAGTTTATTAACAAATTGGATTTGTTTACTGATTATGAGAGAATCAGCCTCCTTATGCCAGAATCAACCCCACAACCCCACTGATAGCAGAAAATGGGAGAGAGATCTGTGGTAGAAGAAGGACATAAAGTACAGTTGTAGGAAAAGACAAGGCTTTTGCCAAAGTCCTTATACAACAAGTCACTGCAGAAGACACAGTTGTTTTGAATGTCATCTTTATAAGCTGTTACATAAATTGTACTTCTATCATTCTAGATGAGATGTTGGCTTTTTCAATAAACTGTGACAAGTGGTTACTGAGGGTGAGCAGCGTAGCCTTCGATTCTAAGACAGCAGCACTTAGCCATCACTGAGGTGAATTCAGGTTGCATATTGCTTTGCCACACTGTGTGCATCTGTAACTTCTGGCCCCATTTCAGGTCTGACCAGGCATTACAGCACACCTCGCTGGGCACTCACACACTCTACAGCCCTGGGGCCACCTGACTCAGTCCTGTCCTCTCCACTTCACAGTCCTGTCAGCACTGCAGAATCAGGCAGCTAATTTCTCTGACGTGCTGTAGACTTGCCTCGAAAAATGGGTCCCCGGTTGTTATGTATCTAAACTGAATACACGCTCGGAATGAATCAACTTTTTAGTCTTGGGTGACTAGAAGTACAGTATAATCCATCCTTTCATTTTCTAACCAATACAGGTCGGGGGGAGAGCTGGAACCTGTCTCGGCAGGCAACAGGCACAAGGCCCTGGACGGGACGCCGGTCCATCACAGGGCACACACGGACACAAACACACTCACACCAGGACTCATTTTTCCTGAAGCCACCTAACCTACCAGCATGTCTGTGGACTGTGGGAGGATAAAAGTATAATGTTCATTTTGAGTAATTTGTATGCAGAGCACAACAATGAATCCTGTCTTACGATTAAAACCTAAGTTTTAGAGTTACTGACCGCAAACAGATGAGGTAATTTGAGAACTATCTTCCTTTTGGTTCTGGGTTACAGATTTATATCTGCATTCCCAAAGAAGATGGCCAGACAATCGCAGACAAAAACGCTTTGCTTTTATTTTTACCTCCGCTTTAATAAAAGAGGCTCGAACACATCGAGCTCTCCTTATGAAGTCGTGCACTTGAAAAACGTGCATGCCTGCTGCTATGATTAAGCATTACCATGGCATTCTCTTCACTCATTCAGTGTCCTTCCATTAAAGTCTGCTTCAGTTCAGTACATGGTGTTCTTGTGGTCGTGTGGCCTTTCAATTAGTATTTATCACGCCTGGCAGTAGAATTGATCATGGCTTCCAGTAATCAAAAAACAACTTCTGTCCTCGCTGTACACAGAATCACGTGCTCCCTGTGGCTCTGCTTTTGTTTATTCGTCAACCATGTCTGTCTCAAAACCTCTTGAGAGGCGATTTTTCATTTAATTATACGGTAGCTGAGTGTTTGTAAGTTCAGTGGCAGTGGCCTCTAAAATGACAGGTTCCGAGCTTTAAATGGACTTTCTCGTTGACAAAAATAGCCTCATGAAGACATGCTTTATAGAAATCGGCGCATCTAGCTTGAATGTTCTGTTAGATAAGGAACACTGACAGAGGGACCTTGATTAGAGAAATGGAGCTCTATGAAACGGCAACACTACAAGCAGCTGAAGTGGGTTGTCTGCGCAACTCCAAACTGTAATAGAGACAAAACAACAATGTTATTCCCTGTTACAGTAGTTTATTGGTGGAATGAAGAACAGCTGTTCTTGGTTTCTGCCCAATCTGCTGTTTGACAGGCCCTCGATCTGCCCTCTCTGTGAGTGCATGACAGTCACAGCTGTGTCTCCGCCATCTGCCCCTCTCCTGGGGCGGATCCGAGAGCTGCCTGCAGCACAGCGAGAGGGGTCCTGATGCCCCCTGTTGCCCTACTGAAGCCCCACCAGCATCCATAAAGGGGCAGGGCAGGAACACACGCGCCACAGCCCTGACACGCCACACGTGCTGCCCAGCTCTTTGAGCAGAGCGGCCAGTGAGGAGTATGGCTGAGGGAGCCGTCAGCCCGACTTGTACAGTCCTGCACGGAATCCTACAGTCCACGCTCCAGGAATTCCACTCGCACCCTGGAATGTTCAAGGAATTCTGCGTAGTTAAGGAATCTTACAGTGTGACATCAGAGCCATTAGCTTTGTAACTGGAAACATTCAAAGTCTATTTCTGCCTCCAACTGAGAACTATAAAGCGGGCCTTTTTGTGTTATAAAGCACATACTCTTTTCAATGTATCCCTTATTTGTCTTTTTGTTAAAATCATATTGATCCTTTTCTGTGTGTTTGGCTTCAAATTGTGTTTAAAATTGCACCATTTAGATAGAATCTCTTGGCCTTCACACTGGGAAACACCAGCTACCTCGGGAATTGGAATTTCATTTATTTTCTTGAAATGAACGGACATGTTAGGTGGCACGAATTAATTTAGTGTCCGTGAAAGAAATGTAAACGCCAGTTTGGGGGTTTGGAAGCGTCTCTAGAACCCTGAAAATGGATGTTTTGCCGTTTATTAATGAATTGTGAAATAAAATGAAGCCAAGATGTGAAGCTGGGCGTGCGGTAGATATGCACTCCTAACCCCTCCAAACCGCACCCGAGCGGCGGCTGTTTTATTGGGCAGGGAGAGGGAATGGAAATCGTCCAGATCAGCCGATCTGACGCTGGAGATCATGCAGCAAAGCAGTATACAGTATGAACTAGTGAAAGCATCCACTGTGGATTGAGGTGTTTTTTTTTAAAAAAAAAAACTAAACCTTTACATGTGCCGCTTCTACTGTACAGTATATTCACCTGCCACTCGACGGTGGCTGTTCGTGGGCTAGAATGATGGAGCGAACCGAGTAGAAAATCCAACGGCAACAGTAAAAAAAAAAAGCCTTTTGAGTAGATGCGATTGTTGTGTGGGCAGACAACGCAGTCCAACAAAAAAAATGGGGGAAACCTTTGTGGTCCTTACTGCAGCACTATTTTCATCCGCCTTCTGAGTGTGCGTCGGAATTTCTCACGCAACGCCTCTATAATAAAATTATGCATGGGAAAAAAAAGTGGGAGGGAGGCTGGGAGTATCACCCAGAACAGCCAGAGCAGGTTCAGAGGCAGATTGCAGAAACCCCAGCAACTGCCACTGCTAAGTAATTCACAGCGTCAGGGAAGCGTTTTATAGGGGATTGCTCCGTTAGCGGATGATCCATTTAATTCGTTTCTTCCATGAATACCTGAGTGCCGCGCAAAAACGAGGCGTGTTGGATTATTACAACCCTTTACAGAAGAGCCGAGACACAGAGCGCGTTCTTTCTTATTTCCCCCGATGTGGTTTTCGTCCCGATCTAGACGTCGTAGTCAGTATTCAGAGTCGAGATGGGAAGAGCGGGGACCGGTCACTAGAAGCTGCAGTTTGGGGGATTCTCCGGTCTTTTCCAGGGACTTGAGCGAGGTGTTGAGCGAGGACTCCGAAGGACGCATCTAGCAAGCCGTTAAAATGGTACAAAACGTGATCTTGGTGTTTTTCCGCAGGAGACTAAGTCAAAGACCGGCAGTGGAAGAACTGGAAAGCCGGAATATCCTAAAACGTAAGTCATCCCCCGTGTCTCCTCTTTATTGTCCTTTTCTACATTTTTCTTACCTGAAAATATTTACACGAATGCGTTATTGACTACGAGTAGATCGTGATATTCCGTCTTGGGGGGGAAAAAAAGATCCCTTTCCTTCTCTGACAAAACTCTTTGCATTTATAAATTGCATATCGCAGATAAGTAGTTACAGATGCTGTTAATTGGCATAGGTTAATCTGGGAATATTGCCAAATGAAAACGGATAATTATAGTTTAATCCCTATGTAATTTGGGGATGGCATATTGTATAATATTGTTATGCATATCAATAATTAAGGTTAAACACACATATATATTTCTATTGATTTAATTACCTATATCAGAGCTACACTGGCTTAATTGGACCAAGTGGCCAAGCCTCTGCACAGTACTTCAGGTGCTTAGGAAATCTGTAGATTTACAGTAGCAGCCTTCCTGGACTTGAATTAAGACACCCTCAGTTACCTAACACCCTGCCAAGTAAATACATTTATCTAGTAGTAATATTTCTATGTAAAAATCACCTCTAGGTATGGATTTAGATATGCTAAAAGCGAGGTTTGACTGATGTTCAAGTCACAGAACACCGAGGGCGGTGAATATTATTAGGGACAGAGTAAACACTAAGTATGTTGCTTTTCCGATATGTTTATGCTCTGTCAATTCTTATTGTTCTCTTCAAAGACGTCAAATCAACCACAGACCTTAGTACATACTGTATCTCATCACTGAATGCTGAAAATGTACAGGTGAACTGAACACACGACAGTTAATGTAATGGCTACTGAATTTCTTACTCTGCAATTTTCTCGGAAGACTTTGTTGATTTGGTTTCAACTCCTTGGGACAAAAACAAGTTTCAAGGATAATCTGAGGGAAAACGCGGAAGTTGAACGCTTTCGTTATATTGCTACTCCTGTGACAGCTCTCTGACCTGTCTCGGTGGGTTAGTAATCTTAAATACAATTAACGTACACGTTCACTACCTTCAACTTTCCTAGGTTTTGCTACAGAAACGCTAAATTGCAAAGATTTGTAATCTACTGCATACGGTGTTACTGAAAATGAAACCCAGTTAGACTTGTATACAAGAGATGGGTCATCCCCTATTTGGATGGATCAGTCAGTACGGGCGTTAGTTCCTCAGCGGCATTCAGTATTCAAGGCGGAAAGTACAGAGGTCTGCAGCGAAGTGTAAGCACTTCAGTCTTCGGAGTCTGCAGTCCTGCCCGTGTTCAATCTACAATTTAAATGAAGAGCTAAATTGAACTAATTATTTTAGTAAGTAGTCCTATCACCCGTGTTTCTAAACGTAGATCAGTAGCAGGACTGGAGTTCCCTGCACCTGATTTAAGACAATCTGGAATGAAGAGAAGTCGTGGGAGGAGCCGTTTTTTGAACCAGAGGGCAGGAGAACTCTTTCACAATCAAAGTGCTTGGCACGCCAACTTTCACAGTACCCGCAGATTCACTTGGGAGAAAGGGCATCCTTGCAAGAGCTGAATATGGAATTTATGTGCTATGCAAACACATTTTGGAAACAAAAAAAAATCGAACTAAAAAAATAAACATTGGTACGATATTATCTTCAGTGGTGCTTTACAGTATGTTTTCTTAGAAATGCTAGATATTGCCAAACAAAATCAAAATTCCAGTAGGAAAAACGGGGTCTTTTAAATTTGACATGCCATGAGATAATTTTATCAGTAGCATTTCCTTAAAGAAAAAACTGGGCATGGTTATTGCATAAATATCTTTATGCATACATAACTACTTAAGATACATTCACCTTTAAGATACTGCAGATGTTCAAGATAAAGGAGAAAGCATCAAAAGAGACTGGTAAATGCTTGCTGGTGAGCAATGTTAAATGATTTGATAAACCTAATTAATAGAAATACCGTTACCTTAAATCAACATTGTTTGATGGTGTTCCTGAGTGCAGTTAGATGCAGAAGACCGTGATTCACCCTGAATTTTGGGACAGGAGCCGATTCTTGCACTGTTCTAGACACTCTGCAAGTCGGCTCATTAGACTCTGATGCGTTAACTGGTTCAGTCAGTAACTGCTGCAAGAATATAATTTGGATGTGTAAGCAGTTATAAGCTGAGAACTCAGTGCCACTGTTTTACTCTCATTCAAAACCACAATTTCCAGGCAGTAATGGATGGAAATTCATACAAAGACAGGGTGTAAACAGTACTCAATGTTCGCTTTGCACTTCTTGTTGGGTCACAGCTTGTCATAGCAGAGACACATCACGGCATTCCTGGTGAAAAGAGCAGGGTTCAATCCTTGCTGTTCAGGAAACTCCGGAAAAATATTTTTTTATGAGTGTCTTTAGAATGATTCGTAAATGGAATGGGCTGAGCTGTAATAATTGAGTCTTATTTAGATGATATCAACTTCCCCTGGATATTTCTGTGGTTAAACTGTAGGTTATTTGGCATTAAAAGGGACTAAAAGTACAATTGGGCAAGGTGATTTAAGACACTTTTACGCTATCCAATCTGATATGCAGGATTCAATAATGTGACAAATGAACCCTTACCACTGTGTTTATTTTTATGACCAGAATTCTAAACACAAAAATCACCAACCACTGATATTTTTTAAATGAGTTTCAATGCTCACTCCAGCTGTACATGATAATATAGTGATATCAAGGCTGGTGGCGGTGATGTAAAATATTTGTTCTTTGTTTCCTATTTAAATCTACTTCTCCTGCACACGTTTCTCCTTTGTAAAGTCATTTTGCATGAACCCTGCTCATGCAGACACTGTATTTACACCGTTCAGCTGTTAACTGCAGGTCTTCCTGCCTTTTTTCACTGTTTATTGCAAGTGTTCCTGCTAACGTCTTACTTTATGGTTTTGTCTGCTGCAGAGAGAAACGATCAGACGGAGCAGGAAGAGAGAAGGGAAATCAAACAACGGCTGAACAGAAAGGTATTGTGAAGCTATAAATTCTTTAAATCCTTAATCGTCCTCAAACAAAAGGTTCTCCAAACACACAGACAGCTCTGCCTGCAACACTGCCCTGGTTTAATACTCTGCTGTTCTGTAGAATTAAAGGTCAGCTGGCGGGTTGTAGGTTTGTGTGAGAAAAGAACCTGTGATCTAAATGAACAGGTTGTCAGTATGGTAATTGATGGGGATTTAAGTACTTTCAGTATAGGCTCTGAAGACCTATTACCCCAAAGAGAGTGTCTGTTTCCCTCATCAGCAACAAATTTAATGGTGCTTTTTTCATGACTTACCAAAAGAAGCTGTGGTATCTAGTGGGATCATCAATAAGCTTATTGATGCTATTTATGACAGAGACTGCTGTATTTGAGGTCTGATTTCAGGGAGTGTATTTAACATTCTAGTGTTTCATGTATCCTGCACAAATTAAATGCGTTGCAATTGTCAAATCAGAAGTTAAAATACGTAAACATACGTGCATAACATAGAAGACAACAACCCTGGTAATTAAGAGACACGCTGCTTGTCGAGGTTTTCCAAGAGAACTGTTCAGATTGAAAATAAGAATTTCTTGGCTCCGAGTTTCTTAAACTTTGTGCCTTCCTGTGAGTGCAGGGATTCTGATCCTGTTGTTATTGAAACATTTCACATTCTGACTTCTGGATCCATACATGAACAGTGTGGCAAAGGAATCGGAGGGCACTTACTGTATGCCACTTTGTTCAGTGTCCACACTATCTCTGGAGGAAGTGGCCAGGCTTATTTCTGAGCCCTGTTTTACTACATCCTATTAAAAATGTGCTATAATGTCAATGACAGGTATGAGTAGTAAGATGTCTTTGTTCTGTTTTCTGATTTTTAAATATATGTATTTTTTAATACAGTTACTATGAAAAAGGTTTCGGATGATGTGTTTTTATTATAAGGCGCTCAAGTTCAACTCAGGCTACAGTAGGTCTGCATGCTGCAGGGAAAACACCAATTGCTTTAAGGTCCAGATACCTTAATCAACCACAGTACATTTAATAAACCGGAGCAGTCCTCCTCAAACAGCTGCTCTTTCTGTGCACAAGCATGATCGAGTGCTGTCTCGGGTAGATATTAGACTGTTTCCATCAGACTAGCATTGATTACAAGGGCATCTGCAGGCACCTGACTGCACGAACCCAATAGCATCACTTCCAGTTGAGAGGTTCAGTGCAGAAATGGAAAATGAAACCTAGGTGTAACAAACTGCCATCTAAGAACCAGAACTAATGTGTCATGGCACTGGCATGACACTCCTTCGGAAGAAGCTTATTGTTATGTTAACTGAGGTCCGTCTCTTCTTTTTGTCAGCTCAACCAGCGACCCACCGTCGACGAGCTGCGGGACCGGAAGATCCTCATCCGCTTTAGCGACTACGTTGAGGTGGCCAAAGCTCAGGATTATGACCGACGGGCAGACAAGCCATGGACTAGGCTCTCGGCGGCCGATAAGGTATCACAGCCGGATGAGAGGCCCGTCCTGTTATCCTGTCCAGCTCTCTCATGCTCTCTCGGTCTCCACGTCGTCTCCGATGGCCATCCTTCGTGCTCTGGGTTGCTCTGGTTCGGAGCGGCCTGTTAGGAAAATGAGTGGCGTTGGTCTGCTCTGAGATAGGACCGAGCACAGGCAGAAGGCTCGGCTCACACAGAGTGGTAATCAGTGTATTGAGCTTGCTCCCCTGTTTATAGCAGACACAGCCTAGGGAGCTTTGTATTCATTTGCACAAACACTTAAGAACATATTCAGGCAGAGACCCTCAAATTGTTTTGAGGCAGATTTATTATAACTTGGGTCCACTGTGTTTTTTTATTGATTTCAGTGCAGACCAAAACATTTTAAATAAAAATAGCTTAATAGCTCTTTGGTCAACAAATATAACACAATACACCTCCATACTGTACATTTAGAAGGCCAGCAAATTCAACACAGTGTGTTATGGGGAGTAATTTTCTAAGATAACAGTTAAGACTCCTATCTCTCAGCATAGATTTTTCAGATCATTTAGTTTACTTTGTTCTCTGGATTTTTGTTTATACAGATAACCAGAAATAGGTACGTTTGTATTCTCTCACGTCTGGAATACTATAATCAGACTATTGTTTGGTCACTTTCCATCTTTATCCGTACCCACTCCTATTGTGCCTCACGACCACAACATGCAAGAAATGTTTTCAACTTTTTAAGATTCCAGTCTAGTGTTTTTTTTGTGTCTCCCCACTAGGGCCTACAATGTTTAAAACTTTTCCTTCTCTCTAATATCCCTTTTCCTACATATTTGTCAACATTTTGACTATGTTGTCCTGGTTGTTTGTTGAAGCTAAAAATCAATAGCACTGCCCATGTGTTCTGGGCCTTTTCACAGAGCGTTCTGCAATCCTGTAAACACCAGAAAAAACACAGATTTCAAAATCACCCCTTCTCACTGGGAGCTGATACCAGCTTCTGGTTATTTAAATATGTTACTTTCCAGCTCCCTTCTATAAAATGTGTTGTTTCATGTGCACGGGTATTGGCATTTGCTCATTGGCTGTGTGTTAACTATGTATAAGTTTCTTAGTGAATAAACGAGAAACCACCTCATTCTTGAACAGCACTGTCTACTAATGAGTGAGGCCAAAAGTTATTCTCTCCTCTTACACTACTCCTTTCTTCACCTCCACTTTTCCCTTATAAGCATTTTATTCACACACACCCAGTGCTTATGGGCACCTGCATTGTGGCCTTTTGATTATCGATGTTATTTTCGTTTTGCAGGCGGCGATCCGGAAAGAGCTGAACGAGTACAAAAGCAATGAGATGGAAGTCCATGCCTCGAGCAAACATTTGACAAGGTCAGTGTGCATTTTTGTGGCTCAGCTGGTAGTTGCTATTTTTAGAGGTCCGGGCACCCTATGAGATAAAGATAGAGTGCAGAGCCAAACTTAGCTTGGATCCTGCCCTCCTGGGGGATTAAAACTGCACACAGTTGCAAAGCTTGACAAAAATAACAAATGCTGTCCCCGATTTAGCCTCTTTTCTGCTTACGCTGCTTCTGGGTTGTATCTGCTCACATGACCAACTGCAAGCAAGATGCAGCAACTGCATTGATACATTTGTGTGATATGCAGTTTTACAAATGTCCTAGTGGCAAAAGACACCAACAACTCTAGCAGGCCAAAACGCTTTAAACCAGTTTTGGCATGAGAGACTGTAGTGTACATCTAAGAGTTCGAATAATATGCTAAATACAAGGTGCAGTGTGACATGTCATACTGTACATGGGTGTGGTAACCATGCAGGATCACAAAAAAACATGGTTCACACATGTTCACTGTGTCTCCAAGTAAAATGAATGACAGTAGTGGCTTTATGTAGTCACTCTGAGGGTCATAACATAACATCAACTTTCTTTATTTAATTGGAAACAGAGAAGTTTCCATTACATTTCATTATTTAGTTTCTTATCCGCTATGTCTTCCTGAAACCAAGTGGTATTCAGATTTATCTTGAGATAACTGATGGTCTTATCTACTTTTCATATTTTTGTTTGTAAGAAGCTTGTGATTTCACAGTCTACCCATTTTACACTTTATCAGTTGAAAGTTGTCAAACTTTAATGACCACAATGACTCAGTTGCCAAAAACTGCATTATGTACTAGTGTGAGGTGTACACAACTCTTTTTGGTTTTAAATCATCCTAGATACGCAATTATGATTCAGTGCTGCGTTTGTTCTTATGCTCATACTGTATATAATACCTGCTAAATTAAGAACATACAGCTAAATAGGGCTTTCCAAATCAATATATTTCAGGCAGTTTTGAATTGATTTATGACTAACGGAGCTGCATGTATATTTTTTTATAAAAAAGGTTTTTTACTGTAGAAATGAAAGAAATGACAAATCAAATGAGTTGCAAGTATGATAACGATACAAACATATCTAAGGATGCTAAACTGTTTTTAAAGTTGTGTAAGGTGGTAGTCGTGCAGAATCGCTTTTTAAATAATTTGCACTATAAAAAATACCTTAACATCAAATCTAGAGGCATGTTCTTTAGCAGGAGAGTAGTTTTCCTAGAGAAATAGCAGGTCAAGATGAAATTGACTATTAAAATAATATCCCATGAAATTCTCAATGCAGGATATAATAGGTTATTGTCTTACCTTCCTTATATTCCAGGTTCCACAGACCATAGCAGGGTTTCTTCTATGAAGAATTGCTGAAACCGGTTCTGTCAATGAAGACCTTGAGAGGATTCTTCAAATGCCTTTGCCCAGCACCTAGGTGTCCTGATATTTGGGCTCTGAACCCTGGAGGCCATGTCTCTACAGTGGGCACTACCAGTGGGCATGGAGTGGTGATGCCCACGCTGGGTACTCTGAACTCTGGCCACACATCTCTGATGTTGTTGAAGAGGAGAGGAGAGAATGGAGGGCCCTTTTTCTTGTTCGTTTCTAAGACATTTTTTAAATGCTTTTGAAAGGCAGACTATCAATACCAGTGGGGAGTTGTGCATGTGACCAGCTTCATTTTTCCTACAGCATAATGCCAGTCACAACTCATGGATTGTGGGAGCTCACAAATCTACAAGTTTCATATCTCAACTGTATAAATGTCCTTCTGAGCAGGAATCCATGTCTTATCACAAAAACCCCTTTGTAAGCACTATTTATTGTCTGCACAATACAAGTTTCGAATTTTTTTTAAAAAGAAATTGCTCTTTCGTCATTTTCTTTACTTTGTGTTTTCGAACGCAAGTGTTACTCAGTCCAACTCCAAGCAGAGTGTGGCGAATTCATGTAATGCATTGTAGCTGTTGTATTAGGGAAAAGCAAGAGTATGAACAGAGCAGCAAGGTGCTGCAGGGGTTAACATTGCTGCCTCGCACTGCTAGGGCTGTGGGTTTAATTCCTGGGGTGCTCTCTTTTTGGAGTTAGTATGTTCTCTCCATGTTCGTGTGGGTTTCCTATGGGTGCTCTGAATTTTTCTGCAGTCTAAAGACATGACATAACCAAGGAGGCTTTGTCTTCTTTGTATGTGTGTCTGTGTGTGCCCTGCGATGGACCAGCACTTGTCCAGGGTGTATGCTGCCTTGCACTCTTTGCTTGCTCGGATAGGCTCTGGCTCTCCAAAGACACTGTACTGGACCAAGCTGTTAGAAAATGGGTGGATGGATGTGTGTGAATTACACAGACTGGGGACTGCCTGGAGATGGAATTTTGTTTTTCTTTGCGTGTTAAGAAAAACACATTTAAGATGGATGCCAGAAGACGATACAAGAAGCAGAAGCTGGGGTGAAGGACTTAGGAACTCTTGTACTTGAACTGAAACTGTGTAGAAATGTGGCCAAGTAAATCCTTTCTGTGCTATGCAGTATACTGTTTCATACATGGCCATGTGGGAGGGTGATCCTGACTCGCCTCATTTGTAATGCCAGCAGCGTTACATAAGCTGTCACTGTGGCAGTGTCATTGTCCCCTCAGGACAATAACATTAGAGAATGCAAAACCAAGTTCCTTTCACCTCAAACACAGCGTAGGTGGTAAATTGGAAGAGAACGTTTCTGTGGACCTTGAAGGCCTAAATAAAAAGGGCATTTTACTGTCAAACATTAGTTGCATCTTTCAGTCCCATGACAGTGTGGGAGTGTAACATTTCTAGGGTAACTGTACATCCTTGCAGTGCTGTCTATAGGATCAGATGCACATCTGTTTGATGTTAAGGAATTTAGAAAAAAAGAAATTAACTAGCAATTTCAAGTTTCTGTCTTTTCTAGAAAAAAATAATATATTGTTATTATGGAAACATTTATTAAAGGAGAAAAAACAGAAAAAACTGTAGTCAAAATTAGCTAAAAGTATAAGAACATTTGAACAAACATTTTTCATAAATGCTACAAAAATCGAATTGTTTGATTTCTGGTTCAAATAGTTGAACCCGAATTAATCACCAAGGATATATTAAAAATTATGTGAAGCTGAACACTGGAATCCACATAAAATGCACCACTTAAATAATCAAAAATTGCTGTTAGCCAATAGAACATATATGTCTACTGAAGTTAAAAAATAACATGAAAACAAAAAGAGGGCTCAGAATGATCTGACTCTGGTCTTAGAATTGACTTGTTTCTGGGAAAAACAGTGCTTGCAGTCCCCTGTGAACACTGAGGAGCTCCTCTTGGTGCTGTGAGTAAAGAAAGCAAAATACATTAACTACTACAATCACAGCTTGAGGCAGCAAAAGCTACAAAAGCCACCAAAATAGATAATAGCAGAAAACAGTCACAGTGTATAAGAACTAAGCAATTCCACAGTAAAATACACAATTATAAAGTATTAAGCATCTGTGAGGACCCCCTGTACATGCCATTTCATCATGGGAAAAATCCAATAATGCACCAAATAGTGTAACAGCAAATGCAGGACTAGAGAATTGCAGAACTTTATACTGTTCAATTTACCATTTCCTTGAGAAGTCGGTCCTGGATTAATTTAATGTCCTTCCTCAACAAATGCATCTGCAAACAAACAATATTTTCTCACATTTTTACTTTTCCAACAGAAGGTTAGATATTGTGGAAGCTAGTGAGATTTATCATACTGAACTCAACAATATTTGTTAATAACATCAGGAAGCTGAGGTGTGAAGTTGGCACTAAAATTGAAAAACTGCAGACTGAATGGAAAAATCTCTCTAAATTGAAAAAGAACGTCTTTTCTTAAGAATAAAGTAGAGGTTCCACACTGAAAAGAAAAAAGTATTGCATTTTTTTTTCGTTTCTACTTTCCCGTGTGGAATTAACCTCAGCTAGTTTTTTGCGTCTTGCACACTGATGCAGATCTCCACTTTGTTATATTTTTAACAAGGTTTACTATCTGTAACGATGCAGTATAACATTTATTTAGCAGATGGAATATGATGTCTTCAAAAGGCTAAGAAAACACAGATATCTGTAAAATCAAATAATTTGTGACATTAAAGTTATCTTTTCACAGCCTTTTATAGGTCTCAAAACAAGAACAAGTGATTATTTCTGGACATTTATCAGTAATATCAACTGCACTCTTGAAAAGCCCTGTCTATAAGAGGCATCCACAGATCTTCTCTGTTAAATGGAGAAAAACAGTTACATCTGTGTTAGGTTATGTTTCTAATAGAGCCACCACCTTCATCTCATTACACTGTATACCAAGGTTTTAATTAAAGTAGGCATTGTTGCCAGAACATGTCTATATAAACACTGTCATTAAAAACAATAGATAGGATATTCTTCTACTCTTTTCCCCTCTTGATGTCTGTGATGGACTGCAGCTGTAATTAGCTGTATATGTGATATGCATTTTCATGCCAACTAAATGATCTTTGATCAAAATAATCCCCTTTAATCTTTTAATCTGGGCTCTGAAACCAGCTATGGGATTTAAGACTTTCACTGCCTAGAGCAAACTAATTAAAATTTTGCAGTTGGTGCAGTCCTTAATAATAAATTCATTTCTTGTGTTTACGGTTTCAAAGATCCCACTTGTCAGCACAATTTGGAGTTCCTTTTCTTATATGCATTTAAAGACCTGACTTTGGAAAGTGGCTAGAGAGCTAAGTATGAGTGTGACTAATAGAGGGCTGTCTGCTACAAACCTATTCCTAATACCTGACAGAAAAGCTAACAATCACACTCATGTAGTCAGCATGGAGCAGGAAAACAGAACTGTAACAAGCATCTGATGAGATACAGGGTCATGAAGGAACTGGAGCCTATTAGTAATGCTCATAGAAATGTTAAATACATGATAAGTTTCTTTCATTCTTGAGCAGTGAAATTATTTTTAACAGTTTTTTGTCAAATGTAGACGCAGACTGGGGCATTTTGTTTCTGTTTTTTGCACTGAAATAATCTTTCAACAAACCTCTGTCGTTAAAATTCTTTCCTCATACTCCTGGCTGTTAGCTACATTTGTTTTAAATGAACTCTTCAGAAGATGAATTCTGCAAAAGCAACAGAAAATACATTTGATTTTCAGTAATTTCATGTTACTTATAATTTTTATTGTCTTGGTTAAAAGTAACAAGAAAGACAATGGTCTTTTTTCTGAGGCTTAAGTGTCAGTTTTACCTTCTTCTATGAAAGGTTTTTTTCTAGGCCATTTAAGCTACCCAACATCAGAACAGCAGATGATTTTAAATTTACTTTGAAAATATATAAAATAATTTTGCTTGTTTTTCTACACATTCATTTAAATACATTCTGTATATAGCTAAATCTTTGCCATGGTGCAAAGCCTATACTTAGTGATAACACCACTAAACAGAGTGATAACACCTCTACACCCTCAATTGTATAATCGTAAACTATAATCATAAATCATAAAATATACAATTATTTCAATCACATTTTAGATGGAAACAAGAATTCACACAATCAAAAAATTAAAATCTAGCAGCTTGTTGTTTTTGTCAATGCAACTGAAATGGTCACAAAGGAAACAAGCGTGTGTCTGAAGAAAAATCCTTTCAACACCACAATTTTAGGTACATTACTACAGCACAGAGCAAGTGAAATGCTGCAGACATGTACAGTAAATGTCAATGATGTACAATGATGTAATGATGATCACACTGACTGCAGCAATATTTCCCCATTTTGCTACAGAGAGGTGACTAAGGATTGGTATTATATATAAACAGGGAATTTGTGTGCTGATCAGTAGGTGAATTAGACCACAGGAACAGGTGCCCTTCTGGCCTTATTTTCACATTGTCCTCCCCCACAGATGCAGGGTGGCAGAACAGAGGGAATCCTGACCTTGAGCTAGCCTTCACAAAGCACTGGGGCTGGCAGGAAGGCCAAGTCAAGCTGCCTCTGTGCCAAACGTGCCTCCCTCCAGCACCTCACACTTCACTGATTTGTGCAAAGGTCGGATTATTTGCATTTGAAAGGACTCTAAATATGATTTTCAATCTCTCATGGGAGTATGAGGTAATTCTAAGATAACGATCAAGTACTGGAATTAAAACACCTTTAGATTATGCCAATTCCTTTGCAAAAGAGTTAACTGAATATTATAAAACAAAAAGAAAATAATGCCAAAAGTGAAGTTCATGGTGAAATTGTGATCATATAGAGATTTATTTCTGCTTTTGGAGTCAGAAAAAGATGTAAGAACAGTAGGAAAATACAAGTAGATGCCAAGATGCCATGCCTTTCCATTTGGAAATGATCTCATGGAGAAAAACATTCTATCATGACAGTGATCACAAATATAATGCATATACCATAATACTGTATACATATCTTGTCATCAAAGACCTAATAAATACATCCTAGGACTAAAAACCTGTGATCTTTTGCACGACACTGCATATACTGTTGTGTACACAGGAAACAGAAAGTGGTTTGGATAGCTAAAAACAGAAATGTGCTCACTTTATATACTGTATACAGTACATCTCTGCTTCTACTATGGATATTTACAGGGTGAGTCTAGATTACCATGTTTATTACACAAAGATTATTTATTTGTCTACAACATGTTTGTGTTCGATAGTAATAGTACAAGATTTTGCAACATCTGTTACAAGTTTTTTTCCCTTTTAGTATTTGACAGGAATTTTACTTTAGATCATCCTGTCTGTATGTACTAATACAATGAGCTGTAGTGCTCAGTCCATCTCTAAAAAACACCACCTACTTGCTCAGTTCAAATTCAGAAGGAAGGTCTATTTTATTGTTTGTGCTTGATTAAAATACAACGTACCTTTTTTGTTCTTGTTCCTGATAGGTACATAATACCTGAGACTGTTTCTTCCAGAAATTCTGAAGAAAAGAAAAAAGCACCTCTTTATCAGACTTTATACAGTCTTTAAATCTAAAAACACAAACAACATTTCATTATAAAATAATCTGACATCCAAAACCCCTTATAAGTGTGAGCAATTATTAATTATTATTACAATTAGTGCCTGATGAATGAATTTTAGCTTTACCGATTCCTGAAATGTTTTCCTCAAAAGGACTGTTGTAAGGACAAATGGAAACCATACTAATTATATTGGATTGCTTACTGTTAGGTCTTTCTCCATATTTTTTAAAGTTGAGACATCCTTTTCAAAGTCATTGAGTTCTTCTAAGATTGTGTCTCTGAATCTATCCAGATTGCGGAACCTGTGTAAAATCAAGAGATTGAGAAATGAGAATGAGACAGTATGGGAATGGAATAACGTGCTGTTAGGTCACAGATTATTTCCAAACCACACTTTAATGTTCCAGACCGTGTTTTCAAAGAAAAGGTCTTGAACTGTGCACAACTTGTAAAGAACTTTAATAGATTATTGAATTCTTACACCTGGATTTATGTACAACTAAGACTTTCAGAAAACTATAATTTACACAACTGGGGAGATGTCTATGGATTTAATATCTATATTTGGTTTAATTACAGAAACATGTTAAGATGACTGATCATCTTTGAACCTTTGAACCTGTTTCTGGTTCAGATCTAAGACTGTTTCTTTATTGAACCAAATCTATTAATAATTCAGTACCTGGAAACCTGTAATTTAACATGAGAATAGAAACACAGAGAGACAAGGTGTCTCCTGCCTTGATGTTCTAAATGAAAAGCAGTGATCGGAGAGAATCTCACTGACCTGTGCTGCTTAACCTGGACATGGACTGAGGAAACATGCTGCTGGACAGTTTTCAGAGACTGCCTAGCAAAATAATCCATCTTCTTGGAACGATCCTGAAAAAAGACACAGCCTTACTGTGAAAAACAATCTTATTCTAGTGTATCAGCATAGAAATTAGGCCAGGGGTTATTCCTGTCTGTGACTGATTACAGATCTGATGCTAAAAGCTGGCTTTCTCTTTGAAGTATCCATTTTGGATTTTCACACTTTATCGTGGATTAATGGATGGGATTTCAATATTTCTTTATATTCTGAAAATAATTTAATGGCTTCTGCCTTAGTGAAAAACGTTAAGCAGCCACTATTGTCTATCTAATATTTAATAAATGCATTTAATTGTATATTGTTTTTTAATGCATGCGCTAGTTAAAAGATCCTCACATACTTCCCACATCACACTCAACTGCTTGGCTTGCTAAAGCACATCTGAGGAACTTTACTTGGGTTTGAGGAAACTGGTTTTTGAAGTGAGTATACAAAAATACCTCTAACATTTCCAGTACTGCAGGCAGGCCAGTAATGTTGAGCATGTTATTCAAGATTATTGCCATATGTCTTATATCTTTAATATCTTCTGTATATTTAAAAAAGGAGAGAAAGTATTGATACATTTTGCCCCCTCTTTCAGTTCTACCTGAAGTTTTGTCTTCTGCTTTGTAGTGAACTTCTGACACATCATGTCCTGGTCCAGACTCATGCTCCAGGTGGAGAAGTCCGGAGTTGAGACTGTGTGGGAGAAGGTGGTGGACTGCAACTCTATGTCTGCAATGCAGAAGAGGTTGCCAGTATGAAATAGAGATCTCTTCTTAGAGTCATTACATCCTCTCCTTAATTAATTATTACTAATATTATTACTTTTTTTATTTGCATGACACTTTTATTCAAAGAGACCTGTATTTGCTCCCACTGACACAGCTTGGGTATTTTACAGCAATCCAGCTAAATGACCTTGCTCAAGATACCACAGCAGGGTCTCTCAGTGAAGGTAGAGCACTGTGCATATGTTCAGGTTATTATGAGATCAAAATATATTTATTTGATTTTCATGTCATAATGTCAAGCATTATAAGATTTATATTTTATTATTTATTATAAAAAAGCAGTTTTAATAATATAAAAGGCATGGGCCTTGTGATGTAGAGAGATGTTTCTCTCTGAGGAACCCACCAGCTCAAACCTACACCCAATGGTAGGACCTTGAGCCAAGGTGATAACCCAGTAATTGGAAAATTAGAACAATTAGACACAGCTGCATAGAGTGAGTCTAGAGCATTCAGTAGGAATGGAATTCCACAGGGGGGAAATCGCTGTCAGGATAGGCTCTCTGTGCAATTATTCACACCTCTATGTAATTAGAAGGCTTATAAGACCAGTTGGGTTAGAAAGAATTCAGTCTGTGTTAGGGTTCCACAAGCACAGTATGCATTCTATAAGAGTCTAAAAGCACAGGCTGAGGTTCAGGAACACCTTGTCTTAAGAGCTGTAGCAGATGAGGAGGGAAAGGATGAAAGAAGGGATGGAGAAAGTGAAGGAAAAGGTGAACTACAGCTGCTGTGTGTCAGGGATGCCAGTTTCTGTTAAAGAGAGGCTTCCCTGGTCAAACAGGATCAGTTGGGTGAAGAGTAGCACAGGATGAGAAATAGAGAGGGACCTTGAGAGAATATGGAAGGGCACTTAAAATGGAGAAAGAAGGGCATGCTGTCGGTGAGCACTATAAGAGAAGAAGGGCTAGTGCTGTCAAAGTCCCTCTATAGTAACTTTAGAAAAAATGTATATTTGGTAACAAGGTTTTTGTCTGTGAATGTACATCTTAAAGTGTATATCAATGGGAAAATTTATAGAAGATTACAATTTAATTGGTATTAATGCCATTACAATTAGTTGTACAACATGAAGTCAGCAACTTGAAAATAAGGACTTAATAGACTGGTATTTTAGCAATATTTACAATAGATCAATAAACTTAATGGAAAAATTAGTTGTACTTTAAAAATGTCAGATTAAATATGGAGCTGAATATGAACAGGTTTCCACCCCACCTGTCCATCCATTATCTGAAATTAAGGGTAAAGTGGAAACAAGTGGAAATGGAAGTGGAAGTGGATGATCAAGCACATCAAGATTAAAATCAAGAACAGGGGGCTCTTCTTTACTTAAAGGGGTGTAGAGATTTGGATTAAACTACCTTATTGTGTTTTTGAAGCGTATAACCTGGCTTCTTTCTAGAAATGTCTGGATGAGATCCTTGCATCAGTTGGCTACAAACTGACAAATGGTCAAGATTGGATGGATGGCCTCCTCTTTGTAAGTAACTGTTCTTATATTAATAAAAGTATCCCGGTAAAGTCATGGCAACCAAGAGTCTAGCCTGGAGGCGTAGAGGTGAAGATGGGACTACAGTGTGCACGGGACACTAGTCTATCACAGATCACACACAAACACAACTTGGAAACATCTGTTAATCTAGCCAGGGAGGATGCCCATGCACCAGGAGAAAACAACTTGGACACAGAGAATATGTAAACTCTGCATAAAAGGTGTTCCAAGTTGAAACACAACCCAGGACTAGCAAAATTGACACATCACTAATAATATTACTGAAGGTTTGGGTAGAGTTTTGAAAAGGTCTCTAGAAAATATCATCTTTTAAAGTTCCAAGTAACAAATTATTCCTTAGATGTGTTGAATAATCTGTGGCACAAAAGCAGTTTCATGTACTTCCATGACATATTAAAGTACACTTTTACAAAGCTCCTTGAAATTCATAATCCTAAATACAGTTTGTATTTGTCCCTTTGTAAAGATTTTTTTAGTGACAAATTTACCACTTATACAGTCCATGAAGGATGCTAATTTTTTGGTGTTCTTGGAGTCATACTTGCTTATGATTAAAAAATACCTCCAGGGCGAAACTGTCCTGTTTTATAAGCCTTTTTGAATACACACCCACTCATATGCCAGTATAGAAAGCTCTTTTCATACTGGTGCAAAAATAACAAGCATTTCACATAAGACATACTAATACTAGGATTTTGGCCTTCACATCTTCACACTGCTGATTGAAAAACAAATATTTTCATATATATTATTTAATGTCTGCATATTATTTGAATAGTTATACAGGAGAGATACAGGGAAAGTACAGTATATTGAATGTTATGATCTTCTTACAGGATTTTGACCACGTACAACTTTTTCTTCTTTACAAACTATTACAGTGATAAACATAAATGAAGTGTTGCTTCGACACACATTTTTAAGCTTCCAGTTCTTTTACTTTTAGCTGGCTGAGCCCTACATCTGACCTGTGTGCAACCGCAGAACAGTAATTATTACAATTCACTTTGTATTCTAATGAACTGAATTCACAAATAAGTGGACAAATAATAAAAAATGTTTAATTCATAATAGTTTTGCATTAAGTTTCCAAAACACAAACAAATGAGGCCTTAGAAATCTCTCCACTTCTTAAAAACTGATGTATTTTAGTTATATGTGATGTCATATCATTTACAGCTGTTTCATTGCTTGTTTTATCTGGCCACACTAAATGAAGCCAAAATCTAATGTATTTTATATTTTTACCGATTACAACCATTTCCCTTCAGATGGTAATTATTTTTGGCCTTGCATTAAGGGGGGACAGTGTAGCATCATGGGTAAATGTCTGCACTCTTCACTGGTGGGATGAAGGTTCAAGTGTCTGTTGTAAATTCTGCTGTTGTATCTTGAGCACGGTACTTTGATTGCACCAATCCACCCAGCTGTATGGATGTGGACTAGTGCTTGCTGGGGTAGCTCTGCATTGGCCTGGTATCCTGTCCAGAGGGAGAGTAGGGTCATGTGCTCTCTGTTTGCTTAACACCATGGAAATCAGGGTAAGCTCTAGACCCATGGGCCATTGTGCTATGCATACAGAACTATGTGTCTGCCTATCTGCCTATGTCTTAAGACAAGTGTGCTATCACAACTAATCCTTATTCACAGACACCCTCTACTGGTGAATTTAGGTCATATAGAGAGACCACTGTTTTAAAGGAGAGAGTAATGGGGTTTTCTTTGAAGAATGACTCAAACAAGAAAGAAATATAGCAGGGGGTCCTGCTAGTAGTCTTCAAATAAAAGTATACTGTATACATCTTTTGTACAGTAAAACAGTACACTGTTTTAACATTTGCAGCAATCTATATAAAAAGTGTTTCTAACTCAGATAAAAAATTATATCATGCTTTTATTTTATACCAGGTCTCTTGTAATTCATCTTATTGACAGAGAATGAAGTCAGTGCTTATGATTTTTGTGAGAAAGTACTTTAAACAGGTGTGTATCAACTGAGCAGAAAGGTTTCTGACCAGAAAGCCCACAGTAATTCAGGCTCTAGAGGTTTGGCTGTCATATATACTTAACTGTATAACTGGTTTCTGGGAAAAAAAGACATATCTGCATTTCTATTTTTTTCCCTCTTTCCAGGAAAATACTCTTGTTAAAAATGGTCACTGTTCTTCAGGCCTCTTGGAAATATTCTGTTAAATGTATAACCCTTTCCCAGCAATATGTTTCTTCAGTGATACAGGAGGGAGGGTTCTGTTTTCTTTTTCCATTTAAAAACATTTTTCTGCAACATACCATTCTGAGCCCAGTGGTCTGCATCCGCTGATTTGAAGAGCTTTGTGGGCCTTATCTTGATTTCCGGCTCCTTCCGTCTGGTTTCTTCTTCATCCTCCTCCTCAGAGCCGCTTGTGCTCTGGTTTGCACGAAGTCGCTTCAGGGTAGCACAGGGGGTCACTGAAGGGCCTGCGAATGGGACAAGAAAACAAAACTGTCGGACTTGGCACCAGCAGTTTTGTGTGTAGCCAAAGATATTAACACAACCTGGCAGGTCTGAGCACAAATTAAGGACTAATGTCCCTTTAGGAAGAAATACATTTCACATTAGGTAAGCAGTCACTGAAGAAACACTAACCACATAGAAGTGAACACTAGAGCAGACTTGAAATTCAGTTAAGCTCAATTCTTGCTATACATATGTTGATTCAATCATGCAATGAACTGGATGGTTTTACCTGACATAAGAACTTTCACTTGCGCACTGTTTTGAAGTCTTGGTGAACAAGATTTATTCTGTAACAAAACAAAAAATTTGAGTAAATTAATCATTTTAACACCTGTATATTTGTTATGAATTTATTAAACCATACATTTTAGATGCAATATGTATTTTTGCCTATAAATCTAAGAAACATTGAGAAACTGGCTTCTTACTGTCCTGTAAAATTAAACAATTAAACAATGCAGAAGGCACTATGAACAATAACACCTGAAAGAATGGATGTTCAAGAAATCTGGCTACAGTGATAGATAAACATCCATCTGTCTTCGAATCTCTTACAAATCAAATGCAGAGTCACAGGTGCGTATCCTGGCAGGCAAGGGGCCCAAGGCAGGATCTATTAATATTTACTTTGGAAGGGACTGTTGGAGGAAACCAGAGCATCAGTAAACATAAGACATATCTGTTTAACGTAGTTTTAGTTTTTTTCACTGAGCACTAAGTATCAAACATCAGATATGTATCGGACAGTACTACACCTTTTTGGAGTTTGGAGCTTTTACTTTTGTAAAAAAACAAAAAGTGCATCCTGGGGGAGGAGGGGCTGTATCTTTATTTATTTGTTTATCAGTGGATGGGCATACCACTTATTTTTCTTCTAACAAGTCAAAAATAGTTGAACACCCTAGAAACACTACTGTATGAACTATTTTAACACTGAATTATTCTGTCTTGGGCAAAAGCAAAATGTTTCCCACTAAGCTCATGCATTATATTTGTAACAAATGCAGTTCTTCCAGCTAACTGCACTTCTTCAAAAACTACTTTTTGAAGGTCTCTTTCTAGCATAAGTACAATAATATAGTGAAAAACGGTCCTTACATAAACCAGGGTGGCTATCTGATTACATATTTGTTTTCTTGGTGATACTGTCCATGCTCCATGATGCAAATAGTGTAGGTATCATTCTAGTGAAAATAAAATCCAAATATGGCGATACAGGGTTTGCATGTAAAACACAAATCTGCCAGATCACCATTTATTCTAAAAATAAAAGCTATGTGTTGGGATTTGTTGTACTGACTGAATTAAACTTGGTAAAATGTATCAACACCTAAAGCTGCTTCAGACTTAAAACAAACAAGTTACAAAAGGATGCTCTGTATGCCTACATTAGACCATCATCTGTTACACAAAGCACAACCTGTAATGCCAACTGATGCTACATGGCAGTATGGTGAAATGGGAAACAAATGTATAATAACAGTAGGGTGAAATGGGTGAGACAATACAACAACAGTATAGATTATGTACTAACCAAGATGGCCATTTGATAGACATTCTGTTCTTTTGTCAATACATGGCCTTTACCACAAACATCTACACTTTAAAACCCAGTTAGTTAACACAGACCTCTCAGATATTATCCTAAGGCATCATCTATGTACAGTAGGCTTTCATTTTGTAATCCTGTTCTTATGTAACAGATGGCTACAGTGATAATCATCAGAACATTGTGTAAACTTCTAAGAATCTTATTGCCACATTGTTTGAATATGACATTACAAAAGAAACATGCCTGGAAGGCATCATTACTGCTAGCAATTCATTCTGTTTTTAATAAGAGATGAAAGGAGATTGATGTTTATCTGGGTGGAAAATATCCGAGTTCTTATGAAATTATAAAGTCCATTAAAGCTAAAATTAAACACAAAGATGAAATCATTCTTCCTCCAGTGTTACTTAAAAATGACTGGAGACCTAGAAGCAAAAGGTGAAAATTACACCTTAGAAGGCAACACCATTTTCCATTACGAGTGAGCATAAATTATTTTTGCAAACTATGACATTTTGCTATGTTTTCTTTGGCTAAAAATGACTCCTGTTTTAGCTGTTTAGCAAGCTGAAAACAATGTTCTTTAATAAACGTATGTAATGTTATAAACAATGGATAATACATGTGAAATCTAAATTCTAAACATTATTCAACTTAATTTTTCTTCCCCAGCAATATCTGTAGGTTTTTGTATCTGTTTGAATACATACATCTATTCCAGTACTCAGTGCGTCTTTGTCAGTGAGAGATTTCCCAGAGGATCTGCTATTTGTTCTGATTGAGAGGACGGACTCCTTTTCAAAAGATATAGGCAGGTCTTGACTGTCCCTGCACTCCCTTGCAGGCTGAGTGACTTCCTCTTCACTTTGTCCATCATCTTCTGCAGCTAAAACTGGCTATAGTGTTTAAGAAATGTACACAGAAAGATGTGAATATTCAGAGATCATTCATTAGTTAAGTAATATTAAACCTTAATGAAAGTTTATTTTAAATCACAAGTATGTCCTTTGTACTCTTGCAGTATTTTTAAAGAGTCCATATATATGGAGCTGTCATCCAATACTTACTTGGAGAAACAACTATTTTGTAATAATAATTAAACAGTAGCTCAAGCACACACTCAAAGAAGGCTCCACAGCTGAAATGCTGTGTTTCTTTTCTTTCAGCATGGAATAAACCTTTACTTGTTCCTATTTAAACACTATATGTGAATGCATTTAAATGAACTGAATGTACTGTAGGTGACTGCATGAACTAAATGAATAATGGATTATAACGACACCTGAATCTCCAGGTTTCATAGTGGTATTTTGTCTCTTATTAATTCAGTGGTTCAGTCAAATTCTAAAAATGATGAAACAAGCCGACAGATATAAAGGGAAAGTGTATTTAATACTTTGGCTTTAGCTCCCCTGGCTGAGGAAATGATAGCAATAGCTGGAGATCAACATTGTCACAACCCCCCTCATTAACGAGGAATGAACCAGGGAGGCAGTCGCTATGGTGAAGTTGGGGTGTGCACAGAGTTGTGTGCAGCCAGGAAATATATCAACACATGGTAGCAGATATATTAGAATTTGAACTTTTCTTGAACTTCTATTAAAAAAAAACATCATTTACCGATTTACTGCCAAATAAAGCAAAATCATACCCCTGAGATTGTGCTGAATTCCAGCCAGCCATTATCAGGTTCCTGATAAGTGTAGTTTAAAGACTTGACCAATGGCTGGGGTGGTGCCTTCTCCCTGTTTTTATCTGCCCTATAAAATGGTTTGGGGTGTATTCCTTTGTGAGGCTCTGGTATCTTCTCAGGCGATGAGTATAAAGTAGTAAATGTGCATGTAGAAAGAGGGGGAATAGGGGACCCTGTAAATACCACTGACTTGTCCACTGACTTATCGACACCTGTAAAACAAATACATAATTGTAAATAATTACAATTAAGCTACAAGAAATCTCCAGCATGACAAATCATAAACGTGTGTTCCAGCTTTCCTGTTTCTGGAGAAAACTCCCATGTTCAGTATGCAGAACACACACAAACACTACTACACTCTTTACAACAGGAGTGACTTTGCAGAGCCCAGTAACCATACCTTCTAACTTCTTCACTAGATCCAAACCTTGACCATTCTAAAACAATCATTAAATTATGTGAGGGTAAACAAGGTTTTCATAAATCCAATATTTTCAACACATGAGCCTGCCATCAAAACCAATACGAAATGAGAGACAATTAATTATATTTATACTACAATGTATTGCCATGTCTGTAACCATCAGGAGCAGAGTCAGTTACTTGTTGATCACAATACACAATACAATACTTGTGAGACAATACAACAACAGTATAGATTATGTACTAACCAAGATGGCCATTTGATAGACATTCTGTTCTTTTGTCAATACATGGCCTTTACCACAAACATCTACACTTTAAAACCCAGTTAGTTAACACAGACCTCTCAGATATTATCCTAAGGCATCATCTATGTACAGTAGGCTTTCATTTTTTAATCCTGTTCTTATGTAACAGATGGCTACAGTGATAATCATCAGAACATTGTGCAGAGTCAGTTACTTGTTGATCATAGTAATGCGGCATGCCTGTAGATATTAACTGACTGACCCATGCTCCAGCACTGTGAAATGAGAGTAAAAGCTGTATAGAAACAGTCCTGTTGCACTGAAGGGTGTTACACTCACATCGCATCTTCTCAATGGACAGAGGTGGGGAAGACAGGGAAGAGAATGAAGGGGTCAATGTGTCCTGGGACTCTTTCTGTCCCATGTTCTTCTCCAGTGGGTCAGTCTTTACTTTCTTTGTCATATTTCTGTTCACTTGCTGCTGGATGGGCTGAAACCACATTGGGAAAATAGATTAAGATCCCACGTACTTGAATTTACAGTAAGTTTGTAGAGCTGTTGGAGTGGGGTTAAATTTGGTGAGTAATACTGTTTGAATTCTTAAGATCTAGAGCAAGGACTAATAAAGGATAGTGTGGAGTAGTGGGTAAGATTCTTGCCTCCTGCAGCAAAGGTTTTGGGTTCAAATCCTACAGTATGTGAGATGCTGCTGTTGTATCTTTGAACAAGGCAATTACCTGAATTGTTCTAGAAAATCACTTAGCTATATAAATGTATGCAAAAGTTGGATAAAAGCAACAGCCAAACATTTAAAGATACATGCATTTAAATTGAGACCATGAGTCTCTATTCTGTTTCCATTTTTGGTAAATACTGCAACAAGCTTTGTCCTCAATTACCAGAAAAATTGTCCTGTTAAAGCATTCACATCTGGATTCTATGTACTGAACAGGATACCTTTCTGACAGCCTCTTCCTCTCCTTGAGACTCACTCATGGTGTCTGATTCAGAAGGATCCTTGTAATTTTGATTCTGGGCAGCTGCTCTCTGTGGTCTTCCAGACTGCCTGTTTGGCACCATCTGTGCATTCTGCACAGTGTCCTTTAGACTTTTCTTCTGTAGATACAAACACACTCCAGTAAACATCAGGTTACTCACACTCACATAAAATGACCTACTAGCATACTAAGAACGTAGGTCTATATATTTGTATCAATCTATTCCTTACTTGAGATTCACACTCTTTTCCATTTGTATGTTCAACTTGTCTTAGAAATGTGAAGATGCCTGTTTATTCTAAGACATTTCAAAATGTATTCTCTTACCTTCCTGGGTTTATCCTTCAAGGGCTTTTTAATACATGGAGTTAAATCAGGAGATTCATCTACAAAAAAACAATCGTCTGTTATAAATTATCTAATTTTACTTGTAGTCTTTTTGTTTAGAAAATACAGGTATCAACAATACATTTTTATTTTAATCAAATTTAGGATAATTTTATTTCTACATTGTTTTACTACATTATTACATAATTACATAATATCTACATTATGTTTTTATGATTAAACTGCAAAACCGACATATTTCCAGATATGTCCCTGTGTTTATCTTGTAAACTTATTCTGAAAAAAATACTAAGGTATACCCTACTGCGTTTAAAACACCAATCTCATATCCTTTTAACCTTATAAGCACTGAACAGATTATGTTCATTCCATCTATGTTTATATCTTATTTCCTCTTCTGGGTTTTTCATTTCTATGATGTACAGACCAGATCGCACCACGTCCTTAAAGTACTACCCTACTGCCATTTCAGCAGGGTCTCCCAAGATTTAGAAATGAATATAAAGGGTAATCAAAGACAAAAATAGCTCAGTCTGAGTGAATTTAACAAAATTTGATATTGAATATTAACTGCATTTAAAAAAGGAAAGCGGTTTTAATGAATTGTCCAAAAACGGGGAAGGCGAGGTATTAGATCTGAGACAGTCCTAAAGTCTGTATATGATCAGTATAAGCAGAGTCGTACAGGTCTGAGGGTTTAAGGGTGGCTTGACACAGGGATGCCTGCTGTAGTTCTTCACTTTGGGCTTGGGCCGTCTGCTGGACTCCCTGAGCCAGCTGATGTCTGTCCGGCTGTCTTCTGTCCTGCGGTCTGTGTCTGTGTCACTGAACAGGTGCTTCTTCACATGACAGCCTCTGGGCTACCAGGAAATTAAATGAAGAGAGAGTTCACTTCAAGCAACACTTCAAAGTGTACATTTACTTCATTTCAGATTCCTAAATGTAGAGGTCAAAGCATGTAATGGAAAGTCTGTGGTCTATTTAAGACTTAATTACCTGAGTCCTCTACATACATGATTCAAATAAATAGACCTTAGTATTTTAAGAACAGGAATTGAGAACATTTGGTTATGACTATCAGTTTTTGATTGTTTTTATACCTTTTTTTCTTTACTTTTCTCCAGAGGGCAGAATTTGTTCCTAGAGTCTTCAGTTTCCCTTTCAGAAAAAATCTCTTATTAAAACAAGCAGGTTCAGAAGTTAATAAATAGCAGTGTATCAATGTAAATTGAAATACAATAACAAACAACGTACCTGTGAATATGTGCAATTATGTTACAAATAGAAACATTTCAAATTAAGAAATAAAACTGACATTCATCTTCAAAATCAAATGTAAACAATATACATTCACACTACAGGGTGTTTTAACTATCTTCTAAGGTCTTAAATACAAAGCTTTTGTTGTATGTCTCATTCGAAATCTATCATTATTTTAGCAAATTAAACTTTTCAAAACCTTGCTCCTTTACAGTGTACTGGGTGTATCTTGAGATGTATCAAAAGATCTCAATGCAAAGAAGTTTATGAAGGAGAGAAGGGCTGCTTGATACTCAGTAGTCAAACAGGACCTCCGTAATGGAATGTGCTCTTACCTTTTCTTTGTCTCTGATCTTTTTGGCAGCATTCTCTCTCCTTCCTAAATATTAAAATAAGGTTTAATGAACACCACTCATGACATTTAGTGATACAATAACTAGATGTAAGTAAGAAACAACAGCAATAGACACCTCCTACCCCACATTTTACTATTGAGTCATCCCTGAAGCTGTAAATGTCATCCCTATGAAAACATTGGAAAAAAACATCATAATTGTTTAAGGAAAAACACTTCCAAACATGGTCACAATAAAACACATGAAAATTAAAGCTCAATTTAAGTTTCATTTATGTGTTGTAAGATCTTTCAAAATTAAACACAGGGACAGTCAGCAATGATTTAAGAGAAGCAATCAAAACAAACATGATTGGTAGATATTTCAATGAGATATTACTCAGGGGGCACTGCAGTTTTCTTCGTTTGCTTGGAATGAGAAGATGATTTCATTAATCCTGGGCTTTCCAAAATTCCCTTTTCCTATAAGAAAAACAATTCATAAAAATACAATAAATAGGGGTCAGTTCAAAGAGAACACTGCAAAAACTACTTAAGAGATATGAATCGTTTCACAGATGTTTTAGAAATTGTGCTGTTCAGGAGAACTGTATTCAGTATAAATGGCAGGATAGGTACACTACCAGCAGTAAATCAGACATGACCTTTGTCATAAATTCTAAGGCATATTAAATATATTAAGAGTCATGGCATATGCTCAATAAATAAACTGATGAATAGTGAATAATACATGAACTTAGATACAGTACATTAATAAGAATAGAGCATAGATAAACAATAAAAATAGTTAAAAGCTAAAAAAATACTCTTAACTAACGTTATCTGGATTAAAATAAATGCTGCTGTGAGTAAATACAATATGTAAATCCTATTGAAACACTGGATATCAAGTAAAAATCCTACTCACAAAGGGATGAGAATATTGAATTATTTTGCAGTCTTTTTCCAATTCCACAAGTGTAAAACATTAATGAGTTAATTTTCAGTCTCGTTTATCATTAATTAACTACCCGACAAACACATAAACATGTAACACACTGAGAAGCAGGGTAAAAGAAAACTGTTAATAATGCTAACTGGTACTAGAAAACTGAAAGACTCAGCTGAAAGGAAATGGATCTATGGAGAGCCTGCTTGAAGGTTAAATAACTCCAAGTCCCAGGGAACCCTGGCTCTCCAGAGATCGGAAAGCAATCAACGGAATGTGAAAAACTGGAAAAACACCCTACTCAGATATTTAAGGAAATGGCACTCTGGGTCTTTAAATGATCAAAGGAGCATTGAGGAAGCTGTTAGGGAGAGGAAGAAAAAAATTAAATATTTTTTTGGAGAGGTCAAAATTTTGCTGCAGGAACTTATATCACTGAACTTGGTCTGCTGACATGACATGAGTTAAATCAATAACCTGTACTGGATGAAAATGAGGATCATGTTTTCACATGATATGATGTTGTATTCAGTTTACCAGCATACAGTGTATACCAAGGAATGTTGTGAATTATATCTCAGTATATTCTCAACTCAGTTTTAGGATGTCAGTTGGTTGATTTAACATGATACATAAAGCAAAGGCTTTAAAGGTTTTTAAGAGCTGATATGGTAAGAACTCCTACAGTATATATGTGTGAACCCTTATATACACAAATAATACCACACTTCACAATACTTACTGTGAATGAAAATGACCAAGATTTTTCCAGGTGAGATCTAAAAAATACAATAATATGTCATATTTAAACTAAGACTTCTTTCAGAAGACGGAAAAAGATTGTTTTCTTAATATACTATGTACAGATTTAATAATGCTCATCTTATGTGCATTACCTTTTCTGAAGAGAGGTATCTAGCCCTTGTCCTGTCACAGTTCTGCACTTTCCTGAAATGGACGTTGTTGTTTCTGTGACATCAATGCATCTTTTCATCACTGAGATGGTCTTCTATATGCACAAAATAGTAAGTCTGAAAAATTACCATGGAACAGAAGTTTTCTAGGCTTCTTCGATGGCTAGTATCTGAAAGAAAACTGAAATCTTAGGTTGAGTCATAAGGTTTGCTGATTCGTTAAAAATTTAACAAATGCATCCCTAAGGATTAAGTTTAATGAAGACCCTTTAAAATAAACGGGCCAATATAACTGGTCCTCCATCCATTTTCTAACAGCTTCATCCAATTCAGGGCTGTGGGGTAACCAGAGCCTATCCTGCCAAGCAACTGGAGCAAGGCAGGGCACACCCTGAATGGGACACCAGTCCATCGCAAGACACAGACAGACACAAACTCACACACACTCACATTAGGATCAATTTTCCCAGAAGTCTGTTAACCTACATGTATTTTTTGGACTATGGAAGGCAACTAGAAACCCCAATGAGCACACATACAGCCTCCACACAAATAGCACCCCAGGTCCAGAAATAAACCCAGGGTCCAGCTAGCCATGCTAACCACTGCACGTCCATGCCACCCTTGATATAATTTTAGAGATTGTAAACTGAGATCGTGAAAACTCTCACTCTCTGATCTGTCCTCCTCTCAGAAACTTCAGTTTCCTTCGTCGACTGTGATCTCTCCTGTTTTCGGAATGAGGAGTCCTTGCTAAATGTGCCTGGCTTTCTGTCCAGCACAGGTGCTGCTTTCTCAGCCTGCTTCACTGGAGCTGGGAAGGAAGGTTTGGTACATGGTTCTGCACTGCTGTGATCCTTCTCCTGTGCTGGAGCTGCCTTCACTCTGGCTCCCCTCTCTGCTGGCTGCTCTCTGTGCACCTGACTGCCATTCACTTCCAGACATCTGTCTCCAGCTCTCTGGTTCTTCTCTTTGAGTAACCTCTCTAGCTTCTCGGTCACCTGTTTCTGTAGGTCTTTGTAGTTTGTCTCTGTCGAGCTGTGCTTTGTTGAAGAAGGTGTTTTTTTCATTGAGAATTCCAGCTGTTGAGCCTGATCTAAAGGTGTTCAAGAAAAGAAGTTTCCTTTTTATGACCTGGTGCTGTGGAAAACAAGATCTGAGATGGAAGGCTTCCTTTTCAGGTTGTATCTAAACTTTGGATGTGGGTTTCAAATTAAAATATATGCTTTGGCTTTGCTAGAAAATAAACATTCATTTTACATTTTTAAAGCTTTTTATGAATAAAAATGGCTTATTCACACTTCTAAGTATACCCTACAGTATACAGTATATACATGAAATCTAATTAATTGTATCAATAACTGTGAAACAAAATACACAAGCCTGCCTTTAAGAACAATAAAACGGTACCTTGTTTAAGGACACACAATGAGGAATCATTTTGATCCTTTATCCTAAATGATGATGATACTCTGTTAAAAGCTGGTGATACACCCTCGGACATCTTTCTGGATATAGTATTTCTCTCCCTTGAAACACTGAATACAGGGTCAGACAACCTTAAAAAAACAGACTATCCTCACTATCATTGTGAAAAATAAAATACTCAAGATATAACATTGCATATTAAAAACAACACAGATTACTGGTGTAGCTTTTATAAATTCAGTTTTAAGTCGTTCAATCTTTAAATGTTTTTGAACTTTTGACTATAACTTACAGAGGCTTGTCTTTTTTAATAAAAGGTTGAGTGTCAGGCACAACATTCATCATATCATCTGAAAGATAAAAAGAGAAAATCTTACTCGGATAAATACAAAAGGTGTACAACAAGAATGTTTAAGCAAGAAAAACACTTTTGTACCAATATATTCTTCCTCTGTAACCTTGACATCATCTTTGTCTTCTTGCACCATTTCAACAACTTTGGTTACAGGTATATGCTGAAAGGAAAAAAGACCAACATTAATATGAACATTAGAAGAAGATCTAAAACATATGCAGTTCACATAACGTATACCCATGCCTTGAGGAATTTCTGAGTCGAGCTTGCTCTCTCTGAGCCACGTTTGCTGTTCTCCAAAGCTGTGGTGGTGCTCTGAAGAGAAAAAGAAGCTCAGCTCTAATAATGACCTTCAAGGTGTTAAGACTAATCTGTTTGCAGAAGGAACATAACTGACCTTGTCAAGATCTTGTACATCTTTTCCTGTACTAGAAGGTTTGCTCACTGAAGGCTGTCTGGAAGGGGTTGTGGTGATCAGCTCATTGATGTTGTATCCTTTGTTTATTTTTGAGGAACCAATCAGCTGCAGTGTTGGTTTAACCTTGTCCTTCGACGCTGTAGCTGCGGGGAAATAAATAATAAAATCACACTTGCTACAGACAGATAAACTACAGAAAACTACATTAAGCAAAGTTTGATGAAGCTTCTATCATACATTTTTAGAATATATAATTTAGGATTAATTTTGAAAATCAACAAAGTATAATTTTCAGAGTATCCACAATGTTCATTTACCAGGAACAGTGGAATTCAAATATGCCATTATGAGCGCAAATGAATTGTCTGATGCACACAGTACAGTACCTCAGAATAGTACCTTAAATAAGTTTAATAATTTATATGCCAGGCCTTGTACATTAATAAAAATTATATGAATCCAAATAAAGAGTAAGAATAATAAATACATGTAGAACTAATTGCTATAATGTATGGTGCAATTAAAAATAAAGACTCTTTAAACAAGAAGCAACTGTCATTATAAATGTTGGTAATGTAATGCTATTTTTTTTTTAAATAGCTTTTAAAGAACAGCAAAAGCTTGTGAAAAACCTACGGGTTGCCATAACTGTTGATGCTGGACTTCTGGTTGCTCGCTGGTCACCAGCATATGATATAATAGAGCTGGCCTCAGACACCTTCCACCTCATAGGAGTGCTGGACTGAAAGAAAATTCCGTCTTTTCTCTTAGACTTCAAGGCGAAGCTGCATTTTTACTGAGACTACATTGTCCTTAGTGACATGTACGTTCAATTCAAAACAGGTGAGAAATGTCTTTAGTGTTGATTAACACTCACCTGGACTGTGTGTTGTGGCGATTTCGTACTTCGAGATCTCTCTTCCGATGCTACTGAATGTGGAGGCAGCTGTGTGATTTTATTCTCATTCTCCATTGGCCTTTGCACTGTACTAAGAGTTTGTGAGACTTGACTTTCAGGAACTAAAACCTGAAATTTAAATATAAACTGAAAGGAATCCTCTTTTAAGATATATGTGATGAAAATGATACATACTGTATAAAGCACAATACTGGGTACTTATTCTTATATGAATGTGTAGGCTAGTTATTTTACTGTCCCACATCTGGTAGACTTATTCTGGGGAAGAATAAATGTAAGGTGTTGGGTTCAAAGAACTCATCACTTTCAATAATTTAAATACTATTATTTGATTACCTCATTGTTCACTAAACAACAAAGAGAACATGTACACTTCTAAATCCCTGACCAGTTGTGGTTTTAGAAATTGCTAGTGCTGAAGCAATTGAGTCAGGGCTGACATAAATATTTGACTAAGAACATTTACTATACTTTTGAGTAACATACAGGACTAACAACCCCTTTCTACATAATTGTCTTGTATGTGACAACTTTTATAATTCAATTGTTTACAGTGTTGTCTAGAAAACTACTAGAAAGCTGATAAAGCACAAATAAATGCTTATGAATCACCCACATTTTAATCCAGCTAACATTCAAACAATAGTTATTTTTAATCACGCATGTAGAACATTTTTTCCGAGGACATTTTATTTCTGAACGGGTAAAAGCTTTACAGACCTGAGAACCATCTTCAGTCTCAATGTAGTGCACAATCGTTTTCACTACAGAACATTTTCCAACAGTTCTCTGCAAGATAATTTAAAGTTAAAGGAAAAGTGCATTTGATTTGGTCCACAGAAGCACAACTATAAGTTTTAACAGTAGATTAATTAGAAAAATATATAATGGCTCTTAACATTTAATGATATAATTGAAAAAAGGATACTAACCCTATCATTCAGATAACACTTATTCTTGTGGTGGAAACAAAATACTTTGCATTTATCAACACTCTCCCATATACAGGGATATGCAAAGCAGGTTTGGTGAATTGCCAAAATATTATGATGTTATTCAGGGCTAATGACTATTATTCATTTATATGTGAGGAGTTAAAGCAGTATTGGCTTACTCAGTTTAAGAAATAAAGGATCAAAAGTGAAAAAGATCAGCTAACTCACAATCATACTATTGCCTGTGTCATAGTTATTGGACATTAAAACTACAAGGAGGTAAATAAACTTTTACCATACTCTCTACAAATGCAACATTTGATTGAGTAGAAAAAAGAGAAATAACTGAGGATGTGTGATTTGTTATATTTGTAGCATGGACACAACAGAAGACATTACGTTTTCTGTGGGCAAAATCTAAAGTGACCACAGTTGTGTCAAGCTGTTTTCCGTTATGTATACTGTAGTATACACATACATGGTTAAGCTTCTGTATTTTAGTTGTGCAGGCAGGGACTTATTTAAAGGCACCTGTCCTTCAGCTCTTTGTAAAACCAGTAGATGTTTATTTTCTACTCGAAATATCATGTTACATTTCTTTCTGAAATAACTAAAAAACTAAAAAATATACTAAAGAACACCAAACCCTTGACAAAAAAACAAATATAAAAGTACTACATTCAGAGGATTTTCTTAGATTTCACATTTTATGGCGGATTGGAATCCAGTATACAATTGTATTGAAAGGCTCTTTGGAGTAAGACTTACTTTGTTTTCTGGCTCTCCGTACACATGCCTGACTGCTTCCCCGATGTCCAGAGCTGCACTGAAATACATCTGGATCTTGTTCCCCTCCCTTCCACCACTATTTAATAATTGCTTCAGCATCACTGTTAATACTTTTTGTCCTTTCTCCTCTAAATGAATAAAACAAAACAGGTAAAAACAGCACAGTGCATTCTACATTCTACACACTGTTTTTTTTCTTTTCCTTTGAGCAGTAATGATGTCCAGTGGGATCCAGGCCCTTGCACACTGGCAGGCTCATACTAACTGTTCAATCAAACATGAAAAGTTGGCCATTGATTTAATATATAAACTAGTTCTGTAAGAGTAGTATTAAAAATGTTACTTGTATTATATTAATAATCAGAATTCCCCATGGAAACCACATCCCCCCTTTAAAAAAATAGGATTGTTAAGTACCGTAATAACACAGAGACACTAACTCTTTCACAGAACGCAACATTTAAAATAAACAGCAAGTACATTTACTCTGCTGAAAAGTAACATGGAAAAAATGTAAGTATTTAAAACATCATTGTGTTTTAATGTGTTACATCATTCCTATTGAAATGATCCAGTCATATACAGTACAGTGAATTTGTATTTAACATTTTTTAACACAGATATACTGGACAACCATTTTGTTGTAGGAAAGTGTGTGGGGCTCCAGCCCCACACACTGATCACACAGTAATCAACCCAGATTCTTCAACAAAATAGAAATGGCTTTGAATATAACCAGGGCAAAATTGTTCTCATTGAAATCAACACATTTTAATAAGCCTGAAAAATATTCAAATTTGAAATATACCTTGAAGTTATTGCTGTTAATATTTCTTTCGGAGTTTGAACACCATCAATGTTTTTTGCATTTAAAGAGGTGTACCCTATGGGAGCACAATATTCACTGTTGTAAAATAACATCCAAAATATGTTTATGAAAGACTTTCACATTCTTACCTTTCACTGTATAATATTCAACTTCATCCTTGGGTATACACACAGTGTCCCATTGGTTCTCCTGAGAAGAGAAATCATTTTATCTGAGTAAGTCATACTCCATATGCAACAACAAGGCTTTTTTTGTTTTCAGTACACACATATACACAAAATAAAAGCTAGTGAATTAAATTTCTAAAAACATATGTGCTTTATTAAAACGTTACTGTATATGATTTTACAAATAATTAAATGACATGGACTCAAAACTTAGTTTTAAAAAAATCATTTATAATTTAAAAAAAATATGTTGTTCAATTAATGAACAATCTAAAAAATGTAAAATTAAAATTCACCTCCTCCCCATCAGCAGTGGAAATATAAAATGTTATGCTCTGGCTACCCAAGTTGAAATCTATCCAGAACTCTTCAAGTTTGTCATCTGCTGGCATGAACAACTAGAAAAAACAGTACAGGTACAGCACAGATTTAACATTGTACTAGTCAAGAAATAATCTTACACACACCAATGAAAAAGCACATCTAGAAAGGAACATCAAGAATAACCTCGGATTATATACTAAATAGATTCATTGATATAGAGATTAAAGGTTGCACATATTCTCTACTTTCATATTACTATAATACATTTTGTAGTGTGACACATAAACAGTAGAATAACTAACCTCATGTTTATCCAAAAATACTTCCAGGCAAGGATAAGAGTAAACTCTGTGAATAAAAAGAAATGATATCTAAATTGTCTGTTGTTGGACTCCAAACCAGGAAACAGACACATTGAAAGGGAGATCAACAGAATCAGAGTGCACCATCACACCATCAATTCTCAAAAATCAAAAGCAGACGCAGCTGCTTGTGTACAACTGATCTGCATTATAAAGTTCATTTTGCAAAAGGTTGTTCATTCCGACATGTATTTATTATTCATTGTCATATCTAAGGAACGCAGTGAAGCGCATTCTTTCCTCTCAATTACACACCCCTGTTTTTCCTTTCCTGTGCATCTCATGTGCTCCTCGTTAGTACATCTTTCTCCGGCTCGTTAGTGTGCTAAGCTTCTGCAAGATCAAGGTAAGATGTTCTATCTTTATAGCCTGAGCCTTTCAGCAGTCATACAAGTACATCTTACTAGAAATACAGATACTGTAGATATACTGTACATTAATACATGAATAATCTTAAGTACCTCCTTCTGTCTCCCTGCATGCCATTTATCAGGTTAAGAAACTTTCTGCAATCCTAGTGTAAAACAAAAAGAAATAAGAAACGTCAATTATTTTTGGTGTAGAATTATGAAGTCACATATTCAGAGAAAGGAATATTTACCGTTTCAAATTCAGAATCCTTGATCCTTTTGAAGGCTTTGGCTACGAACTCCACACTAAACCACCCATCTGCTAGCTCATGCCTCTGCTTCTCTGTAGTCATCCTACACAGGGCCTCTGTAAGAGCTACCTGCAAGTCATAGTCTGAAACAGGCAGAGGACAGTAGAGCTCTTTCAAGTGCTTACATTCTAACATTTTTTGCACAAATTTTGATTAGCTGTAATCTTTCAAACCAGAAGATGACAGACATAGCAATATAACAGTTCCCCCAAACAAAATCATTTCCACTACCCCACAGAACCCTAAATCTGATAGGTGGTATCCCTCTCCACATTTCCTGCCAAAAGTTTCCAGAAATAAAATCACACAAATAGTAGAATTACAGTGTAATTAAGATGTGACATTCTACTTTTACTATAGTCCTCTCATCCCTGGCACAATTAATCCAAGAAGTAGAAAGGTCTATGTCAGTGGTTTCCCACACACCTGCTGGGTTTTGTTCCAGCCCTCAGTTACACAGTCAAACCCCTCATTAAGATAAGATCACTTTATTAGCCACATACAATTTCTTGCATTAGGAATTTGTCTTTTTGCTACCCCAGCTTGCTCTCCATGAGACACACAGACTGGGAGAGAAGCTTGGGGTCAGAGCACAGGGTCAGCCATTGTACAGCACCCCTGGAGCAGTTTGGGTTTAGGGTCTTGCTCAGGGGCCCAACGGAGTAGGATTCCTCTGCCAGCTGCAGGATTTGAACTAGCAACCTTCCAGCCACAGGTGAAGATTCTTAGCCACAGAGCCACATGTAAACAAGTGCACATAGTGCTTGTACAGAGAAGACACTAGGGACTATGGACTTTGCAAGAGATTGCACACACTCTTTGAAGGAAATTTAAGTGAATCATTTTTTTTGCAGATAGTGTAAAACAAAACTAAAAAAACACCTACCTCCACCTTCCATTATTCGTTTACCCAAAAGTTTCCTGGCAAAACAAATAAGGAACCAAATAATACAAGTTAATTTTGCTGTGCTTTACTGGTGAAGTGCACATTTCTGTGTGACAAACTATCAAGCCCATGTCCTCTGCTTATATTAAGTACAAAATGGAAGGAATAATAGAAGAAATCCATGAAACTCAACTTTTTTCTGTTTTAATGGCGTTTGTAATGAAAGTTCGGAAGGAATGACAACAGCCATGTTCAATCAGACCTGGCCGTCTGTAATTCGCAAACACTCCTGATGTCACTTCCTCTCCTGAACACTATAAAGACTGTGTACTGTACGTGAACCCCTTCTCTTCCTCACATATGCCTTTATGCATCCCACCTCCACCCCATCTCCACCTCTGGAGCTGCCCCTTGTCACTCCTCACTCTGGATGGGGGTCCCATTCTCCTCGTCCTGTGACCAGGAGGTTTACCCTCAGCCAAGCGGGTTTATCCAAATTTTCACGAAACTCCAGAATTCTTTCAATACACTTCATTCTTGGGTGGTGTTATTCCGAGTTAATTCTGTTAACTACAGTGTCAACTTGCCATTTTATCTCAGAATGCACAACCAGAAAAATAATTTCTCAGTCTGCACCTGATCTACTGCGGTTACTTTTGGTATAGAACGGTTATTGTACAGTATTTTGACCAAGTGGTTGTTGTACTTCAGTTGTGAATGAACAGGATTCTCTCCTATCTGCAAAGTGCTTTGGGTTTCTTAAGGATGAAAAAACGCTATGAATATGTAAGAAATCAGTATTTTAAGTTTTCTACTTTTACTTACATGACACTTAAGATCTCTGCAGATGATAAAACTTGTCTTTTTAATTCATGTGGGCTTTCATCAAGAATTTGGTTCAGTTTTCTTACAGCCTTGAAAGAAAAGAAGGGTGTTTTTTTGTTGATTTTTGAACATATAAAATAGCTTTGAACATTACTGACTGATCATAAGAGTCAGGGTTACAGTACCTCCTGTTGTATAGAGATATGCACACCAGCATCTGCGGTCAACTGCCCTGCACGATGCAGGAAGGTTTTGGTGACTTGGCTTTTTCCTAAGAAATGATCAATTAAGAAAGATTTACACAATGACACTGACTGGCATAACTGTGCTGTAACACTGAAACACAAATAAATGAACTACAGAAAATACTGTGACAATTTCAATAATGTTGCCATAGATATATGGAAGCTATTTTACATACCTTCATTGCTGTTTTCATGCACAGCCTGTGAAAATGTAAATACAATGTATATTATATTAAATCTTACGTTTACTAATACTACTCAGACAAGTAGTTCACCTAGTAGTATCTGCATTTATATCGCTCTGCGTGACCAAAAACTGCCATTTAACACAGGAAGAGAATTTTGATTTTAATCCTTTACTCACCCACTCAAGCCTTCAATTTCTGAAGGGATTTTCATGGCAACCACCATAAGTCATTGCACAACATTTGTACAATAATTCTTACCAGCAGAATTATAATAAAACAAAAATGACACAAGAGGTGAAGAAAAAAAACAGAAATAAATTACATTGAGTGCAATACAAAACTCACAGATCACAATGGGGGAATTGAAACAAAGCTATTGGTTAGTCATGCTCTTAATGTAGTCACTGGAAATTACAAAAGGCCTGGGACAAGGAGTTGGGTGCATTCACAAGAAGGCTCTAACAAAAAAAAAAGATTTTTTTTTAAAAGAAAAGAAATTAAAAGGCAGAAGAAGCATTTGTCAGACAAAATTGTCACAACAATTCCAACGTATTAATTAAAATTTTACATAGACATTATAGATATAGGCCAAATTAAAATATTTTACTAGGGTTTGTGCAATAAAAAAGATTTTTCATACAGAAAGGCAATTCTCACCATCACAAAATCAAAAAGATCTTCTGCAAAATTCAGCAAGTTTTCATTTTTTATATGTCCTCCTTCTGCCCATATCTCTCTGGCTTTATCGAACCACTGCACCATCTGAAACAATGATGCAGACTGTTAGCATTCACTCCGATTAAAACAAACGATTTCAAATGGGACCCTCTTCTGTGTAAAATGAGTATCCATTTTGTGGTGATTATATGAGGACATGTACTTTAACTGGATTGATAACATGTAGACTGCTTGTTGGATGTTGTAATTCCTGGATAGTCACACATGGAAACTGCAAAATACATCCATGATCATAAAGTAGCTTCTTCTTTGTAAGACTCACTGTAACCTGGCTATCCAAGAAGCACAGGGCACACTGCAGTACTACCATTTGGGTAGGCTGCCAGTATAGTGTAGGAACTGTAGAGATACTAAGTAATATACAATACAGAATTACCTATAATAATTTACCTATACGTAAATTGTGTGGAACGGATGAGTTATATGTTTTTGTTATTGTCCTGTGATATATGTATAGACATTAGGCATTTTTTCTTTGATTCAAATCTAAGTATGTTTTTAGTTTATGCATGTATAAATGATAAAAAAACTCCTATTAAAATACTTATCTTGTTCACAAGGCCTTGTTTTAACATCACAGCTATTCCTTCACTTCCCTGAATCCTTAGAGACTTTCCAAGCTTCTGCAAGCAACATAGCAGCTGAGAGGCATTTTTTAGCCTTCTTTTATCAATTTCCTACAAATAGACAAAAGGAAAGCAAATACTCAGTGGCTGAAACCCTGGAGCATGAGACACAGCTGTTGAGAAACACAGCTTTTTTTGCTAGTTCCTTTTTACTTAAGACCTGACTTTGTTTTGGTGTTTTGCTTGGAAGGTTGACTCTTGAGGGAAATGACTGGTGAAAAATCTGAGGAATGGTAAAGATTAAAAGGATCTAAGAAGTTCTGATTTGTAGCTATTTAATGATTGGCAAGTGGTTTTGCAACCCAACCTTTCAGATAAGTCTGAGAATTAAAATTATGAAGTGAGGATTCCAAAACGTGTGCTACATATTTTTGCTTTTTGTAGTTTTGTGACTTATGTCTTTAAGTTTGTGAAATTTTAGTTAGTATTGAATGAATGTTTGCAAATAAAGTACCACATCACTTGTGTTTCTCCATGCTTATGCTAAATTTAAAAAGGCCCAGCTAGCTGTGAAGCTGTGATCTGGCATTATTTGACAATAATATCTGTACTTTTACAATTTTTACTTTAGAATTTCACACTATGGATACTATGCCACCAGATGATGAACATATTTCCACTCCTACCCTGTTCATGAGTTGGTCCAGTTTATTTATGAGCTGCTTCGAACATTTCTGACTAGTGCCTTCATTGCTTTTGTCCTGCAGAAACTTTTCCAAACCATGGAACTCATTCTTCTTCAGTGCTTCATCTATGCATTTCTCAAACTACGGGACAAAGTGTATGTAAAAGGATAAATACAATGCACTGGTAAATTAAACAGTGCTGCCAAAAAGGTGAATACAAAAATGAAGCACAATGCAGATCAGACAATAACACAACTTCACAGATACAGTATAGGCAAGCTCTAAACAGACAAAGAGACAAAATGCAATTGAGTTAAATGGCAAGAGCATTTGTAGAAAATATCTAAACTTGGCTTGTTTGTCTTGAGAGAAAAGAGCTCCCTGGTATTTCTAATGACCACTGACAGCCAGGACCTCAATTTTACTTCTCATCCAAAGGATGATGCCATTTTTACAGTATAGTGTCCCCGTCACTATGCTGGGGCATTAGGGCCCACACAGACCGCAGGGTGAGTACCCCCTACTGGTCCCTTTAACACCTCTTTCAGCAGAAATCTTAACCAGGCAACCAGGAGGTCTCCCATTCAGTACTAGCCAGGCTCACACCTGCTAAGCTTTAGTGGCCTGCCAGTTGTGAGAGGGTGAAATAGCTACATTTAAATAAAACACTTAAGTATGTTGGATCCAAGAGCAAAAGGTTGCATTTGAAGGACAGATCAGCTTCCACCAACAATGCAATATTCTACAGTCTGCCAGACATTCACAGAAGCCAGTGATGTGCACTGATGCCACAATCACCTTCCACTTTACCCTCATCCTTACTGACATGACATGTCACCTCAATCTTGGCAGAATCTTCGGTGTGCTAGTAGACAGTTCTAGGTCATGTGAATTTCTGCTGTAACCCCACAGTAGTACAGTTTTCACTCCAGCAGGAGGATTTTATCAAAGGAAACTTAGTGAGCCTGCTTATTCCTATGTTTTTATAAGTTCTGATGTTTTACCTGCTGGTCCTGATGAGGTGGCATTTTGACTAGGGAAAGAAACTTGTCTTTTTTGAGAATAGGTCAACAGCAAAAAATCCCTACAAAATTCAAAATTAAAAAAAAAAGATTTTCAATTATACACCATTACTTTACACCAAAATGCCTTCAGAAACAAATGCGTTAATATGGCATGCTTGCTAGTTATAATTACAGGAATGGCAAACACTGCAGTAAGTACAATGAACAGAATAATGTGCCTATGAGTATACTGCGTTTTAATACCTAATACAGTCCTATCATTTTCTGTCAGTCTGGTGTAGATCGGTTAGACTGAATATCTGTAATCAAAAAGTGACTAATACTGCATGCAATACAATACCTCTTTTTTTCTATTAGATAATGTCTTACTGGATCGTATTCTCTGCACAGGATTCAGACCTTGTCCTGATGAACAAGAGCACTGAAAAGCAGTTTTAGACGCACGATCACATTAAAGATCACATTAAATTGGGTCACCCTCCTTGCAGACGTAACATGCCAGCTAGCCCATTCAAAAAGCCCTGCAGTTTCTAAAGGGGGTGGCTAAACTGTTGTAAACTGTTGATTAGACTCCGGGCCAGCTTTACAGAAAAAAATAATGATCAAAGGTACATACAGTAAAACTAAGTGCAGCTCTGACATTATATCTAAATACCTAGGAATAGCCTTTATCTACTGTATACTGCTTTTTTAATACCCAATAAAGTCCTAGCATTTTCTGTCAGTCTATTGTAAATCAATTATTATTCTAATGAAGCAGAGGATCCATGATCTGTGAGATGTGATCCAATCATCCAACAGTAGTCTTTGGCGGTAACACCTTGTAGGTCCACACTCTGGACTTAAAGCCAGTCCACCCCAATAGATCTCAAGTTTTTTATATTAATATAAGTACATTCATAATAAAAGTATATGAATGGACACTAATTAGATTTATTACACTGAGGCTGAAATCTGGTTATCTGGTATATGACATGGAGCGTTTCCACCAGTGATTGTTTTTACTAACATGTTCCCTACAACAGTAGAAACTGGGAACTAAAACAAAATAGTCATATAAAATGAATTCATTTTTGCAAGTGGCAATCAATGAAGGTAGCTACATTGTTTCTGTGATGCAAAACGCCTAAAACGGTGCTAATCGAAATAACCTGGTACAAACGAAGATGCTCCTCAATTTATTGTGTTTCCTGTTAAATGTCTGTTGATGAGGGCTACGAACGTTTTTCTCACGTCTACCGTAATTTGTACTATGCACTCTAAAATCTGTGGGCTATTTCATTCCTTTTCTATGAACAGTAACTCGTTCTCATTTTGCCATGGGCCATTCTGTGAAGCAGCTTTTAAACATTAGAGCTGGTCTAAGATCCCATCATTAATGACACGTACCACAGAAATAAATAACGTCATTAATTAACCCAAAATTGCAGAGTCCACTGAGAAAAATGCGAGGCTGTGGTATACAGTACAATAACGACAGACCGGAACGGACTTTTAAAAGACAAAAGAAATGGAAAACTTACAGTTCATTGAAGCTTCAGGCGATCGGATCTGTTTTGATTAGATGATCATCGGCATCACATTAATAACACATACAGGCCAAATCCATAATTCAATACAAAACAGTCAAACAAACCTTTAAGACGTTTTAATCTCGATGGAATGTTCTTCAAGAAATTACAACATGAATATAATTAAAAAGACATGACTATATTTGACGGATTTCGACGGTAAAAATGAAACATCCATTAGTGACAGGTGCGAGAATCAATAAGTTAGACCGTGAAAGCCAACCGCTCTTCTGCGGTTTCCAGTCACCGGAGCGGCACGCGACAGGCCAGCCGGGCGCGGGAAACGCTAAGAGCTGAGACAGCGGTGAGGCTCGAGCACCGGCACCTCCCCTTAACCGGTCAAACAGTACGGCTGGTTAGATTTCTATATCCATGTACTTATTCCTTCTACCGTTTTACATAACTTTCAAAGGTCACGATAACTTCCAAAGAATGGTCTTTCCCAGGAGTTGCTATATATTTTTCTAACGTTTTCTTACCTATTTAAAAAAAAAAAACACCTTACCAAAGCGTAAGGCAGGGTCGACCGACGTTATCCTTGTGATTATTTAGTTCTGAAAACCAAGTAATGTTCAAACCCTATCATCATCATCGTGATTATTACAGCCACTCTAGAAGCTGAAAGATTGAACTTAAAACAAACACTCGAACCTCTTCACAAAGTGTCCGTTTTTCCAGGAGTGAACAAGTACAGTAGCACACAATAAAATGCAGGTTAATAAACCCAGTAGGTGAACCTCAGCTGTTCATGTGATATACTGTACCAAGAAAGGTATGGTGTTAATTGGTCTTTTTGAGTCTAATGTTTAGATAACACTGCAAGTTTATTAGGTTGTTTCTGTTTACTAGGTGATAATAATGTAGCTATAAAAGATAAACAGGAATTCTGACCAGATGCCTCTTTCCCCCATTTTCTTCAACAGGCATGCAACTGTGTTGAAGAAACCTACTCAGAAAAAAAGTACATTACAGTTTCAAGTTGCTTCTGTAAGGGATTACTTTAATCTATGAATAAGAAAAGGGGGGGAAATTGTATTTACATTACACCTGTCACACACCATGCAAAATAACCACTCTCATCACAATAATTTTATTTCAAATACAAAATTTAATGATACTGTACATGATCTCAAAGCACCTTAAACTTACGGCAAAGGCAAGTCAATGTGATGTGTACACAAAATGAATTACAGTAAAAAGAATGAAAGGATGTTGTATATAAAAGCTGTTGTGACGTTATAGATAAAATCTGAAAGGGCTGCTGACATGAGACTAGAGTCCATCTAATGTGAGCTGGGAAATCAGTCAGCAGCCTTGGAGCAACAAAACAGCTGAAGTCCCCCAGGGTTTGGGACTTTGTCTTGGCAACTGGAAGAATGCTGAAGTCTGAGGAGTACAAACACTCCATGGGCTTCATGACGTTTTCCCAAAGATGTTTGGGAGGAAGGCGGGACTCTAATCTCATACACTCTGAAATTTGTAAAAGTTTTCTGTACCCTCAATGAATTTAGTTTGATACCAAGATTTTACAACCCATCTGAAAAATGGGGACTGCAGTTCCTGTTTTACAGTCCGCTTTACAGGGAGACACAGGTGCCCAGTGGGAAATAAGGGAACAGCACAGATGCAATTACAGTAAGTTGGGAAAGAACAAAACAAGCAGCAGAGGTCTGGATGACCTGCAGTTTGAGGAGCTGAGGCAGGAGATCTTGCAAGGACTACTTTACAGTCATCTAGCTTGGATTTTACAAGGACCACCCTACTGTATTAAGAACGTAAAGATTACAGCAGGTATTATTCAGACCATCTTGTTCATGTCTTTGCTAATAACTTCTTTACAAATCCCAAGAATCCGTGAAGGATTCTCTAGTGTTAGACTGAACAACATGGTAAGAAATTTTGTTCCAGTCTCCTGTGACTTTTCTTGCGCAGAAGACTTGGTCAATACTATGCAGAAGAACAGATTATTTAATCAAGTTCTTTCATAATCCTCCCTATTGAAGGTATAAAATGTTTCAGACAAGAGACATTCTTATATACAGTATACAGTATACTGTATATAAGGAGTTAAAGATGGATCCTCTAGATATCTTTTCCTTTAGCCTGTTGAGATGGGCTGCCATTCTACACTCACATGATCCATGCTTTGCATTCAGTAGATGCTGGATTCCTGCCTATTTCTAAGACCTGGATGTTAACTATGGGTCTTCTCACTTCGTGTGCCAAAGTCATGGAACTCCATCGCTCAGTCCATATACTTTTTCTGAGTCTATCACTATTTTTAGAACTTGTAAAAGATTATTTTGCCTGTTCACCAGTAATGTTCTGTATGGTATTGTGAATAGAATTTAATAAACATAAGTTTTAATAGCGCACAGTATGATTTCTTGTCTTGTGTTTTTTTTGTTCCACAAGGCCTCTGGATGAATCTCACTTTAAACATTAAGGTTTTGACTGAGTCTTTGGAGGAATAAGAAGCAAGTAAATACTAAGGAGAAGGGGAGAGAGGTTTTATAAGAGAGTAGCTCCAAAGTAGCACCCAAATTCCTTACTAAAAGAGGAGAAGGAGTGAACAGCAGAGCCAAAGGAACAGAGATAGGCCAGGTGATGGGAAGACTCTGCTGGACAGCAGGGGAGATCTGATTTAATGCAGTACAGAGAAGCATTCAAAAATAGCGGATTTACTAAGACCTTTGTTATTGCATTACTGGTAGAAAACAAACAGGCTAGAGGACCAGAGCAAACTAAAATCATGTCATGTATAATTAGGCTTGATAATATTAGAACTTTATTGTCAGGACAGGCAAGATGTTTTAAGTGTACTTAATTAAAAATGTATTTCCTGTTTTTTTTTTACAAAAGGTTATTGTGATTTGAATAGGAACTCTATATCATTAGGTGAGAGACATAATACTCAGTGCAGGCTGCTTGACAGATACCGAAAGTGCATATTTCAATGTGCCTGCCCTTTTAATTCTCTGTGAGAGACCTGGTTTGCCTAATTTGGGTCTTAGTATTTAACAATTGGTGATTTAAAGATACACGTCAAGCTTCTAGATTGTGGATTTCCAGGAACAGCAGCACTCATCTCTGAATTGTTTAATAAAAAAACAGTAAGAACTACAGTATGTGTGAAGAAAACGATGTCAAACCTAACGAGCCTGATGCGTCGCTGCGCGTCACATCCATATCGTCGTTTCACCTTTAGATGAAGTGCACCAAGCTGTCTTCGCACTCCTTGGGCACCGTCAGTTTGTAGCTGTGGCACGTAAAGCTGTAGTTGCGCCCATCGTTGTTGTCCCAGAATTCAGCTCCCGCAACACGGTAGCAGATCGCAAACTCCAAGGTGGCCCCGGGGTGCAGGATGAAGGGCGGCACAGGCAGGTGGAACCTGAACCGGTCCGAACCCGGGCCACCAGCCGCCCTGTCCTCACGCACACTGGACTCCCAGCATGCCTTGGTGTCGGCGCTGCTCTTCCACCCCGTGAAGGAATAGCGTAGGCCGACTTCCTTCTCAAAGGCCAGGTTGAGGACCCACACGGAGCCCGTGATCCCCAGCTCGGAGCACAGAGCCCTCTCCAGGCACACCCTCTGGTGACGGAGGCGCTGATGGAAATCCACGCGGTCCCCGGGCTGGGCGGGGTAGTCCGCTTGCAGGTAGTGCAAGGGGATCTCCAACTGCCTCCCGGAGGCCAGCTCGGAGCTGAGCAGAAGCCGGGAGAGAACGTGCAGGGGCACCGAGGGGTCGTCCCCAGCTCGGAAGACCTTGACTTCTGCCAGGTCCAACCCCAGAGAGTCCACAAAGCGCACCCGCTGACTGCCACGGTCCTTTAGAGAGCCCCGGCGCCTGTGAGGAGAGCTGGGGAGCGACCGAGCTCTCCTCCGGATGATGGGTTTCGGCTTGGGCTCGCAGTGGGGGGGCGAGTCGTTCGGGGTCTTACTGCACGGGGGCTCTCGGGGGGCTGGCGGGCGGATGCTCACAGGCTTCCTCTTGCCAGCCGCTTCCTCCCCGAATCCGTCAGCCAGCTGAACGGAGAAGTACCGCCTGGAGACGTTGCTGAGGTTCCTGGGGAGGGCCAGCTCCGTCGGGGAACCCCCTCGCAGGGGCTGCTGCCAGCAGTACACCGGCCTGGCCATCTCCATCCCCCGGAGAGAGGGCCCGGGCGCCGCTACAAGTGAACAAAATACACAGAGCTCACCGCAAAATAAGACTTTTCCAGAGAAACTGTTTGTGGTAAGGATTTGCTGTTGCACGAGATTATTTTATTTACAACCTCACTCTTACTGGATTTACCGTAACATATTGTGCATGATAGTTTCTGGAATGTTTGTGCTGAATATACTTTAATACCGTAGGTAATAAATGCAGTAAAGAAAAATCACGTTTTTGGAGATGTTTACATTTCTTTTTATTGTTGGGCGCGAGTTTTATTCATTAATTACACTTCCTACATCAACAGAATATGTCACAGTTTATCCGCTGCTGTTGGTCGCCGACACCCGGAGTGGAGCAACAGGATTAAAACGCACAAGATCATTTTTAACCCCCTAATGCGTGAAAGCCCCGACGCCTCTAAAAACAAACTGTCCCCCTGACAACAAAATACGATTTTTAACAAAGCAGATAAAATGGTATTACTGTAGACGTTAATATTACTACAGAATTCTTGCTCTTTAAATATGCATTGTCCCTAAAAAAACAACACCGCTACGGTGCATTTAGCGTATGCCTTCGCTCACAGTTCTTCAGATCTGACGACATGGTAGTTCTGATTATATCTTCCTCCACACAAACGACCACTCTCACTTACACTAAACAATGTTTGCATTATGGCTGTTCAGACACAGGCTCAACGTTGTTAATGTGAAATAAACACCTCATTTGATATTCCTTTACATACACTGACTCCCGAAGGCAGACTTCGGCTCCCTCTCCTGTACACCAGCTGTAGGTCACGTACGCACAACACAAATTCAGAAATACTCCTCAAATTCACACGGGGGCGATCAGGATCATTTCTGAGATTGGTCTTCCTCGGTGCAGCCGTAAGGGAGACAACCCACGGATATGAAAAACTAAAAGTGGAGGGCGATTTACTGGGGAGGAATTATTACTATCAAAACGAAAGCCGTATACTAGAAAGAAAAACAACAGCATCCCCTGCGAGCATTTCTTTAAAATCGCATTTTTAAACTCGTCGTCGCAATTTCCTAGAGCCCCAGCTGTTAACCACAGGCAGAAGGTGGGTGTGATTTCTGCTAATCGTAACTGTCACCCCTGACATTCAAGATTGCGAGGTGCACGATGGGAAGTGTAGTTCTGACCGTGGCAGGTAAAGAAAGATTATTTAGGGGTTTTGTTGATGCCCAGGTACTCATTGTTGGCTGTCGTCGTTATTTTGATCATTGGCAATGGGCGATCCATATGCTAAGAAAGTCTTATGGATGGCCGGTCATCATCTCGAGTATTTCGTAAGGACATCATTTCCCAGGAAGCACACTGTATTAAACAGCTGTGTGTAGAGACAGCCGAGGTAAACAAAACCCACATCAATGGATCACAAGTGTTATGGACTAAAACTGACGAAGCACTTCTTCATCTTTATCTCGCCTGTTAATTGACGAAAAAAAAGTAAACCATTCTTCCGAAAATACGGGATTTTTTTTTTCAATATCGTTAAACGCATTTTTTGTTCTAGGTTAGGCTTGTTGAATAAACAGTTTTCGCGGGGTAATTGTTTTGGATGTGTGCTTTGAAACAGTTGAATGTGGACGCGGAGGAGCCGTCGGAAAGCTAATTTCGGAACGAAGAGATCCGATTTGAAATTGGATTTAGGCTGACACTAAATGATAGCGTGGAGAAAAACAAACTGACCCAGTTGCACGCTTTATAGGGTAAACACTGCCGCAATTTATAATATATCGCGTTTTCTTACAGCGCGTACCCCATCATCAAAAACCATGCTTAATTTCTTTCGTAGCATAGGGCCTGGATTATGTTCGCCTGGGACTATAAGCGAGCTTCTATGGCGAAGCCCATCACTAGTCCTCTGGTGAATTGTGACTGTATGGTACTGACGCAGTCCTGGGTCAGCGATGAGCCCCGTCTTGCAAGAACGACCAGGCACAACCGCCCTCAAGAAGGGATCTTCCAAAGACAGAATAAGGACTAAAGCGTCCGGAAATATTGGACAAGTGACCAGGTCAGTTCCGAATGCACTGTTATTTGCAGCCGAAGGAGCTCAGTTCCCCCTTTTTTTTTCATCACCGATGACTAATTTCCTCGCTTTCAATGGCAAGCTCACTGTTTTACCAGAGTTTTGTTGACGTAGCACTTGTGCCTTTGTAGCCCCCAAACCCAAATCTGGTCTTGTTTGTTTGACAGCTCCAAGAAAGGGAAGGCCATTCTGAGCCTCAGAGCCCAGAAGAAGTCCGGCCCACAGCCCAAGCACGGATCCCCTCGCCAGGGCAAGGAACTTCCCCAGGCTGCAGAGCGAGTAAGTCAGGGGCAGATCGTATCCCTCCTGGACAGGAAACTGACCCCAAGGTGACGTGGGGTTTTAATGTTAGAGGGCACTTTAAAGCATCAACACTCTATATTCTTCAGCCAAAGCATCTCACTTCTGTAATAAGGCATTGGTGTACAGTATCTGTCAGATGCTTGAACTTGTAATTCTGGGTAGTTGGTTGTTTTGGGGCAGTTCGGTCTTTTATAAGGCTGTCAAGATATAAAGCAAAGTATCCAAAAAAGTATCAGAGGCAAAGATGGACCTGATGGCTTCTTCTCATTTGTAACCTTTCTTATGTATGCTAATATGTGCCTCGTATTTGAAACCCCTTTGTGCACACATGTACATTCGTTTGGATCTAGATGTCTGAAAATGTATGTTTTTTATCTTAGATCATGGGTTGCACAATCAGGCAGCGCAGACAAAAAAAAGCTTTTATTTGTGATTATTGTCAGAATGGAAGAAATGACTTGTTTTTTTTTCTAGGGATCTCAGCGAAAAGGGTGCAGGACCAAATCTGGAAGTCTCTCCGTAACTGAGAGTACAACTCTGTCTCCTTCTCCAGATACAGCCCGGTGAGCGTCCGCTCCAAATCCTAAAATTCAACCTCGTAACATAGCCATGACATTGTCAGTGATTTAGAACGAGGCAACAAAATGTCCGGTCCGAGTACGTTAAGCAGCCATATTACATGTTAAAGAAGCAGACTTGTGTGAATAGACCTCTTTTAATCCAATAGAAATATTGCTCTCTGCCTCGTGACGGTTTTGCCAACAATACCCTTAAGCATGTTGGAACATTTCTGATGTTAAATGTGTGCTGCACAACCTGTACTTATTTGCTCCTAGATCGCATTACATTAGCCATTACAGTGACTAGTGAGCAGGAAGGGCCGCATCACGTCACAATTCACACAGACTCTCCCTCTCGCCCATGGCAAGAATAGCATTTTGTAACAACAATGGCGACTCTACAATACTTTCACAAAGTATTCTCAATTCAAAATCTATAAAAAAAACTCTGTACTGCCAATTAATTTACGATGTTACCGAGGTCTGAGACACTGGGACTGCTGCAGTTTTCCTGTAAGAGTCTGAACAGCACACCAAGGCGCTGTAGGTAAACATTCCATGTTAATTTAAAATGAACCGAAAATATTTTGAAACCTTGTAGAGCTTAGTAATACTTTCAGAGCCTTTGGTATTTGTTACCATGTTGCCTGTCATGCGCGAATGGGGGTGTTACCTGTTAGATGATAGGTCTGAGGACTGTTTTTTCAGGATATCGGGGAAAGAAGACGGGAAACCATCACTCTCCCCGCTGGCAGAAGGGAGCTGGAGGGAGAAGGTCCTGCCGGGGTCCCGCAGTGGGAGTGAGACCGATGTAGGCTCCTTGGGTTCGGGGAAGAGCAGGCCCCTGCTGTCTCTGCCCCTCGTGCCCCCTCAGGAGAAGCGGTGTCCCGAGCTGGGCACAGGCCAGCCCCCCAGCCTGGAGACGCTAAAGCTGTACGCGGGAGAGGAAGATGACGGCGACAACGCCAGCGATCTCTCCGACTCGGAGAGGCTCCCAGTGCTTCCTTCCCCCTGCACCCCCCCGCAGCTCAACCTTCGGGCCGAGGTCGTCGATCCCAGTGACCTGCACCCCTATTTCCCCGGTGCCCGAGGAGGGGGCTCCCCTGGTTACAGCTACCCAGACTTCCTGCCTCCTCCCTTCAGTTCCTGGAGCCTGCGCCAGCTGGCGCTGTTTCTCAACACGGAGGGGAAGGGGGCCCCGCGCCCGAAGCCCGTGGGGCAGCTGGAGAGGTACCTGGAGAGGCTGCTGCAGCTGGAGTGGCTGCAGATCCAAACCGTGCAGGCGGAAGGTAGCAAGTCCCCCTCTCTCGTGTCGGCCGCCCGCCCCCGGCCTCACACAGCCCCTCCGGCGCACCTCAGCTCCCCCAAGAGCCTCCGCCAGTGCCAGCGTGCCTTTCCCTTGGCCTTCCTGTCCTGCCTGGGGAATCCCTCGGCCCCGCAGCTCTCCCGGCCGGCCTGTCCTCACTGCCGGGTCCACTACCCTTTCTGTAATGGCGCCTGCCGCGCCTACGCCTACCAGCGCCACTCCCGGCTCAGCCCCTTGCTGGAGCGGCGAGCCGGAGCCTGCGGCGCTCAGAGGAGGAGCAGCAGCGAGAGCCGGGTGGCCTCGTCGGACCCCAGACCATGGGCTCAGGGCCAAAAGCCTGAGAGCCCCTCGCCCGGAGCCGGCCACCTGAAGCGCATGCAGGCGGCCGGTAACATCCGCAATCCGCTGCCAGTTCCGGCTTCGGGCATCAAGCCCCCGGCTGCACCCAGGGGAGGCTGCGCCCCGTCTGCAGCCCGGAGCAGCAGTCAGAAAAGTCCCGTGGGGGGGAAGAGTTCGCTGGCGGAGAGGGGCGCCTCCAGTAGGAGCCTGCGTGAGGTCAGCCCGCTGAGGAGGGGTGGGAATGAGAGGCAGCGTGCCCTGACAGGGGTTTTGAGTCAAGAGACAAAGCAAAATTCCGTCTTGACAGAAAAAGACCCTTCTCCTGTCTCCAAAGGCCCATCTGCTGCCAGGTCTAATGGAAGAGTAAAACATGTTCAGTTCATGACCAAGTGACTGCACCCACCTGTACAGCACACCTTCCTGTCCCTAATTTGAAGACAGTATTATTGATTTAGGTCTTATGACGTGCAATGCAGTACTGCACCTGTTTGCAATATCTTGCCATTGATAACATTAGTAAACCAGCGCAGAATTTAAGCTAAAGTGTTGTATTTTACATATGTTAATGAGACATTTGTAGGAAGAATTACTATACACATCTTGCATGAAGTGATAAGATTCTAAAGAAGGGAAATTGTCAAAGAATAAGCTAAAAATGGAAGCTGAATTGCTTTGTTCTAAAATCTAAAAGGTTGTAAGAAAAATGTCTGCTGATCACTAGGAAAGGCAAGATTAGGTTTTTGCAGTATTTATCAATAGCAGACTATATTGGAGCAAGTCTAGCTCGGTCTTGGTGTTTGTATTATTTTCACAATTAATTCTTATTGTAGTAATGTATCCATTTACAATTTGATATTTATGTTAATTCTTTTTTTTTAGCCTAGTGACGTTATGCAGTGTTGTATTCAATTCAGTCCACTACTTCTCTTGATCATTGTATTTGCTGTCTTTTCATGTGGTCAAATCAAGTACTTTTGAAGTGAGTATGATCTTTTTGTTGAAAGGAAATAGGTATTGATGTTTGTGGATTGATATGCTTAAAAAAATATATTTTTGTGTGTTCATTAATCCAATCCATATATTTTTATTTGTATGCTGACTCTTCCCTTTCTGTTGAGTGTTCACCAGATTTACAGTTTTCGTAGAATTATATGAAATATATTTTTTGTTCCGTGGAAGATGTTTCGGAAGTACAGTATTTCTAGACAGTCATATTAAGCAAAAAGGTATATACTCTTTTTTATTTAATGTATTAATTTAAAAATAATGATAGAATAGAAGGATACCCTATTCATGTATTAGTAGCGTTGATGTTCTGTTTATAAAATACACAGGGCAGTTACTCATATCAGTTATAAAAAATGCACTTAAGCTATTATCAAATGTTTTATTGATACGAAGAAATCAGGAAGATCATTAATACAACATTTCAATGCAATACTCGAAAATATTGTGAAAAATGTATGTACTTTGATTCATGTAGGTAAAAAAGGCTGTACATTTATTTGCATTTATGGTCAACATGTCTGTTTTTATTGGAACACTGAAATTTTATTTTGCACTGAAAATGTTTTTTCGTTCATTTGAAAAGTCCACAATAAAAAGCATGGAATAGTGTACTAATTTATACAATTGTAAGGTATGCAATACATTACGATAGCAGTTAATACAGTTAGTACAAGAACTTATATTTGTAGACTTGCATTTGTTCAGGTACTGTATGAACAGATGAATCAGGGATGAACAGAAATATCAAATCTGTGTTTTACCTCAAACGTACGTTGATTGTATTGCATAATATTTCCAAATGATGCATTTCCCTTTGGTCATATGAGATGCAGCAGTTTGTAAAGCATGAAAAATAAATATTTCTGTTTCTTAACTTGTGTTGCACTGCTTTGGAAAAGATAAGTCGTGCTATTTTTAAAGACAATTATTAAAATGCAGAACATTGGAAGTGTTTCGTTGTTTTTTTATTTATTTGGGGGGAATAGTATCAGATTGAAAATAAATGTGAGTTTGATTATATTAAGTGCTGTGGATTGTGTGCCAAATATCTGGGCGAGACTGAACAGGTAGATGATGTGTAGGAAATGCATAATTTGTACTGCTTCCTGGTTTGTTTCAACTGTGCAAAAACAAGTGGCAATACAAGGTGACTTTCAGAGATTGTTTTCACAATTTTACAACTTACAACAAATTTCATAATTACTGTTCAGTTCTGTTCAGTGTCTAAACACATAATCCCCTGCTCCCACTGTGACAGGACAGCTATCTTCCTTGGCTTATTTGGTTTAGAGGGCACAGTGTTCTCAAGAAGCTGTGTGAATAACTGTATGTTGTAAGAATGCTGTTTGAATGCTGTCTGTTAAGTTGTTTACCTGAGCAGACACCTCTGTAAGTAGGTATTAGACTCTGTCATCCTACTGTAATATTGATCACTCTGGTGCCCAGGTGTGAATTTTGGAAATTCATTTAATCTAAAATTATTGTGCTTTCTTATAAATAAGGAATTGACACTGATTAAAGAATGCTTTCTTAAGGAATTCACTGACAATGAAACAACATAAAGATGAACAAATCGAAGTTGTGACAAATCAAGTGTCTTTACACCCTCATCTGTGGATTATAAAATATTTTAATATATGGAATATTTAGTTAACTGTACATAAAAAATCTAGGCAGATTTGATTGCTTGAACTGCGGTCCTATTTAGAGTTTACATACTGTCAGTATCATTGTATTTCTTTACCCACGCTTGTTTAGTGTCATTTGCAGAACCAATTAACGTATTTCTCATCAGCACTTATTTTCATTTGTGAGTTATGTAATTTTAACATTTTCCCCTTCTTCCGCTTTCTTAAGTGAAGTCTTGTAGTTAGTGGAACATCGATCAGCATATACAAGTCAAACTTCCTTGTGTTTAAATCGGAACAATTTGATACGAGTAGCATTACAAAACGAGTTAAAAGCGCTACTGAAAAAAGAGCTTTGGGAGGCTAGAAACGATCAAACTTCCGGGTGACAGCAATCACTTCCGGAATATTATGGCAACATGGATGAAACTCAGAGGATTTTACAGTATTTGACTGAAGTAGAAGAGGCGGCAGAGGATGTTTTAGCTGATAAACAACAGGTGAAACAATAAGCAGTGTGCATGTAGTTAGTTTATATTTAGTGATCACATGCAGTTTTAATTGTGTCGATATGAACGCTTTGTTTTAACAAGCATGCGTTCCTTATTTTAAGAAATATTTTCGTATATAGTTAGAAATTAAAAAAAAAGTAAAAAAGGATAATTACATGACATCCGAATGACCAATTCATTACTCGTAAATTCTCCAGTTCAGTGGGAACGTCAAAATATATGTTATTGAATGGAAAAGGTATCGGGGAAAATAGAGTAGCTCTGCAGTATTTGTTACTATATAGACACCCTGTGCGGATGTAATATTGTTCTTTTATTTGGCAGATTGTGGATCTTGACATCAAACGAAATAGGAATAGAGAGGCACTCGCTGCCCTACACAGAGACCGAGAGCAAGCAGGTACTGTACTGTACATTTGATTTCTGAAGCCGAATTCCAAATTGTTTCATTAAAGTTATTCTAAAATAACTCCTGTTGTTACAGATAAAGTGAAAGTTTGTTTCGGGAACATGTTCATAAAGTTACCTAGAGCAAGGACCCAGGAGATGATTCAAAAAGGTAAGAAACAAGTGTTTTTATTTTAAATCCCAGAATCTGAAATGCCAACTCAATGCTGTAAAGCTTATTAGACCGCCTTATTTCAAAATACATTGCTTCTTTACAAACTCCTGTTTCTTTTTCAGATTTCTTTGTATTTATGTTTCTTCTTTTTAGACCAGGAGCAGCTTGACAAAGAAATAACTGAACTCAGAAAACGTTTGAACTCAAGAGTAAATCGCCTCAATGAATTACAAGGTAAGATGTTCATTACTGCTATGCGTCTTTTTAATGTAATGGTTTTATTAATATTTGATCCAGTATTAAGAAAAAATATAGATGCATTTTAATATAACGTGAAGTAGAGTTTGACTGGTTTATAAACTCATGTGGTGCTGAAGAATCCAAGGTCTTCACGTCCTGGAGCAACTAGTGACATTTGGGTTTTGTTCCAACTTTGGTAGTTATTTAACTGTCGTAGTTATACATTTGGAACTTTTCTTAGTCGTTTATAGTTGATAATTCAAACCATGCACTACATTAGAAGTACATTTAACTATGTAACACCTCAGAGCCTGGTTGGCGGTAGTATGATTATGCATCTACAGTATTTACACAAGCAATGTCAGAGCTTTTATATCGGAGGGCATTAATTCCCACATAAATTGAGTTTAAAACCCATTTTAAGCAAAGACTAATGAAAAATATTTTTTTTCTAATGCTGTAAAAAAGTATGAAATCCCATTTGTGCTGCTTATTCTTTTAATTGCTTTGTTTCCCTTGAGTAGTGAATTTTTTTAGCTGGGCATTAGATATGAGTTGAGAGAAGATCCTATTATGTTTTAGAATAACACGCAATGATGTAGCCCATGGTGACATTATTTTGTGTTTGATGTGTGCATTTCTGACTTTCTCTTATTTTGTCCTTGCTTTTTTGTTAGGAAAGCCAGAGTTAACTGGATACAACCTCTCTCCCTTATCCAAGGAGGAGCTGAGAGCTATAGGCAGGGTCCTGGAAAAGTGAGCTTTCTGTCCAGGGTTTGCTGTCATATTAAACTATATATTTACAGAAGAAGGCTGTTGCCTGGCTTGGACTGAAAAGTAACAGTTTTGTTTTAAAGTTGACAGCGCTGGGCTTTCACAGCTGGATTCACTCTGAGTGGTGGGTGAAATATCTTTCACTTTTTGTAAGATGACGTGATCTAAATCCTAGGTGCCTGTGAATGTTAGTCTTAGGTCCATCCATAGCGAAAATAAAAGGAGTGTCACTTTAACTTTGACATGCTGCAACATGTGACTATGGGTATTTCAAGAAGTGAGTTTACAAATAAAGTTTATTTTCATGTAAAAGAAAAATTTAAAATGTTTATTTACGAAATTACTTAACAACTGTTTACACCGTTTACACCATTTACACTGTGGGTTGAAGTAACAAATACTAAAAATGTTTATAAATAGCTAACCACAGATCAAATAAAAGGGCAGGAACAAATAGTATTTCACTGGAGATCAATAATGTCTTAAGAAGGAAATACTGTATACTTGCTTCACACTTTACATTCCCCTACTAAAATACATGTAGATCACGGGGATATAGATGGATTTGATTTTTTCAGCCCAGATGTTCTGTCAGGTGTGAGGAAGTTCCTGGAATCTGTGCAGGTCAGGTCTGTGTAGCTGGCCTGTGATCTCTCATATTGACTTCTGTCCTGGAAGAGGTTTTAGGAGCTTCCGGAGCTGCTGTTTCCTGTCATTGACACAGCCTGCTGCCCCAGAAAGATGGAGATAGAGATGCACCAGCCAGGATAAACATGAGATGCGAGGAACAGGAACCCAAAATATGGTTAAAAAATCTTGTTCCATGACCTCGCAGTGCATAAAGGGAAGCATCATATCCAAAACAGCTTCTGAACCGCTGTTCTAATTTTATTCAAAGTGAGAAAGCCCAGTTGTAGTGCTTAATACAAATATGTATTTTACCATAACCATAACAAAAATGTTACATGATGCTAATGATTTTAAAATGAGATACCAAAGCTAAGAAGTGCAGTTCAGTTATACCGGTCGTACCTAAGTGAGTGTTGGCAGAGAAGCAGGAGCTGCCCAGGGCCTCCAGGTTGACATCCTCTCTGTATACAGGACCATCATTCCACATGAGGTCAAAGCCTCCGACCCGCTTCTCCTTCCCACTGAGGCTGAGAGCAGAGGGGCACAGGAAGGGAGAACTTTTCATTTCATGTTTTTTTTAAACTGTCCATCACAGAATAGGAAGCCTCTATAGATAAATAACAATTTAATTACCTAAATAATGTCAGGGTTACGTAAGCAGACAATCTGCCGTTAACGAATGAGAAAGGATTCGTCAGTCCTTGATGGAAGCTTGCATCTCTGGATATGTGTTTTTCAATGAAAAGAACACTTCTAACATCAAAACTGCAATATAAATACATATAAATTCTATATTCTTCTGTAGAGGGTTTTCATTGTCTAAATGATTATATCCTTTATTGTTGAGAGGGGTATATACAGTATACAGGAACTATTTCCAGAAAACATATTGTAAATGTATTCAAGGTCCACACATTTAACCACAAGATGTATATCTTATGTAAGTAAGACGTAAGTTTTCCATGATACAGTGATTTACTTCATTTTTGATATTGCTAAAATGTCCACTTGTTTATGGGCAGTTGTTTTTTTTTTTCCAACTTGTACAACATGCTTTTGGTATCTTGTTTTAGCCTCAGGCTAAAAGTGGAGTTACCAGGTTTCGAAAGAGACAGCACAGACCCACCTGCCCTCCATGTCTACAACATGCAGCGTGTCTTTCAGGAGATGACATTTCATGTCGTAGTCCTCCTGACTGCTGGCTGTGAGGGATGGAGAGGCGTTCACTTCTATCAGCCACCTGGGTAGGAAACCAGTGAAGACATTATCCCAATTTAAATGGTGTTAGTGTGTTGCATGGACTTGCAACTGGATGATTGCAAGTACTGTAGGGCTTGCATTCTAAAGCAAGGTACTTTTTGCAGTTTGTTCCCATAAAATACTCAGTTTTATAAAGGGGAACTACTTAGTACTAAGGGAAACTACCGAGTACTCTGGATTGGATCTGTGCACTAACTCGAATCAGCTCCAACAAGCTTAAGATAGCGCTGTTCAAACACGGAGCCAACCAAATCATAAAACAGACTGGACACTGCTAACTGGACCATTGGAATAAGAAAACCATCACACAAACCGGAGTGGTATTGGGCCCTAAACAAAAACTGCAGAGACTTAAATCCAGCAGCTTTAAATGAGTGTCCTGCTCCCTGTCTTTATAATAAATAACAGCCACAGCACGTCTATAGCTGCTGAAGAAACTGGTCTTACGGCTTAAGATTGTGGTCCAGCAAAATGTCGTAGCCATACAGCTCGAAGCAGTGCTTGTCGTTGATGATGACCTTCTGCACGCTCTGCAGACTGCGCACGAAGATGGTGTCGATGTCCCTGAACAGCGCCTCGACTGTCTCCGAGCCGTGGCGGGCCGTCAGGTAGCGCCGCAGCTGCTGCATCTGCCACTTGCAGCCCTGCGGAGGGGGAGGGGAGGTAAAGTGTCAGCATGGCACGCAGCTGCAATTGGCAAAGCCATTAATACGCCCAAAGAAGGCTCCACAGCTGAAATGTGTTTCTTTTCTTCTCTTGTCAGCGTGGAATAATCCTTTACTTGTTCCTTTGCAGCCTTGGCATGCTGACGCAGCTACCTACTTGAACTTCTTTTTTTCCTCTCTGAGTTTCCCCCAACCATTTCAACAAAAGCTTTTTTTTTTTTCTTTGACTGCAGTGCTTTCAGCATATGCAGTCATAGCTTGCTCTGAATCTCTGTGCACTGACTCATATTAACTTCAACCAGCTTCAGGGTAGCGCTGCTCAAACACCGAGGCAACCAAATTATTAAAACAGACTGGACACACCTAACTGAATCACTGGAATGAGGTGTTGGCAACATGTAAATATTATGTCATACGTAACTCAATATTTTCCGTTTGGGTTTTTGCATATAGAATTGCAGATGAAAGGCTGAAGGCTGAAACTGGGTTTGCCCATAGTGGGTAATCTGTATTTACCTTTTCAGGGTCATAATCCGGAGCTGTTTTCTGTACTGCAACGTTTGTGAGATGGACATCTGCACAGGGTTAAGGTGAGGAAAGGATATCATTGAGGAGTAGAGAGCAGGATATAAAAGAAAACTGGACGTCCCGTTAGAATTTAAGCAACTGAAATGCAAAATCTATGCTGGTGTGAATGTAAATGTAAAAGCTTTGTAATCCCAACCTTGCAGTCTAGCAACAGTAGTGGATTCAATTTTTTGGCACAGATAGAATTAATTGCATTGTCCTATCTCGTGACTAACAGAAAGGATACACTGATCATCGATACTGTTGAGAGAGAAGCGAGTGTTGGAGAAGCGAGCAAAGCCATCTCGGTAGAGCCAGGCCTTTAGAGGGACGTACTGAAAGAGAAACAGAAATACTCTTTCAGACCTTTGAAATGATTAACCCCAGTGTTCTGGTGTTTAAAAGGCCTTTTAGCAATATAGAGACACCATGGATGATCTTGTATCATACGCCAGCTTAGAAAGATAATTAAACTTTCAGGAGAGACAAAGAACGATGATTGTTGAGTATGCACAGTGCTCCTAGAAATACAGATAAGATCTATCACTAAGGGAATGTATTATTGCAGAACGGGGACAAACTACTGTTAAATTAATATATATCGCCAAAAGAACAGGCAGTAGGCAAGTCTCAGTTCAGCAATTGGTAGATGGTGTGATTAATGGTCCTGGTCCATCTGTTAACACAAGATTATGTGTAGCGATTGTAAGGTGAAACACTTAATTTGGCCAGGATAGAAAAGTTTTTAATGTACCATCATAGGACATACTTACTGATGTTACCAGCACATAAACTCTCAAGTCAAACTTCCTACCTGTAAATGACAAAAATAAAGCAAACTTGAAGATTCAAGTTATAATATTTCAGATCTTGTCTCTTTATATTGAAACAGATTAAGTAAAATAATGTTTAAACCTAGGTGTGATTGCAAAATAGTAAGCTACCACACAATGCAACTGATTTGAGGTGACATTCACTTAAGTATCGCTTCAACAACATCCCTATAAATAAAGCTAAAATACAAAATGAATGCTAAGTCTGATTCGTTAAAGAAGATATATCTAAATTTTAATTCGGCACATGAATAATAAACAATCATTTATTAAATCTACACAAATGTAACCATGACAATGCAGGCCTCACCACTGATGAGGTAGGGATTTTCGATGTACCGCTGGGCCACATAGTTCTCCACCTGTGCTTCATCCTTCTGTTCCTCTGACCGGTTACCATCCTGCAAAAAGAGTAGCAGGCTGCAGAATTTAGTTTCAGCTGTGTTCCCTGGAGTGGAGTGTAAATGCAATAGGCAGGTGGGTGATAATGGATGTTGTAATGTAAATGCTTCTCTTTGTCACAGCTTTCATATGAAAAGTGTTTAGGTACAGTGCATACAATTTGTACATCAATAACATTAGCTGGATGAGGTTCATCTTATCGTGCTATTTTGGGGACTGTGTAGTTTAAAATATCACATAGTGCCTAAACATGCCCTGTGTTGTAAAGGACTTATGCTAACATCTAATTGACCTCATTATTAGTTTATCATTTAATTATTATTGTGATTAAAAAAACAGAGAAAACATTTGATTAATTAATTCTGTATACAGTAGATTAGGAATACCTTCTTCCAGTCCATAATATCCTTGAGTTTGCGGAACAGAAAGATCCCTTTTCCCTGTGACCTGGCAACCTGCAATGTGTAGAGCACAAAGATAATACAAATTCAAGTGCATCCTTATACGCTATTATCCAGTCATGGGCTCATCCCAGCATCTATAGCTCTTTGCTTTACTGCTAGTTAACATGTATAATAGCTTTTCCTCACTCCTCCATACTCTTTGTTCCCTCTTTGAGCAGCATAGGGATATGCAAGGATTTTTGACTTCACAATAAAGGTACATGCAGCAACGGTAAAGCCAGTATTTATGAACTAGCATCTACCCACTGCAGTACTCCAATATTGACTACAGTATTCCCTGATGAAATAAACCAGCAAGCCTATTTAATCCTGATTATTAGTTCACTGTGAATTTATATCACTTGGTAACCGAATGTGACTGGTTTAACAAGCCACATATACAGTATACTGTATATGGCTTGATCTGGGAAGATACTGTGAATGGCTGTCATGAGTCTCGGCCCCAGTCTCACTGGCTTCATGATCCATGTGCTGCCCGGGCTTCGCTTGAACTCCTCGACGAAGAGGTGGTACTCGCTGGGCAGCTCGAAGGTGCGAGGGAAGAAGTCACACTTGGCCGCCTCCAGCCTGCCAGCCTCTCGCTCCAGCGTCTTGCGGTACCTCTTCAGGTTCTTCACCATCAGGTTCTTCCGGGTTAGCTGTCACACCGGTAAGAAGACAGCTGGTAAAATCCCACAGCAGATACAGATCTCTCCAGAGACACGCCAGGGGTCTTTTCACATTCCAGAGCTTAAAACTTAAAAGACTACCCAAAGTAGGCGGTTTTTATTTTTCAACAGTTGCGCTGATTTTGTCCCCCCAACATATTTGAAATAAAATGCTATACCACATGCAATACCATGCACAGTTTTGTAAAACCTTGCCATTTTCTACATCAAATACAGTAGCTGGTTTGGAATATTAATGTAACAAAAGGTTATCTACAAATAAGAAAATAACTTCTCTTGAGCTTTAATTTTGTTGTATTATGTTGAGGTACCCTTCATAAGACCACTTCATCTCAACTTTCTTGCAGACGCTGCCACTCAGGTTTAGAACTCCCAATGAAATTCACATCAGGAATTAGTCATTGCAGTTTTTAATGTATGCTTGATTTGTCTGTAATGATGGAACTCTGGAATAAGGACTTCAGTATTTGTAACCGAAGGAACCAGTAATGGATTATTGTTTTAGAACATTTTATTACTTTCAGACAGTTTCTGAGGAATATATAAAAAGAGAACTCCAAGTGAATATACTCCTAACAATACAGGATATTAGTATTCAGTGAGTTACTTTTCGTGAATCATGTATGGCATACGCATATGTAATTTTCAGAACTTAAAACCAGCTCATTGACCTGAATTATATGTCATCTTCTGTTACTGTAGTTTATGGTTTGACAGTGCTATACATACAGTATGTCCTATTCTTAGAAGCAGTACAATTCTGAGAATTATTATAGTTATAACAGTTCTATAAATCTGCAGAAAATTGGCCTTCGAAAGGTCTTCAGTTCATCACGTCCACCTATGTGATGAACTGAAGAAACCATAGCAGTGTTGAACAAAATCCCAAAAATCAAGCTCAGCTCAGAAAAACCCACAGGTTAAACTGCAGCAAAGCTTCAGTTTTTCAGTACAATCAAACAACTCTGAGCACATTAGTGAGACACTTTGAAGTGCGAATGAAAGGCTAAGAACAAGTTGTAGAAAAAGAGCCAACAGATATAATTTCTACTTAATGCGCTACACACGGCACCATTATAATTCCAATGAAACACCTTTCCACACTGGTTAAGTTAAAGGGAGCCACAAGAAAGCACAATTATGGAAAAGTACACTAAAGAAGTGTGATAATAAAGCTGTTATAAAGTGGATGTTTCTTAGAAAGAATGTATAATAATTATTTGTGTCTTTAGTAGCAATCACCAACGTCCAATTAAATTGTGTAAGTCATAAGTAATGAAATATAGGATGAATATTATTAGAATATTAGAATGATTTTTTGTAAGAAATGTATTTTTAAGGCCATACAGACTGATAAACCAGAACCAAAATGTTTCTAGTTTTGCATTAAATGTGTAAGCAGGAATACATACTGTATCTATTTAAAAATGTTGCCCAAGAGACACATTTTAACTATGAAAGGTTTTTACCACTAGAGGGTAGTATTTAAGTAAATTTATTCCTGTAACAAAATGTACAGTATAAGCAGGTGCAAAAACACTGGAGTGTTTTTGCACCACAAGAAAAAAGCAAAATGACAGAAGACCAAAATATTAGCTTCAACCAGCCCATTTTCAATTCATGTACGACTTGTGTTTCTCAGGAATTTTGATTTTGAGCCTTTGGAGCTGTATACAGTATCTGTTCATATAAATGTATAAAATATACCAAATAAATACAGTATAGACTATATATATATATCTTCTTCAGACACCTGAAGAAGGCTCCACTAGGCTACCCTCATACATAGAAGCAAATATATACGGTATTAATAAAAATGTATTTTAAAAAAATATATTTTAAATTAAATTTCATTTTCTCTACGGGATAACACTTTATACTCCAAAGTTTTATTCACTGAAGTGTTACCTTCACGTTGCTAGTGTCGTAATTAGTCATTAAAAACAATGCGATTAGCATTGATAATTTCTTAATACAAAAGAATTGTCTCATTCATACAGAAAATAGTAGTTTTGAATGGAAGGTTTTAAAGTTTTAAATTTTCTGTACCTTTAGTATGACTACTGTGCATAATCTCTACTTCAGGAAGGACTGCTGAAAAATGTAATTTTTTAATTATAGTCTTCCTGGATTCAAATGGAAAGAAATATATATAGATAATATACAAATATTGAATATTGATAATAATTTTCATTGACCTCTGGTGACATCTGCAGTACACACGGGATACTGTAGCTATCACTACTGTGTTAGCATTAGCTTGCCGTCACTTACCTCATAGTGGTTACGAAAGTGACATATCCGTACATGTTCTTCCATGTAGATGTGGTCAAAGTTCTCCCTGAGCCACCCGACATCACACCAGTAAAAATCCCACTCTCCATCACTGCCATCGACAACACACATGTTCATCATCAGGCTTGCCGAGTATTCACCAAGACAGAGAAGAGAAAAAAATAGTTTTGCCATGTTTTGCCAGTCAGGCCCTCCGAGAGCTCAGACGAGGCCCGGGTCATTTCACATTGGTGAGGCCCCCCTCATTGTTTGGGCAAGGGGGGTAAAAAATATTGTAATGTAAAGAATGGCATGATGGGAAGATTAAGGCAGACATTTTGAAACTCCTAAAGAAGGGTAGATTCAGCACTGAAAGGGCGAAACTGTTTTTCACTGCCGTGGACTTTACCCAGGAATCACGGTATATGGTAAAAGTTCCAAATTCGAATCAAGTGGCGGACCCTTGGTTGAGGTGAGACCCCCCTGTGATGTGAGGCCTGGGCCAAATGGTCCTGCTGGCCCGCCCTCTCGCAGGGCCTGCTGACAGTGCATCCGAATAGCATCACACTCACTCCTTCACGTCCACCCAGCCTGGCCTCTGCCGAAGAACATCGAGAATGGTGTTGGTCAGGGCGCACTTGTACCGCACACAGTTTCGAGTTTCCCTGAGGACAGAGAATTCCCCTTAAGGCATTTTTACATACTTGCATTCCGAGAAAAGCATTTTTAATTTAATTTTAATTTTTTGAGGGATATTATTATACAATTATAGTACAATTAGTGTAATCAGTGCATTTTTTTGCCAACCCTTTTTTAAAAATGTTTTGATAAAATTATTGATACGATCCTTTAATTCTAACATTGATTGAGCTCATATTGCTATTTGTTTTGTTTTATTTAAAGTGACTTACTGTATTTAACGTGTTGATATTTATTGTAATAGCTTATTGTAATACCTCTGCTTCAATTTGGGTTACTTCCTTAGATAAGGAAAAACATTCAGATTTCAAAAACGGTGCTTACTGGAAGTGCTTATTCATTAACATTGACTCTTAAAACTGTTCAGATTTCTTGAAGTGCTCAAAATTGTACACATTTAAATTTGGTGTAAATACAGTACCAGTAGCAGCAGTTACTAATTCCCTGTAGTGTTGAGAGTAATACATAATTACTATTTTGAATCAAATCATTATTTTTAAACAAAGTATTTTGTTGATTCTAAAATGCCATGGTTAATATGAGAAACACTCATTTAAGAAAATGATAAATACTAATAAATATAAGGTTATGTTATAAATGTTTAAAATACATCCTCTGTTGTGATTGTGATTTCACTACAATTCACTAATGTAACCATGAATAGACACCCAAAATTGGGTGTGTTTTTATCTGGAAGATGTCTTAATTTGTACACTCTCCTACTGCTGCAAACATATCAGAGGTCAATCCTTTCCCACTCTCAGATGAGTTTGTGTTGTAGGCTGACCTGTACAGAGTTTTAAAGTAACTTACCCCTCTCTTCTCTTCTGATAGCTGTAAGGACCTTTATTTCCAGAGGTCTAGGGTAAATAATGATAAAGATTATTTGCTTCTTGGTATTCTCTTTACAATATATATACGGAGCAAATCTTACCAAGATCAATACTTTAAAAGATACAATTCTCAATTTAGTGCACAACTGAAGTACTGTAGATGCTAAGCTAACACTTCATACAGTACATGTCGTTAGCCCATTAGAGAAACAATAGTGATATTTAAACTGCCCTTAACTCCGTGTATAATATACGGGAGATAAAACACACAAAGGGAAAATACTGAAAATAAATGTTCGCATACCTTACTTTTGAACATTGCACACTTATTTCTTATTTCTTTTTTTGCCGTCTTTTTGTGCTTCAGTCCTCTATTCACGCCACCATGCTGTATAAATCCGTAACCATAGCGACGAAAAGGCGAAGACGAAAATACATAACTACAGCTCCAGATAGAGTATTTCCATTGGTTGTATCGCAGGTTTTATGTCCAACAGAGCTATCCGTACATTCATTTTCTTACATAGTTTGAGGAAAAGTCGAAGTACTTGTCTCAGGAAGGATATGTTTTTTTTACAATAAAAAAGTTTAATTGAGTACGTTTAGAAGTGCAATAAAGAAAGTACTCCATTGCATGATACGTATTTGTGGTATTATTATGAAAACAGTAAAGTAAACGGATTGCTGATATACTGGATCATTTCTAAGGTCCTCAATCAGAAATGTAAAGTATTCCTCTGTCTCAATCATTATTTAAAAATCCCGTCTTGCAAACATGTTGATATGGCCAGCCTCAGGGAATGGAGCAGAGGACGAAGCAGAGGTTGTGTTGATAGTGCAACGTTTTAAGTCAAAGTTAAGGTCTTGTAATGAATTAAATACCTAAAATCTGAAACTGAAATGTCCCACGTACTGTACTTGCTTCGAAGGTGGGATATTGTACCACCCAGTTGTCAGGTTTTGCATTTGTACTTTGTCATGCATTGTATAGGATTTTCCTCATGTGAACTATGAGTAAATCGAGGTACATTTGTCGCTTCCGAGTTGTTTTTATCACTTGCAAACTGTTCTAAACCCGCCACGGATTCCGTGACTGTAGTATTCAGTTGTGTATCACTGTTTAATTTTGTATCGTCCTTAAAGCCATGCAGATGAAACGCAATAATCAGTATCTACCGTAAAATGCCATAGATTGATGTCAATTAAATCATTATAGGTATATTAATCTAAATGTTGATCGTACGTATAGACAATAATAATATAATAATATAAATAAATATAAATATAATAATTTTTGTTAATGTGTATTTTTTTTAAAGTTCGTCGTAACTCCTATTTCCAGTACGGCAGTACGACCCTTTGTCACGTTGAGGTAGTTCGGGGCTGCCACAGGGCAGGAGGGTGAAGATTTTTCGCTGTTGATTTTGTGATTCTGCCGCTAGGTGGCATTAGTATTCCACTAAAGTTAACGTGAAGAGCTTCATATCAAGAACGAGGGAAAAAAGGTTAGTTTTATGGCACTGGTTTTTAAGTTGTTTAGAACAACATCAATATCCATCTCCTTTTATCATAGGTTTCGAAATATGTCTGTAAAATGCATAGTAATAAAATACTTTAAACGGATGTATTTGGCACTTGCCTCACTCCAAAAAAAACATGAACTTTGAACTTTGAAGAGTATTTGTCAAGTCTCGTATCTTTTCACAGATGGCCAGAGGGATACTGTCAGTCATCCTGCAGCACAGTTTCCAGTTCCAGTACACAGTGCTCTGAGCAGTATCCTTCAAATCTGGCAGTCCAGTTTATTCTTTCTATGGGATTGAGGTCACTTGCAGATTTTTGACATCCTGCCTTGTGGTGTGTTAAATTAATGGGCCCTCTCCAGAAAACTCACCCAATGTCAGTTCACTCTTGCATTTGCAGTGCCAATGACAGAAATCAAAGGCTGTGAGGTCCACGCTGTGAGATGTCGACTGACACCAGCTCCACAATGAGCGGTAAAGACAGGGAAGAGCTGATCAAAGCATTCTTCAGCCTGCTACTCTACCCAGACTCTCCCATCAAAAGCGAGCAGCTGGTCGCAGGACTCCTCATTTCTGCCCTCTGCTTTATGTCCCGTTTTTCATGGCCTTGGAACCTCCACATCTCAAACATCACATTGCTTATACGCGAGGGATTTTGTGCTTGTCCCGCCTGTCGTGAAATCCTTGTTCGTAGTTTCCTCTCCTTAGGGGACACATTTCAAGAAACACTAATGTCAAACATCTACTGGTTACATGGAGTCAGACATTTGCTTTGTCTTTCTGTTGGACTCAGTTTTGGACTTTTGTGAAGCCCCTGATCTTTCATACAGTTTTGCCTGCATTTGAATCTCTGAGCTCTGAAGTCTCTTCCATCTTACAGATCAGGGGTGGCCAGCAGGGGTTCTGGAGTACCATCATTCAGCAGGGCTGCAGTTTCCCATTCCTAACTAAAATGATTTAGTATACTAAATGGCTGAGAATTGTCATGGGAGCCCTCCCCAAATTGATGATTTACAATGAGAGCAGTATTCAGACTGTTGATATATTGATCACAGTGGTGCAACTGAGCAGTGCAGGTCAGGTGTGCATCTTGGAGTTCATGGGAGCAGTGTTTAACTGTATTTAAATAACATTTTCCTCAGGTGGATCCCTATCATGTTTGGACTTTAAGGGCTAAATAGACTTCTAGCAGTAGAAGTCTGTGGTTTATGCTGTGCTTCTGCAACAGAAGAAATGGGCTTTGCTTAGAAACCCTGCCTGCCTGCAAATACCTTGTCCCTAGATGGAAAATTACTAAATTTAAATTTAAATAATTGAAGCTTTTATATAGGACCAGTTTGCTTTATAGGACATGTTTTACCAAGCAGGTAACGACTTGGTGTGTGAATAAAAACTATCTCTCTATCCAGTGAGCGCTAAAATTGAACCTGCTATTAGTGCTGATGTATTAATTTAGTCAGTGAAGCAGTTCCTAGGTCACAAGCAGTTTTAATTTTGTGAATAAACTGGTGATCTCACAGGCAGTGTAGTTGTGATGAAGCCCATTTCTCCATGTGTGGTATTGGCCTTCTTTGGAAATATTAACATAATCGATAATCACACTTTTTAATCTAGAACAGTTGGTGTTATAGGCACACTTCACCAGCAGATGATGATGCATTGTGTGCATAAAAATGATTGCAGTAACTTGTGATGTCACAATTTGTGATGCGTCAGTTTGAAGCCAATTTGTGTGTTGATGAAATCTGCTAAAATTCTTAGCAATCTTTACAGCAGTTTCCAAGAAGGAGGCAGTTTAAATCTTGAGATCAAAATGGTGATAAGGCCAACATTTGGCCTCTGGAATGCCAGCGTCCATATATTAAATGCATGCTTCGACTGTAAATGCGCTATTTACCAAATTTGTGTTATGATACACCTATGGACAACGAACAGAAAGAACAATTCTCACATTTTGGCGCTTGTTCATCTCGTTGGCAAACTATCACCTTGTTTTCCAGCAGTGCGAAGGGGTTGCTGACTTAGTGTGTCACAATTATCCTAGGGCCTGAGGTGTCATCCTTGAAAGTATAAAATCCTTTCCTGGAGCCTTCCATGTATCCAAGCCTGATATTAATAAATGTAATGTGAATGCATGTTTTTTCTTTCCTTTGTTTTTTTTATATACTGTATTGCTGTGTTACTGCTAGAAGTCGGTGAAAGACAAGTTTCACAAAGCAGTCGATATCTTTTGGTGCACAGATCCTAAGGTGTCTGGACGTGCTTAGATGGAGCACATTCCTCTTATTATTACAGTAGCCTACGGGAGGGATTTGACTAAATACAATAAGCGGAATGTTAGTATGAGTTTGAGCTGCTTTTAAAGCCAAGTTGCCGGAACACTTCTGTACACAATAAGAGATTCAAAAAAAAGTCAACAATACAGTTTGACTTAAATGCTAAACATGTGTAGCCACCATCATCAATGAAGTAACCTGATTTCAGACGGTTGTGTATTTGTGTCTGACTCATAGCGGCCTTTCTCAAAGCTGTTCACCTTTTGTGCGCTCAAGCATTGTCCCATGAGGGCTGTCATGACACAGTGGAGACACGTTTCCGGTTCATTACTCTCTGGCACACTGTGGCATTTGTAGTTGTTATTAGAGTTAAAACAGTGTTAAATGTAGTCTCTAGTTCAGTAGTCAGCACGTCTTGGAACTATTTTTTTTTCCTAATTCTTGGAGTAAGAATGTTTTGTGACTAGTTCACTAGTCAGCACGTCTTGGAACTATTTTTTTTTCCTAATTCTTGGAGTAAGAATGTTTTGTGACTTTTTATGTAGCATTCGTTTTTGACATCATGTTTTCTGAAAATCTTATTCGGTACTTTTGTATGATAATATCCCCATTAAACAGGAGTAGTAGGCTACTCACTGTTCTGAGGTTTTGCTGGAAACAACCATTTCTGGCTTGTGTGGAATGCACAACTAGGTTGGCTGCATGCAACTACTCACGTTTTAGTGCGGTCAAGCATTTGTTTTGTAACTGCACAACTGCAGTTTTGTGTTTTTGATTGTGTTGTGCACCAGAGCCAGGGATTTTTTTTACTTTTCCATGGCTTGGACTGTCAGTCAGGTTTTGCAGAGTATCCCGTACTAGATCAGTATCCCTTTACAGATCAAACTGTAGCAATAGAAAAATTACAGATCAGACAATGGGTCTCAGCAACGATACAATAGCTAAGCAGGGTCCTGCCATTCTCACCTAAATGGTGGAGTTTGTGAATTGTTCTAAACACCAAGTAAATTGTTCAGAAAACTCTGTAGGGCAGCAGACTTTGAAGAGGTGTTGAAAGTTTTGTGAGTACTGCTCCCTGACCCCTCTCCAATGCTGAGCAGTCCGCGCAGTGCAATCTGCCTACACTTTCATTCCCTGCTGATAAACTGGCGCACTTTTGATGGGAAGTGTTTGGGGCTTTTCTTCAGAAATAGAGGGACAGCGAGTTGACAAGGCGGGCAAGACTGGACAGGCCTCACTTTATTTCTGCAGCCAAGGAAAGAAAAGCTTCTATTTATGTCTGACGGAGCTGCAAACTGCCACCACCTTTTTTTTCTGCCACAGGATGTGAGGGGGCCCGAAGTCCCCACTTTCAATTGTGGGGGAACCACAGGACCTGGTTTTGATGTTCCTGGTTCTGGTGCTCTTTACAGTGCATTTATTATGAAGACAAGAGACAAATTTGGGGGTTTGAACTTTGTATAGCAGGATAAATTAATAGAAGTACATGACAGAAGCCCAAAGAGGCTTTGTACATTAATCAGGTAAACTGCAGAGTTGTCATCCTCGGAAGATTATATTTCATATGGCCTGTTCTCCAATTAATAGTAAATCCTCTTTAATACAGAACAACTGCCAAGCTATCGCTGGAACAAATTGCTGGAATTGTTAGTAGAGAATTATTATGACAGCGATTTTGAGAACTACTACTTCTGTAGTTTCAAATTATCAGTTCAAATTGTTGGTATGTGATTTTGTCAGTTCCTTGGATTTACAGTATGTTGTACTAGAAAGCACGATAAAGCAATTGTATTCTGCCTTCCAACTCTTCACTGTAGTTCAAATAAATGAATATTTCCTACAGTATTTGATAGGAAAATATATATATTCACACACAATCGAAATACTCACATGTGTTATAAGCATACGTGTTATAAGCATGGATAGTATATTTCAATGAGTATATAATGAGCATCAGAAGGAATTTATTACTGATTCATCCATGTGTGTTCTTAGAATATTAAAGTATATGGATTTTGAATATTGATTAAATAATTTTAGTGACATTTTGACTGATCATTCATGAGTGACTGTGATACTCTTAAGTGTCTTTGTCGCATCAGTGCTAAATCACCTCATTAGTGTGAAAGGTGATTGGGCACATTTAACCTGTTGAATGTGTAGAGTGGTGAAAGTGAAAAAAAAATACAAAAAAGAAGCAATACGCCCTGCAGCTCAAAAAACCAATTTGTCAATGGCATCATCACTATCTTGGATGTCGCCCTGTCTGGGATGTTCACATCCAGCAATGTTCAACCTGGCAAGATGTTATTGCCAAACCACAGTCTGTGAACGACAGACCGCCTACTGGGAGATCACTAGTTATGACACATCTCCAAGCTCGACAAATCATCATCCAAGTGTGAAGGTCTCCGAAGAATTGTCTAGTAACTATAGGACACCACATGTGTAGCGACTGATGTCAATCTAAATGCACAGAACTTCATAGATCAGGTCCATCAGCCTTACTTGCTGGCCCTCTCTTAGGACAATGCACTTGCTTGTGCTCTTTGTTTAACAGTGACTTTCATTTTGTTTTGTGATCAACTTTAATACAGCGACTTTCTATTGAGATGTGAACAGGAGTCATGTCATGGACACGGATGCCCCACTTGCCAGGCTGAACGTTTGAAACACTGAATGCCTATGCACAGATCTAGGATGAGGAGCGGCGTCTATGGCTCGGAGACCAGTGGGCCAGCACATGATCATCAAGGCTGGGCAAGAGCAAAGGGCCGTGGGACCAGACCTCTGGGGAGTCTGTCCGGGGGCAGTCACAGCTGAAAATAGGCCAGACAGAAAAATAAAGTGCACAACCAGTGCATGTTTACTCAAAGTACTGTGTTACAAGAAAAATATTTATATAAGAGAAAGACAAATATTCAAGAAATAATAATAAACTGGCAGTTTCTCCAGGGAATTTCCCCTTACTTGTATAGGTACCAGCCTGCTATAAACCAAGGTGTTTGACAGCACACAGACAGAGATCTACTCACCACAGTGACTGAGGGCCAGGTTAAATATTCAGAAGCTCCACCCCCTGTCTCCTCTTGATGGACAGGTAAGCTTCCATTTAATCCAGGGGTGAGGCAGGGCTCTGTAACCTGACACAAAATGGTGGAACAGACAGGAATTGAGGACAACACTGTGGATCAACAACAGGTAAGATCAATACAAACTGCAACCAACACTCAAATATTGATGTCAATATTAACACTAAGAGTGGAGATACAAATATTAAATATCTTTATTTAATTCCTGCAATGATGACAAATAAGAAACAGGTAAGTGATAAATATGAGACACCTTTTCAGAGATCATGCAGCAAAGGTGTGTAACAGCCCTTTAACACAGGACAAAACCCCAAAAGACATCTGCAATCTGGTTCAAAGCATGCATCACAGATGTATGACTTGAATTGCTCCCAATTTGTTTATGACAAATGTTCTGGGCCCGAGGATTCAGATAACGGGTAGGTTTTGATCCACCAGAAAACTTAAAAACTAGTTAAAGGTTTAATTTGAGTTCTTTAGTTGTTTTTTCCCTTCCTGGATGACCTTCCTTAAAAGGAGGTAGTCTTTGAGATGTGTTTCTTGAGTCACTTAAAATCTCCAGCTTTTCAACCGAAAAAAAAAAAACTTGCAAAGCTTCTGAACAAGCAACTTGGTGGATCAATTCAGGGATCTATATAAAGATCTCGGCTGCAGTGAAAATGAGCAGATACAGGGTTCCACACTGCCAGGAGTGGTGTTATTTGGTGTCATATCAGGATATATTTATTGTATTGTCTATCAGTCATTCTGTTTTGCAGCAATACTATTTGTATATACAGTATGTACCAAAGCAAATGGAGTCTTGTTTCCATTCTTGAGATCATGGGTTAATCTTGTTCTACAGCATCAGTTCCTCCCCTATTACCTTACACAATAAAATAATAAATTATAAATGTACATCTGGGAGTCAGATAAATCCTTTTGGGAAAAAAAATGAATGCTGAATGAAAAAAGCAATACAGAATTAGTCATTTTTCAGCCTGTTTAGCACGTCCACCGGGATTAAACAATCATATAGAATCTCTTATAAAAATCTCTTTGAATTTGACAGCACATAGCAGCATGATCTCAATGTGGGGAAAGCAGTCAGATCTTGAAGCAACTTTTAATTTGTGCATTTTTGTTTGGTGCCATATTAATCATAGCAGAAACAAAAAGATGCAGTGGACATATCTTGGACTTAAAAATTATCTACAATGGTTTTATTTCTATGTGGATAATAAACATCAATCCATTTCTACACTTTCTTAATTCATTATTAAAAATAAGGTTTTCATTTTGTATCATTTCAAAATGAGAAAAGAATATTACAGAGCCTTCCACACATGGTGTGTATTATTTCACTATCTCTGTAAAAGATAATTTGATTATTTCAAGCACAGCATTTGTTTTAAATGATTTAAAATGGCAGAGATGCTATGGCGCAGTGGTTAGCATTTCTGCCATGCAACACTAGGGCTCTGGATCTGTGTGGAGTTTGTATGTTCTCTCCATGATCGTGAGGGTTTCCTCCCAAAGTCCAAAAACATGCTGCTAAGTTAATTGGCTCCCGGGAAAATTGGCCCTCATATGTGTGATTGTGTCTGTGTGTCTGCCCTGCGGTGCACTGGCTTTCTGCCAAGGGTGTGCTCTGCCTTGCACCCTGTGCTTGCTAGGAGAGACTCCAGCTCTCCCATGACCCTGAATTCGAAGAAGCAATGAGAAAATGGATGGATGGCTGAATCAAAGTCAGTTTATATTTAACATGTCACTGTTTTGAACAGTTTTATTTTCATTTATGACAGGATTTACTGCATTTAAGCAGTATGTCGGTCGTTTAGATACTGTGGTGTTTTCCAGCTTACAGTTGGGAAGGGCCTAAGGCATACTTAATACTTTAATAAAAGTGTTCCTTGGCACACCAACCCCTCCTCATCTCCACCTCCGCCTACAAACACCTTCAAAGAAAATAGTGTTAGCATTCCTGTGGCAACACCTTTGCATACCATGCATTTCATTCATGAGGTCCAATGAACAGTGTTGCTAAATATTTTTTAAAAAGTAAAAAAAAGGCAAAAAAATTAAATCCAGAAAGTTCACACCCTCTTCAAAAATTGAAGACAGCTGGAAAAACTGAAGTGTGGAAGCAAATATCACAATCAACCCTTGCGATTATTATTATTATACAACGTCTTCCATGTTGGCAGAATCCCTGTGTTTCATCAATCATTGTAGAGCAGAGTTCAGCTAAAAGTACTTTTTCAGTAATTTCACGCAAGACTTGTGGATCAAGAGCTGTATCATGCTTTGCTCTTTATTTGAGTCAAGGGGGATTAGTTCTTGATATGAGTGTACCAGATTCGATGTGCTTATTTTACACAGTTGCTCTTCTGTTGTGCATGAAATACGAAGTCATTGCAGATGTCATGGATATGTAGATAGTGACACAATAAGCAGGAATTATGTACTGTAGTTGACGACACCACCTAGCAATGGTAAGAATGCTAGGGCCCTTTTCCCCAGTAAGAAGTTCTTTTGTCTTCCAGAACCATCAGTGCACCCACAGACTAGCTCAATACAGAAATCCTACATAAATAAAAATCAAGCAGCATTATTCTGTGATAACAGCTCTGGTCGGTAACCTGGGGTGCCTTTTTCTGCCACAACAAAGAAACAAAATTCTGTCTAGTCCTTGGCTTCTATCATTGCATTTTCCCCAGGCATGGCCATTCTGAACAATATTATGCTCCAGAGAAAGACAACGCCTACGTTCCTCTCTGGAGTCGGAATTCTCTTCTGTGTCCGGTGGTACAATCTGTGTCCCATAAATTCTTCCTCCTGTGAATCCTCCTGACCAAAGCTTATAAAGCCTCTTCCTGGGCTGAGCTTATGACTCTTTAAAAGAAACGTTTAGGTCAATCGCCTACTCAAATCCAAACAAGCTAGAAGGGTCGGATTGCTTTCTCTTCACCTTTATCGCATTCTGATTTGATTTATTGCTCTCAGTCACACTTCCAGTCTTCTTTTAATCTGTGATCTGGTAAGCAACCAGCAGGCATTCTGTTTGTTCACCTTTCTGCACATTGTTTCAATATGTTTTTTTTCTGCTTTTATGAAATAAAGGATATTTGGACAATATATCATGTTTGTTCAAAGCCTGCACACTAAACAGTCTTATACTAGCTCTGAAACAAAAAAAGGTGTGGGCATTTGGTGTGGAAAACTGAAGATGTGCCTGAAGATATATAGTTTTTTTTTTGTTCACAAAATCTGACAAGGAAATGGTTAAACGTCATGCAGATAAAACTTGTGTTTTCTGTTATTCTGAAAGACAACACAAACTTCAGGTTCTCTGCTGCAGGAAGAGGCACAGTTTTGATCATGTATGACTTAGCTGAAGGTAGCTAAACTCCTGGCAGGATGATGCATAGACCTGATCAGCCCCTGGACAGACAGACCACTGTGGGAATTTCTTCTGCTCTTCCTGTGCAGCTGCAGTCAGCTGGTGAAGGTGGGCTGGTGGCAGTTGTTTCCTGTATTCCTGAGTTAGTACCACAGATGTGGCATTATCCTGCTTCTGGATTTCAGAAAACAAAAACAGTTGGCTCAAGGACTTCAATGTCCATGCGTTGCTGAACCGTATAGTTTCTCTAAATCTTCTCTTGATGGTAAACCTAGACTATTGCATTTTTTAAGTGCACGAATAGTCCTATGTACAGTATATGTGCAATAATAACATCTATTTATCAAAGTAGATAATTTTGACAATTTCTATTCATCCACCAATTTTCTAACCATTTCATGCAATTCAGGATTGTGGGTGAGCCAGAGCCTGAGGGCAGATACACAGGCAGAAAGATGCACACACTCATGCCAGGGCCATTTTCCCCAGAGCCAATTAACTCACTGGTATGTTTTTGGATTATGGGAGGAAAACGGCCCCTGGAGAAAACCCATGCCAATACATGGAGAACATACAAACACCACCCCAGATCCAGGATAGAAGCCAGGGCCCCAGGGTTCCAAGGCAGCAATTAACCAATGCACCAACATGCTCCCAGTTGTGACATAATATAGATTATTTCTCTATATTTTAATGCATCTTTAATTTGAATCTGTACTAATGTAAAGTGAAGAGCTACAGGTAGGGTGTTTTATGACTGTGAACCTTGAGGTTGGGGGTTAAAACTGTTCCCCCTATAGATTTGCTTCATTGTTGCAAACTTCACAGGCATTAAACAGATAGCTAAAAAGTCTTTCAATGAACATACTTGATTATGATTACATGACTTTTATGTGTGATGAAAATTTCTTCATTAAGAACAGTGACAGGCCCGACAAGTTCCTGGGCGATCTGCTATAACATCAAAGAGTCATGCTGTTGCTGGAGGCAATTACAGAAAATAGTGGACAAATCTCTATAACCTTGCAAAATAGGTTGCATTTTCATATTTTTGGCTGCTTGCCACTTAATAAACAAGACGTTACTGCTGGCAAGTCAGACAACTGGCTTGCAGATATCTTTTAATTGGTTTCATGTGAAGAATAGTGTTTTGTAAAGAGATTATTGCTACAAAACAGAGCAACAAGCAATTATACTGCCTGCACAGGCAAGCTGGGCTCTAAACTAGTTTCTGGTTTGGAATGTACATCTGTGCAAAATAAAAGTGTCAAGGAAAACAAGTCTTTGAAAAAATCCAAACACAGCAACACTTCAGCCTTACAGCCATTGCTTGTAATGTGTTGGTATTCACACCAGTGCCTCTGTGATTGAAGTTCTCTGAGATTTATTTCCTCTTTCTATAGTTTTTATAGTTTTCTCCGTGTCTGCAGGTTCAAATGAAAGCAGTACTCTGCACATCTTATGACTCCCCTGTTTTGGATGAGGTTTACAAAACCCATCAATTTTAGCAAGCTCAACACAGTCTGGGCCACATTACTGTGTTTGAATTTCTGTTGCTTTACAATTACTGTAACAGATAACTCATGTTTAATTCCTGGCTTTGGCATTTATTGTCCAGGACATACCTTTTGCATGCTGTTGACAGAAAAATTGAGCATTCTGTTCTTTTCCAAAGCTGGACATTATTACAGTAGTGTGACTGGACAGCTTTATATTCAGGAACAAAACTGTTACATCAATGACACTCAGCTCTCTGTGGATTGTGAGAGGGAAAATTGTGTTTTTTTCCCTAAATACTCTGGTCTCAGCATTTGAGGTTTGTGTAAGACTTATACAGTAGGTCAATATTTTAATTTTATTCCCCTTCACTTAATTTTTATGATTATAAGACTTTCAGAATTTCTCATACAACACAAATGATACAAAGTTATACAAAGTGAACAAAGTTATTATAGCAGTTTACTGATACTAACTGAGTTCTACAACTGTATATTTCAATTGATTGACCATCATACTAAAAATACAGAATGATGGAACTATAGTACATGTTAATTCACTAAACAGAGTGACATACTGTAGGCCAGACAGTTTAAAACAGTGCAAACTGTGACTTTGGTACACTTCCCCCTCTTATTCAAACGAGGAAATAGAGTACCATATTCTGTTTAATTTAATTTCATTAAGTTTAAGTGGAGCTGTGGCTCTGAGAGCTGCACATATGGACTCCTCAAATACTTCCTCTGTGCCAGGCTCACAATGGTGAGATCACAGCTGCTTTACTGCTAAATATTAGAAAACTCAATAGTGCACATCTGCATTGTCAGATTTCAAATCTACTTTTAGAGACAGTAAATACTTGTCTAATACACCAACTGGTCAGGATCTTAGCATTCAAATAGACTCCCTCAGTGGCAGGGCACGGTTTTAAAAACCTTGTGGTCCAGAGACGTCCACAGATCACCATTTGGGAACACTGGTGGAATCAGTGGAAAGTGCATTATGGCCCCACACACTATTTCCCTCCTCACAACTTCCCCTGAAGAGGATCCTGCTGGATGAAAGGGAAGGGATAGCGTTTCAGAACCTTGTGGTATACAGTACATGTCATGTCCTGTTTAAGCTAGTCTTGCTGCTTGCAAAGGCCTATCACTTTATTCTCTGGGGGTTTCTAATATTTCAGCCAGAGAGTGTGTGAGATCTGCTAAAATAGCACATTAATATTGGAACCTCCTTGATTCTATACTGTACATTAAAACGAATCAGGTGGTGTGATTGAACTTACGGTAGCTGAATGATGTGTAACAAGCGTTAGAAAAAATGAATGACACATTTATGCCGATGACGCTTCACGGACTCAAGAGTGGTTTTACAGTATAAAAGATAAAAGACTCCTGAGAGTTTCTTGTTGGAACTGTTTGATGATGGATTGAAGCCTTTGGACTGGCACGTCCACATCATTATAGAATGGTTATTAAGATCTTAAACCCATGTAAAACATTCTGTCGTAACAATGAGTGCCCCACCTGACTTTGACCTGAATGGCCTTATGTTTTGTTTTTAATAATATGCACAAAATAAGACCTGCAGGGAAATAACTGCATCACAAGGGAATGGATTTAAAAGCAATTGTATTATCCTGTGTGAAAGGATGATTCTTAAACTGCATGTTCACCTTTAAAGCTCTACATTAAATAATATCACCTGACTAATTCTTTGCACTGAACAATTACGGTCTCGTCTTTAGATAGTGGTGTATTACATGTTACAAATAATTTTTCACATCTGACACCACAGTTTGAACTTGCCTATGAACACTGCATTATTGGAAAATAATCCTTGATTCTTTACTTGAGGCTCTATTGAACAAAACTCAAGGCATTTTGTTATGCGTTATGCAGGTCAGATGGACCTTGCATCATTAGGCTTTTAAATGTATAACTTTATAAAAGTAAAGGGTTGTTGCAGTTACTTGGTACGGTAATCATGTCAAGTTGCGACCTTTCTGATACTGAAGAATCTGCATCAAGCAATTAACCTTAATTGTTTAATTTACGTTGGGACTAGGCACTCAGCAGTTCAGATCTGTCAGTTATTACGTTGTGAAGACTACATACACTTTTATTCATATTGGCTCTGGCTGTGGCTCAAGCTAATCATTTAAACTACAGTACGTGCATTTCAACAGTTTGTCTGCAGTTCATTGAAGCTTGACAGTGCTGTTGACAGTAAATACACTAGTCTAGGCCTAGTTCTGCATAGGTAGCTTAATGAAGTCATTTCATGACAACTTAAATCCAAAGGCTGTGCACTGCTTTGTTATAAAAGTACTAACTTAATCATTGAGAAGAAATGCAGTCATGTCGTAAAACTCACACAACCTACTGTAGCTGCCAAAGGATTTACAGCCTCACAGCTACATGGCTACACATTAGAGCACAACTTGCAAAGAATAAGGACCTTTTCAATTTTAAATTAAAAGTTGATGCTGTATGAAACTTTGGAACAGTGGTGATTGTAGCTATTTTAATGTTTTTGCTCCAAAAGGGAAAAGGGGCTGGCTCTCAGGGCTTCAGTATTTAATTAACATCAGAAATCGATCTGTGACTGGGATGGAATGTGCAGAACTGGGCAATGGAGTGAAACAGCAGTGGCTCTGACAGGTGCATAGAACAGGGCTTTTTTGAAAGAACACCAAATTGTAAAGTAAGAGTTCTACAGGCAGACCACTAAAACATTCAACTGATTTGGGTATGTCCCTCATGATGGCTGTGTAGTTATATATTATAAAGTCAGGTTATTCTTTAAGTGTTAGATGTGACACCTTATTATTTGTAAATATGGTTATATTGGTCACAGGGGCAACTGGTAGCCCTGTGTGATAAGTGGAATGTTTAGCAGGAACCAAAGAAATGCAAACATCATAGAGTAGCAAGGATAATATAGTGCACAAGGAAATTCTTTTATTTCATTCATAAGGCATGTGCTAGTTCAATTTAGTATTAGGAATTAGTTGATTTCATTGCCAGTTTTTATTTAGTTCATCCTGACTGAGACTTCAGTGACTTCACTGACTTCAGTGGACCAATTCATGGTAGTCAATCTGTCTGACAGGCAGTTCTTAATAAGTGTTGATTGTCTTGCATTTTTATACTGTGATTAAACCAAAAACGATGATTTTAAACGTGGCATGTGGTATCTCATAAACGTGTTTTGTGTATGTGTCATACAGTACAGTGTGTCATTTAATGATCATCAGGAAATGATGAGTAAAATATGAGCTGTAACATATTCTACAGGCATATTACAAGCTCTGAATAGTGAATCAGTAAGTGTTGTGCAATTAGTAATCAGGGATAAAAAATGATTCAGTAGTTCAGTAACTTATGCAAGGAATAGTTAGAACCTAATTTTCTGAATTATTTCCTAGAGGTGCAAGCATGTTTGTATACTGTTTTCTTTTGATAAGGCTAAGGATGATTTATTCCTTATTTAGTCTATTTTGGTGACATTATGAGTATTAATTGTGAATTTGAAATATACCAAAGACATGTCTGAATTTTGAATCCCTTTGCACCTTGTTTAACATGTTTTCTTAACCTTTAGCTCTGAAGGAAATGCTTGCTTAGGGATATATAGATGTCTTTGCTGTGACTTAAGCCCTAGCGATCCCTGTGTCTGTTTATGAAAGCCCAATTGCAGACAGTTTTATTGTTTCTTCGTGTGGTCACTTTTTTATAGTTGTTTATTTCCTTGTCCTATAAAGTGCTCCTTGGAGGGTGCTGACATGCCAAGGCCCTGCAGAAATGTCTCTTTTTTCTTTTAGAGTATTTCATGACTGCCACGGGACTCTTCATTCCTGCTATGATTTAATTTCCATATGCATCACAGTTATGGATAGAGCTGAGCCCTTGCTGGGTTCCATTAAGTGATCTATTAAGACACTTTGAAAAAGAACTTTCAAAGTCTTTACTGCCTCAACTACTTCTTCAAATCGAAGGCTTTAATAAGGTCACTCCTCCTTCAATGCGCCATCATTGCATACTCCGTTTAAATAATAAATATATATATCAATACCCATACATATGCTTACCTACAATACTTGCCCATACATATACTTATACACACCTCACTGTTGTAAATTGTAAAAGGTCTGTTTACATCCATAGTTATTATTGTGTGGAACAGCAAATTTCTGAACAAATATGTTTACTTTGTTTGCCAGTAGTTTCAAGGCTATGCTTGTTAGCAAAATAAAAAAGAATTCCAATTGAATGCAGCTGGAGACGTTATGGGAATTGATCGCTTTTAATTTCAAATTTAAATTATGGAGAAATAAGTTACAGGATAGTGTTAAATGTTTAGCCTTGGAATCCCTGTCTGAGCTCATTACTAAGATGTTTATTTAGGCAGTGACATGTTCTTTGCGATTTGTGTAGATTACACTCTGTCTTTTAGTGCAGACAGAAGGAATGATGGCATTTGTGTAATCTGAGAGTGGGGTCTGCATGTTATGAGAGGATATAACAAAACCCGACACCACTGAAACGAAAGGAAATGCTGAGGGTAAATAAGATCAATTTGCATGGGTTTGTCTGGTAGTGATTAAGATCTCCCAAAAAGACCAGTTAAATGGATTTGCAGTTCAGGGTGGGTGGTTTGTCTACATTTCCTAAAATTAAAAACATGCAAGCATGATAGTTTTAAAATGTAAAACACCTATTCCCCAAATGCATAGTTCAAACACAGAAACCATTTTTGCTCAGTGGGAGATTTTGAACTTTAAGGGGGGTTGTGAGAGACATTACAATTGAGACTTGGTTTCATTTTAACACATTTAGGTTAAAAATGAAGCTTTTCCATGGTCAGTACAGTGGGTAACAGGACGTTCCGATAGTATGAAATGAATATTACGGTATATTCCAAACATTGCCGCAAATCTTTAGCAAGTGTTTTGATCTATAAGGGCTAGATTGGTCGTTCTTTGCATGGTGTATGAGACACAGAAGTTCAAAGGCAATCATCTTACTTCTCCCATAACAGGCTTGTTTTCAACCACCTGCTGTATACGAGATACTGACAAGTCCAAAAAGACTAAGACAAACATAAGGAGGAATCTATGTGTAATGTAATGATCTGTAAGATGGACGTGTTTCTTGTATTTGTTGTATTAGTGCTTCAGAATTGCACTGGTGCAGAGCACTGTGGTATATAAACATGCACCACATCAAAGGCCCGTCTGCATGGTACCGTGTACTGCAATGATACTTTGTTGGCACAAGATTTATTAACTTTTTAGGTGCAAATATGAAGCAGCTTTGGTCGTCATGAAATCTGCCAAGTTTCAATTTGATTGATGCAATGGTTCCTAAGGTGAGTTCCAAAGGGGTTTCAAAACTGGGGGTCTGGCTGCCATCTTGTTTGGCAGGACCCCATTTTTTTTTTGTTGCAGGTTACTTAAAAAGAACAGGCTCGTGTGATCTGCCTTCTATTTTCTGAGCAATGTTAATGCCTCTGACTACAGTATGAGTCTTACATGAAACAGATTCCTAAAAAGGTCCATGAGGTAAGGAGATAACCTGGATTGATTTTTCTTTTTTGTAAGCGCAGGAGCAGGAGAGGGAAGTTGATATTCTAAAATCAAAACTTAGATGCATTCAATTAATAGACAGGTAGTGAGTTCTGTAGCAGATAATGGTAAACTGGTAGATAAAGTAAGAGAATAATTGATGGTGAGGATTCTCTTTAGATGCCAAAAGCATGAAAACATAGGTACAGTCAAAATTTATTTTATTCTGGGGTAGTGAAATTAAATCCCACATAAATAGTTTTACAGCGCATTCCATTATCATAAAGCAAGATAATCCTGTAAAGGTAGGTAAATCCTGATAATCCTGGACTATACTCTAGACAGAACACCAGTCCACTGCAGTTCACACACACATGTGCAACTATACATACAGCATTTACAATTTACAGTTAATGTAAAACATATATGTAATTCATTTAATTTCCCTAGCCCGAGAGTCAAGAGGCCAAATTCTTTGCTTTAGACACCCTAATCCAGCCCCCTCAGTCCTGAGCATGTTATTATTTTGATTTAAGATGATTTAAAAAAAAAAACAACAGGAGGAAAATCTTTAGTAAAGGACTTTGGTGTTATCCTGTGGAGAAACGGCAATCGAGATGTACAGTAATTGTTTGCTGTAGTGTGCAAACCTACCAGTGTAGTGAGAGCAGGTTGCCAGTCTCTACAGGAGAGAGAGAAGACTGCACAGCTGGAAGTGGAAACAACAGTGTTTTAGGAGTGATTAACTACTGTAGCACATTGTATCCACAGCGGAGGAGACTGGAAAAGCTCCACCTTATTCCTTTTCCATGTAATAATTAAAAGGTCCATGTCAAATATCCTTCTATAAGTTCAGTGCCAGGGTAACTGCTCTTGGTTCTATGCATTTATTGCGCTTTTAATGTTTCAACAGAGAAATTCAATGCTTTTCATAAGTCCCTTATGATGTGGTAAAAAGTGAAATCTTGTAAAACAAATGCATGAATGGAGAGATCTGTGTCAAATGTTTGTTCTGTTTAAGTCATCTGTATCTAAGTTGGTTTGACCTGAACCTCTGAAACTTGAATGACACTATAAAATGTGAGCTAGTGGGCTCCTCCAGGCTTGAACGTACTGAGGTGAGAATTAGCCTCATATTGAAACCCTTTTGTTTTTCAACATGCACACATACTCATAGAAAGTGAGAGGTTAAAGCTGCACATCGTGGCTGCAAGCCTCTAGTGAGTTATCCTTTCCATCTTTTATTTACGTAGTTCTTGGGAAAAGAGGTGTGTGGAATGTTTTGCTGAAGCTGAACCCTGTAGAGCCAAGAAACTCCCAATGAGAGTCTTGTTCAGAATGAACGAGCAAAGCCAAAATGCTACACAACCCAAGGGATAAGCCATTCATTTCATACTTCACATACAGTAAAAGGAAGCTGGGATTCTGGTTGCCTACTGCTTTTAAGAAAAGAAAAATCACTAATTCCTGGAATCTGGTACTGGTCCATCCTTCATATTCCAATGAAATCTTTAGCCAGAGTTCCCAGGTGAAGGGGTGTCAAGCTCTGTGGCACCTCTCCTGTCACCCAGCTGGGATGGCCCCTCAGGGGCCTTGAGATTAGTGGCCCCTCGGCTCTTCTGGAACACCAGCAGCTGTGTTCTGTGACTCAGTCTTGGCTGCATAGTACACACAGACCTCTCTGAGGAAACTTGGCAGCTTGTCCTACTGAGTCTGCCTTCTCTGTTCTCCTAAAAACACTTGTTTCATTGCTCACTGCACCACAGGAGACATTGTTAGTGTAGCTAATACAGTATATCATCTGACCATGCCTACACATCGGCTGGGAAATGTATGCTGTGATAGCAGGATGGATTTGTTTCTAAACTTCCCAGGATTTATGCGTCACCCATTCCATACCTGTGGTACTGTACATCATATCTGGGGGCGATAAGGTTATGCTGAGATGCATTCTTGAAATATTAGCTGGAAAAAACAGATTTCTGCATTCTATTTTTGGGGGTAGTATATTAAGTTATTTCTAGTGACAGTTATGAAATCAACGGGAATAGAAAACGAGAGTGAAGCACCTTGCTTGCCTTTTGCCTTCAAAAATGCCCTGTACAAATATAGTGGATTGAGCTTTTTCAGAGAAAAATGTTAATAAAAATCAAACATTCATGAAGAAAACACTGAGAAGCTTTCTCGCTTAATTATAGGGATTACAGAGTATTACGATTAAAGATCTAGTTCAATAAAATTTTAGTATTGTGGTCTAAAACTCAGACCTCAGACAGCTATTTTTCTTGTAATTTCAAACTGTTCCTTTTCATTTAATATTAGAATCCAAATTCTTTCTTTTGATTTAATGGATAAAGACATTCAATAAATTGCCATCCAATTACACACTTTTAGCTGCTATTAGAAAAAAAACAATTATGTTCTGGGTTCTGTGGGTCCTCTTGTTCCAATAAGACCTCTGGGGAAACAAATATGTTCATATTACTTACCTTTATCTAACAGGAATAGCCTATAAAACCTCTCCAACTGGAAATGAGATTTCCCAAGTAAATTTGGATGAAGTTACCTCTCTTTCAAATCCACATCTCTTTAAAAAACTAATTAAAAATATTCAGACAGTTAAACATCCCTGGTTTTCCACTAATATCCCTGCTGATAGTTTTGTATTTCATAACCCCAAGAGATGTAAGGAACAAATATTACTGTCAATTATCTTTTAATTATGGTGGAATGCAATGTTGTAATTAAACCATGTTTTTAATGAAGCAAGTTGCTTTATTAATTTTCTTGTTTATTATTATTGGTGCACAGCATGGTGCATGGTACAGTGCTGAGGCTCAGGGTTCAGTTCTGGAGCTGGGGTTGCTATCAGCATGGAGTTTGTATGTTCTTCTTGTGTTTGTGTGTCTTTCCTCCCACAGTCCAAAGAGATACTGGTGGGTTAATTGAGCTTCTGGGAAAACTGGCCCTGGTGTGAGTGTGTGTATCCTGTGATTGACTGGTGTCCCATCCAGGAGGTATCCTGTTTTGTGCCCATTGCATGTTAAAATATGCTCTGGCTCCCCCATGACTGGATAAAGCAGTACAAAACTGGATTGATGGATTATTACTATTGATGTGGTGAAATAGTATCTTCCTGGGTAAATTACTGTAGCTCAGGGAATCTCTAAGACTAACATTGAGTAGTAGTGGGAGAATATTCAATCACATCCATCCTGTTTCCATTGTGACAAAAGGTAATGCTAGGAATTATTTCCTTACACATATACTAATATCCAATACAGCAACTGTCAAACACTCCTTTGTGACTTGCATACATGTATTATATTTTGTTTTCTTACATTCAACCTTTTATTGGCAGATGTAATCAATGTTAGAGTTCCTCATATCTTGAAATGACAAATGAACATTTTGTCTAACATCCCCAATACCCTATCTAGCTGAAGGATAAGGAGGAATGCATGTCCCCTTCATGCTAATTGATTGCACTGCTTTGCAGGTTATGTTTGAACTATACAACTTCCCACATCAAAGTGTTATGCTGTCTAGATCAAACACATTTTTGTAATAATGGCATAAAAAGAAAGGAAAACAACAGCTCTGGAAAAAAAATACTCAATTCCCCTTTTTCATTTTTGACATTTACAGTACATTTAACAGGCCTGCCAAAAATGTATGTTCCTTGTGAAAAGAAGACATACTGACAAAACAGTATGCAAGTTATTTTTATAGAGCACTTCCCAATGATGCTCTTATGAAATACGACTTAGATAAGATAAGAGAACCGAGCTCCTGCAGGGTCTTACAAAAATATCATGTTGCAATTATCAAGAGATTTATTTTCTAATATTAGAAACCATAAAACGGGAATTTATAGCAATGCATTCCAGAGTAAAGCCTATTTATTCCAGAGTGGTCAAGGTCAGTGTGTGAATTAATGTATATTGTTCTATATCATCTTCTAGCTATCCAAATTCTGTCATTTCTAATAACTAGTTCTTGATAATATCAAGACCCTACTATTTGTTGATGGAGTTTGACACAATTTGTGAATGATGTACAAAATAAGGCTCCTGTATTTTAAATGTTTCCCAGTATAGACATGTTTAGAAATATCCAGTTGTCTAAAAGAACTTCAGGAAAGCATAGAGACCTTCATTAGAAATGTGCCTATTCTTGGTAAGAGTTGTCACTACCTGTACTATACCCCAAGAAGCTTAGAGTGTAAGATGTAAGACTCTGGGTGGAACATATGCAAGGCAATTTTAGAATCTCATTAAAATCTTTCACTGAAACCTTGTCTCAAAACGTTACTCCCCTCTGCTTCTTGAACTCTAAAAAAATCATGAGTTCAGCATGAATAAGGTTCTTGACATACTGTATACAGTATTAATCTTTATCATTTACCATTTGATAATGCTGTTCAGTATGCATCACCTTCAGGTGCTGTCTTTGATTTTATAGAGTATTCTTCAAATAAACATGCACATACTGTCCATGCATCACTGAGCACCAGGAGTAACTTGACCTTCAACTGGACTGTTATAGCTGAGCCTGTGTCTAATTATGGTTTTAATACTTATTTTGTACATAGATTCTTTAACTGGGAAGAATAAAGTTGCTGCCTTGCCTTTATGCAGGGACAGGAAAGTAAAAGAATATGTGTTGAGTTGCCAGATCTGTGGTAAAAGAAAACAAAATCTGTTTTTCCAGCAATGAGGACATTGTTTTCATAAGCTTTTATGCTTCATTGAAGAAGTAATTTAAACCAAATAATGCGGGCCTGTGTCTGCAAAGCAGCCACACCAACCTGGGGAAGAGGAAAATGAAATGGTTGTTCAAGACTTATATTCTAAGAATTTGTTATGAGGTCATCATTTCCCTTGAATGAGTTTAAATGGTGGGGGCTGTAATTTAAGGAAGGTGCAAGGTTTTTCAGACTACACTATGCTGGATCCAAACTGAAAGCAAGGAAACTTACAGTAGGTGGCTACATTCTCAAACGAGCACTACAATTACTTGAAACTTGAAAAGCAATGCTGATTTCACTACATACACTTTTTACAATGAAGGAAACAAGGGATACATATCACCCTCCTTAATCCATTAAGGGGATAAAATACAAGAATGTTTAATTGTACATGTATGTACTTATATGCATGCGTACAGCGTGTGCATAATTATTACACCTAACAGAGTAAGGCTACAAGAATAAGAAAAGACAAGCCTAACTCTTGTTTTCAGGACGCATTTTATTATGAGGCATGATTATAGTGAACATGGATGCATGATAGTTCAGCTGCCTTATATATCCATGGTCCTGGACTTGAGAACTCTAGCTTTATAGATCTTGTCTAGTCCTGTGTTTGCCTTGATTTCCTAACACCTCCCAAAGAACAGTTTTCAGAATAGCAAGTTCACGTGTAGAATAGGTTTGACTGGTTTCCTTCAATTGTTCCTCTTTGGGATCCTCACTGCCCTATGCTCCGAATCAAGTGTCGTTTGCATCCATGGATACCGAACATGAGTGCTCCAGCAGCTGCACTCGTGCTCAAATCCTCCTGCTCTGAATTGGAGAGTTCAGAATTGCAGTTAATATGATATTTCCTTCTATGCTGATAGATCAAGAAGTATGGAATGTGAACAGCCTGCAACTTCTCTTCCGGGAAATGTTTAAGGCTGATTGAATGCCCCGTTGGGTATATATAAGTACCTAGAGAGCTTAATATTTACAGAGTTACTCTACCAGAAATCATGTTTCACTGTTTGATTGGCACTTGTAAAATAACAGTTGATATGCTCTTTGTTGAGTGATCCCTGTTGGAGGTTTTATCCCTTAACTCCCACATCTCTATTCCTGTGAATATTTAAAAACCCAGGGAAATCTAAAGAAGTAAAACTGGCGTGTCAGCGCTGAGCCTTAAATTTCCTGTCGTAGCAGCAGTGCCAAAACCTCTGACCTGTTCCTGTACCTTTTTTTCTCTATTTAACATGACTGACTGCACAACTTACTTACTGTAGTAAATGGCAACAATAAAGTTGCCTTCCCAGACATTCCGGTTATATTAGGATGGAAAAAATGGGAAATAAAATTACAGTTTTTCCCAGTGAGACCTAAGGTTTCCAGATCATTGATTTATTTCTATGCCTGAGGCCAAGAAACAACAGAAGGTCTACAGGTTTGTTGGTAAATATGCTTAAAAATAAAGTTCTGTTGTTCATCAGTAAGTGTCTTCCATATTTTTTAAATTAAATATTTTTTTTTAATTCATTTAATTCCGTTGTACTCTATAATGAGTAAAACGGTAGAGATCCTGGCTGAGAGTGCCACATTTTTATGCTTTAATAATATGTACTTGGGTGATACTAAACCATAGAGAAGAAGATGACAGCAAGAATGTTTTATCTTGAGAATGCATTTCTTAAAAAGGAGTTCATGTTCTTATAATAACCAAATACCTTTTTTTTAGAATGGGGCATCTTAGAAAACTGACAAATATTTATTAAATAGCTTTGATTTAACAGGGGATCTTCCACCTTAAAAGACAAAACCGATGATCATTCAGGGAAAATGTCTCACCTGAGGTCTCATCCACTTGTCAGTATAGCCTGATACACCACTGGTTACCCAGCAGAACAGATTCATCTGAACAGCATCTGTGTTGTTACATTCAGGACCTTAACACTAATTTTATACCACCTCACTATTTTATTTCAGTGTTGTCCACATTGCACTCATCAAGGTGTCAGTCAAACTTAAATCTTTTGTATTTATTTCTTTTAACCTGCCTAGATGTCTGTGTTTTTGTAAGCATGGAATGTTTGTTCTAATTTAATTTACCCTTGGGTTCAAAGTCTTGCCTATGGAGAGCAACTGGAACAAATCTGGAGAAACTCTCTTGCAGGTCATCACCACTGACCTCCTGCCTTCCTCTGCTGGTAGATTAATTTACATCCTGACAGCTGTACTGACGCTTCTACCCCTTCCTTCCTTGTCCTTTTGCATTAAATGACATGATATATCTTGGGGGTGGGGAGTTTGCGTAACGTAAAAAGACATGTGTGTTTCTCTAGCGTGGTTTGGCACCTCCCTTGTTGAGCATTTGCTTAATTTGAGTTAGTGTCAGCTTTCCTGCATTTTACTTTTGCTTGTACGTGCTGTATATTCTTAGCAATCAATAACAAATGCTCATATCAATTGTTTGTCTGGTGTTAAATTGTAAGGGATATTTCAAAGAGCACACCATTCTCCTGATAACAGATAAAACAAGGTTCAAACAAATACAGTGGCAGAAAGCATGCAGAGCCATCTTACAAGTCCACATTTAGTTAGTCCATTAGCTGTAGCAGTGAAAGAACTGCAATGTATATGTAATAGAATGATCAAAGTGGATTTCTTTTCTTGTGACAGGTAAAGCTTAGATGTTCTGCTTAAAAACCACACTTTGTTGATGTAAGGATTTAACGACCTATCAGCTGCTGTGGTGGAATTTATAGCTGTTTATCTTAAAGAGGCAACTATTTAATGAATCAGGCTTGAGTCTTAAAAGATAACTGCAAGTCATTTCAGATTAAGTTGATAGATCTTTGAGGCTCCCTTGTAAAAACACATGAAAAAAGAAAACTGGGCAGTAGTAGCTAATATGTGACAAATAAAGATACCACGTTCATTTCACAGAAAATTTATATTTCATTGGTGCTAGATTTTACAATCATTGGTAAAGAGCCTTTATAGATATAGTGTATCACACCCTCTCAGTGGTGATGTTAGGACAGTTAAACAGCTGTTCACAATATTAATCAAAGCAGCCACAATATTTTTAAATAATGTGAAGCATCTGCTATAATAATTCATCCTTGAATGTATGATAGAGCATTCCTTTTATTTGCAATGTTAAAAAATTGCAGCACTAGATAGTCTTCTATCTATTCATTTATTCATCTGTCAGCTACTCATCCATCCATTTTCTAACCACTTCGTCCAAATCAGGCTCACGGGAGAGCGGGAGCAGGCAGGATCCAGCCTGGACAGCACAGGACACCAGTCCATTGCAAGGCAACACAGGCACAAACACACTCACATCCGGACCAATGTTCCCAGAAGCCAACTAAACTACCAGTATGGACTGTGGGAGGAAACAAGAGCACCTAGAGGAAACCACACAAACGCTGGGAGAACATGCAAACTCCACCCAGACAGCACCCCAGGTCTTGAACTGAACTCAGAGTTGCAGTGCTGCAAGGCAGCAGGGCCAACTATCAGAGCTACAGAACTATGCTTAACAAAATACTGTGAAGTATTCTTACTCCTTCTCATGGACTGTAGCAGACATTATAGCACGTTCTGTCTTTTGGGGTTTATTTAGTTCTCTTGATGGAAATTTGCAATTCATCAATATTCTTGAACAGTTCTTGATGAAAAAAACAAGATACATTCACATCTGTTTAGATCCAAAGTTACTACCAATGCCACAGTATATATCTTTATTCGCCATCTGGGAAATAGGGGGTGAATAATTACTATGCTGCTCTTTTAATTGAAAACAGACTGAAATACCTTAGCTATGTGCTCCTGCTATTCCATCATAAAGATGGCTGATCTGTGGAAAGATATGAACTTGTAAACCTTTGCTTCCACTCCCAAAATGTGGAACTTGTTTTAACGAGAACACACAGGCTGTCCTACTGTATGTAAAGTCTTTAGTCAACGTTTGTACTGTGTACTGAAAACAGATACATATTTTTCTTTGTTTTTTTGGGTAGAAGACAACGGCTAATAGAAAAGAAAAATCACTGTTCCACCAAATTTGTCATGCTGTATAGTTTTACATTGTACATGATTAAAAAATGAAATGCTGATCTCTTGTAAAGTGAAAACTGTTGTAATGCTGCATAGTCAATAATCTTTCATCTCAACACCAATAAATGGTCAAACTCTAAGGAAAACAGGTTCTGCTGTTTTCACCAAGGAGGAAAAAGAATATGTATATATGTATATATCCGAGACAAACGTAGGGTCCAGCACATTAATTTGTGATTGGTAGAGTTTTTTTTTCTATTTCCAAGCCAGTGAGTCTCATGTAATATCAAAACACCATCAAAAACATTATCGTAACAGATAACTGTCCTGTCTTTCGCAAATCACGAGCAGAGGTTATCTGGCTCCAAAAGAACAAAATAAAAAACACAAGCAGCCAGAAGATGTTTTTCAGACATTCTATGTAGGATTTAAGACACCAGACTGGCTGCACTGTGATATAAAAATACCTCAAGGGCATTGGGGAGAATCAGCAAATATTTTGTGGAGGCCACATGATCTATATATAGGGATGCTAATTTGGGGGACGAGTTCTAGTTTTTTCCCTCCCGATTTTTATTATTCCTCATCTTTGTCTGTCATTTTTTACATTTGTAGTACTGTCTGAGATGCCAGAGCCATCTGTAGGAGAAGAAGGATCCATCACGCAGTACTTCCCCAATTAATTAGAAATTAAAAATGACTCTCCTCTGGATCTTCTCAGAGCCTCTGTAAGACCTACTATGTAAATGCTGCTATGAGATGGTTTTCTAGCTTGAGAACTGCATTCATTCCAAAACTCTCCCCTTTTCTGTTATGATTTTTCTGGCTATTTATAACACATACTGTATATGAATACAGCTCTGGGCTTAAAGGAATGCCCCACACTAACAGGCTAAAAGAACTGAACCAAGGCTGGATCAGAGACCATTGCCTCAGTGCTTGTTGGGTTGGCTGTCTTCTTGGTGCACTCAAAGGATCTTCTGCAGAACATTGAGGTGTACGTTGTCTACCTCTGAGCTCCAAAGAGCCCGATGAGTGTGGTGACACAGCTTGGTGTTGGATCCGATGCCATTTTCCTCAGTGGGAAAAATATTTACAATCCTTTGCCATAGATTACTGTCAGCCTCTTGGCAGCACACACAAGTAATTAAAAGAGGCCCAAAGCACATAATACTTGTGAAAGGTGATGCAAAAATGTACAACACCCTACTTACAGGTAGGCCACGTGTCTGCAATGCTGTCTATAGCTCAGGGGTCCACATTATGAATAGGGTATACAAGTCAAAGCAGAATAATTCAGAGAAAAGCAAATATACTCCATTCCTAGCTTAAGGGCAGCTAATACACATCCAGTATTTGTATATTCATAGCCTGTATAAGTATTGGACACCTGTTGAGGGTGGTCGGATTACAAATTTTTGTATTTATGCATTAAAAAATCTTTGAACAAATATTAAAAAAGCATCGAAAACAAAAAATACCAATTGTCATTTTGCTAGGGCTTAACCCACTCGGTTAATGGTTAAGGCCATAGGACAAGGAGGCTTGAACCCCAGTCAGAAGGAGCGATAAAGGGGTCAGCTGCAAGGTGGAGATGGGGCAGAGGAAGGATACTTGAGACAAATGCGAAGGGAGGTGTTAGAGCCGAGTGTGTGTAGCTACTGTAGTGCCGCAATGATGGTGGCTAGGTACAGCTGTGTGAGATTGGCTCGTCATTGTTGTTTGCGGAAGGCAAAAGTCGTTGATTCCTATTACAGGTATTATATCTGTAAAAGAAATGTGTGCAAATGCTATAAATGCTCTCGATTCCATGCACCTCTGGAATTAACAAAAGAATCCTTTTTACAAACGTACTGCATCTTATACTGTATCTTAAGTATATCTTAAATGGATTGCCTATTGATTGAATGTAAACAATCATATATATTCTCATTCTAAGTATCATGTTACATTTAATTGTAGTGTTAATTTCATATTACTGTCTACAAATATAGATTTAACTGCATTTATTATGCTTCAGTAAGATGCTGACACAGCATGAAAATAATACAGAAATGACCATGGATGGTGAGCATTCTAACCCTAACTCTCAGGGTAAAGTAGTTTTTAATTCCATGACAGAAAAACCAAGGGTTTGGACCAAGGGTTAACGTGTACCGACATTAGAGCTTAACACTTTAGGCAGCACAATAAGGGTATAAATTACTCAGTGATCAGTCGTCTTTAGAGTCTGAAGGTGAAGCAGGACCCATCACCCAGTACCCAATTAATTAGAAATTAAAAATGAATCTCCGTGTTCCCTAAACAATCACGTACGAAAGTACAGTATAGCCATGTGATAGTAAGAAAATAAAAATAAAATAGCAAAAAGGGACACGAGAAAACGTATGCGGAAAATTCAAATCAGTCCACGAACTTGCCGATTGCTCAAATACCCAGTAAGCCACGCGTTTTTTTTCCGTAAATATTCTAAAAAACAATTCTGACCTAATAAATAACCTTCATTCAACAAATAAAAGTAGAGACGTCATATAGATCTTCACCCCAAAAATGGAACAGATTAAAAATAGTGTCCTACTTAGGAGACTCGTTCTGCAATTCTAGGTTTTAACAGTTTCTCCTACATTACACTGAGCACATGGGCATTTCCATACTAGACAAACAGGTAATAATTAATTGATTTTCAGGTTTTACGTTGGATACAGAAATAATTTTGTCTTGTAGGTATTTATATTATACACACAACGTAACAACGATAAAAATCACCGTGGCCAAATCAAAGAACACGTTAAAAAAATCGCATGTTTAAGAAGTGTAAAAAATATTCAATTAAGAATTAAAGGAAAACATATTTCATTTTTTATTCAGCGAAATTTGATTAATATGTGTAGACAATGTGCTGACACTGGCATTCTTTTTGTGATTTAGAAGAGCCTAAGCTTTTTTTTTATTAACGTTTTTGTCAAAGAGAACAATTGCGCAATGAAAGTTTTTTACAGATTTTTTTTTCTGTAAAACAATCTGTTTTACAGAAAGCGTAAGCTTTCACGTGGAATATCGTTTACAATATATTTAACCTCTAGACAAACGTATTGCTAAGTAGCTGATGACCTGTTTTCTGAAAATGTAGATTCAATTGAAATTATGACATCTTTAAAGATAATTCATTATTTTATGAGTTTTTAAAATAATAAACATCTCGAACTGCGGGACACATACAGTACACTGCATACTGTAATCAGATTAAGCAGAAAAAGCTCTATTACGATTATAACTAACTTTAAGAATACCAATTAGTGACCAATTATCAACATGTTTGCATAGTGGGTATAAGAAAGCAGTTTATTTGTTAATGTAATGTTTTGGTAAAGGGATCTCTGAAAACATCCTCTTTCAATCATTCTGTAAACCTGTCCTGTGAGTTTTGCGTGTTAACAGGTGCGTGAAAGACTCGTGCACATTTCGACAGATCTTCTCTCGTACCTGTAGAAAAAAATCGAAATTGTGCGGATGTTTTGAATTTGTTTTAAAACCTGATTTCTGAAATAGTTTCTTTCAATTACTGTATCGCTGTAAAAAAATAAAACAGTCCTGGTATTGTACGTTTCAATCAGCGCAACTGAATCGTAAAAACCTTTCTAAATGCCCTCCTGTTGTACTGTAGGGCATTGGTAAAACAAATACACTAATCAGACTGTGAAGGAAATGAATCTCTGCATAATTGTGCAGTTGTAATTTGAATTTTATATCATGTGCATGTTCAATGAATAATTGTAAATCATCGCAGTTCTCAGCGATGTATGTCGGAAAATCAATATAGCGTCTTCACATTTTTAAAGAAGTTCATGTAATTGGGCGCCATCGGATAAGCCGTATCTTTCCATTTTATGTGGAAGTAGTACTAGTCAAACAAACAAATTACTATCTGTACGGCTGACTTAACCAGAATTGCCTCTCTTTATATTAGGTTTCTTTCCTGTTATTTATCCTGTTATTATCCAAAGAAGTAATTTTGTCTGAAATCTCTTGCAACAAAATATTTGTAATCGGTTAAACCTTTCGCATATCTATTTCCCTTTTCAAGCCGTTTATTTGAATAGTTAATCCAATTTAAACTTATATCTATTCGCCCTGGATATAATACACTGTATGAAATGTAAAGTATACATACAGAATGAATAATAAAATTAGCAGGTGTTCAAAGTGGGTAAGACAACACTCTTCAAGGCACAATTCTTGATCCCGTGCAAACTGCATTCAATCAGAATAAGCAAAATCTTGCTAATCCTAGACCCACCCATCCTAATACAATTGGAATTAGTTGAATTATATATTTCGTAATTACCTGATTTTTGTCTATGGGGTGTTTCACGACTTAAGAATTTGTGAGGAGCGCAGAAACAAAACGCTTTGAGCCTAGTGACCCGACAGACAGCTACACAGCTACTGTAGTACACCTGTTGCTGGTCAGAGTCTGCGCCGACAGTGGCAGCAATGCAAATTCCGTCCGCCTTAAAGGCAAATGCAAATCTAAATTTCGTGTTGTGTACATATATCCGAGTCTCACTTTTTAAATAATGCAATTTTAAAAATTGAACAGCGTTATCTTTATTTACTCGAAGTAGCAATGTTGCAGCAACAACAGTATACTAGAACATAACACGTGTTATAGGGGCTAGTTGGAAATGTCCCCCCCCTCCCCCCCCGCATCTCAAAAGCCCTCGAAGGTGTCTTATTAAGATTGAGCTTTGACAGGCTCGGTGGATGAGTGATCTTGGCTGAACTCTTGCACAATCCCCTTCCCGAGTTCTCCCTGCGAGCACGTAAGCGTCTCTGAATGACAAAGAATCCGAACTGCTGCCTCTTCTTGTCTATGAAAACCCTGCAGGTGAGGTGCAGGCAGCACTGTGAGCCAAGGGGTGTCATTGCCAAAAGCCCTTCCACCGCGCTATTCCGTGGCGCAATTCTATGAAGGTGCTACGTGCTTGAGGAGTGTGCTGTGGCCTGTGTAGACTTTGCATACCGACGTCAATGCTAGCAAAGCCTTTAACGTTTCTGTTCAATGTACGCAAAGTCAAGTAAAAGTTGTTACAGTACACTGTGTGATATATGCATCCATGATTAGGTTGGTTTACTACTTGCTACGTTGTAAGACTGGGGACATGTAATCTTTTTTTGTAATCATGTTCGATTATTCCAGGTGTTTGTTTTCTTCAACCTCCCAAAGAAAGGCTCACTGGTGTTGTCAAATTGTTTCTGTGTACTGTACTATATGTGTGCCCTGCGATGGACTGGTATCCTATCCAGAGTATAGTCTACTTTGGGGTAGCCTTTCTGAGAATAAGTAGTTTTCTGATAATGGATGCATTTTAAGATAATTTATTTGTGGATTTGTTCCCAGTGTTTTGTAAATATAAATACGGAATGTGATACCCATGACAAAGGAAAAAATGTTATCAGATATGTTTCTGTACATTTAACTGAAATCTGAGGTTTGATTAGGACACAGTGGTGCTTGTAATGGACGTATTGTAAAACACTCTTTTCTGTCACAACAACATACTGTAGCTTTCAACATGCTGATTTTCTGCTGAATCTAGATCACTTACTGTATTATTTACAGAAATAGTTATTAAAGATTCAAATGTTTTAGTGGGGTGTGTTGCAGAATCAAAGATACTGCGGTCACTCATAACTAAGCTAAGTACACTGAAATATTCTCTTTGTGTACAGGAAAACAGCAAGCAGTTATGGGCTGTATGCTTCCATTGTCCTTATTAACTTTCTCATGTTCTTAGAATTAATTATTAATACCAGAATTAAAATTAAAATCAATTAATAGAATTAAAATCCATACCACTGCACACCTCTTAGTCATCACAGGGTCTTAATCATGACACTCTCTGCATTAAAGACAGTTTTCACAGATTTTGCAACTTTGATAATTTATCTTGTGTAATACAGATGCGGTGCAAAGGTTTTAAACTGTAGTAATCTAGTGATACATTTTATGAATCAAAGATTTTATGTTTTTTGTTTAAATGGGGTCTCTTTTCAGGCCGATAGTAAATAGGTTTGGAATACCTGTATGCTATAAATTAACAAAAATAGATACAGTATATCAGTTACAGATGGTATGAAAATCAATGCAATATATCATCCCAGACAAGTCAGTTCCCACAATCATAAAACAGAAGAAAATTACACCCCCAGGACATTACTGTCTTTTCTGTCAGTTGGCGGTATGTAACTCGGAATACCTTTTATCAGAATCACCTGATAAAACCCTTGGAATGTTGAATGTTGTAAATACAAATGAAGTCCAAATTCACACCTGGTGTGGTTCACTTCAGACAGTATTATAATGATCGATATTAAGGGTAACCAATTTATTTTTATTTGTAGAAGCTCTGGAGACTGGAAAAACGTGTGTAAAAGATAATTTAAACATATTCCTGTGAGTCTGTTCTAAAAGAACCCCCTAATGATCACACATACTGTATAAGTAAAGTGCTGATTCTAAGGTGAATGTTTTTCCTTGTGCATATGTGCTAGCATTACATTTACAGCATCATCATCTACATCATGTTCAAAGTCAGCTGTTCTTTGTTTCTGGCAATAGTTTCCTTCAGTAAGCCATCAATATCAGCAGGATATTTAAATATCTTGCACTTTAAGAAATAAGAAGGCATTGCGTTGAAACTTTCCTCTCAGACTTCTTTTTTTGAAAAGATATTATGAAAACTGAAAATAAGTAGTAAGTGGAAAGTAATTTGCAGAGTGCAAAGTCAATTTATACATTTTAGAAAAACAGACATATTTACCGTGGGACATTTTTACTTTTCTGAGAAATCTACGGTATTTCAAGGGTTTAAAAACGTGAACATTCAGCTAGCAGTGGAGAAGAGGAATGACAAGATATAAATGTGCCACCATACAGATCTTACAAAGCTATCAGGAGCTTTATCTCCGAAAACAGCTGGTACTATATGTGTGACCTAAGCTGAAAGTTTCTAACAAGCAGCAAAGACTCCACTGGCTTTAACACTGGGCTGAAATCCAGGAACACAATGTGCCAATTTCAGGTTTCTTTTCCTTATCAGCTCTTTTATGGCAGATTTTTATTTCTCAAACATGTGATGATGCGATGACATTCAGTAGAGAAAATAAGAAGTAATCTAAGAAATGAGAAAACAGTTCAAGATTTTTTTTTTACATTAAATTCTTGGAAGCTTTACTAAAGTTACAGTATACCAGGTCTGGTATTACGGAGCCTTTGTGATACACTAAATAATCATGTTAAAATGCAACTGTCACTCATAATGACAGAACGTGTGCTGTTTTCACCTCTGACACTATTAATAGATTTGAACAAAAGGTAGCTTTATTGTGCCCTAATGTGATAAGAAAGTAGTTCCATCATGCCCTTGCAGTCATTGCCTCATCTAGAAGGCACTGATGAGCTCAATTCTCACACATTCTTGTTTGTGAAGCAAGAGAGATTAATTTATGAAAAGCCATTTGTAATGTTTAATGAATGCACGAACACAAAATTCTACATAATTGTACAAAAATTAGTCACCAATACATTATGTATTCTTCACAAATTTGGAGTACAAGCATTACATCAGCACCCACAGAGAGTTTGCTAATATCTGAACAGTGTTTTTTAGACTTAGATTATCTTTACTCTATGCACTAAAATTTAAAGCACAATACAACATTTTTATTGTTATAATTGAACCCTTTTTTCAATCTGTATATATTTTTCTAGAATATTTTGTTCCAAGTTCCAAGGGATATGAATATGTCTGAAGGGCTCTAGAACATTTTAATCTTAAAGTATATGGATAAGACAGGGCTTTCATCACAGAGCTATGTGTGTTGTCTGCAGCCCTGCAAAATTCCTAAAGGACTTCTAGATTAGACACACAGATTCCTTTTCTGTAATGTGTTCTTTAACAACAACAGCATCACCGAGTCCTGTAATGCATTAAATTTGTCTCTGGGAATGTAGTGGGGCCAACAATATGCTTCTTGCTTCATAAAGGCCACAGGCAGACTTCTGCATGAGCCACGTGTACCTGAAACCTCTTTAAATGTCTCCTGCCAGAGCTGGAACTTCACATTGAGCAAGAGCTCCATTGCTTGTCATGTTGACTTCGTTCAGTTTAATTCAAAGGAATGTTTTATTATAAACAGTTTTAGAAAGTAATCCTTGCTGTCTGAAATTTTACATCATGAAATTATAAAGTGTCTTAAAGATGAGTTACACAATACCGGGTTCACCAAATCCATTTTAATACGCATCAACTGCTCCTCCTTTATTTCATTGACAGGAGAAAAATACTTTATTAAAAACAAGTTGTTTGAGTTTATGGCTTGTCAAATAATATTTGTAGCTTTACCTTCCTTCTGTCTAATGAAACACTATAAAATATCTATAGTATCTAAACTATGCAGTGAAAAGTTCATTTGAAATGCATACCAATGCAAGAAAGCACTCCTCAATCTATATCCTGTTGAAATATAATCATACTATATCTATTCTTTTGTTTATGGAACAATCAGTAGCATAAAGTACTGGTTCTACTTTACTATTTGGCTGTCCTGGACGCTCTTGATCATAGGCTATGTAACGAACAGTTCTTTCCGGACCCTATGCGGACGACACAATCCGACGAAGTGGGGGAACACTGGGGAAAAGTCATGCAGGAAAACGGGGCTGAAGACAGGGGGGCGTGTCCAAGGTGCGCTGGTGCACGGGGGAGGTGTGGCCGAGGCGAACAATCCAAGAATAATCCATAGAGAATCCAAAACACGAAGGTAAGTCCAAAACCAGGAGATCCATCAGAACTCGAAATAAAAACCACGAAGGCCGGGTCGGAACCGGCGGACGGGGACAAGGAACAGGGGTTAAAACCTTAACGGGACCAGGCGCTTCCTGGTCCCGGACTCGCACGATATGGAAATCAGATGCAGAGCCCGGAAGAGCGTCAGCGCCTGGCTTTTAAGGTGGGCAGGGAATGGGAAACAGGTGCAGGGAATGAAGTCTTTAGTGAAAGGGCTGGAGCACCCTTAAGGAGGGGGGACTATAGTCGTGACAGGCTATGCCATATGAGTGCCATGTGACATGCAGTTGGATACTTTGCTTATTGTTTTGAAAGACACTAGAGGTTTCGCAGAAACTGATCTGGTTCTAGTGACTCACGGGATCTGTCTGAAAATATTTTCCTAAACTCAAACATGCAAACAGCCATACTCGCACTCAGACAGCCACCCTCACTGTGCATCTGTGCACCACAGGAGCTTCGTGCTCTTTGAAGACAAAAAGTCTGCTGATTTCAGTAAAGCTTTAGGCCTAAATTTGGCCCTGACAGATTGGAATGCCACCTTTCTTGGAAAAGGTTATGAAAACCGAGACCTTTCAGCCTCTTTTTAGAAGTAAAGTTAAACCAACTGATTTTTAATCTTCAACAAGTTCTTAATGACACTTTAAGTCAGTCAACACATATAATAATCCCCTTACCTACTGGATAGGCTCGGTATCCACCCTGCACGTGCTAGATTTTCATATTTCCTCAGTGTGCTGTACACGATAGAGCAACTGAATTCCTTGGACCAACTGAAACATTATTTTAAGGTTTTCCAATAATTAATATTGCATTTTTCTAGTGAAATACAGGTGAATTATTTAAAGAGTTGTTAAAGTCGGCTGGTTGAATAATTGTGCATGCTTTTGAAATGAACTTTTCACAAACAAATACAGAAGTGATTGTCAGAAAAACTCAAGACTACAAAGTGCTGTGATGTAGAAATAAGTTGTTAAGTGAAGAAAGCCAGACTATTACTGTTAATCTTCTTATGCTGTTACCATCTAGTGATAAAGTGGTTACTGACAATGCCACATTAATGCAAAATGTCTGATCACTAGCCAAAGGCAAAAGATAAACTTTTGACTTATAGTGGTTTTAGTACACTTGATTCTAGCTTCTCCTTTTTGCCCAGAAGGAACTCATAGTCATGTACTGTAAGGTGGGCTGTGATGCTACATTGGGCAAGATTTGTATTTGTGGGTACATTTTTGGTGTGAAGGTCTTTTTGTTCCAACCTAGGTTACACACTGGGTCTAATTGTTTAAGTGCTTAAATGATGTTGTATACTGTAAGTAACTATAACTTTAATGAAGTGAGGGTTTTGAGTAATCAGATGTGAAAGACCATAAGTGATATTCTGCACATGTCTGAATAAGAACATAATTAGATTAATTGTTTAATTGACAACTTGGATTTAAAGAAAAACCAGCAGACTCTTGTCCCTCCAGGAAGTGAATCTGACAGGATTGGTAGTCTTCAGTCCTTGGGGGCTGGTTTCCTGCAGGTTTTTTTGCATGTAACGTATCTTTCAATTAGTAGCTTGTTAAGATCTGAAACAGTAGGTGATGTGACTTCTCAGTTAAATAACTAATCCAATTACATTATTTAGTGCAGGGCCATGGAGGATGGGTGTTCCCCATCCCTGTTGTAACCTCACCATGGCAATATGTTGCTTCCTGGGTTATAAAAGGCACACCTGTTGTATCGACAGATTTAAAGAAAGTGGTTCTAAGCTCCATAACATTCCAAGGACTGAGCTTTTTTGGCAGTGGAATACTTTTCTTGAAAATATTAAAAACACACTCTCTGCTCCCTTTTTTCCCGACCCATGGGCTCTGGAGCAGTTTTCTGCAGCTTCAAGCCAGTATTTCAGATCTGTTGGGCTCCTTTTCCTTTTTTAGGAGTTTCGCCATTTGGTTTCACCCATACCAGTGGCTCCCTCAGACTAGCAGACTGTGTTTGGCAGCAATTTCAACTTCAAAACAGCTGTGCTCTCACCAGTGCCAACGGCTTCCAGCCAGCCTTCACTCTGTACACCAGTCCCAACCGCCTCCAGCCAGCCTTCGCTCTGCGCACCAGTGCCAACGGCTTCCAGCCAGCCTTCGCTCTGCACGCCAGTGCCAACGGCTTCCAGCCAGCCTTCGCTCTGGCACCAGTGCCAACGGCTTCCAGCCAGCCTTCGCTCTGCGGACCAGTGCCAACGGCTTCCAGCCAGCCTTCGCTCTGTACACCAGTCCCAACAGCTACCAGCCAGCCTTCGCTCTGCGCACCAGTCTCTGCAGCCTCAAACCAGTGTTTCAAATCTGTCTGGGCTTCCTTCTTACAAGGCTCGACATTCAGTGGAATGTGGACCGGTGGAATGTGTTTGGCAACAATTTTGGCTTCTAGACAGCACTACGCTCTGCGCAGCAGCCTCAGCTCCAGTGTTGCAATTTCAGACTTATTCCTTTCACTGGTCCCTTGAGCTTTTCAACCTGCACCACTGGCACTCCTGAAACTATTTGCTTTCTTTCTGTACCCGAGACTCCCTTTTTCTGACCGAAGGGCTGTGTTTAGCAGCCTATTTTCACCACGGTCAGCCTGACTTCTCCTAGGATTGTCATTCCACCCCATTACTGAACTGCCTGGGCCGATTAATCCCAGCCCGCCAGAAATTAGTTATTTCATTATCAACTTTCACTTTCCACTCTTTGTTTCTCTTGTGCTTGGGTTCTGACAAATCACCATCAGCGTGGCTGTATGCAGCCGCTATGTTAATGAAACTCTTTAATAGTTATTGGCATCAATACAAGCTGTGGAGCATGCTTTGCACCAGGTCACTAATGGTCTTGTGTGATTCTGTGCCATTCACTGTGAACAAGTACAGTAAATGTGCTGGTTAAATCAACCCTGTGGTTTTCTTTGGAATTAACAATGAAAATTGAACCAGGGAGGAAACTACATGAAAAACAGTCTCTGTGCAATGGTGTCCCGTGTCATTTCAGCTCCCACAAATGTTCAATGGGGCTCAATTCTGGAGAGTAGTGCATCTGTCACATAACTATCAGATGTCTCACCTAGTTGGAAAGCTATTATTACACAATATTATTCAAAAACCCTTTATACTTTCTCCTAAAAAATCTGCACCTTTTTAAATCTATCTGACATATAACAGTAGATATCTAGTTTATGTTTGGTTAAATAAATTGCCCTTTTCCCTCATGTTTTTGAGTCTCCAGCCATTCATTCATTTTGTAACTGCTACATCCAATTCCGGGTTGCACTGAAGCCGGACCTGATCTCATAAGGCGGGATAGACCCTAGATGGGATGCCAGTCCATTGCAGGGCACACACTCTCACACCAGAGCCAGTTTTCCCAGGAGTGAATTAACCTAACAATGCTGTGTGTTTTTGGACTGTCAGAGGAAGCTGGAGCACCCAGAGGAAGCCCTTGCAAATGCAGAGAAACATGAAACTCCTTGAGGTTCCCAGGTCTGGAATATAGCCAACACTAGCAGGCTGCCATGGTAACCACTGTGCCACGTCTCACCTTGCCTAATTTAGCACCAATTTACTATTTAGTCACCTTAGATCAGTCACACAGGTGCTACATTAACATTAACACATTTTTGGGCAGTGCTCCTTAAAGGTTTTGCACATTGTGGGATCAAAATAGCTTGGCCATGTATAAGTTCTTCTTACAATAAGATCACTGATTTTCTTACTGTTTTTCATTGGAATGTACAGCTATGCCTGTGTTGTATAAGGCTCAATTAACTACTAAGGTTGACAGCCTAAAGAGAACATTCCTAATTTGTCATGGGTATCAATTCATTTTGAAGGTATTCAGGCTTTGTGTTTAGCTTATTTCTCAGCATTCAGTACTTAACATCTTGTTTGTACATCATTGCACTGTGACTGAATGTACTATGTTCAGTGACGCTTGGATTGTAAAAGTGTAGGCGGCTGGCATTTCATAAACTGATTAGATTGTACCTTTCAGCAATTTACAGTGGCCTCAGGGGCTCTTGATCAAATTACTCCAAGATGTTACTGCACATTAAGAGCTTCTTCTGATTCGCACAGTTCAGCCAAGTTGTCTAGCTAAATGGACAGGATCTACCTCAGAGAGTTTATTAAAAATGTTAAGTCAGCATTTCCATAAGATGTTCCCTTGCGGCCCTGATACAAGCCTTCCTTAACCACATGCTTCTGTTTACCATATTGGGTTTCTGGGAACCACCTAAGCATTTTAGAGTTTCTGATGAGAATAAAGATATCAAGAGATGTCTGTCCAAGGGTGCTATTGAATAGATCATATAGTATTGTGTTGGTTAAGGCTATTCAGACTTTGACTAACATTGCTCAGAATGACTATTAGACCTGCAGTGTCTTGTGCTGGTACAGTACTTTTGCTTTGTAATGAACTGTTGAAGATTTTGACCAGGAGCAGTTGTCTGCTTAGCCTAACGAACTGATTTTGTAAAAGAAAAGACAAGTGCTGAAAGAGGTCACTGGGGCACGAGGTGGCTGGTTGTAATAAAAGATGTAATGCACTACTGATATCTATTCAATCCAATGGAAGCAGGAGCTGAGACATCATGTCTGGTGAGTAAATGTGTCTTAAAATCTCAGCAGAGAACTGACTATAAGAGGAACCTTCCATCTGTTCATTGTTAGCCCTTGAATTGAAAGGACAGTTACGAGCAGGCAGTAGATTTTTTTTCTGGAAAAAAAAAAACATTTTTTTTCCTATTTAGTCCAAAACAGAAAACTACATGTTTTGACTTTTCCATTCCATGGAAATATTTGTGGACTTTGGGGCTATGTTATCTACTGTATATGGTTGTGGTAATTAATTCTGGTTATACGTTTTGAAAAATACTGATAACTGGATTTCATTGTTGTTTTACTCCTAGTTGCAGTAAAAGAAAAACAAATCAAGGAGATAATGCCTGATATATGAAAACTTCTCATCTCTGCCTACCAAGATTATGAGCCATATCATCTTTGTATGTTATTTATAAATCCTTGCATAGCTTTCTTTTTAAAAAGTAAGGCATTGATTATAATAAGCTTTTTTGCCCAAAAGTGAAAAGCAAAGATTTTCAGACTTATAGCGGATTTTAGTTCCACTGATTTCAAATTAATGTTGACTAGAGTGTTGCAATTATACTTATAATGATACTTTAGAACTGCAGAACGTAATTAGGAGTGGAACTATTAATAGTCAAGCAGACAGTTTGACTATGAGCAAAGTTACCTTAAGAGGTTGCTGTATACCTATAAAAATGTTACCTTTAAGACAAATCTGAGTTAAACAGTTATGTAAAATAAAGCAATGAAAACATCTGGCAATTAATCTTTAGTGATCACTGCCTGATCTCTAGATATTTCTGACTTAACTTAAATACTGCTGATGATGAAGATTGAATTACTGTACTATAACAAAAGCTGTGTCCTAAGTGTAATAAATGCTGCATTGTTAAACAATTACTACAAGGAACAAAATGTATGAATTTGAGAATATTGTAAAAAAATGGTTTAAAATTGAAGCAGAACAAACATACTAAACAATCCCAAGTAATTTGAGCAGGAATGGTGAAAACAGGAAATGGTGTCAAGCCACAAGAACATGAAAGGCTGACATTCCAAAGTTGATCAATCCTTCTCCATAGATAATGGCTCCATATTTTCATGTTTTAATTTCTCACAAATGTAATAAACAACACAAATTAAGCACCCATATCCCGACTCCCATCACCCACAAAAGATTCTACCAGTCCAGTTCACTTATTGCTGGTGAAAACTCCTCACAGATTGTCGTTTTCTGGTCCAAAGTTGCTCTAATTCTGTGTAACAATGTTTCTTTTGTGACACTTCATCTGTATGAATGGCACATTGTCACGTGCACCTCATAGTTTTTGCACATCTGCAAAAAGAAAACTGAACATATGCATCTGTGTCTTGACTATTTCCTTTTAATCTGGAAAAAGTGACAGATGCGGTTTATGACATCTATTAACTTTGATAATTGGCACTTCCTCCCTAAAAGAAAGAAAGTATCTCTATAGTAGGGAAACTGCAGTCAAACTATATACCTCTGCTTTGATGCAGCTGTTGCAAAGAAAAATAACAGGGTCCTGTGTCCTGCATATATTCCAGCATCCTGTCACGATAGTCATCCTTCCTTTAGAGGGCGCTCCCACCTTGTATTATTTGTCATTCCGCGCACCTGTCCCCTGTTCCACTCTTTTAATTTAAGTCCGGCGTCTCAGGTGTTCAGGGCTCAGCATTGGAAGACAGACACCCGGAAGCCCACCTCCAGTACCTGCAGGTCCAGGAGAGACCCGACGGCATAGGCTTCATCACGGCGTCCTGACCATCTGGGTTCTTCTTTGTTCCCGTTCCCTAGTTCCTGTTTTCACCTGTTTCTGTCTTGGATGGATCTTCTGGTTCCTGGAGCCTGGACTGCGTCCTGTTTCCCTTACTTGACTTCCCTTGTTCGGACTCGTCCGCCAGCCTGTCCATTCCTCGCCGCGTCATGTCATGTCCGGATTATACCGTCCTGCATAGGGTCTGCATAACTACACACTCCACGGAGTCGGTTTGGCTTCCTTGACACATCCTGATTTTCAGTACCCTGTGTTGTGCATAGAGCATTCCAAGCTAATGCTGCAAAAATAAAATAACATTAAAAAAGTAAATTAAATAAATACAATAATTTTTATTGTACTGTATAATAGATATTATTAATCCTTTATTGGAAATGTCAAGTAATAGGTGCCCCTGTCCAGAGTGGAGCCTAGCACCTATTAGGAAGTGTTACTAATCATCATATCCCCCATATCTTTGAGTCTCCATTTATTGTCATAGTCTGTACTTTGCATTTTCATTTTATAGAAGGTAACTCTGCTTATTTGTCTCAATATGTTTGAGAGATTAATTTAGTAAAGAACCTAAGAAAGGCTTAGTTGTGTGCACGGTAAGCAATTTTAAAAGCTAGCATGTTGCAATCTTTCCACTTCAGTACTTGCTGGAAAGGTTGAGTGTACTAGAGAACATATCAGTTCCCCCTGGATGGGATGCTGTTCACAGGAATTACCGCTCAGCATTGCTAATGCCCACTTACACAACTGGAAGGACTGGGGAAACTGGGGCAAAGTTTCTCTGTGACTCAGTAAACGCACATCTGCAGGTCTGCAGCAAGAATTGGAACGCACAACCTGTATCCAATGACTTACCTACTACACTACAACGAATGCTCACTTTTATTGCCACTGGCAGTAAATGGGGGGTCCTTGTGTAAAGGCAAACCGAAATGTCATAGTTGACATATCAAATACATACATAAAATCCAGCATACAGTAGGTTTCTAATTCACCATGGAGCTTTCAGATTTCAGAAACATCAATTTTTGGCATATAACAAACTAACATGCTGATCCAACACAAAAATTAAGGAGCACTCATTTTTGTCATGCTGAGCAAAAAAAACATTTTTCAGGTTTCACCTGTAAAGGAGAAACACCAGATTGAACTCAAACAAAACAATAAGAGAGACTGAATCCATAATGCCATTAAAGTAAAAATTGAGTTCCCTCTTAATTTTTAATGCACATGCCAGAAACGTCATTTAGAGGTTCAAAGGATTGCCTTACTCTCTGCTCTTGAGGTCTGTTCTATTTTTTATCTCTTCTGTTCTACTTGGCTGTTAAAAAAACTGAAGTGCAATTAGGTTGATATAATGATAAGAAATGAAAAAGTAATTTACGGGCTCTTTTAGCTTTATTAAGAAAAGGTTTCATTTTCAATTATGTGGCTTTTTTCCTACAGTTAGATATTGCATTCTTCAGAAATGCAATTCAATAATAACTATGGATTTCCAGAAGCCACAGATTTTCAGACTTATAAATGACTAGACTCCCATTACAACAATAATGCAAAATGAATATTCTTGAGTGCATATTCAGCCTGATTCCTTTCATGACATAAGGTGGTATAAAAAATAACTTGAGTGTTTGTGTATTTTCAGTGAGCAGTCAAAAGTAATAGAGACTTTACTATTTCTGTAGTTACTGTACTTTATTTTTTAGATACAAGTAAAAAAATGTATGGAGTGGTGACGTTACAAAGCAAATACAAAAACTGTGTGCAAAATGAGAGATTATGCACTATTCAGATCTGGGAAGGCACCTGGCAAATGATTTGCATTGCAGCTAAATGCTAGGTATTACATGCAGGTAGCAAGAATGTATCTTTTAGTTATGACGTGGGTAGTATCGAACTGGAAAAAATGTACAGAGGCACCGATTAAGTCAATACAGATACAGGCTTTTCATTAATGATAAATCAGTAATGTTACAAGGCTCCGGCGAACACTGGAAATTTGGTCTGAGCCTTGATGAGTTGTGAAAAATTAAGATACTGGCAAACTAATGAGCGAGCTGACCTAATGATTGTAAGGGAAGAGCAGTCTGTGCCATTGGCACTAGAGAGTAGCTTAGGGACATTCTAGAGCAGAGGTCCACCCTGGTCCTGGAGAGTCCCAGTCCAGCAGGTTCATATAGCCTTTAAATCAACAGCTTCTAAAGGCCTTGAAAAATTAAACTATGATCAACTAAACAGGTGGGGTGTTCCGTTAAGTAATTTGGAGATCATTGGGAACAAACATCAGAATGTTCTTTGGCCCTAGAGAACCAGCAGCATCCCTTTATTGAAACATACACACTTAATTGTTCAAATGATTAAACGAGTGTGCCTAATCTCTGAATATCTGGTCCCTTAGGGTGACCTGTAAGAATAATTGGACTCAGGTTTTCCAGGACCAGGGTTGGAGACCCTTGCTTCGGAGGGAGAATAAGGGCAGACACTTGCACATGGCTGGGAGAGAAGAATCTAATGCAGATGGTTATTTCATTACAGTATGGCACTAATCTGGCCTTAGTGTCAGCTCCAAGATTCTCCACTGTTCATTCCCTGTTAGTTAATTTAACGTGGTCCTCCTACACCATACTACTGGTTGAGGAGGACCTACCACAATGGCATCATCTCATTTCTAACTCGATTTACGTCTTTGTCTTGCAGGGCCCACCTCTTTGCTGGCCTGGTTTTTAATACATTTCACTCGGCAAGGAGTCCTTGTGGGGGTTAATCCACACTAATGGTGAGCGAATGGGTGAGGCAGTACACTAGTCACTATTGTAATGAATACAACAAGGACAGTAAGCAGAGCACTGGGTTACTGTTCATAGTGAAATTATTAATAATTAAATTCAATTAAAAGTATTGATGTAGACCCACATCATATAAAAGTAACTGTACTGATGCTGTAGGCACGATTTAACCAAATGTCTTTATAGTTGCTTTTCTGGTTGCAAGATGAATTTAAATTTCATTGTGGGAGGTGGTAACAATATTTATTATTGAAAGGGCAGAGTTCAGTTTATTCTCACAACACATTAACAGTATTAGAACCAATAGCAGCTTTTCATGCCATGGGTGGATCTCTCATTTACATGTATGCAACCAGTTGCACACACTTCATAACATTGTCTCACTTAAGAAAATTCAAAGCTTGAAACAATGATTTTTCAGTGGTTTGTCCATTTTTCATATTGCACTATACGTGTACTGTATGTCATTAAAATAAATGCAGTTCCATTAGATTTAATCAATAGATCATTTAAAGCTCTTAGGAGAAAGAATCAAGCTTTTTATGTAACTTAAAATATGGTTTTATAAAGCACTGAAAACCGCCATATTTCAAGAACATTTTGTGCTCAAAAAGATTTATTTATAGATGTTTTCTTTTGGTATTAAGGTTATCTCCAGAAAAGGAAAAAGCAATACCTCTCTCAGTTGTGGTCAACTCTATGAGGGAGCCAGTCACTAGGTCTCTGCAGAAAAGGTCTATATTTACCATTCCTGGCTAGGATGTAGTTTAAGTACTGCTATGCAATAATTAAGCATGTTTGTACCATACACAAATCCACTCAGCAGGGGACCAAAGTTCCCTACAACAACTGTTAATGTACATCTAGAAAACGTAAAAAAAAAAAAAATTGTTACTTTCCTTGAGTCTTTATAAGCATTCATTGGAAAAATAACTGTAAACTTTATAGATGAAAATTATTCTGTTGTTTTTTTCTAGCCCTAGGGTATAATGTGCACTATTTTCCCTATTAACCATAACTGTTTTCTTTCTGTTGGCAGTGAGTCTTGTTTCAAAATTTTGTGTGATCCTGTTAGGTACTATGTAAATGAAACAAGTCAGACGACAAATTGGGCAAAACACTTTATGCTTGTGTGTGTGAGTGAACAGAAATCTACGTATTCCAGTGCTGAGGGCAAGGTCATGTTATAAAGGCTTTTACGCAAGAGTGGCAAGTTTAGTGTAAAAAAACTAGTTTTTAAACAATTTGTTTTCTCTACCTAAAGTATGGTTAGGCAGCTACGATTCTTACCGACACAAAGAAAACAAAGGTAGTAAAGTTAGTTAGTAAAGATTGAACGCTGTGGTCTTTACTGGTTTTGTGTTCCTCAGATGGTCCAAAGTCCTTTTCAATTTCCCCCGCAACCTGAAAGCTGTGGCTGGATCAATCTGATTTTCTTTTCACTCACTAGCTCTCTAAACCACCTGCCCTCTTGTCCTTCAGCAGTGTCATCACTCTGTAGACCAATCTTACCAGATCTCAGAATCTAGGCTGGGCCTGATCGGTACTGGGATGGGAGACCACCAAGTGAAAAGCATATTGCTGGGTAACTTCAACTTTGGGCTTGTATAATCTGGACTATCCCTTCATTCAGATGGTGAAACAGATACTTATTTCTATATGGTCTTCTGAGGGTGGCTACTGGCACATACTCTACCAGAATTTATTGCGCTTTAGTGGTCTATGGATTTGAGTCTCCTTCTACTGTATATGTACTGTAAATATCTCTTGGTACGAAAGGCACAGTGGCACAGTATGCATTTAAGGAAATAAAAAGCTGCAAAGAACACCTAGATGTGTCTGGTTCCAAGGTTTTTTTAGGGCATTTAGTCTTGATTGATTGATTTGTTGGTTGTTGATTGATTGGTTTTATTTATCGGCCATTGAAAAGGGTTGGATCTTTGACTTTATGGCAACACCACAAAATCTCCAAAAACAAATAACCCTCAATATAAAATTAATATATATTAAAAACAAAAACTCCTGATGGCTTTACAATTTAGATACAGATTTACTGTATAGTTATACATTTGTGGTGAATTGTTTATCTTCTGATATTTGGCTGCATTTACGTGATCTTAAATAAAACCAGCAACTGTCAAGTCCTTCACTGCTCAAGGCAAACAGTATTATGGACTCGTGTGCATATTTCACAGTAGATATAACATTTTCCTTTAAAAGCTGTGTATTCTTTCTTCCAAAACACGTGGTCCTTTGTTGGAAAAAAAAACTTCCATCTTGGCTTTAATGGACCAAAGAATGTTGTTAAAAAGTTTGAGGTTTATCAAAATATTGTTTTGCAGTGTCTGAATGATGTACTGTTCCCAACAGTATATGGCTTTTGGCAAGGTCTTTCAAATAATTGTTTGCATTTGTCACATTCAGTGATTCCCAGAATATTCCAGATTGTTCTTCAGGTTCTTAGATATTGTTTGACAGCTTCTTTTGACTCCTTAAAAAATTCAAACGACGTCCTTTGTGGTAACTTTTAGTGGTCTGTGGAGAGATTAGACTTTATTTTGTCCTGAACAAATCTGTCTCCTTATCCTTTTCAGTAACATTTCCTTCACCAAGTTTCTTTGTCATTGACTTCTCCCCATCTTCTGCATTCACTAGACACAGACATTTTAGTAGTATTATGTTGGGTGCTTTCATGCATTCATTCCAGCAATCTCTCAGTGTAATAAAATTCATATTTCTTAAATATTTAGTGATGTGTGTTTTAAAAATCGTACAATTCATATTGAAGGAAATTGTATGAGTACTTTTCTGTGAAGTAAAATTTTAATGTACTTTTGATATCAAGGACTGAGATATGACCTACAATTAATAATTGTCAAACCTTATTCGAGTTCATATTTCTTGCAGCATTCATTAAAATCTTGTTTTGCCAGGTTCTGTTGATTACCCTTATATTTTGTAGTGTGTATGTGAATCACAGCTATGTACTACGACTCCTTGTTGATATTTAAGAAATCAGATAGATACAGACATCAACAGATATAGTTTTATTCAGCAGACTCTTTTCTCATTATGATTAATTCATAATTAATTCAAAATGGTACAATGGGCCCAAATTTCTCCTTTGATTTTTAGTAGTTTAGTGGTCTAAAAATTTCATCAAGCCATTTGTTCAAGAATCACACAATATATTTTAATAAACTAAACTAGTGACTAGGGAGTTTCTTCCAAAGCTCCACGATTTCCTATCTGAAGAACCTGTCTCCAGTTTTTTTACCTAAACCTAATTTTCACACTGGATATTTGTTGTTGCTGATTTTGAAGATGTTCCCTGGATGAGATTTGTAAGTACCGTTCAGGATTCTGACTACCTCGATTCTGAATATTCTCATATCATTGTCTCTGCTCCAGGCTAAAAAAATTAATTCCATGAAACCGCCTGTTACATACAGTATTTATCAGTCCAGGAATTAGTCTGCCTGTTCTCTTTGGTACTGCCTTTAGAACGATAGAATCTCTCTTGTAGAGTGATAATAAAATCTGAATGCCATATTTCAGATGAGTGCAGTTTTAACTTTATTTCTGCCATTTAACTTTTACACTGTCAATTATATATCCACATATTATTTTGGCATTTTTTGTTCTTTCACCACACACTGTAGATGATTAAAGGGAGAAGTCTGCTAAATTAATAGATGTATATTTGGGTAATTTGACTCCACAGTCTGTTTCTTTCCCTCTTGTCTCTTTCTAATATGTCTTGACTTGTGCTCTCAGCCTATTTTACTCTCTGTGTGATTTACTATATCTGCTATGAAGTGTTTTGTGTTCGTATCTTTTTAGTTATTCATTGAATGTTGTAATATTTTATAAACCTCTAAACCTTTTAGATATTTTTTGCCATGTGTTTCTCGTGTCAATGTAGTAATGTAGTTTAGAGATGTAACCATCTATTCCCTGCCTATTCCATATTCACTGTATCCCCAATCTCTCTCTTTCTTTCCCCCCAAGACTGCTCATATAAAAGTGTGAATCCCTTGCTGCATTTTGAAATGTACCTCAAAAGTAATCTTTGGTTATAATTCATCTGTGCTCTTATCTATTATTCTACTTTTTGTGTCAGAGAAGATTGTATCAATGCAGTCACGTTTTAACGCTGGCACAATGACAGACTGAGTTAAAAAGCAATCATTTACAGCTTTTTCAGTGTTTGGCCACTTTTCAGCTTTTCTCAGCCTACAGTATGTGAGTAAAATTGAAGTCCTTTCAATGTCATAGTCTCCTCTTTGCAACCCGCAGATTTGATTCATATTGAAGGAAATTGTATGAGTATTTTTCTCTTAAGTAAAGTTTAAACATATTTATGATATCAAGGACCGAGATATTACCTACAATTAATTCCATGAATAATTACATCAATTGATTAGTTTATGCAGGAACACATCGTTATGGATGTCTGAATTGGGTCTGAATGGCAGCAACAAGGCTATTGTTAAAAGGCTTTAAATTTGGACCTCAAATGTAAATAAAAAAGTGCACATTTTTGGTAGATTGTTTCTCCACCACCTCAATGATTGTGTCTGCTTCTGCTGAACATTGTGTTCCGCATATTATATATAATGAATGAATGAATAATGAATCAGAAATATGGTGAAGACTCAGGTTACTGGCAGTTTCAACATGTCAAGTTACATCCATGCTACTGTATTTGTTATATATACTATCTTTTTTCAGCAGCAGGGGAGCTATGAATTGATTTTGCCAAATTGTGTGACAGTTCTAGTGCTGGGTTCAGGATTGAGGATTTTTGTGGTCTGGCAACAGCACATTTAGAGAACTGTAGGTATCATGTCAAGTTAAACACCTATATAAACCGACAAATATGTACAGAGAAACATTAAATTATGCAGCAGGCAATTGGGACCTATAGCATGTGTTGCATTGTTAATGGCTTTCTGCATAAAATTATTTTTTTCCTGTATCTCCAAATGAGATAACCTGATTTGTCTGTTTTCCGAAAATGTGCATTCCGGAGGGCAGTTTTCTCTAGTCTCTATCACCTCTTTAATGAGTAGTGGGTTGTGTGTCTAGTTTGTAACTAAGAGAGATGAGGTGGAATGAAAAGCCAGGCCGTTACATGAGACATGAAAAGAACTAACTGCCTTACCTAAAGCACATCCCACAGTCAGTTCTGTAAACTGGTATCATATGGACATTCAAGTTTCCTGGGAAAACCCATAGCCAAGCAGTTCAAAGAGTGAACAGTAAGCTGGGGTGTTCTGTAGGTCAATGCAGCAGAGGGAAGATATTATTACAAAACTGTAACTTTGCTGTACAGTACATATTCCAAAACAACAAAAATTGAGTTGCACTAAAACCACGAGTTCTAAATGTTAAGTGCTGTATTTACTGGCAAACATTTTGTGTATAAAAATTTGGATTTTTAAAAGAACTACATGTGATCTGTGTTTTGGATCAGACTGTCAGGGAAAGAGTAATTGTTTCTGATGAGGACCGAACTTCTGCCCTTGAGTTATGATTTACATTTATTACCCTAACAGGATAATAGCCCAGCGAACTCATCCAGGCCTGTGGGTTGTGGAACACTGCTATTATCTCAACTGTAGCAATAAACAAAATGTTGTCTTGTGCTGGAGAGTGGGAGCTGGAATAAGAAAGCTAAAATGGTGCAATAGTTTATTCATAATGTGTTAAACTGTGAAAACCATCTCCAGCCCTAAAAACCATGGATATGACTGCAGGCAGTTCTTTTGAATCACTGAGAGTTTTTCAGGTTGTATCATGTAAGGCTGGCAGAGTTAGAAGTTCAAGGATGTTTATATCTGACAGGAGGTTGACTCTTGCCACAAGTATTTGGCTTAGGAAGTGAGTATCTTTATCTAGACTATAAAGTGTGTTTCAATTCTGTAGAATGAAAGAGAATAGGTTTTAACTTGCTTTCAGTAAAACACCACATGTTCACCACTCAGAATTTCAGAAAAAATTAACTTATTAGTTTTGACCTATCTGGGTTTTTAGAAAAGGTTGTATTGCAGTATATGGAAACAGGTGTCTAAAGAACAAAAAGCAACAACAACAAAAAAATAAAGTCAAGTTTCAATGCGAACCTGGAAAGGAATATTACCTACTGTAACCATATTATAGTTTTTTTTATTGTAGACCACTTCTTTGATGAAAAATCTTTTTGTCATACTGCATAAAATTAGGGATGATAAGGGTTTTTAATTTATAAAGAAAATATAAATGTAAAGGGTATGTGATTTTTAATACTGTGGCAAATCGTAACCTGACTAAGGGCTGCAGCATGAAAAGATTACTTGCCTGTGTCTCTGAAATATGTTTGCTTTGTGTTTGTGCATGTTAATGATGCCCAGGTAAATACTGTAGATTGCTCTATTTTTTAATTAATTAATAAGAATAACAGTGTGTTACACAGGGGAGGGGACTTAATTCAATACTCAAGTTACCCAGGGATTCAGGCAATATTAGTAAGTAATATTAATTACAGAGAGTAGGATTTTTTAACGAAACTCCCTCACTGTCTCTTTTATATTCCTCTTTCATGACTAATGTGCTTAATGACGGTAATATTAGAAATCCACTTTAAATAGTTGCTTTTTCAGTCATCTAGAGACCAAAGACGTGTTTCCACTAGCTCTGAAGTCTGCTAATATACAACCAATATACAGTATATGATCATAAAGTGTTAATCACTAGAACATCAAAGTAATTTTTCAGCTTTCACTAAATGCCGGTAATTCTGTTCTACTCATGGGCTTATGTGCAGTCACGGGAAAGCTGGGTTTATGATTAATCAGATGGGATGTGGCAAAGCAACATAGCACCTGAGCAAGAATGAGAGGTCAGAGGAGAAAGTGAGAGCTACAACAGTCATTGAAATATCCTTCAGTCAATGCCAGAACCACCTAAAGCCTGAAGCTTTACTGTATGTTCTAAATACACAGTTTAAGATAGGCTGGTAGAGTTTATCTGTACAGGGTGTGGATGTGCCTCTTTGAGAATGCACTTTAAATAATTCCAGATGTTGTTTCCACCCCCTACTGAGAATCTGTATTTGGTATTTTTTTTTCAATTTAATAAAGCACAGAAATTTATGCTTTACAAAAGAGGTGTGATTTCTTCACTTTTTCCTTGCATTTCCCATATATATATATTTGTAGGCGTGACTTGTCATCTGTTCTCCTACTGTTCGTGTTTTGTTGTTCATCTTTTTTAACCGTGTTATTAAGACGGGACAGTGTATTGCCCCCCTGCTGACAGTGGGTTCATGATTTCCAGCTTTATCTCTTTGATCAGTGTCAAGAACAAAACATCCTCTTTAAAAACATTGCATTGTATTTTTTATATGTGTAATTTAATAGTGCAGGAACTCTGTTGTAGAGTTAGGATGCTCTGTGTTATGGTTATAACGCACTCGTTAATTTTGTCTATAATTTAGTGTTTCATAGTTTTAAAATTCCTTCTGATTTTATGCAAGTCCTTGACACCCTGGTCTGTGGGACATCCCACACTTGTCTTGACCCAGTCCCATGCTGTGCTGTAGTTGGTTTTTTTGTAGTTTTCTTTATACACTCTGCCTCTTACACTTCCTTTGACGGACGTGCCACTGATTATTGCCAAACAGCCGATAATTCAATTCGCCATAAAGAGCATTTTATCCACATTTAATCATCACACTTCAAGTGTATTAGTACGACCGCCACTAGAGTGTTGTTTATGATGCCGTGACTAAAATGGACCTCAAAATCATTTCTGTCATGGGATGGTTCTTGGTCTCGAAGGACTGCTGCACATAGGGAAGATAAAAGAACACAATCTCTTTGGTCTTCAACAGAGAAAATGATGAAGCTGTTTAACATAGATATCTAAAACCTTCAGATCTATTGACAAAGACAAACTAATGGACAACTTCGGGATCAACAACAAAACATCTTGAGGACACAAATGTAAACTAGCAAAAATAGTGGACTTTTCTTTAATGATACAATAATGGTTGTGAAGAACCAACTCCACAGTCAGGTTTTTCAAACTGTTTCCTTGATATCCTTCAGAGAATGGCTGGTTGAAATATTTGTATGAATACGTTATCAGAAACTAAAGCAGCAAAATGTTTGTGCAGTTTTCTATCTCTACAGATAGTTCCTAAGTTAAAGTTCTTACTGGATGCTCACAATCACTGTACTGTATACTGTATATGCTTGGTGTTGCTAGCTACAGTACCTTCTCACGTTGGCCTAATTGGAGAACAGTGATTTATTTAGAGAAAACAGAAAGACCCAATTCTGGTTCTGGGTAGACTTTAGTACAGTGTGTTGCATACAGAACCAAAAAATTAGCTGTAAATGTCATATGCGAAACCGTTAGCTTGAAGAAGCTACATATGAAAATATTTATTTACAGACTTACAGAAGGTGTTTGTTGACACTTCACTCATCAGCTCTAGATGATGTGGGGATGCAAAAGTAAGGATAGCTGGAAGTAAAGAATTTAAATTGAGGGATGTTTTAACTGCACTGTTGTGTTGAACTAAATTGTACACAATATTCTAAGTTAGCCCACGTTACAAAAAAAGAAATGGCTGCTCGCTGAATAGGTAAAGGGAAGAGCAACCACATACGTTTTCAAGCATAAAGGAATGTCCTATACAGACAGGCTCAAACAACTGAATCTTTTTAGATTTGAATAGAGACCTGTAAGAGTAAGGAGAACATAAGAACATTGTGTTCTTTGGTTGTTTGGTGACCCTGGGTGTCCCTTCAGTCGCTTCAATGAAGGAACCCCAAGTTTGGGCCTGAACTGATCAACTGAGAAGTCTGTTCCAGACACCCACTAGTCTGTGTAGAAAAGGTATTTGCTATTCTAGATGCTAAATGATTTCCAATTTGAGTCTGAAGTAATCTCCAGGACTGAACTTGACGCCATCAGGTTTTATGTGCTATTGTGCAAAATCTCAATCTTTGTTTATAAACTAAAGAGGTTTTGTTTTTCTAACCTGGACAGATACTGTATGACAATCTCCTGAGACGAGGAAACATGATTGTTGCTTTTCTTTGACCTGCCCAGTCCATGATTCTGTCAATGTTATTGGACATCCCTTGCAGCTACTTTTCCAATTCTCCTCTTTTTGTGTCTTCAAACCTAAATATTTTACTAACTTTTACCACAATCTAAATTGTTGATAGGAATGTGCTTTAAATGAATCCCTGCAGTACACTGTTGCTTACATTGGCCCACTTGTCCACTCATTCCTGTTTATTAACCAGGTTTCAGTCCATGTGAATGCATTACTTTGGATTCCTGTGGTTTAAAGCTTGGGAATTTCATTTTATGCGAGACTTTATCAAAAGATTTTCAAAATATATCATGTCTAGGCTTGGCATTTTTTCAACATTTATATTTTTGCTGCACACAAAATACCATAATTAAACACTCACCTTATAAACTTATTTCGTTAAAGATAATATTCACACCTCTTAATTGCATTCTTGGTCAGATCTGAGGCTGAAGAACTTTTTTCATTTATGTTAACATTTATTATGTATTGTGTTTTGTGTGTAGATTAGTTATAAAATGAAAATTGCTTCAAATCTCTAAATTGCTTAATGTACAGTATTCACAGTTGGAATATATAGGCTTTGGAAAAAAAACTGGTGGTGGTTTGACTATCTAAAAGAATTACATTTTAAAAAATAGACTTCTTGGAGTTTAGCTCTAACTTTTATTTCCTTACCTTACCAGTGACAGAAGTAATACTGTATAAGATGATTTGTACACATTCCTGTTTCTGTTTTTTCACATTTGTAATTCATCTCTGGGGGCAACTCTCATAAGTTACTGTTGAAATACCCAGGTTAAAAGCCTATAAATTGCATTCAATATTTCAATTCTTTCAGTACCACTCTTAAATGCTGTCAGTCTCCAATGATTTATTACTTTCAACTCATCGTCATCTCTGTAGTACATCCTTTACAACTTTCAGTTGAGCTACAATTACTCAGTATTAAAACTGTGTGTTATATTCATAGATGTTTAATATTTTAAATTAGGATTATGAACACTTGAATCACAACCTAAAACAATCCAGTGGACTTCTTCAAAATCCACTGTGAAACACAAACCAGTCAACACAAATGGAAACAACACTAAGGTGCATTTAGAACTTACAGCAGGGGGACTGAATTTTATACACCATTGTTTGAATGTCAAAGTGTCAATAAAGGAGCATTTATGACATTTCGTGTTTTATATCTTAACATACTGTACATTAAGAGAATAAAATGCTTTAAATTTGTATTTTACAATATCTTTTATTTTGTTTTTATGTGCTGCTCTGATGCCGTCTGCCATTGGCTCTACCTGTCTGAAAGCCAGTTAATAAAGACTTATAGAAATCTGTACAACAAGCTGAGGTTGGCAACAGCCCCTCTCATTGGCTGTGGTGGAGTGGTGTGGTATGCAGCAGTGGTTTCTGAGTGTGTGTGTGTGTGCAGTTCTCCAGATCCCTGCGTTCAATAAAAGTCACCCCTGCTGTAATAATAAATCTCCCTGTCTTGGTTATTGTAACAGCTATAGCTTTGGACAAGAAGGACTGCTGTTCTGGTTGTGCTCAGGACCACAATGGCTGGGTCTTGCACGTTCCAGTCCTGTCTGAGATGGGCTGTGGCACCTCCCGGCTGTGTCCTGCCTCTTCTCCTGTCTCACAGCCACCTCAGCCCCAGCCGCAGGCGTGGCTGCAGGCTGACAGCACTACCACGCCAGGGCTGAGTCTGAGGGTGGCCTCATGCCCCGCTGGCAGTATCTCAGATCTGAGAGAGCTCTGACTGCTTGGCTTAAAATACTTTCCAGCGTTTCCCCAAGCTATTGCAGAGGCAGCTACCAGTTCTGTCAGAAACACAGTGGGAAGGATTTAAACCTACAGAGGGATTAAAATGCTATAAATAAAGATAGGACAAAAATGCACTCACTGTTAATTGATGAGTTAATAAGAGCAAAAGTGGATCGGTTTTTAACTCGTGATACAAACATCTTCCTTACACAGCTTATGTATTGAGATAATTTGTACAGTAAACATCCTAAGACATTTAATTTGATTAAATCCTATTAACATCCTAATTTTACATTTCTCCCACATTTGGATATTGTATAATAACACTTACAACTCTGAGCTTTGTTGTCTTTTTTCTGCAATATGTCTTTTAGCTGTTTCTACATTGCTGAAAGTTCCTTTTCAGGCTTTTCAAGAAGAACAGTGATAATGCCTCTGTCACCTAGTGAAACACCTGCTATTGTTGCTTCACCAGTTCTCCAAGATATAGGGCTGTTTACTCAGAGCCCAGGGACAAACCTAAAGGCAGCATTACCTTCAGTAGCATGTTGCTGATCGCTTTGAGTCATGTAACCAGGGGTGACTGTGAAAGTGAGAGTGAGTAAATGGCCACAGTTGTTGACAGGCCTGGAGGTACCCTTGTGTACTTGTGTACCCTGGAGTACAATCTGTGCTCTTCTTTCAGATTGGGAATTTCCGGCTGTTCGGAATGCCTGGTTTGGCACTCTTTGCTGTAGGATAAATAGCTCTCCTAAATGGCTCAGCAGTGGCTCTCTGAAAATAGGCTGGAAAACCACAGACAGATGGTTCTGTTTAGGCTTCTCTTCTTTTGTAATCAAACCAGAATCTTTAAGACCCTCTAGAAAGGGCTGTCTTTCTTTCCTTCTGTGCGAGAATAAAGGTGAGTCTGTCTACAAAGCTCATCTTTCCCATTATGTTCCTCTATTAGAAGGGTGTTGCAGCCAATTTGTTCTGTCTTTAAACAGAGAATGTGTTGGGAATGCTGTTGTGAAGCCCACGGAGAGTATGGTCAGAGCAGATGGATGTGAGTAGTGGTTTACTGACACTAAGGTCAAAGACTCTTTTCCTGTATTGTATGACTAAGTTGAATGAGTAAATGATGTTGCAACAATCTTATAGTGATTGATGGATGGAAATGAAAGTAATCAAAGAAAATAAAAAAATTACCGTTAATGTCCCACCGGTTTTAAGCAAAATATCAAATATATGCAAGAGAAAAACCTATTGGCAAAAAAGAACAAGAGCATTGAAGACTAAAGATTGACAAAGAAAATTGCAGAACCCGTTTTGCCTGGAGATCAATGTAGATTTGTATTTTTTTTACTTTGACTCTTTGATTTCCTGCTGAATACTATTGCTAAACGTGCACAAAATTAGTAAAAAATCATGCTGATGTATTTTTAAAGGTTTGTTAATTTGATTACAGGTTAATGTAATTTCTTAGTATCATGTTTTTAGACGATCACTACAGGCTGACTGTATATTTTAAGACAGAGCTGTTTAATTCAAAGAATGTGAACACCTATTCAGCAGGGGAAATCCTGACAAACTCAATCAGTTGAGTTGGCCTTGTGGGTTAAACCCAAAAGTTGAACCCAGATTCAGCATCCAACGACAAAACCTTTCAATGAAGTCTGTACTGATAAAGAACAGGAGCTGTTTACTGTGTTGGCTTTGCCAAAGCCAACTAAACTTTGCCGGTAGCCATTGGAAACAAGCCAGTCCCATTTTGTGTCACAAGTCACTCAAGTGATGAGCAGGTATCAATGGCCGTCACACCTGTCCTTCCTAGTCCCTTCACAAATAAAGGGCTGAATCAGGTGTACATATTTTGCTCCAAAACAGGTGCTAGCTACTTAACCAGCAAACTATACAGAAACATTCTTGCATCACACCCCTGCAGTATGCCAGCATTTCCAGCCTGCTACAGCAAGGCAATTATTGCCCGCAGTATTTAAACTACACACGTGGACAATTCATGGATCACTTCTTGTTTTTGTAAATACTGTTTACTATTATTTTTAATGGATCGCAGTACTAGACACTAGCATTCCCAAAGCATCTATTAAATAGATGACAGCTTTCGTATGTGGTGCTGTTTTGTTCAGCCAGCTTGCTTTTGGTAAGACTGTTTTATTTGCCACTAATGGATAATAAAACTAGAGCATACTGTATGTAGCAGAAAGGCAGGATTACAACCTGGATGGGACACTAGCCCATTGCAGGGCACACACAGACACACCAGGGTCACTTTTCACAGAAGCCAAATGACCTACCACTATGTCACCCAGATAAACACCAGAAGAACTTACAAACTTCAAGCATACAGTATCCCATGGATTGAACCTAGGACTCCAGTGCTGCAAGGCAGTGATGCTCACCACTGCACCACCATGCCACTCCAGATAAAGCTATTAATTGACAAATAACGTCCGACGCCACTATTATTGCTGCAAGAGCCCCAACTATACTAATGGAAAAAGGAAACGCAACATTTTTCTGGAATGAGAATACTATAATTATAGCTTATATACTTTCACAAAGTTGTCAATTTATTTTTAGCCCTCTCACCAACAATACAACTTGTGCAGTGAGGCATAGCAACATTCCAATCACATGAAAGCTCGTTAGGTGCACTTTTACCCAACGAGGTCCAGGTGGACCAACGCCTGATCGGGTCAACTTTAAAAAGGCCTTAATTCAAAGCTTAGGTCCCTGCAAGAAAAAGGCCACACTTTGTCAGTTTTCTGTGCGATGCATAATGCCTCGAATGTCTCCAGAAGCAATAAGCCGCTCCACTGTGTCCCGACTGCAGAGAAGGTTTCAGCAGACCAGCAGGACAGATGACTGTCCAAGATCCAGTCACCCTCGAGTAACCACACCAGAGCAGGACCGACACATCAGAATAATCCATCTGAGAGATCGTTTCAGATCTGCCACTCGTACTGCTGCTGAAACTGCCGGCAGACACAATGCCTGCATCAGTGACAGGACAGGCCTTACAGCCAGGTGACCTGTCAGAGGCCCACTGCTCACACCTCCTAGACGTCACACCAGATGGGCTTGGGCCAGACAGAGGCTGCGATGGACTCGTCAGCAGTGGCATCAGGTCCTCTTCACGGATGAGTCACTCTTCAGCCTGTTCCACGCAGACAGGAGGAAGGAGGAGGTGTTGCGTTTCGTATTTCCATCAGTATACATTCATAAAACAACAAGATAGAAACAACTGTACATGCTTTTCACTACAGATTGAAAGAGCACTAGTTGAAGACCAAAACTAAAGAAAAGGACAAAACACACAGATCAATCTGAAGGAGCCACAGTAGTAATACGTATAATGAACATAGCAGCACCATGATGGTTCAGCAGAGCACTGCATTTGTATACAAATTAACAGACCACACTGCTGTGCACTAAGAGCTAATCTAAAACATACCCTGATCAGCAGAGGTGGTGCCAGTACTGTTAGTACTTAAAAATATTAAGTTGCATGTGGGTTTCTCTGTGGTTTCTGCACAGTCCACTAGTTTAAGTCAAAACAATCATTTCAAGCTGTATAGTCTTTGAATGGTGCAATGAATGAACTAAAATGTAAAACACTTATCATGTTAATTTGTAAATGCTGAAACGTATTAATTTTATAGCAGCTGGGAATCAAATTAAGGATCATTTATAATAACAAAACATAATAATAAAAGCTATCTGACATCAAATTGCTAACACTTCATATGTAGCGTCTTTCATAATATGGAAAATAAGATGCAGTATATTTAATATCAAACATTAATGCGCAGAAAAAAAATAATTTCCGATTAAAGAATACTGAAAACTAAGTTTACAATATATTAAAAAATAAATGTATTAGACAATAAAGATGGCAACAAACCCATACTGTATATCACAATTAAGTCTTCACACCAGATAATAAAACCTAGAGTGAAGGGGAGTTTCTAATATAAACAAGTAGACATTATCGTGAAGCACGGGAGCAGAATGCAGTTTCTTCTTTCCTTTTAAGGTTAACTCTGGGAATTCAATAAAGACCAGCATCAGATGACTGCAATGTTCATATAATGTTCATACAGGCTTATAAGGATTTAAAATCTCCATAAATACCTAGGTTCCAATGTATTTAATGAGTTATTTTAAACACAAGATGTTCTTATCAAAACCTGAAGGAATCTAGTCACCTTCTGATCCCTATATACAGTACATGGTTACAGATTAAAAAACAGCCCTTTCTTACACAAGGTAAAAATCTTGGGACTGGAGCATGTGTTCTTGGTACAAAGGAAAAAACATTCTGTTAGAAATTCCATTCTGGACTACTTAATTAACCTGAAGCCCTGTGAACATAGTTTCTCACTGAATATTTCTATTTAAAAGAAACTCTAGTTTGTCCCTGTGATATATTTGCATCATTATGATTTACAGTAACTCTAATACAAATTCAATGGAAAGAATGTGTTAATGTATGGCAAAAAGCAAGCAACTTCTTTTTTTATTCTGGGAAGTTATTGCATTATTGTGATAATTATTAATGCTGTAATTACTGTAGGAAACTTAAAAATACACTTTGGTCTCTTCATTACTGTATGTCATAAGAAAATAACATCAGTTCTTAAAGAGAGGAGGCCATTCCAGTCTCTTTGGTAGTTAGAAGCTTATTAATTCAAGAATTTCATACAATTGTTTCTTGCAGCCCACAAACAATGTGTATTCTAAAGTTGTTTGTGATTCATACAAGTATTCAGAACACTGGAATACAGTTACTGTTTTAAAAAGCAATGTTTTTGTGTTTTCCTTTCTAACATGTTTTCATTACTGCTGGGTTGTTCTAACTTCAATTGCTGTATTGTGCAAAACAACAAACTAGATTTTGTCTTCGTTTTTACAGTGCCTTGCGAAAGTATTCGGCCCCCTTGAACTTTTCAACCTTTTGCCACATTTCAGGCTTCAAACATAAAGATATACATTTTTTATTTTATGTGAAGAATCACCAACAAGTGGGACACAATTGTGAAGTGGAACGAAATCTATTGGATTTTTGAAACTTTTTTAACTAATAAAAAAATGAAAAGTGGGGCGTGCAAAATTATTCGGCCCCTTTACTTTCAGTGCAGCAAACTCACTCCAGAAGTTCAGCGAGGATCTCTGAATGATCCAATGTTGTCCTAAATGACTGATGGTGATAAATAGAATCCACCTGTGTGTAATCAAGTCTCTGTATAAATGCACCTGCTCTGTGATAGTCTCAAGGTTCTGTTGAAAGCGCAGAGAGCATCATGAAGACCAAGGAACACACCAGGCAGGTCCGTAATACTGTTGTGGAGAAGTTTAAAGCCGGATTTGGATACAAAAAGATTTCCCAAGCTTCAAACATCCCAAGGAGCACTGTGCAAGCGATCATCTTGAAATGGAAGGAGTATCAGACCACTGCAAATCTACCAAGACCTGGCCGTCCCTCTAAACTTTCAGCTCAGACAAGGAGAAGACTGATCAGAGATGCAGCCAAGAGGCCCATGATCACTCTGGATGAACTGCAGAGAACTACAGCTGAGGTGGGAGAGTCTGTCCATAGGACAACAATCAGTCTTACACTGCACAAATCTGGCCTTTATGGAAGAGTGGCAAGAAGAAAGCCATTTCTCAAAGATATCCATAAAAAGTCTCGTCTAAAGTTTGCCACAAGCCACCTGGGAGACACCCCAAACATGTGGAAGAAGGTGCTCTGGTCAGATGAAACCAAAATCGAACTTTTTGGCCACAATGCAAAACGATATGTTTGGCGTAAAAGCAACACAGCTCATCACCCTCAACACACCATCCCCACTGTGAAACATGGTGGTGGCAGCATCATGGTTTGGGCCTGCTTTTCTTCAGCAGGGACAGGGAAGATGGTTAAAATTGAGGGGAAGATAGATGCAGCCAAATACAGGACCATTCTGGATGAAAACCTGTTGGAGTCTGCAAAAGACCTGAAACTGGGACGGAGATTTATCTTCCAACAAGACAATGATCCCAAACATACAGCAAAATCTACAAAGGAATGGTTCACAAATAAATGTATCCAGGTGTTTGAATGGCCAAGTCAAAGTCCAGACCTGAATCCAATCGAGAATCTGTGGAAAGAGCTGAAAACTGCTGTTCACAAACGCTCTCCATCCAACCTCACTGAGCTCGAGCTGTTTTGCAAGGAAGAATGGGCAAGAATTTCAGTCTCTCGATGTGCAAAACTGATAGAGACATACCCCAAGCGACTTGCAGCTGTAATCGCAGCAAAAGGTGGCTCTACAAAGTATTAACGCAAGGGGGCCGAATAATTTTGCACGCCCCACTTTTCATTTTTTTTATTAGTTAAAAAAGTCTCAAAAATCCAATAGATTTCGTTCGACTTCACAATTGTGTCCCACTTGTTGGTGATTCTTCACATAAAATAAAAAATGTATATCTTTATGTTTGAAGCCTGAAATGTGGCAAAAGGTTGAAAAGTTCAAGGGGGCCGAATACTTTCGCAAGGCACTGTATTACCATTAGTGGTGTAGTCTACTTCATGCTGTTCTGTTTCTAGATGGAGACTCAGAATTACCTCTTGAAACAATATTTGTGCTAGGGAGTGTCCTTTTAACATGCTGAATAACATCAGTAGTGCTGGTTTCAGTATCAATATTTATAATAAAGTCTCTAAGAACTAAAATCCAATCAAAATCTTCGATAATACATACAAGAATTAGAATGTCAGAAACATCTAATGATGTTATAGCGACTGATAGTTACAAAACGTACAGGCCATCACCAACAGGTCATGACTGTTTAATACAAAGTATTTAAAAAACCTCACCACTTGGATAACACGAATATGATTTATAATAAAAGAATTACAAATGTAGAGAAATTGAAGAATTAGCAAGGCTAGATTTAATTACATTCCATCTATCCATTTTCAAACCTTTTCATCCAATTCAGGGTCGTGGGGGAGCTGGAGCCTATCCCAGCAAGCAACCAGTGTAGGCTGGCTACATCCTGGACAGGACGCCAGTCCATAGCAGGACACCCACCACAGACAATGTTCTGAATAGCCAGTTAACCCACCAGTATGTTTTTGAACAGTGGGAGGAAACAAGAGCACCCTAAGGAAACCCCATGTGAACATGTGGAAAACGTGCAAACTCCACACAGATAGTTCCAGACACTCCAGGTCTGGAATTTAACCCAGGGCACCAGAGCTGTGAGGCAGCAGTGCTGACCACCATTGTGCTGCCCTAAGTTACATTCAATTTTACGAATGCTGATGAGGACTTTTAAAGGAGTATTGAAATTTTATCCAAGATGATTACTACCAAAAACACCTTGGCTTTAACTAAACAATTTGTGACACTTCAGACTCATCATCAATCGGAAAAACGTTTACACAGTAAGATTAATTTAAAAATGGGGAAGATTTTCAGTAGATGAAAAGTAGTCAACTCTCTGTAACACTATAAAGTTTAAATCTACCACTTTGTTTTCTTTTATAAAGAAATCTAGGTCTTTGCTGAAAAAGGTGCAGTGAAAACCCAAATTGTTTGATGTACATCAGACCTTCAACTAGTATTTAAAAAAGAAAGTCTGCAACATGCTTCTGTTAAATGCTTGAAAAATGTTAAACAAAGGGGGCTGAAATAATTTTTTTGCCTTATTCTATTAGTTTTTAATAAAACGATTTAATACATTTTTAGATATCAGGCTGTCTTAATTTAAGGTACTTTTAATGCCATCATGCATAGCCCCCTTTGCTTTTTATAACACTATCCAGATCAAAGTAAAGACTGAATAAGTCTCTACACAGTTGTCCATAATGAAAGTACTGCATGAAGTGAACAGCACAGTTTGTAAGAAGGGAAATTCCTGCCTTAAAGAAGGCAAACATCATGCTCCAATTTGCAGGCAAAGGTTAAAATATGGAGTCCTTCGAGTGCTTCTAATGATGAAAATGCATAAAGACAATACAAGGCCTGTGAGTCTCATATCCACACGGACAATGGACAGGAGTGCAGGACCAACCTCTCATTGCTGCTACAGTGATCAGTTGTCCAGTTTTTATAAGCCCAGCAATAGTCAATTTTATTTTTATATTAAGCATGACAAACATGCATTGGGAAAAATTGTCAAGCATTTTTGTTAATAGACAAAAGAAGTATTAAGCTGGTCTAAAGAAGTATTTATTTTATTTGCTAATATGATTTGTTACATTTCTTTTTATCTTGATCAATTTGATAACTTCCACCATCTTAATGTAATGTAATACCTCTATCTCCAAGTCAAAAGAATCCAAATGCTTGAGAATATGTGCTTAATGAAAATGCAGCCAGATAGCTAAAAGCAGGCAGTCAACTGGTGCCGACTGAGAGCTGGGAATAAACTGTTGCCAACGTATTCACTGCATGCAATTATTGGATCAAAAATGTGGATGCTCTTCAAAGAGGTAAAATATGGATACAATAATGTTCTTGTTGTTTTCAGTAAAACTCAATTTGTTTTTGGGATTAACTCCCTAAATCCCAAGACAGGTAAACTGAATCCCAAATCATTAAGGATGAGAGGAGGGTGAAATCTATTGCCATGTATTAGTATGTATTTTATACATTTTACAATATGTATAGTTACACGCACAGTCCCAGAATTAAATAGGTATGTAACAATTTTCTACATTGTTGCAAAGTTGTCTCATGTTAGACCACTTTTTCTAGTCTAAACAGATTTTAATGATGAGATTACCATGGCTGGGAAATGTGATGATTACTATGGCAGTGTGGTGAAAACAAAAATGCACAGGTCTTGAACTTGAGGGCTGTTGTATCTTGATACTGCCTGCTCACAAGCTGTTATGTTCAATGTGTTTTCCAGATGTTTATCGAGGACCCATCTGAGATCAGTTATGCCCAGCAATGCTTTGGCATCCCTAAGGCAATGCATGCCTCTAACACAGCCCCAGCTCGGGAAATACTGACAGCTGCACTTGTACATGTTTGCAGATAGCTCTTAGAGGGAAAGGTTTGATATTTGGTATATGTTCTGAAGGAATGATCAGGAGAATTTGTACTTTTTTGCCTGTTTCTTTTATTTTACTCTCTTTGAACGTGTTTAAGAAATACACAGCAGAAAAATGAGTCTGATGGTGTCTCACTAGTCAGATAAAATAGCGATATCTCTTTTCAGATTAAAACTGGATAGTAAAAGCAGGATTTGTATCTTTGAATCTTTGAAAACAGTGTCTGTACACTCATGTACATACTGTATAGCCACTGGCTAGATTGAACTGCATGTGCTTGTAATCCTTCTTTTTAAATCAGTGTGTTCAAGAAAGGAAAACTATACAACACATACTATAACAGTGTTTCTAAAAGCTTTTACAGGAAAGTTATTGGCAATTTCTTCAAAAATGTAACATTTTTAACATTACACCACTGGTGTAATGAACTTGTCGGTTTGGTTTTGAAGCTCTGCCTTGTTGTGACCAACATGTCACCAGCATTCTCGCTGGAAACAGTGACACACAAATAATACAATCTCCTTTAAATAACTGTACTTAAAGGGGAAAATGTGGCGGGAAAAGAACCAAACAAGGTGAAGGTTCTACTTTGGTCACAAATTGTGTTCCAGATAGCAGTTATTGCAATTAGGAATTGCGCCTTTGTTTATCCTTGGAACAAAAGTAGATTAACTTTTGTTTGACTGACGACTGTTTTCAAATGAGGAGGAGGAGCTGAAAAGTTGTGAATTGCAGGCAGGAAAACGCTCAAGTATTTAAGCCACTGTAGAGAAACAGCACAGCCAGTACTTAGTTGAAGAATTTGCAAGGGGAAGCAGCAAGCCAAGTGAAGTCAATTTCTTGTGGTCTTGCTATTCTGCAAAGGCTCTGTGGGCCCAGTTTCAGGATCTGACTTGAGATTTCATGTTGTTAAGCGGGATCACACATTTAGTAATGTACAGTAGGTGATAAAAAGTGATAGTCGATTCACTCAGAGAAACACCCTCACCCGTTTTTTTGTGGCCTTGATGACAACTGGCTTATTCAACTGGAGTCCACCTCCCAGGGTGTAACATAAAAATCGGTCTGAATGGTAGTACACTACCCTACTTTTATTGTCTAGCACAGCCTGACAATGTTGGAGATACCCATCCTTGTCTTAATCCTGGGCCAGTACTTGTAGTTTGGATGAAACACCCTTACCTTTCTCAGACTTGCAGGATATTACTCATTAATTAATCAACTGACTGGTCTCTTTTTGAATGGATACAATTATCAGCTTATCATTTAATAACCTTAGCCTTACATAGAGCTGTTCTGCATGTCCACTTTTGACACCTCCTAAATAACCACACCCCATTTTCTGCTAATTAGAACTAAGTTAATCAACCACTATACAGTATATATTATATTTGTTTTTATTTAGTGTGAACTATTTTTGTTGGTCTTTTCTTCACAAGATACTAATATCTGAGGTACATTCTTGCTCCAGCATGACAGCCTTATAGCTAGATCTCTAAAGCTAAGCAAGGCTGGTTCTGGACAGTACTGGCATGGGAAAAAATTGAGAGAGTCAGGATGCTGGAACGAATGGTGCTTGTGGATTGGTAGACAGCACTGTTCTCTCTGCACCAGAATTTCCCAACCAATGAATTTGAAAAATTAATGCTTAAAATAGCAATAGTTGATATTTTTGCTTATTATAATTTCAAATGCATTTAGGATTCTAAATTAATTTTACTCATAATTAAGACATACAGCACCACTGCTCCTAATGTCCTTCTCATTGTTCTAAAATAGTAGTGGAAAAATCACACTAAAATGTAAGATGAGTGGGGAAAAAGTATTTAACTAACACAGTTTAACATTCCCAGGTTTATTGAGTCATTAAAGAGTTGTTTTAGTTTATTTATTTTCCATATAAAACAGTTATTTTGATCATTACATGCATTTCATCCTTTAAGATTTTTTAAAATAAATAATAGGTGTTGTCAAAGCTCATAAGGCACTTAAAGAACAAATGTACAAAATGAGTTATGCAAGTAATTGTATTTATCCTAAAGCGACATACATGTATCAAGCAGGAACATGCTGTATAAATATTTCTTTCTGCTGATCATATCTTGACACCTGAGTGTTTAAAAAAATAACAAACTTTGTCTTAAAGGAATTCACACTGAAAAGGTGATAAGGAATAAGGATTGGAATGTGCAGTCCAGTTTAGCCTTTGTGATTAATGTGCACTGGAGATAAGGAGGATAATATTGGGACCACCTTTACAGTATTTTCACATTAAACATTGATCACAGTGACAGATTCAAACTTTTATATAGCCCGTGGCACAGATGATAAAGACATCAAAAATACAATTTGAAATATGCGAGATGTGGCAGCAGATGCTGTAATAAGCTTGCATTTTAACATCAGAATACTAACAGTATCTCTAAGTGTGTAGGACGGCTCTTTGAACAGGCAAGCTCATATCCACTAAATGCTTGCCTTGGGGCCAGCAGTTCAGCGTTGTGATCTTCTAATGTATCTGAATTTATTATGTTCTGTAAAATGGTGTTGGATAAATGGGATCTCATTTTTAAAAAGTTACCAGAAAGTGCATACACCAGGTCAGGGTTTACACACATCTTAGAAAACCTACTAAGCATCATTGTGAGAATGCAATGTGGCATGTAGCGTTCTGGTGCATTGATCACATTACAGTAAATATGGTCACCATAATGTGGTACTCGTCCTAAAAGGACATACCTTCCTGCATGATCCCAGCTCTTAAATGCAAAGTTGTTCTACTTGCACAAGAGAACGTGATCAGGAACACACTCACATTATTTGTGCAAAGGTTCCATTCTTGCTTAGGTAGAATATGGTATTGGCCTGTGTGGACATATGGAGAACAGTATATTTAAAAGTGACCTCAAGGTGTTTGCTGGATGTATTCTCTTGAGTATTATTGGCAGATAATTAGACTCCAAGAAGGATCTTGTCTCACATCAGGGAATGGGAGGTTGTGGTGTCGTAGCTGGGGTCTATATCTGGTCAATCAACTCCCAGTTCTATCTGGGGACTCAATGATAACAAGTGGTCACAATGCTTCTTGGAACAAGGATAGCATTGCAGCAAATTACACTATAATTTTTTTAATTTTATGTTATTACATGTGGAAATGCTTTCATTAGTCCTGATGAGCTTTGTGAAAGCACCCTTAGGTGTATTAGTAGTCTTCAGGAATCCAGGACATTCTTTCAAAAGCCAGAATCAAAATGATGATGATTTCAGTCTCTTACGTTTAACAGCCCCGTTGGTATGGAGGTTTGAGGTGTTACACCCACACAGTGCCAATTGTTCAATAATTAAAGAAAAACGAAAACAAAATCGTGTGAAGATTGTGCTGCAGACACTTTTGCACCAGCAGCTGCAGCAGCAGTTTTAACAAACAGTTGCCTCAAGCCTGGTGATGCCATGTAGGTTCAACAATGTCACTGTAAAAAAAAACATTGAGTGATTTTAAACCTCTGTTTCTAATAACATCATGAAAGTTCTTGTGTTTTTGTAAAAACATGTTTTAGAAGCCAGTTTTCTGTTTTAAATCCACTTCCTTTCTGATTGTGACCCTTCGTTTGTGTCTCATTCTTGATTCTGAAGCCTGACTTTGTCAAATCCCTTGAGAATTGTGAATACTTGAATTAGCTTCCCTTCCACTCTTCTCTGCACAAGACTAAAACATCTTTATTGCTTTTAGCCTGTTAGATTTGGACATTCTTGTGAGTCTGGGAATGTATCTGATTACTCTTCTGTGGATTCCTGGGCTGTAGTATCTTTTTTGTATCATGTTGACCACATTGGAAAGTACTCTAAATGAGGCTCTACCAGTGCATTGTGAAATCTTATCATAACATTGCTGTATTTAAATTTAATTATTTTAACTACATATTCTAGTGTTCTATTTATATTTTGCATTGCTTCCCAGCATTGACTAGAAGATGAATATAGGTCTACATAAACACTGGTTTGAAAATCTATAGCAAGTTTATTCAACAAAACCATCTTTTTTCTAAATCCATGTTGATTAGTCTCTTGCATCCTATTTCCATATAGTTTATTTCTAATTAGTGTTTCATATACAGTATTTATATGTAGTAGTAGTAAGACTTATTGGTCTATAATTACTTGGTTTGTCTGCTCTTTTTATGGATGGGTGCAACTTTAGCTATTTCCCAGAAAATGGACATTGCTCCTGTCTTGAATGATTGTTGGAAGAATTTTGCTAGCAACCTAAGAATAACATGCCATATTCCCTTAAATGTAATTGGTCGAACACTATCACCCTTGTTTATGTTAAGGGCCCTTCATACCTGTAACACTTCTGCCTCTATGCCTGAGGCATGTTGTTAATTTCTTCCTTGGTGAACACTTAAGTTAAATATTTATTTAATACACCAGTCATAACCTAGGGGTTCATCCTTTTTACTGCTTAAACAATTTACTTCGTCATTTACTGTTAATAACTGAAAAAAAAAATCTTTGTTTTAGCCCGTAAACCCCCCCAAGTCAAAATATTGCCAATTTCAAAACTTATTTCTTCAGATGACTGTATTCTGAAGGAGTGCGTTTTAAGTAACAAAAATAGGTAAAAAAAAGTTTTTATATCGAAAAACTTTTGCTGGAACTGGAACATTTAATGTTAGGCTGAGACCTCTAAGAGGAAACCACTTGAGAATAAGCTCACACTCAGCATTGTAAGGATTCAAGACAGGTGAAAAAAAAATGAAATCGCGCTTGATGGCACTTAAGTATTTGTGAAGTGCAGCAGGATCTAAGACATCAGTAAAAAAAAGTCTTTAAGAACCTGATCCCAGCTGGCAGTTAGTATGCATAAGGGGGTAGTAGCTACAGTTCGCAGAGTCTAATTGATACTTTGGTGTCATGCAGAACACACACAGACCTCAGACCCATCCATCTTCCTGTTCTTAAGGGGTCAGTGACTGGACCACAAAGCATCCTGAGCATCAGGAAGCCTTCAATCATGTGCCTGCAGATATTTAAAATGTTTTTCTTTTTTTTTTATCTTTTCCCTGCAGTTGTTACAGGTGACTGATAGTTTTGGTTTTTTAAACAGGTGTTGGTGTTGGAGCTCAACACTTTGTTCCCGATGAGCTGTGGCCAGTTGTATCGATGACTTAGCAATATTTGCCCTTAATTTTTCCCATGTATGTTCCTTGAGTTTGTGAAGGAGCCAGTAACTGTCATGTTAAGGGGCAAAATGCATATTTAATAATAAAAAACCTTTCTGGTGGAGAGAAATTCACATGTCCTAGAACTGCCTACTACTACCCCAAATGTTCTCCCAAGATTGAGGTGACATGTCATGTCGGTAAGGATGAGGGTAAAGTGGAAGGTGATCATGGCATCAGTGCACATCACCTTCTGTGAATGTCTGGCAGACTGTAGAATATTGCATTGTTGGTGGAAGCTGATCTGTCCTTCAAATGCAACCTATTGTTCTTGGACATTTTATTTTAAAATATTAATTTTATCCAAATGCGATATAGTGATGCAGTTGCATTGCAGCATTGCAACATTGGGGTCCTGGATTCAATTCCAGCCCCAGGATCTGAAAGGAGTTTGCATGGGTTTACGCTGAGTGTTGTGGTTTCCTCCCATAGTCCAATGACACACAGGTAGGGTTAACTGGGTTCTGGGAAGACTGACCCAGGTGTGAGTGTCTGTGTTTGTCTGGTTCTGTGTGTGCCCTGTGATGGACTGACGTCCCATCCAGGGTGTAGCCTGCCGCACGCACATTGCTTGCTGAGGCCGGCTTTGGCTCCCCTGTGACCCTGTATTGGATAAAGCAGAAAATGAATGAATGGATGTGTGTTTCTATTATTAAGGATTTACTAGTAAAGGTATGGGTTTTAGACATGTAGCCTTCCCAGAAATAAATGTTAATTCTGTTAATAGTAATTCATATTTATTAATTCACCAAACTTCCAACAACCACTCCTAGAGGCCCTCTAAAACTACTTATGATGGATCATTCCAGTCCTAAGCTACAAGCCTAAGACAGCCATAGCGTGGATTTCATACAGCCATAATCAATCATGGATTTTTGATTCCATTTTTTATTTGTTTTAATATAACAAAAGCAAAACACAGTGATTATATTCTTCCTGGATTGGTCCAAGTACGATGAATTCCAGGACAAAGCAATACCTGATCTTGGTGCTTAAAAGGAAAGTTTCATGAAATTTTGCTGCATGCTGCTTTGACATACCAATCTTAATTAAAGCGTATAGAGCAGGAAAGCCTCTGGAAATTAAATACACTTAAATCATGGCCAGAAGGTAAAGCTGTCTTCTAAAGGTTCCCAGGTGCGTGACAGCATACAGAAAACTATTTGCATGGTTATCAGAATACAGCTTCTCAGAGCCCAGCAAAACACCTACTTTGCTTCTTCTGTTTGCATATGCAGCTCTATATGTGAGAATGTCTGCCTCGTATTTCCAGTCCTTCTCATGGCAGGACAGAACAGAACATCGCTAATATGTTCAAGAAATCAGTTGGGTTCAGTGCCAGAACAGGACCACAGAGAATCGTCTTTTTTCCCTTTTAAGTATCAAGTTAGTGTAAATAGTGAGGTCAGAAAGCTGGGCAGCTGTTCAGAAAGCTGTGGACTGAAATGAGTGGGTTACCCACATTGTAATTACTTATAGTGCCTCAAAACCAGCTGTCATTTGCCAACCCTGTTCTTAATGTACTTGAATAAAACCAGACGGCTTAAGGGAGGTGAAAGTATGCTGTTTTGGTTGGGTATTTGCTCCTTGTAAGATTAAAACACTCATAGTTGCTTCACCAGGAGGCCTGCGAAGGCTTTGAGAGCTGAAAGTGTTCTCCTCCACTTCTTTTTCAGTTGTTGTCAAAGTTAATGCTGTTGTAAAGTGATTGGGTGAAAGGAGTTTCTTCAGCACTATGTGGTGTCTGTATAATGTGTGTCGCTATGTGATTGTTTGTCAAACTAAGGCCTTCCTGTTCTGGGCAGCATGGCTGCAGATCTCTGCCCATTGCTTGTGTCTACAGTGACTGTGATTCAGCCAGTCAAACATGGTGCAGCCACAGGAGTTCAGGAAAACAGAACAGGATCCCCATCTTCCTCCTGTTATCTGCGTTTCTCTATGGGAACCTATGAATCCTCACAGTGAGCTCCTCTTTTGTCAGACCTGCTGTCCAGTACAGCTAACACTGCCCTCTCCAAGGGCACTGCTACAGTAGTAGAGATATCAAGGACCTCAGCTCTTACTCCTTTTCACCTTTTAAAATCTGCATATCCAGAAAGTAATTTTATCCTGAAGTTCTCAGATCAGTATGACTTGTCATATGTGGTCCTGCAGCTTGTAGAAAGAAATAGGGAACCATTTTAATATAGTTCCTGGGCAAATAAAAACAAAGCATAAGAGTACTGATTTCCCAGTTCTCCTGACAACATTTACATGTGTGTATTCCCTAGAAACCGGATTCAACTAAGATTACATTAGATTACATCATTTAATTAGAAACTGTGAATACTGTGAACCATCATGGAAAATATAGAAAGAGTTGTTTGTTTAACCTTGTTGTGCTCACACATGTACGAGAGGACAAGCAGATCTAAAATCTCTCAATGCAGAAATGCTAGGCAGAGAAGAGGCTTATATGATATAAACCCAGACTAATTACTGTAGATTTGTCACATTTTGTTTATATCTCAATACTGTACATAACCTTCTCTAGGTAAGATTCTTTAGCTAACAACTGACTTGTATTTTTAGAGGCCAAATTTACACCACCAGTTAATAACTAAAGCAGGAAATTCATTTATATCTGTTCATTGAACATACTGAAGAAGCAGAGAATTTCTCTCACATTACTGTGATGCTTTTTAAATCTGGGATCTTATAGTAAGGTGTACTTACTATAAATGCCTGCATGGAAAGGAAACTGTGAAAAACATTTTGTTGGGGCAAACTGCGACACTGGAAAATGTCTGGATGGTGTACGCTTTAGCATTTTGCTTCCTGCTGTGAGAATAACTTGTAAAACCTTTTACCGATTTTAATTGGCTTTATAAACATCTAATTATCACAATGCCACAGGGAGAAATCAAACATTAACAGGTGTAAGACATTTTTCAAAGAATACATTTGACAAAAGTATGCATGCTGTCAAAAGGATTAAAGAATTATTGGTAGGTTTATAATTTTTGTGAGCTTTTCTAAAACTTTTGCTTTAAACATTTTACAGCTCAGCTTTGTTCATCCAACAATTTTGCTTTATTATGCTGATAGAGAATTATAGGCATCAGCACACATAGTGGAGTGGAGAGACACAAACTAAGATGGTTACAAGTTGGATACAAGACCTGAATTAATGTATTAGCATTTTCCAGTGACAAACTCTAAAATTATCATTTTTATTTGATAAATACAAAACAATTTATGTTGTCCTGCAGGATTATAAACCTGTAACACAGTGATATAAGCAGAAATAAAAACTCCTCCGTGATTTGTTTTTCCTAAATGTAATCTCAAAGTTATTTGCTGTGATGCACCCCAAAGTTATTTTCCAAGAGACCCCAAAATTGATGTCTGGGATGATCAGAGGTGATTCTGTGAGAACTGGGTGTTCTATAATATCATACAATGACATGTTGTAAATTGTTTTGAATTATTTATAACATATTTACAACATACAGGTATAAGGTGAAGAAAATACGTACAACTGTTTACATTGAGTTTTTAAAACTTTTTTAAATTTTAGAATGCTGTTATTTAGAGTTCTTGAGTTTTTATGTAATAATACATCTTTGGTATTTTACCCAGGAGTAAACCTTACTGTATGCTAAAATTAGTCATATTATATTATGTAAAGAGGACTTTAAACTGTTGGCAGACCATCATTTCGAGGTTCTGGTACAATATATAATAAATTCCATGGTTCTAGGATAGGGAGTGCAGTTCATCATGATTTGATTTTGTTATAGGTTCTCTTAGGCAACCCAGTCCTTCCCTGTAAAAAGACATGTAAAAAAAACATGACATAAGAAAAGTGCCCATGCAAAATATTTATTTCATAATTTCATACCTCTGCTATGATAAACACTTTTGAAAGGAAGCAGGACATCAGTGTTTGCAAAAGCATAAATGTTTTATTTAGAGTTTTTTTTTAAATACAAAACATTTTTTATAAAAAGTACAGGATTTTATATACTGCTTAATCTTTATTCTGTATGAAGACAGTTAACACTGTGCACTTAACCACTGTAGAAACATGAGGTAGTTTAATACGGAGTTCCTTGACTGAGGCTTGTCATCTGTTTCCCTAAAGGGGAGATTGTAATTAAAGGTAAGAAGAAATCCCATTAATCTTGCTTTGTTGTGCAGTTTTAAAAAACAAACAAATAAACAAAACATCCCAACAGGAGCCATACCTTCCACTCTGAATCATTTTCCCCAGTCTGTATCTAAAAGACTTTTCTAAAATGGAGTCCTGTTGTTTTTCATCTAACCCTAATGCACCTGTCTCAGGTGTACAGTAGGTTTCTGTTCTTATCAGACCTTGTGTGATGCTTAGTCACACACACCTCTGAATATTTCTGTGACTAATGTTTAGCACAGTATATTTGCATGATAGTTTTTCATGGTATTTACTATCATTGCAAATGAGTTTGCTTCAGCATTGTTTCTTTAATTGTGCAATGCCTTGCACACCTTTCTGTACTTTTCTGCCTTGTCTCTAATGCTTTAAAGTACTTTGTCATTTTTAATGCAGTGACTTTTCAATAATATTTGTGCTTTACTGAAATGCACCACCCGTGTCAATCTATAATCTTCATACCCTGTAGTATGTTGTTTAATTCCCTTTGAAAGAAGGAGTAACAACAAAGATTCTTTGTGCTTTTGTTAGTTGTTGACAAAATCAGATGCTTTAAAGAATGTGAACATACACTGCAATGCACTGCATTAAAGCCAGTCCCCAGCTATCCTTCTGTAGACTTCTGAAGTCTTATTTTGCAGCATCTGTCAATTTCGTTTTTTCCTGCAGCATCTTGGAAGAAGGGATGCAATTTATGATGTTTAAAATAAACCCTCTTCAGTGCGGCACATATGTGTGTTTAGTGTGGCATAGTTTTTTTATGCTTAACTTTACCTACCTGAAGTATATACAGTATATTTAAGAGTCATAACTTTTACAAGGGATGCTGAGAGACTTATTCCTACACCTTACACCTATAAGGCTCTACATGGCTTGGCACCTCAATACCTGTCTGAACTATTATCGCCCTACTCCCCACCTTGCAACCTCCGCTCTTCAAATTCTGCCCTCCTTACTGTCCCCCAAGCCCGTCTACATTGCATGGGCGACAGGGCCTTCTCCTGTTATGCCCCCAAGCTCTGGAACTCTTTGCCCAAGGATATCAGAGAGTCACCTTCTCTAAACTTCTTCAAATCCAGACTCAAAACCTTCTTCTTCAGAAAAGCCTTTACTTAACTGGTTCCATTCTTCACCCCTCTGCTCTTCTTAGTACCACCTTCCACAGTCTCCTCTATTGTTATTGTTGTATTGCTGTAATTGTAATTGTGTCTTATCTTGTGTATTCTTCTTATTTATTGTTGTAGTCTTCTTATTTATTGTTATTGTCATCCTGTAAAGCGCTTTGAGAAGCCACCGTTAAAGGCGCTATATAAAATAAAGTTTATTATTATTATATTAATATACACATTATTTGTTCTCGGCTATAAACATCTAATTCGATCAGTGAAAACAAAGCTTATAAGTTCTTTCCTTGTGTGTATGTCTCTACATGAAGTCTATCCCAATATGTTTAAAAAGAGCCACTTTAATTTTTAAACCTCCCAGATGTTTCTGCTTATGAGGGGATGTGGCTCAATAGTGCACATTAGGAGGTCATTATAAAATTCTTACATAGTTCCCTGCTAATTAAAGAGTCATTGCAGTAACACAGGTTCACAAAATATAATTTCTTATTTTAAACTGTGATAGAAACCCATAACTGGCAATCTCAAATTGAATATATGACAAAACTATTAGTGGTAAAATATCAGTCTCTTACACATAATTTACGGTTGTGTATGTAAGTTGCAGTAAATATCCACTCTATTTTGCTGTTACATTAACATTGTGGAACTACAGCACTGCATTTTTGCCTGTCCATGTCTCAGGGACCCAGTCCAGCACGTTTCATAGAGTAGATGTCTTTAGATCACCACCAGCTACAAATCTGGGTAAAAGTTTAAATGGGTTCAACTAGATAATTAAAGGGTTAAGTGGAGTGAAAACCGTAAGACCCTGCTACCCTTGAGGACTGGTGACCTTTAGGTTTTTATAAAATGTTTCTGTACAGCTAATAAAGGAATGTTAATATACTTACACAAGCACAGAGACAATAGTGCTCTTGTGTCATGCAGTATGCACCTGTGTACTGTTCATTTCTACTGTGAGATACAGTATATGAGCAGGAAAAGTGGAGGATGTTTTTTTATAGCAGCATGAACTTTCAGAGATGAGCCAATACTCTTCTGAGTGTTAGGTATTATTTGAATTAACAGAAGGTGGAAAGCTTTGTAAAACACCTTTCAGAAGAAACTGCTGCAGTTTACAAGTGGTCCATTGCTTCTTTTCATATCCAGTGTCATTTGGGTTTCCTGCTGTACTTCACTGCATTAACAGATTTTTGAGAAGTAGTTTCTGTAGTTTAATTTTCTAGTCTCTAGATGTCATTTGCACATTTTCAACTTTAACCTAGCTTTGTCTTTCTTCTGCGTCTAATATTTCAATGTTTTGGAAATGATAAAGTAACAAGCTCACAGGACTCCGATACATAGCCTTTGGAGGTAATTGGCTTTTGTTTTCGGAGGAAAAAAAAGTTTTACAAACCAGCAGATGTTTTCTGTCTTGTGTAGAGTGCAAATTGTAACGATTCATGTTGAGTTCACAGCCCAGGAAATTGTCTTAATGCTTCTTCACAACTTTACATTACGATCTGTTTCAAATTCCTTTGATGTACGTAGGCATATCCTGTCTCAAACACCTTTTACAGCAAAGGAATAAATCTTCCATTATCCGCTGAAAGTGTAATACACGGGCTGGGCTAAATGTGGTTCCTTTTTGCTATCTATTTTCTGTTCAAAGCATACCTGTAATTATCAGGCTTAAACATCTTACTGGCTAGTATCATGGGTCTCCACACAATGAGTCAATGCAAAGCAGACCAGAAAAATAATTTAATCCGTTTCTTACCTTTCTTTTCTGATAGACATAAATTCTGTAAAATGTGTTTAGAACATAAAAGCAAAATATTTCACACAGACAGTTCAATGTCTTAAATAGTTAGTCTGTATACCATATTTGGCATCCAGAGAGCCACATTTATAAAAAAAACTGCTCACTTCATTCACATGGCACCTCAGAGAGTTACCAGATTCCCTGTGGAACACCGTTTGATAGACCTCTCCTCAGTGATGTGTGAATTAAGGAAGACTGGGATTCTGATCCTGTGGTTGGTCTGTGTTCAACCCTTTTAAGCAATTTCAGAAATCAGCTATGAATCATCAGAATCCAGCTTAGGTGAGTATATTTTATTTTTAATAATGATCATGACACCTGAAGAAGGCTCCACTGCCGAAACGTTGTGTTTTCTTTCTTCTCTTTTCAGCATGGCATAAACCGATTACTTGTTCATTTTACTGTAACTATTTCCCACTCATACTGCATTAAAACTTATGAAGAATATGATTTTGAACAAGCCCTTGAGATGATAAAAACTATGTAAGAATTAACAGTTATATGCTATAACAGTTATGGTACATGCTAAGCATACTTTCTTATATTAGGAATAATACATTTCATATATATATATATATATGTGCCAAATGTAAAATTATTGCAATAAAATTCAAAGTAAATGCACATTTATTATTGGGTATTATTTATATGTAATTTTAAGGGACCTTTATTTTGTACAAAACAATACAATTTTTCATTCTCTAAATTATTACTAGGCTGTTTCTAGAATCAAATATTCAACTAGTTTTAATACTTTCATTTATATACAGTAAATATGTACTTATATGTGACATGAAGAAATTAGGCTTTCAGGCAAATATTTCTATCATACATTCTGAGTTCCTCTTGGTCTTTGTCTTAACAACAGACCTTGACTCGGGTGTGTTTTGCAATTGTGTTTGGAACTCTCTCCCATAGTTAAATCCAATGCACTTTAAATATGATCAAAAATCCAACTCATCAATTATTGTGAATGAATAAGGCTATTTGTGTGGACTATACTTCCAGACAGTATAGACAGTCTGATGACAACCGCATGTTGGTGTTGAAACAAAGGTTTATGGCATTATTTTCACGTAGTAATGAAAAAATTGGAAACAACCTCAACACAGTATGAGCTTGGATATCTTTTGCTTCAATGAGAAGTTAGTCAACTTTGGGTTGATTGCAATCTAAAGTGTTGAGACTTTCCGCAGTAGAAAAATCCACAAAGACAATATGAATAGTACTGTTAAAAACTGGGACAGTATATTGCTCATTTCCTTGCAAGTTCTTTCAAAGATTTATGAATAATCCATTGAGGTTTATAGTTTCATTGTTGCTGAATGTGTCATAATGGCATTTTGTGCCCCTTCATAAGATCTTCTCTTGATACATCCAAAACTCTCATGCTGGTGTGACCACACATGTGCCACTTCTGCTATCTGTGTAGGAGACAACGGAAAAATCCTGTTTTCTCTTTTGTCTGCCGATTAATCCACAGGTCTCTGCATCAACAGAACTGATGTTAAAACAATATTGTGTCTTTCTCAACCAGTCTTTGCTATGCTTGCAATATTTGAATTTCTTTTTTTAAATAAACTTTCCAGAGTTCCTTACCTCTTTCTTATTTCATTATGTCTTTGGTAATCCAGGAGATTTGCAGCATTACAAATCCAATGTCAGGGAGTTCTACAATGATCCCTTTTGTCTTCTTTTCAACCAGTCTGTGCCGTCTAGAGACTGTTTTAATTTTGTAAAGAATACATTATGAAGGAAAATGTGTGAGGTGTCACCCAGGTCTAGTGGAGTCCATGTATGCAGTGGCCTTCACATTGTCTTGTCAGGGAGACCTCTGTCTGGTAGGAAAAAAAAAAGGCTCACATTAGTTTTTTCAAAGGCTGGGGGTGTTTTTAAAAACAAGAAAACATCTTCTGTTTCCTTCGCATTTATGAAATACTCTTTCAACAAATTCTCCTGTAGCGTGATCAAAACCTCTTAGAATGCGCTATAAATCAATTCAAAGATGACTTGTTGAAAGTTCCCATAATCCTGAAAGAGACTGAAAAAGTTTGTAATAACTTTATGAATGTAGGTATTTATTATTAAAACATACAGACTGCTAGTTCAGCTGCAACGTTTTAATCTCCACAGCTCTTTTTCTTTAACACTGACAGGAAGAACAAAAATGCATAAAAACACATGACATCCACATTTCTTCCTTATTGTAAATGATGTATATCTATCATGTTTATTTTGGAAAATTTAACCTGTAAGGAACTGTTCTTATCAGTCATAGCTCTACAACGCTATGAAGAATCTATCAAAGTCATGCTAGGGAAAATTGCCAATACAAAAACTACTGTATTTTCATGGCCAGCTCACTACAGATTATGAGACTGGGTGACCTGATTTATTCCTTAGTAATAAGATGACTAATTTATCATTGAAGCATTAATGCTCTGGTGAACAGATGAGTTGTGACTACAGCAGAGGAGCATGGGAAGATGAAAACTTCAGATAAATTCATAGTTTTCCTCTCTTCAGCTCCCTGGTTAGTATAAAACCCTTATTCCTTCACAACAATATGATCTCCATTAACATTAAAAAGACAGGTTCTTAATTCAAACGTATTTTTCTTTTTTAGCTTAGACATTTTATGTTCTAGGAAACATGGACCAAGTAAAACACCAAAGAAAACTTGGAAAAACAAACGTCTACCAGGCCTTCCAAGTGACTTTAAATTCAGTTCTTTTTGTGGATTACCACTCATTATCTGTTCCATATTGGATGAGAATAATGTAAAAGATAATTGGCAATTTCAAGTTTCAATAAATCAACCGATCTAGCATCAATCTCTGTGCCCAACTCCCATTCATTCAGGCCTCCTGTAGGATTTGATTGGTCATTGGCCCTCAGGTCATGATTACCAGTTTGAGTAAGTTACTTGCTGTATGTCATTGACTGAAATTACCACCGTTTCTCAGTCGTAATTCAACTGAAAATTTAAAATCCTCAAACACACCTCTAAGCACCTACAGAACCTTTACTATTATGATGCCCCGAAACCAACACCTCCTTAAGTGTTTGCTTTCACTCTTGGTTCACATCCTCGCCAGAGACAAGAGGCACGCCTCACCCCCTGCTGCAGAAGACGGCACATTCCGGGTCGCTCTGGTCCATGCAGTAGCAGCGGAGAGAGCCCGCCGGGCCCTGGGCAGTGTCGTGTGCAAGCTCGGCCTCGCGCCTCGCTCGCCGTGAACCTCGGTAGCTGGAGAGTCCGTAGGGAACTGTACGCCTGGGGAGAGCAATGAGAGTGAGTCAAAGGGGGGGAATAGCATTTGGAAAACAACAGTGAAGAGACATAATGTGGACACTAACATCATCATTCCTCACATCACAGAAGTACTTCTACTCGAACGTCTATTTCTTGTTCATGGCCTGTTCTTGTTATCAACATATATCGTTTCTCTTTTGACTGGAGTTTTTATAGTTGTGCATTTGTACCTCCATGTGTGAGTCCAGGCAGCCGGCATTCATCAAAGGCTTTTCTCTTAAGGCAAAAGAAAATCCTTGAAAATTATGCTTCCCCTTTAAAGTTTTCCAAAAGTATTTCTACCCGTTAAGAATATTCTATTCACCAAGTTTTAAAGTGACCCTGTTAATCAACCAAAATATATTTTTCCTTACAAGGACAGATGTCTGTAGTTTTATTTCATAAAACAAAAATGCCAAGGAGAAAAATATATACTCATTTTCACTTTCCTTTCAATGTCATGGCTCTTCGTGGAAATGTGTGATTTGCACACTTCTAATATAATGACACTAAAACAGGTTTTAAAACCACAGGAAGACCAACCGCTGAGGAGAGTGTTTGAAGGATTTAAATCCAGCAGGGGAGCTGAAGAATTAGGAACAGATCTGAGCCCTGCTGAAGCAACACTGAGACATACAGCATAAATAAAATGTGACAGGTTCTCATTTTTTATAATTTATAACAATCTTCAAGGTTTTTTTTTCAACTGGTAAAAACATAACAAAACAATATTTAAAAAAAACAATGTTAATGAAAATGGGTTTTTAGTTATTCAGTTAGAGAAATTAAAAATCAACATAGTCAAATAAGCTGTAAAGGAACACAACAAACATATAGAGTAGATACACACCTTCCAGACCAGACTTTCCAAGATCTTGTAAGAGCTGCTTCAGTGCTAGCTGAAAAGGGCAGTTGTCTTCTACCATGGTTTTTCAGCCCCTGACTAAGTAACTCTTATTGTTTCACAGTTTAGGCCTGAAATAATCTTTTAATAAAATTTAAGTTGTCATGTGATCTTAACTAGCATAGGTAAATTTGGCAAGAAATTGGATATATCAGTAAAACATACAGTAATCAAAATGAAATTCAAGCTTAACAAATGCAAATGGTGTAGAATAAAATTCTGCTCTGCTTTGCCATCATAATACAGATATTATCTCCTTTTAGTATGGATCTTGGATTTTGACTTAGTATTCCAAGATTCAAAGGAAAGTTTCAGATTTTCTTTTGTAATTTAATCAGGAAAATGACTAAAACAGTTTTAAGAGACCTGTCATTTTCTTGAACAGACATGAAATAAGTAAATTCGTTTTTCCGATACGCTTGTCGACAGCAGGTTTGATCAACAGGGGCTCTACAGTGAAAATCACAGCTGTCACTAAAGCGAATTGTGTGCAGGAAAATCCAAGCTGTACATTTTTAATGCGTTCTCTGAATCAGGTTACAGATGGTGTCCTGTTCATGGGTCTCTGGCCCCTAAATCCCACATATAGTCCCAGTTTATCACTCAAATGTTTAATAGGGCTAATTGGCTTATTCCTATGCAAGGAGGACAAGAATTAACCTCCTGGAATTCTGTCACTGCAGGATGAAACAGCAAGCAGGGCAATGAGTGAGTCTTCAGGACTGTCAGAGTAGTGTTGAGCAGTCAGGCCACCAGCAATCACTACAAATGGAGTTCTGTAGTGCCTCCCACTCTGACTTTAATTACACTTGAACTTCCCCATCAATCTGTCTGTTATACACAACAATTAGTATAATGCACTGCATATCTGCACCACACTGGCTGACATTCCTATACAAAGCCTTGCCAAAGAATACTTGGCTCTTCTGCCGACGAGTTCACCTAGCTGACTTAATCCAGTCTTCAAGACACGGATGGTATGAAGGCATTGTTCTCTTAATAAGTGAGGCATGTAGAGTCATTTCGGTTTTTCTTTCTTGGTTTTCAAGCACCCTCTTGTTATGCCTAATTAAGTAAGAGACGATTTAATGCTTACAATTTGCCACAACCAAAGCCTCTCACATAAAAAGTCAATCAATAATCAAACTCTTTATACTTTTTATAAAAACATACATGCCCAGTGATAAGTACAGTATTTCCTGATGCTCAGTGTATAATGCAGTTATCCAAACGATTCTGACATCAGCACATTTTAGACCCTGAATGAGTGCAGAGAAGATCTGAGATTTGAAAATATTATGTTGCTCATTATACACCGTTCTGTCATGATTGCCCAGTTGTTTATAAATCTTAGGGAAGTGGGTGGAGATCAGGCTGGGTTACAAAGAAGCGGTCTGCTTTCCATCACATATTTACACATCAAATATCAGATCTGGCATGGGGCCAAATCATATTTAGTTTGTTTCATATCCAGTATGAATTTACCCAAAATTATTTTATAATCTGTTCACAGAGAGTACAGTCTTTCACAGCATGAGGGTGAAACTGTGGAACTCTGTTTTCAAAGAGCTTCACTCACTGCATTGCACAGCCTGACTTTTGATTGTTGACAGCAATATTAAATAAGCCGCCAGATCCCTCTCAGCTACTGCCAGTACCTGGCTGCAGTATTTATTCACCTGCAATGACATGTTGCAGTTCATTGCTGAGCAGTTGAAACACCAGCTATAAATCAACCACACAAAACTAAACTCATTCCTCAGAACACACAATCAGTACCAAGAATAAAAATGGAGCCTGGTAAGCTTCACAGTTTGATAGTAAAACAAAATACATTGAAGTATGGCTCACTTTGATGTCTGTTCAGCACAGATGCTCACACAGCTTTCATCACTTAACAGGAAGGTGTTCAGCTGTTTTAAAATATGAATGTTTACATTTCTATTGTGCAATTTAAATCACCTTCTGCAACCTAAAAATAGGGAGCTCTCTTTAAACATACCATCTGCTCCTCCCTTGTACTCACTCTGACCTCAATGGTTAGGTTTAATTATTTTAAATTGTCCGTGTCAATGTTTTCCCATTATAAAACAGTGTGGAGCAAGATACACAGATCTCCAAGGCTTGAAACGAGGAATTTCCATTACTGAAACCCGCTCTGCGATTGTGGGTTACCTTACATATTGTTTTGTAATCAGTCTCAACTACATTATTCTGAGTCAGTTTTTCTTGTACATTGAAGGACTTTAGAAAAGCAGCAACTATTTGTGCTATAAATTATGCAAAGCACATGAAGATGATGGTATGACAAGACAAGGGCATGAAAGCTGCACATCACCATGTCTTCTAGTAGCAGATATACAAAATGACAGAAATAGTGACCGCATGTGTGCATTAAAAAAGTGCCTGAGCGTGAGCAAAGATTTGGAGTTTTGCATGCATACAAGGCACGCAGGTTTGCTGGTTTCAGTGACCCTGCATTTTCACGGATCAGTGGTTCGGAGGCCCGGAGGGAATGTGCATGATAATAGGAAAGCTGCTCAGGTATTCAGGGTGGTCCACCCACCTTCACTCATTTCTAGCAGTGCCACCGATTAACAGGAACCACCAAAGATCAACCAGGACCCAGACAATCCCAGCTTGTGCACACTCTGCTGATGTAATAGGGCACTATGGAAGATCCCTGAACTCATGCTCAGAAACTTTATACAGGGGCAACTGCAAACATCTAGGTAAGGGAATGACTTCATTTTGGTGCTTGTAGTAGCATACCAGTTTGGAGGCCAGCCATGCCAAGATTAGGAGTTGGTTTGTTGTCAATGGCAATCTTGCAGCACTACGTCATTTTGGCCACATTTTGAGACTAGTTCAAAGAGCAAAAGCCTCAGTCTGATATCAATTCCGAGCACACCCGGCTGGGTCACTGGACTAAACTCAATTGAGTACCTGAGAAAAAAAACTTCCCTGAGTATCGTTGGTCTGGAAGTTGTTTTACAGACTGAATGGGATCAGGTTACTTGGGAGAATCTAAGGAGAAACAAATGCTGAAGTGATACCACAGGCAAATATAACTGAACAAAATTAACTTAAATTTATCATGAATCCGGGCTCATGTTTTTAAGTTTCATTATATACATATATCACATGTCTCAACAGCACAACAAGACTCAAAGAGTGCTTCAAAACCCAGAGGTTCTGAGATTACCCTCAGTGCACAGTAATAACACTTACAGGGTCAGAGGTACTGAATGTGGACTTGAGCTTTGCCCTGTTTCACAAGCTTCAGGTTAAATACAATTCTTAACAGAGCACAGGAGAGCTCAGAAGCTTCCAATAGTGTGTTCTGTTATCCATTACAGAATAGGAGAGCCAGAAAACTTTTTTCCAACACCCAGTCCTTTCACATACTGCCTACAGACTTGTAAAACAGTTGAGTGTATTCTTGAGTCCTACCTTGTTTCCTCATAAGCAATATTTTCTATTTAAAATAATTTAAATGTGAACCAAAAGTTTTCCTTGCAAAAGGCCAGATAAGATGCCAAGAAAAACAATTCAATTTCAGTTTTAAAAGTAGTATCTGGAAGGCTTTTATATCTTTGAATGCAATTAAAATTAACCTCTTAACAAGCCGCTGCATGGTTTATATTTCTGAACAACACAGTTTGGTTTTAAAAAATTTAAAATGAAAACCTCAGTGAAATACATAAGAAAAGGCTTTCAGTACAAGGATACACAATACTGTATTAAGTACATTTATTAAAATAACATAGCTGTTCAGCTTTCTTCAGATTATTCCCACGTAATGGAGGGAAAACAAATTATAGCAGAGGAAATCGCGTTTTTAACAGGGCTATTAATGGATGCAATACATTTCTTGGACTTGTATTGGAGGCAAAGGCACTGACAACTTTGAAGCCTAGGCTGACTGTTGTAACACACAATCAGAAAGATGACAAACAATGAAGGTCGAATGGCTTGGTGTCATCATCAGAGTATCCGGAATAATAAATAAATAGGGTAACTAGATATTTTATAAAGCTACATTATAGTGGTATTGGCATATTAGTGGCTGGATTTCAGTCCAACACTTTAATCCTTATTTTCTCTAAAGAGAACTGATATGCCATTAAGCATGTTTAAGTTAAAAAGTTTTCACTTTGGGTATACTTGTGCGTTCATTTTCTCAGAATGCCGTAAATATCTTATACAGTACATAAAGACAATGCCAATTAATTAACAGTCATTAATCTGGATCTGGAACCTTCTGAAATAATTTTATAATTAGTAATGCTATTTTCACCTTTAAGACTCAAACATTATTAGCGCATTTCAGTCTTTCCAAAGTTTAATGGAAAAGAAGGGCTGATTTACTAAATGGCAGGTCTGGACTTGCTGCTTGTAGAAGGCAAGTACCACTCATTACTCTTTACTGTCCTATTTACTGTTCCATTACCCTGTGAAAAAAACTGGATTTACCTGGGGGCTAAATACCACCGTCACCCAATCTGCATTGAGCTATGCAAAACACAGCATAAAGCTCTAAAATATCATATTCAATGGCTATTCACTAAAGTCTGACAAGTTCTTACACTACTTAAATCTACTATAATCACACAAAAATGTCTGACTATTACATACAGCAGCATGGGTCTGAAGTAACCATTTCAGGAGACAACCAACAGTACAGTACTGCATATTGTGAAACACAGCTGTCACTAATGTCTTACTGAGGGACCTGTAAGGAAATTTTAAGAAATTCCTCATTGTAAGAAAAGGTACCAATGAGAGGAAGTCATATCCATGCGCTATATATTCATCATCACCTTAACATTATACACTACATCAGTGACCAGCAGTGTAGCTTGGCAGAGTGTCAAAAATGTTTCAAGCTTTTGAAGACCTCTGTGTTTCAGGAAATGGGAAATTAACCAGGCATAATACAACTGCTGTACTCTTTTTAATATTTTGTGAAGGTTCTTGAATCGCTTTTCTTGTTTTAACACTCACACAGATTTTGAAGAATGTGATTTAAAGTCTGTATTCGCAGCCAAGAAAAATCAAGTGGGCAGTTTTGTTACATAATATTACACAGACAATAAATAACATTTATTTGAAATAATTACTTAAAGCTTTGCACGGTATGTAAAAGGATAATACAATTATTATTTGACTGTACATTTCAAATGATTGAAATTATATCAGAATTATACTTTGAAGCTGTGAAAATAGCAGATTTCTCCTAAGTAATGGTTCCTTCTGTTTCTAAGCAGTGGTCTAGCCTCTGCAGCTACTGTAGTCTAAAGGAGATCTAAAGGTGACAAGTGTGTTACATGCAGATTTTTTGAAAGTTATAAAGAAACATGTTTCATTTTAACTTGAAGCACATCTAGCAGTTGGCTCATTGCTGGACAAACACAGCATCACTGCACACAGGACGGAGACATTATTGTTATGAATCCATGGTTGTTCAAGAGGTCTTAAATACTGAACAGTTTTGAGGACTTTCACATTTTGGGGGTTTCATGTTTATTTTTTTGATTTGAAATAATAATGAATAATATGAATAGAATACAAGTGTCTGTCAAATTAATAATATAAATTAGGTGTGACTGCTTAGATTTCTTCAGAATTCATATACAAGGTTTATTTTAGGAAACAGTTTTTCAGCATGCAGTACAAGTACTGTATGTCAAGTTGGTACCTTAACCCTGAAAAAAACTGCTGGGTCTTTACAAAGCTTTTGAAACCAAATGTGCTTTACAAGATTAATGTACATTTTACTTCAGAGCAGAAGTATTTAATTACGTTGTTTTTTAGCAACACCCTGAGGAAAGCCCTGTGCTAGAGAGACTTGGAGCAAAAACATAACATTCATAAAAGTTGTAGTCTGGAAAGCGCTGGAAAAAACTCACTTTTATTATGAAAATAAAAGGTGGAAAAAAAGGCAAGCAAACCTAAACTTTCTTCCTCTCTTACAAGTCTCAGAGGGGGTTAGGATGAAATAATAATCACACTAATGAGATAATGGAGAAGCAGATTTTTCCCTTAATCATCTTTGTGAAAGAAAAGCAAACAGTTTTGATGCCCTTTAACAGTGAAGTAACCCTGTCTCAGTGAGGTTGTCCATGTAATGCAGACTCAACATGAAGTCAATCCAAGCACTGAAAGTTTCAGATTTGTACATCCAGAATTTAGGAGTGAATACCCAAGGCATTGGGAATGTAATGAATACTGTAGTATTTTGTGTTTTCTTTTCTGTTTCTTTTTTCTTTTGACTCAAGAAAAACCTGGGGCTGCCAACAGTGAACACAGGTGGTAGATACAGTCCTGACATTAAAGGTTAATAGCAAGCCAAGATGTGCACAAACAGGATGTTCTGAACCTGTAAGGGGCACACAGAACATGACGAGGGAGTGTGAAGGTGCAGTGGTAAAAGACATTTACCCTTCAACACAGAAAATTAGAAACCGTCACTCAACATAGTTCTGTGTGACAAACATCTGTCATCATCTGATAATCTAATGCATACAATTGCCGAGACAATAGGAGAGAAACCAGTCATGTCATGGCAAGAATTTATTTTGCTGTTAAGAACAGAATGCATCTAACATAAAAGGAGCTGAAAATTGTTTTCTGGAAAATGATGATTACATGAATTTAAGGTATGAAGAGAGTGCCGCTGCAAAGGAAGAAGCTGGAGTAAATTCACACTGATTGTATATGACTGCATCTGTCTACCAAAGATGTCATAATACACGTACCATTATAATGATGATTTCAAGTTTGGAAGCCCATGTGTGATCTGTACAGTATATCACAATTTTGAGTACAGCAATTTATCTATATCAAAACAAAAATTACTTTTTTTAATCTCTTCTTTTTTATACAAAATATTTGGATTCATTCTAACTGCCATCTCAATTTGTAATGTAAGACTGTTGAACTGTGTTTTGCACATGGTGAGAATTATGTGAGGGAATAGAATAGTCCCCATTCTTTGAAAACTAGACAGTATGGAATGTGCAAGAAAGATCTTGTGATCTTCATTGACAAAACCGGCAGACCATGCAATGCAACCTCTTGACCTGACATGGCAATATTTATTTTTCCTTTTTGTTAATGGAGCATCAGAAATATAGCTGCTCCTCACAGAAACATTTACATATAAAAATGTGGCCTGATTTCTGTAAAGCTGCCTCTCTGAGAAAAATTTAGTTTTTGCCATTTTTTTTCCTATCAGACAGACTAGATTTGTAAGGCAATAAAAGTAAAACTTTTGAGTTTTACTCTCCTTGTAAAGGAGTTAATTAAACCCTGAACTTGTCCTTATTGTGATGTATCCAATTAAATTGCTACTATTGTGCAAATGCTCTTTGCACAGACAGAGGTTTTGACCAGACTAATCCTCAATAATTAATTTGTTGATGAACCAGCCAGTTATAGAGTAAGGTGTCAAGTGAGACGATAACAGTTTTCTGTGTCATGTTATTCTGTATTACTTTCAAACAAAACTGCTAAAATTGATGAGCTTGAGAAGCAGCACATGGCTAACACTGAAAATATTCACACTCAGAAACAAATACTAAATAATGTATATTTCTTGTTAATTTGTGTCTGTCTGGCCATGTTGTGCAGTGTTTTACAAAGCTCAGACACAGCTCAAAATGAAATGCATCAGCACCATGGACAGAACCACAGAAGTAACTGCAAGGCACCAAACAAATTTCTAGTCAAAGCAATTACAGATGATTAACTCTCCCACAATATTTCATTTTTCAAAATTCTGGTATAACCTAGGGTTTTTTAACCACTTTAGTCTCAAGAAAATTCCCCTCATTCATCCAATATTTGAAAAGTGTAAATTAAAGATAAATGTTATATGCTGCCCCTACTTTTTAGCCAAAACACTTACTTATTCAACATTTCTCTTGGCATTGTTTCATGGCATTTTTATACTTGGCAGGTAGTGGTCAGATACATTATAATGTTTATAAAGACACGACATTTCTACACCTGTGTTGACACAGTCATGAACAGTAGCAAAGTAATAAGTGGAACAATCCTGTAACATCTGAAATACATTTTTAAGATTTCGATTTACTGCAAGCAAGTCTGAAAATTCACCTCCAATTTACAGATAGTTTAGATTTTCACCATAATAAATCACTTCAGTCTTGCCTGCACAATGTCTTACACATTTGAACATGGAAACTAAAATCACATGTGATCTTGGTACCAGCAACTTCAAACGTTTCTTGAAAAGAAATAAAACCTTTCATGGAGCAGATGCTCACGTGTTATGCATTTAATTCAGCACTACAGAATAATCCCAGGTTACCAGCAGTTAATGCTATCATGTGTTTTTCATTTTAGGCCTGCTTGGCATTTCCTAAAATAAGTGTTTATTTTAATATTATAATTCATGAAATATAATTATTTAAAAAATTAGATTTGATTTGTTTAGGTTATGATAAAAACTATAACAAAATTGTTTAAATGGTTTTCAAATTGCACTTCAACTGTTATTTTTCCAACCAAAATGTAATATTTTCTTTCACAGTAGATCGTTTTAACTTTCATGTGTCATATCTTTTTTACTGTTATGGATAGCAAAGGATAGAGGGATAAGACTTTATTGATCCTGAAGGGAAATTGATGTTACAGCAGTCCATCCCAAGACAAGCAAAAAAAAAAAAACAGACGAAAAATTAGAATATGTACAGTAATACAAAATAAAATAAATAAAAATAAATACATACTGTAGGTGTGGGCAAAATAGGATCATAGTCATTGTATTGTAAAAACAATAAAATGTGCAAAATGTGCATAGGTATATACAGATTGAGTGTCCAAAAAGTACAATGGAGCAACATGCTGTCCATAGACGAGCAAATGAAGGGCTAACAGTACTAGCCTAGGGCAGCGTTATACAGCCGCCAGGAGGAAAGACCTGCGGAAACTTGAACACCGTAAATGGCGTGTTTCACAGACGGAAAATGAAAAACTTAAATCCAACCCTACTACATTCAGACATGATGCCTGTAATGTTGGATTAACTATTGAATTAGGCTTCCTGGATCTCATTAGCACATTGTTGTCTTAAGTCTTCTATTTTAGAGGAATACTGAAAAAAATGTTGTAGTCCAATCATTAAAAAAATGATTTTGGGACATTTTTCTCTTCACCCGTGCATTGAGAAAATACGTGAATAAAGGAAGACCACATCATACATAATTTTAGTAATTCTGAATAATCACCTCTGCAATTAATACATCACAAAACAGGCACGTCAAAGTTGTAAATGACTGGGGAAGCATCCCCCTCATCAAAACCACAGAACTCTGAATATACCAGTTCGTATTATAAGTTACCACAGCAGTCTGGCAACATCATATGATTATAAGCCACCATACTCTATACAATGTTGGTTCATACTGTGTCTTATGACAGCAAACCACTGCACTCAGATCAAGTTGTGGGTTGGCACACTGGGCCAAATGTATCCTAATCTAATCCCAATGGAGCTGGGTCATTTGTAGGACTGAGAGATCACATTTTTCCTTTGTCCATCAGACAGAGAGGAAAAATGGTGTCTAAGGAATCCCGATATGTGCATTCAAATGCATTAAACCCATGTGACTTGCAGCCTTACAGTGTCATTAATGGGAAGGGGTGCAGTCATCACTGACTCGCCTGTAAAGCACCGGAGAGCCCGCGGCAGGCCAAGGATGAATGATTCCAAGGAAATCCTATCAGAACAGCACGTCTGCAAGACCGGATTCTGAACATGAAGTGCAGGAGTTGTCACCTTGAGCAAAGCCTTACAGCACTGGCGATATCAATTGAGGAGGTAATAAAAATTCACTGCCAATTCCAATTTATTTCAATCCCAATTCTAGTTAAAAAGTGCAATATAACTTGACTACCAGATTGATGGTAGGCTCTGCACACTCTGGATGACAAGGCATGATAACTCAATTACTGTATATCCCTCATGCTAATCCATCCTTAAGATGCTTGTTATATGCTCTGTGATTCTTGGAGAAGTAAAAACAGATGACTGGAGGAGCCAGGCACAGAGCAGCAGCCTCAGATATTAATATCTGATACTTGGCCCTTCTAATGCAATAGTTGGTAAATTATGGCCATCCACAGCAATTGATTCACTCGCTTGCAGTTCACAGTCTCATCTTGTGTTTTTCAGCAGATGTGGGGCTTCAAATCTTAGACCTTTCTAAGTAAAATACCTGTGATCTCAGGCAACGTAAATTAAAGACAGAAATGTGAAGTAGGCCTCTGGGTACATAAGAGAAAATTCCGCAGCAGGGGTATGTACTAGAATCTGAGAATAAAAAAAAGAGAGCTCCTGATACATGTCCATCTTTTGGAGAGCAGCACGTACAGCTAAACATAATCCACCTCTCAAAGGATTTTGATCTTCTGTGATCAAAAGTGAAAGAATCGGCTTGGGTTTAACAGTGGGTCAAGCTGATGCTCTTTTTGCCAAAACCTATTTGGAAAGTTGGAGTTACTTGTGCCAAGTGCAAAAAAACATGCTATATTACTTCATTATACTCCATAACGTATATTACAAATATAAAGATGAAGTATAGAGCATACATACTGTACCCTGTGTAGTAATACTTAATGTATGTACTATCTATAAGCAGTAGACACTAGTAAAGATGTTAAAAACAGTTCTAAAAAGGTTTGCTAACTCCTAACCCTAGACTTAGAGATAGGGATAAGATTAGGAGTATGGTTTATGCTAACTTTAGAAATTAGTTACTAACACCCAATCGGTGTCAGAAGAAGTTATCATAATTTTTGTTGCTCTATAATTAAGTGTATTTATAAATGTACTTTGCAAGACCCCAAAGTGTAACATGGTACACAGGAATGCACTTGGTCTGCTTTCACTTAAATGTTAACATATTCCATATTGCAATTTCATTCTTAATATATTCTAAGAAACATTTCTTCTTGTTCAGTGCTTTTTGTTTAGTCTTTCTTGTCAGCCATAGTGATTAGAACTATTTAAAGCCAAGGGTTTTGTTTTGTACCAACACACTGTGTGATTTATTCAGCTCACTATTCACCACAGTTCCACACTGTGGAATTCAGAGATTTCAGTTTCAGCCCAGGTGCATCACCTTCTCAGCTAGGATCCTTCAGAGGACTATAATTCAGAGTGGGGCTATGCCTGAGACAGACATTGCTGTGGGTTTTCTTGTGCTGTCATTTCGTGTTTCGTCTCACTAGCTTATCCATTTAAAAGCACAAGATTACATATTTCACTAATCCCACTGGATAAAGGACAAGAAACTTCATCGCAAAAAGCCTGCTAATGGACAATACTTTGTAAAGAAAAACAAAAGGATAAATACATCACTAAGGACATGCTTCAAATATCTGTACAACTGTCCTTTGCAGTAAATCAAAGGCTTCCCTCATGACCTGAAAGGTCACCCCCGCAGGAATTCTCTGAATCCTGTTTTGCAATCGAAGCTTGGAGCCAAAATGTTATTAAAAGTTAGCACTGCCTAAGAAAAACAAAATATTCACACCTGTGTGTCCATCTGCGAGGCGTGTTAAATGGTAGAAAAAAAATTCTGCTTACTCCACATGGACTATTTTTTTATGTCTGTGAAGCTAATCAAAAGAAACGCCTTCTACGACTCTTTGAACTGGGATTGTGAAACCCAGAAAATTGCACTGCTGAAAGGGACCGCTAGGATATGCGATAAATTGTCACCTCTTTTTATTAGGTGATAAATGTGTATGTCTGTTCAGTGTTTTTGACCCCGCAGTTACACTTACACAATGCCACCACCTAAATGTGTTACAAATTTAACATGCGGACTCCATGCTCTGCTGTTCTCCACTTACAAGGAAGTGGAACAACACAATCTGCCCAGAGGGCACTGTCTTGCATCTCAAGCAGACAGACCTTTGTTTTAGCCAAGTCCATTTACAGAACGAATGAAAAAATATGAAAAGTTACTCCTAAAGAAATTTAATTATCATTTAAAGAACCACTGATTAATTAGTCTTGCACACATGCAGGCTCAGACACATCCGAGAACTGGCATGAAAATCGAATGAAGGCACACACCTAATGAACAAAAAAATCGGTAGGACAAAGAAAATCACGATAAACCGGCCAAACCGGCAGCAATTGAGGAAGAAACTACATAATTGGATAAACTACCATACCATACATACCACAAAGAACTAGTATGTAGCTTTTATTGAATGCACAGCTTTGAAACGGAACAATGTTTTAATCTTTTTAAAGACCTCCCCAGAGGCGCTTGAAACAAAATATGATTTTGCTTCATTAGTTTTCACCTAGGACTTCTTTGGGAGGTATCGACATCATCATTTATACTCTTCATTGACTGTTAACTGCTGCTTGTTCAGACTAGCTAAGGGATAGTTAGACGACAGCACATGAAATTGCTGCATTTCAACAGCACGAAAATCAGATAAATTATTCACATTTATTTAAAATAAACTAATCCTGCTTTGTATCTAATCCGTGTCACTATTATTTTGTTGTTTGGTTTACTGTCCCGCACCACGTACGAGAGTATTTCGCCACCGTAATAGTCACAATCAGACGAGATGTAACTACAAACCATAAGGAGAGAATACACTCTAAAACAATAAAACAGCAGAGAATAGAATTTATTTAAGAAAAAGGCAATACATGTTTTTCCAAGTAACCAAGGAGTGGATAACGTTAAAATGAAGGTTTAGTTTTTATGGGGTTTTTTTTATCTCCAACATGTTTCCGCTTTCAGTTAACTTTGGTGCACTACTAACACGGTTAAACTCGGGAAGCAACTGAACATGCTTTCAACTCACTCTGGGGTGTTGATCCAGATGATGTCCAGGTGACAGTAATAGACGCATTCCTTGTCTTTGTAAGTGTAACATGTGCAGCGCTTGGACCTTCTCCGTGGTTTTGACTTCTCACAGATCGCGCCCTCGGCTTCCCCGCTACCTTGGCCAGGTGCGCTCCTGACCGAGACCGTTGAGCTCCAGCTAGGTCCCACGGTGGAACCTGTAGCCCCTACATCCAGGCGTGCCGCCTCAGGGTCAGTCCGTAGTGACAAATTCACTTCGCTGGGTTCGGTTTTGAGAGGCGCAGAACCTTCAATTGCACCAGTAAAAAAAGATTAGTCAAATACATTTTAAACAAATTAGTCTGTCAAATATGTACTGTAGGTATCTCATTTTATACCGTTTTCCATTTAAAGTGTGGCTAATATATTCAACAAAATATATGCACTCAGCGCAGCGCTCATAATTAAGAACGAAATCATAATCTAGGATTGTATTTTTTCAGCTTTATGAAATGATGATACTGGATTCTCATTCGGCTAAACGGAAAACCCACGTTTCTTTTCCCAATATTTAGTTTACAGGGGGCATTCTTAGATGTCTGATTAACTGGTTATCCATATGTAAAACATGCTGTAATTGACAACAATAAAACGCTTTTAAGCGTTAAGGGTGGACTTTTTGGCTTAATTCACATTCTGTGTTTTATTCTACTATAGCCTTGGCGGCGCATTTTTATCGCCTCTTCAGCTTGAATGCAAGGGGCCCTTTCTGGTAAATATCCTTATATCTGTTTATTGACTGGTCGTTCTGCAAAGTTTCAAATAAAACGTTTTTGTCTATCTTCACGTGTAGCAGCAACTAAACGTAAAAACCCACACCGAGAGCTCAATGGAACGACACCAAGCCTGTGATTAAAATTGACTGGCAAATTAATCATTCAAATGAGCAATTTAAAAATGACCACGTGGGGAAACAAATTCTTATAAAAACTTATTGACATGATTTACATGGCTTAATGCAATACGTCGTTAATCGTAATGATCTTGTCCGACACCTTTACGTGATAAATCGTTTTCAATCTGCCATCTCCCTTTCTGTTTTAAAATGTTAAATAATTTGTGTTGGTGACAGTAGCCCTCTTAGTTGTTATGTATCAGACGCAATAGGCATAACTAGGAATAAAGCCATATTACACTGACGCGGCCAAACTAAGATCTAAATTAAATGTTTGCAGTATGAATATCCAGTACCTGGTCTAAGTGCAAATAGGTCAAACCGGTGAAGTCCGGTCTTCGATTTACAGCTGTCTTCTTAAATAATATCAACATTTAATAAGTTAAGAAAACCCCTGTTAAAAATATTAGAGATAACTACCCTCCATAGCCCAGTTCGTGCAAAGGTGTACGCGCAACCTGTTATCTGCCGTCAACCGATGACACACTAAACTACGAGGCTCGAAGTGTGGACGAAATAAACTACCTACCTACAATACATAATTAATAAGTCATATGTCACTTTAGCTACTAACATTTTCCCTTTGACGGTGCGGCATATGGGTGAAGCGAAAGAGCGCAAACTTTATTAAGCTTGAAATAAACCACACACAGCGGTTGCACAGCTTCGTGTGTAGCCAATATAAAATATAGAGCGTCCCATGTGATTATTAATGATCATAGCAATTACAATGAAGCACTGCAACTATAATTCGTTTTGAACAAATAGCAGAAAACCCCTGAACACCACTACCGTTGTAGCTTAACCGCAGTTCAAAAGACCCATTTAATAAGGTGTACGCAAGTGTGTAGGTACACTCGTAAGAGTTATTTCAAGTTAATAATTGAACAAGTTTTGGAATAAATTACTTAGACTTAACAAGGTTAGGGATGGGGAGTTCACGTCTTTGTGTTTTAGTTACATATTTTAAGTGTCAATTCTGAACATTGTTTTATACAGTATGTGTCATAGAAGCACGTAACATAACACCCTTCTGTCCTTCCTTGAATTCTAGTAAGAACATGCAACCAACTCACCTTGTGCAAGAGCAGCTGTTACACAAATTAGCAACCATACCCCCAGATCCATGAATGACGCATTAGCCATAACCCAATAATTCCAAATGAGAAAATGGTTATGAAATGAAACTATTATAATACCAGATGGTTATATCCAATGCAAGAAGTACACAACAATTCGTGCTTGTTTTGTTTTAAAAAAAGGGGGAAAAAATCCAAACGCAGGAGAGGTCTCGATATTAGTTGGTATCAGTCGAATGTTAAGTTCCGAGAAAGACGCACATTTTTGTTCATTTGTTTAGATCCAGTCCGGGAGGTCAAGTATCCAGCATAACTGCGAATTGAATTTCTTTTCCCCTAGTCGCCTTGCAATGCATTGGAAGTAACTGGGAGCCAACATTCCGCTCTCTGTGTTAAGAAAGATAAGAACGTGACGCTTTATATACGGCTAAGTTGATAAATAAGCTAAGCACCACCCGCTGGACAGCTGCAGTACCGCATGCATACGCACGTGTCCTTTTCGCTACGATAAGGTCATAAGATGACAGTTCTATTTAATTTTGTTATGGTGTTTTCATGCTTGTAATTAAGACTCAGTTAAGGGCGAGAGAGTGGATCAATGATTTTTATTCGAGGAGTTCTGAGCAACGAGAAAACAACAAAAAAAAAGTATTCTGTTCAAGCGCATCGCTGTGAGCCGTAGCAAGGAAGGGGAGTCTGCACTCAAAGTAGAGTGAGGTTTCAGAAACGTTATAACACAGTCGTTCAGAAAGGTTACCGATAGTTTGACGGTTTTTAGAGCAGGATCTTTTCTGTCTGATACATTGAATAATTCGTTATTAATAATTAATAATAATAATGTATGTTAAGTTTCAATCCTCACGGAAGGCAGTTCAGGAGCGAGAAGACGATTTGGTGCAAGTAAAATATCGAGGTGTTGAAAATGGAATGCCTTTGATGTTCAATATGGAAGCATGCGGGTTTTTTGTTGTTGAAGAAGTGTCGATAATAAGTACGACAAGCCGTTGCGAAAAAGAAAAATGTGAGATTCACCTTCGTTTTATATTTAAATAATTTTTCCATCATTACAACTATCGATACACCTTATAAAGATTAACAAAACTTGTCTGTAAGTATTCTTCATTGACTAAAGACTTTTATTTTTGTAGCCTAGAAAACAACATCATTTAAAAAAGATATTTGTAACTATGTAGTACTTAAACCTTGCTAGGGACCTAAGTATATTGCAGGCTTTGTTTGGGAGAAATATTGCTGTCTTTCTACCTAACAGGAAGACCATGAGCATGAGTAATAGATAGGATGCCTGCATTATGAGTGGACATATGCATGTATTTTGCAGCAAGGTTTGTTAGGATACTTCAAGAATGGCATATGTAGAAAAGTCTGGCCTTTACTGTCAGGTACTACACCTCCTGGTGGGAAACAGAACTTGCTGTGTTGATAACCTTCAAGACTCATATGGCCATTTCATTGGAAAAATTGATGAAGCTTTTGTCTTCCAACATGACATAACACCTTGTGAAATACGTGTAAGAAACATACTTCAAATGAAATTAAGATTCATTTGCAGCCCTTTCATTGTTGGAAAGAAGATCCACCTGAAATCAAAGATGCTGTACAGTACATGTCAGGTAGCAATTTCAAGAGAGTCAGAGATATTCATTTTTGCTCTGAAGCTAGTGCTGAGATTCTCATTATATACAGTAGTATTTTTTATTCATGTTTTTTGTGAAATCTTGAGGTCTAAGCTAGAGCTATTGGGATGTAGCTAGTGAAATGTAAAGCTGATAACGGTTTAGTTTAAGTGCTGCAAATTCACATGTACTTTATAACCTGTAACAGATTAACAGAGCATTAATACAGACTTAATATCCTGCAAGGAAATAATCTCTACAAGTGATTAATTGCATGGTTATTAACAAAAGTCAGTTCTTTCTCAGATTTGAATGCGCTTATTTCTGGTTACTTGTGAGCCAATAACTTTATTAAGTCAAAATGAAATATGTACCCCATAAACTAAAATGTTAGCATAAAATCCACAATAAAGCCCAGTTTATCAGGCAGGAGATTACTCTGGACTCCACAGAGGTAAGCAGATTTAAAGTTTGCCTTTCCCTTTAGACAAGACTGTGATGTGCTCATTTGTGTTACTAGTTGGAGTGGAGCAAAATTATTTGCTAGGAGGACACAACAAATATCCAAGCTGGGGATCAGAACCCACAATACCCCAGTCAGGAATTACAATCTGATATGAGTCAATTATTATAATTGCATTTTTTCAACAGACCTGTCTGTGTCTCGCTTGAAAGGACATATCTTACATATATACAAATGAGTATTGAGACCTCATTCTTATACACCTTTAAAAACAGTATTTTAGACAGATGTTGCTTTGTCCTAACTAAATAACACCTCCTAAAAGTAAACAGATACAATAAAATGTTTGCAAAATCCTTGAATCTCAGACTTGTCTGTATACAAATTAAGATATACAGTGCATGTATTTCAAATTTCTTTACATGTGCCCATGTTTCCATTTCTGTACAAATGCAACGAAACATAAAAGACACAAAATAGTATTGGAATCACTAGCAGTTGATTAAAAAGCGTTTTTAAAAGGAAAGGAACTATATTTGTAATATTAAGAAGGAATGTTATATATGCAAAATAAAATATGCATAAAATTATATGCATATTTTATGTGTATTTGTGCATATTATATATGTAAAGTTTTCTCATTTATATGCTTATTTTACTGATTTTAATGTTTGATTTTTGCATTCATGTTATATATTCTGTTCATATTTCACTTAGAATGATAAATTATATATACTGTCCAAATTCATTACATAAGTGCACAATCCACTTCCACTGGGACTAACATAACATCAGGTTAAAGCCAACACACAGCAGGTATGCCTCAGGTGTAATACAGCAGCCTCATTGTTAATTTTCCTAAACTTAGAATACACCGGTAGGTGCTAATGTACATCACAGTACATGGGTTGGCTTCCTGCTTTAACAAGCCTCAGATGAAGTGGTAGACACGGTGTTAAGTTAATTTGATACTGTCTTCAACATCAGGTCTTGTTTACTTTGCAGTGACAAAGATTAAATGGAATTGGGAGCTCCTAATTGGCCAGAAAACATTAAACTGGATAATCTATTAGCGCAAGCCAAAATTTGAAGTCTCCATCTCTGGGGATTAGCTCTGTGTTGACAGAGACAGCCGTGAAAGAAATGTGTTCCCAGGATTTTGTCAAACCTCTGGAGTTTGGGTAGATCACCTCTGTTTTTGTTTCTTGTTTAAATTAAGTGCTACATTTGATTTTGTTTCTCCAACTTGTTTGTTTGCCCTAAAGCCAAACAAAACATGTCTGTCACTCTCTGAAACTCGATACCGTTGTTGCATTTTAATGAATACATAAACAAATATCCAGCAAAATTACTTCTCAGGTCCCTAATCCCTCCTGTACACCAAGTGCTCCCCTTCCATACCATTTTACGGTCTCTGACAGGAAAATCAATTTAAAATGCAAGTGTTGGTACGTTTTCATTTGAGTCCCTCCAGCTGCTTAATGCATCATTTAGACTGGGAAATTTTGAACGTTCTGCATTTCTGTTGAGAAATAGAAATATACTGGACTTTGTTATTAATCACATGTAAAAAAAGACAACTGAACTGAACTAAATTAAACTTGAGAATGGTTTGCCACAGAAAGCAAAGCCCCTTTCATTTTTTGTTCAGAAGTAAAATATTTTCTTATCCCCACATCAGAAACATTAAATCAAATCACTCAAAATAACTTCATGCAGAACAGTACAGTCTTGAGTGTGTAGTTATGTGACTGGAATCTGTGGCAAGCTCCACCAGATGCAAAAGAAAAAAAGTAGTTTCTTTTTCCATTCAGTCAATTTAATAAATCCTCTCTATTTGTTTCTAGGAAATTATCATAATCTCAAATCAGAAGAAAAAAAGATGTTTTGATGGTTTTGTAAGGAATAGATGGGGGAAGAATTATGCTGCTTATTCTGCCTCTAGTGGGTGAACAGAGAAATGCTTGTTAATTTGTTTTCAAAAGGCCTTTTTATTTGAGAGAAAGTTTAATCTAGGATATTCTGCTAATCAGTCTGTCTGACTCTCCGTGGAGGATTTTGTGTTCTTCCAGATGTTTTTTTTCTGTTCCAAAGTCAGAATTCCAGTGTGAAAGTCTGCTGTCTAAGTGAACATTTCCTGAAAAATTTTAAATTTCCTGTGGAAGGCTTTCCTGCCTTGCCTACCTTAAACTTGGTATGTTCCAGTGGCATTGAAACTGCCAGGTGAGAGGAGGGCACTTGTAGGAAAATGCATGAACAAGTATAAAATGGATCAAAAGACCAGGAGTCCCCTAACATGGCAGAGATATGAAGGGCATTTAAATTTGCATAAAGAAGAATAACCCATTTTACCAATCAGAAAATGCTTTTTACAGCTTGTTACAGTTTTAAGAAACAGAAGCTGTGTGGACCACTGTGTTCATTTACTTTGGTTTCTTACTGATCAGTGAAGGAATAAACCCAGAGAGTCTTAGATCACTAGAAAGTGTCCCATGTTTGTCTAATCATGCAGACTTCTAATATCCAGTCCCAGAGAGCACGGTACTGTATCTGTCAGACAACATATAGAGTACACAGCATAGGATCCCTGGTAGTGTAAATAACTCAGAAAACATACACATTATACAGTAATTTAACATTATTTATAATTCTGTTGAAGATTTTAGATCAAAGATTAGTTATGAGAAAACATTATGTACGAAGGCATTTTAAAAATCAATGAAAATAAAAAATGTTCAGTAAATTCTGTTAGTTTTGGGATGCCCGGAAAGCTTTTGTGGTAAACAAAATCTCAATAATGTATCATCACTGAGGTGTCACCAGATAATTAAAAACAGCATTTTGCAGCTCATTAGGGCCAAAGTTTCAGTGTTTCAGCTGTAGTAAAGTCTACATCTTGTTAACTCCATATTCATTTGTGATTGAATCTCCCAAACCTTTTCAGGTTTTATAAACTAGTTCATAAATGCACACATTCAGTCTTCCAGGGTGAATATGCAGCAGGATTTATAGGTTAAATCATTTACTAGAAATCTTCTGACTGCAGAATACAAGGGGACCTGCAGTTACCTTTTGCCCATTTGCATCAATAGTAGAAAAATGACAGATGCATGTTATAGAATGCAAGTAAGAACTTGCCATTTTTGTGTAATTTATAGTACATTTCAGATCGAAATGTATCCAAGCATTGGGGGAATTTTCATTTATATATAAACTAAATGGCATATACAGTACATGCAGTGTATAATTACATGTAATTGCATAGGTAAACAACGATGATCATGTACTTATGAAATGTATTTTCTGTATTCTACCTTGTATCTACCTTAAAATTCAGCTGGAACTGTGTCATAAACAGTGAACCAAGCTGCATGGTACCAGTGTATAAAAGAAATTTCACTGAATGGGTAATAAAAAAGACAAAATGGTCCCAAAGTGGGTTAGCTTCATGCAAAACAGATCTTAGAGTTTGCCTTTTTGCCCTTTTGATCCCTTTGCATGACTGCATGAAATATAAAAAGATACAAACCATCGGTTCCAACAAATAAAAAAAAAAGGTGATATTTTGGATGGAATTTCATAAGAACCGCAGTTGGGATAAGTACTGCTGTCTGGTGTGTAAAAGTGATAGGAATAGTCCAAGGGAGTTCAGGGGGTGCCGGTGTTCAGTGAATTGTGTTCAGCCTGAGACGGGGTGCGAGTCTCCCTGTGTGCCTCCTCACAGAAAAGAGCTGGAGGGTAGCGAGTCCCGCAATAACAGCAAGACAGGAATCTCAGCCCCACCGTTTGTTGGGCTGCCAGGCCTGGAATGAAGACCATGGAATCCCAAAGGTGAAGAAGTTAATTAACTCAAACAGAGAATATGACTCCGAGGCTGGTTGTGACTGCTGCTGCCTTCAGCTACTTGGTGTGACACGCGAGAGTGATTGCCCTGGCTGCTGCTCTCTTAACCGAAATTCCTCAGCATCCTGTGAAAGAGCAAGGGAGAACTCCCTTCTGTGGTGTGGTCAGATGTGAAGGCCGAGGTCTTCTTTCCTGTCTTACCTCTCACCTCATAAGGCAGAACAACAACAAAAACAAACGTTCAAAAAGCATTTCTCTTGTCAGGATCCGTTGCTGCCCCTGGTTCCCATTGATGGTATAGCCAATGGTCCCTTCTTTTATTTAGTCTTATACCATTATAAAACATAGTTAGGACATTACTAATGAATTACTGGGGAGCGATATTTTAAAACCAGTTCTCTAGAAAATAGTTAGTTCTGAAAAAAAAACACATTTAAGTTGTTGCCACAGTAGTGGATTTTTTTCTTTACATTAAATTATGCTCCTTTTTTATATAGGACTTTTCAGCCATAGTTGTTCTGTTTTTCCTAAAGTTATACCAAAATATTTTGCTTCCACAGTGCAGCATAAGATCATTGTTTTTGTCTGTTCTAACAGTAAACATTCAAATATTCCCATCTCTTCTCCTTGTGAGTGTCATTTCCCCATCTGTTGAATACCAGAGATATTTGAAGAGAATAATGTGCCAGGAGTATGCTGCATTAACCCCACTGAATGATGTACCAAAGGAGCAATTTCCCCCAATTGTTTCATTAAAGACTAAAATTGCTGTTGTCCTGGTCTGTGGCAGCTCTGTTGCGTACGCATTTTCCTCAGATCCTCAGTGTCTCAGCAAAAGATCTTGATAGAGAATCATTTTGGAACTGCTGGCTCACCCCTCTTGACCCAGGATTTTAGATCAAAGGTGATTGATTCTCAGTTGTGTCTTTGCTGGACTGGGGCATAAACATTGCCGGTATTTGGAGCGTGGTTAACCATAATAGTGATATAACACTCTGAACTTTACTTCCCTTCATTGCAGGACCTAAGAGCAGGGCCATAGTTCGCTTGGGCTGACAAGACTTCACACGTACGATTTCGTCCTTGCCTTCTCTATATTCCCAGTACTTGCTCTTACTGCCTTTTGGACAGTATAGGTCCTTCTCCTGAGTGCTGATGGATTAGTACAAGAACAAATCAAATGATCTGAGGGGGACTGTACAGTCTTTCCTTGCTCCGGGCAATTCAGGTTTTGTCACAAAACAGCAAGAATGGGGGAACTTGACAATATATCTAAAATTTCAGAGGAAAAGTCATATTTGACTTCCCAAAACATTTAGCTCTTGAATAAAAACAGGCAAAAAAGAAACCTACCCTGCTAATTTTGCCACCTGCCTTGCCCATCTCTTAAGTAGTAATGTTCATAGGTTTAATTGGAAATGAAAGTGGTCTCTGGTGCTTGTGAATTGACTTCAGTTATGAAGAGGGACCCTGAATTGTCATGAAAGGAAAGGGCTTTTAGACTCAGTAAATTTAGCTTTAGCATTTTCCAACCTACCTACATAACTTACTGTAATGTCTTTGGTATTTTTCTTGTCAAGCAATACCTGAATGTTGTCTTTAACAATAGCTGTTCACATTAACGTGATTACATTACTCCTATCCTGATGACCTTGCACTGGCTTCCTGGCAGATTTTTGTGTCAACTTCAAAATCCTAATGCTCATCTATAAGGCTCTACATGGCTTGGCACATCAGTAGCTTTCTGACTTTCTGACTTACCTTCTCCCCTTTCTGCAACCTTCACTCATCTAATTCTAGTCTCCTGCCTGTCACACAACACCGTCTACATTCTATAGTAGACAGGGCCTTCTCCTGCTGTGCCCCAAAGCCTTGGAATTCTGTTACAAAGGGATATCAGATAGTCACCTTCCCTGACCACTTTCAAATCGAGACTCAAACACTTGTTCCCCAGAAGAGCTTTAATTTAGCTGTTTTTTTTGTTTGCCCAATTGCTTTCCTAGTGTATTCCATACCCTTATTTTAATTGTATAATTCTGCTGTTTTCTCTCATTATGTTCTTTTTTATCTTACTGTAAAGCACTTGGAGAAGCCACTTTGAAGACACTATAATAAAAAAATAAAGTAACAAATAACTGCTTTAAACACTGTTAAAGAAGCCTTACTCTAATACTCTCCACTTACTCTAATACTAATAAGCTTGTGATTAATCTTCTGTGTATCAATGTATTAGTGAGTGTATTTGTTTTCAAAGGGATAGGAACCACTTGTCTGTCTAATTAAAAACCCTACACACAGAAAAAGACAACAGAACATGTCTTGTCAGCAGTACTGTTAGAGTGTGCTAGAAGTATTGCCAAACTATTGTTTTTGAAGAAGTATTTTAGAGAGATTGAACGCAGACAGAGAGTTTTTCTTCTTTATTAAAACAGAATGAAAGCATGCAATACTGTATAAAGTATGTCTCAGATCATCTAAATGCCGAGAATTTGCATTCTTGGTGTTCATGCTAGACACTTGAATAAGACCAATGCTAACGTTTGAAGTTTTTGACCACAGATATTTATTAGCTTTCAGCAATTAGAATAATTAGAATGGTTTTCACTGATTTCCTTGTTGAGGCGTGACTCTGATCCAGTAATAAGTTCTGCTGCTTCTGTCAATGTTAAAGTGCAACAGGTTCTCTGTTTTCAGTTTAGTTTATTGCAAGGGCCTCTAATAAAAATATTCGGGGTTCTTGTGTTGCATGTATTTTGTTTTCCTGAAACAGCAGGGAATTACGAAAACAGTTAAGTGGAGAAGAGACCTGAAGGGAGTAAGAGGTAGAAAGGTCACAGATGCCGAGTTCATATGAAAATTTGAAACTGTATAGCTTTGGGAGGTTCCGGTACAGATGATTTGGCTGTTGGCTTTCTTGAGTAATCCCGCACAGTGAAAGTTAAACACAACACAAATTGCATTGATGTGTTACTGTATGTGACCAAGCTGAAGAAATAGAAAGCCAACGGAACTGCAAGAGTCGCCTGGGCTTCATCAAACTCACACAGAGGAAACAGAAAGGAAAAAAAAACTCTTGCCTGATGTAATTTATTCGTTCAGCCCTAGTCCTCCATACACAGAATTACAACCTCATGCATAGAGATGCTATCAGTTTACTGGCCATGGAGAAAAGCACATATTTGTTTGTTAAAATCAAGATGTGCTTTTCTGGACATGTCTCCTTTGAAATAAAATTAGTCATTTTCGTCCGCAGATGTCAGATATTGTTTTCCTCCCAAGTAATTGAAGAAGGAATAAACCAGTGTCCTTGAATTGAACGATGTAGTTTAACGCTTTCTGGAAATGTAACTTTTTACATTTTAGAGTCTTACTGTACCATGTTGTTTTAACTTTCTAACTCATTACTGATAAAGCTGTCCATATTTCCTTATATTTATTAAGAACAAGGGTCGTGTTGGGGAATTAATTGTTATTGACAAATATGATTTTGCTCTGTTCAAATGAAATCATGATTGCTGTTCAACATTTTTTAAGCAAGGCACAAGATCTAATCCATAACCCCTCTTTAAGTGATGTTTTTGTCTGTTTCCATCGGGAGTGTGAATTAAACTCGAGGACGGTTTGGGAAAAATAGCTGATCTTCAAAGATCCCATTGATTATGTATTGTAGCAGTGATCCTGTTTTACCTAACACTGGTATTGCTGGCACTTCCTTTATTTTAAAAGAAAACAGTTCAGGAAAACAAACAGTGGCCTTTGCACGCACCACCCTGGTTTCACATTGAGGGAACAGCTTCAGGAGTCACCTTGTATAGCATGGGAACAGGAGGCTTGGATTTAAAATCCCATTCAATGTTGATCCAGAAAAGAAATTAATCCAAACTAAACAATGTTTGTGGGGTCATGGTCTCACTGAGCACTAGTCATATGCATAAAATCATTCTGAAAAACAGATATATGTATGGCCACATCTCAGTCATAACCTTTTTATGCTCTTGTGAAACATCATATATTATACAGTATATTACCCTTTGAGAGGTTTATATAGACCAGTAATTTTCCTGTGGGCAGATCACGTACTCATTTGTGATGCCTCGCATTTTTATTTTGGATTTTGGTTTTACAACAGCTTTTCATGTACTATATCTGGTATGAAAAAAATTCAAAACCTAATTTCTTTGAACTAAGTATCTCTCACTGTTTAGACCCTAAAGAATCTTTTCTTTTCCAAATAAGTTTGGTGGTACTCTACAACATGGGAGAAGAGACTTTGTTTTGACACAATACTACATTTAAACGTCAAAACATAAGTCTATTACTTTACAGAGATTATACTTTGTGAAATGCTTCCTTTGTTTCTCTGCCTGCCCTGGGTGCAATTTTCAACGAGACATTATTTCAATTGACTGATAAAATCAGGTCCATGGTGCCACATCTGTGTGAAGAAAAACTGGCTTTTCTGATCTTGTTATCAGAGGATTATGGGTCAGTTTTTAAGATGTGTTAAAAAGATGATGGCACAGGCCATGTTTATTTTGAATAACACTGAAGTATGACAACAGTATCAAAAGACCATTGTACTTCTCCCTTAATAATTTAGCAGCAGCACTTCATAAAACATTAATCTCTTCTATTTTCTGAACAAAGACATGAATGCAGAAGAAGAGTCTAGGAAAAGCCAATCTGAGGAAATGAAACTGCTAAGACAGCTCTTGGTTTTGTCTTCAGACTTTTTGTGCAAGTGTATTAGTCAACCACCTGCCAAAAACATGCTTTTTTTTTGTTTGGCAGTTTTTATCTGTGGGAATGTGCACTTGTAATAGAATCTTGAGTATTTGTTTTGCAGTGTAAATTCACCTTGTGCTTTTCCTTCCGGTTATTTTTAATTAAAAAAATTAAAACAGCAGGCAGTTTTGAGTGCCTGTGTAAAGTAGAATAGGTGTGAAGAAATAATCAGTAAGACGTATATTTACTTAATAATGTATACCTGTATATTTTATTATTATGAAAACCATGCACCACAAACAAATTATTCTATTATGAACTAATTTAGTAAAAGAAGGTGGCAAAGGTAGTAGGGTATGGAATGGAGGGTATGTAATTAATGTCATGCTGAACTATCGCTTTGAGTTTTTAATCTGGAAATTGAATTTGGGGTTAATTAGGTAAATGATTTTTGAGCTACAGCAGCTTAATATTGATGCTTCATTTTTAGTTTCAGCTCAGCCATTTGTTACACAGGAACACAGGTGTTGAATATTTGAATCTTGCTGTGCATGGATGGTACCCGCTAAATGAGGAGTTTACTTTAGTTTACTATTTGTTTATTAAGTGTAGGAATCATCCTAAAGTTGGCATTTTACAGGAAAATCCATTAGATGATAAATGTATTCAAATATTTTTAAGATAAAGTGATGTGTAAGCCAACAACAATCACTTTGAGTCTTGTGTAGACAAAAGATTTGTCTATCACATTTTGACTATTTTAAATCATGTCATAAGTTTACTATAAAAACTTAAATCCAAAGCTGATTATTATTTTTGAGACTGCTAAAATTGTTTTTTAATGCTAAAATGTGCCTTCTATAAGGTACATTTGTGCATATGGTTTTAATTTTCCTGTTTATAAAGATGACACCCAAAAACTCACTGAACAAATTCTGTTTGATTTCATATTTCAAAAACAAGACTTATTGCAGATTTAATACATGTAGTATGCTGGAGACTATATTCCTCCAATTTTTAAACTTCTTCCATTTTGGTTTATTTCATCAATATACAAAATGTTAGTTATCTTAGCTCTGACTTCTATAGTTGATTTGCTAACACCATATACTCTTATCTGATCTTGCATTCTGCCGATTCAGTATTTCTGGTTCAACTGGAAACAGTGAGTGTCAGATTAGTATTCTAAATTGTTACTTTTTCATCTGTGTCTTTTAAATTCCAACTTAAGCCATTCTTTGAGATGGTTTTTTTTACAGTTCTTAGTGTCTTGAGGACCATTCCCCTCTCAAGATGCTTTAAAAATATTGTCAAGTGACACAAAGAAGACCACAAAATATAACTCCAGACTAAAATCATTTTCAACAGTGATAGCAAGCAGTCCAGACTAAAATCCAAAACAAATATTTTTTATTTAAGATAAGTTCGCTTTATTGGCCGTATAACAATTTATTGTATTAGGGATCTTTCCACATATCCCAACTTGCTCTCCATGAGTCACAAAGACAGGGAGAGAAGCTTGGGGTGAGAGAGTAGGGTCAGCCAGTTATATAGCACCCCTGGTGTAGTTGGGGTAAGGGCCTTGCTCAGGGGCCCAATGGAGTAGGAGTCCTCTGCCGGCCACAGGATATGAACCTTCCAGCCACAGGCGCAGATACTTAACCACAGAGCCAATGCACCACCCCTTCTGTTTCCAACTTATATTTTTATATAAATATAAGTGCAAAATTCCTGTCAGTAATAGAACTGCTGGGAACAACTGCTGGAAGTGTAAATTATGTATCAGAATAAGTCAGAGGTGGAACAGTACAGGATTATTGAGTAATTGCTCATCTTGAAGAAGACCACATTTTGTTGCTAAGCATTTATCCACCAGAAGATGAAATCTTGAAATGGAGTTTTTAGTTTCAAATGAAGAATTTGAATCACATATTCCAATCTCTGAGAAATTTCTTTTTAAAGTTATTTAGATATTTCATATGGTTATGAAACTCGGTAGCTGCTTTGGGAACTATTGATCAAGCATTTTCAAGAAATGTGCTCATATCCTTTTTCAGGCGGGTTGAGACTAGTTTCAGCCAGAGCTGAAAAGAAAGGTGCCTTAGAAAAAAAAGGAGAGAAAGGATAATGACATTCATTGGCTAAAAATGGGAAATGTTATCGGAGCTAGTAGTGTAACTTCCAAAAAGCTAAGCCTTTTCCTCTGGGTGTTTTTCTTGTGAAGGAGTGAAAGTTTTTGCCTGTATTATCCAGGTAGAACATTCCGATCCTCCCCAAGTCATAAAGATAATGAAGTAAAGGAAAAGATCAGACATATTTACATCAAGACATGGTCATGTTGCATGGCTGCCTCAAGCTCGATCTTATCTTGTTACACTTTTAGCTGTGAAATAGAAATAAAATAGAAATAAATTTTTTATTGTTACTGTTTGATCAGGATAGTAGTATGGTGTTTTACACTGCTGCTTCAAAGTTCTTGGCATCTGGGCTCAGTTCCAAGCAGTAAAACCTTCTGTGCAGAGTTTGCATGTTGTCTGAATGGGTGTTCTCAGGTGCATTGCTGGTGTTCGTTAATTGACAACTCTCAACTGGCATTGTATGTGTCCTGTGATACTTTGCGCCCTGTGTTGGTTAGGTTAGACTCCAATTAATTGTGACCATCTATGGACAGATGACTTTGGATAACAGATGGGTGGATTGTTCCAATAAGACATTCATATTGACTCAGCTGACACACATAAGATCAATCATAAAGCTAAACATTATACAATGTAGACAGGGAAATGCATTAGTCCCAGATTTGCTTTGTTTCCTGTCTGAATTGTTAAGAGCAGAAAAGCTCATTTAAATTTCTGTGCCATTGCCTTTGTGACTCTGTGACCCAGCAAATATTCTCAGTGGAGTTAGATTAATCAAAATACATTTTTTATGGCTCTTTTAAGCATATTCTCACATAATAAGAAATGAAGAATTAAAACATACGGTATTTCTAGCACAGACGATTTGCTAACTACTTTGACAAAGAACAGAACATGGCATACACCATGTCAATTCAGATCACAAGATCATATGAAAGCAATTTGCCAAACTTAGATGCTGGAAAGCAACAACTTTCTCATGTTCCAGAAGATTGACACTGTCTGCAGTTTTAATTTTTATACTTGTTTGAATCATTTGCTGGATTATAGTTCCCTTTTGATTAATCATATGTGACAGGTCCCAAAGGAATGTGACTCATTTTTTGCCAGCAGTTTCAAGGACTGTAATTTTAATGTGTGCAGTTCTTGACGAGAATCACATTTCAGGCCCTCTCGTAAAAGAATCCCAAAATATTTAGATATTTCTCACAATCTGCAAACATTTCTAACTTGAGTTGAGTACTGTGACCAAGGTATTGTGAATCCTGGGGGATGTAGATGACTCTAACCAGGAGGTTGGTTAGGGTTTGGATACTCCAAGTAAAGTTTCCATGCCTTTCTGCAAAACCCTCCTGTGACTTACTAGGAGTCTTAAGGCTTGTATTGACACTAGTGAGAGATGTGCCACTCACTACCTCTCTCATCAGAACCTTGCAATGTGTTAGATGATGAATGGTTGTGCAGGTGTGTGTGTGTTGGAGGAACATGTGCATGTATCTTATTTTCTCCTGAGCAATCACAGAAACCAAACTGGGTGGGGTACATTTAAAAAAATGCAGCTCTGGCCAACATATATGTTGAAATTCATTAAAAGGATCTGTGGATGTGGGTGTGTTTTGAAGATAAATTATCCCTTTTCTTACTTTCTACACACTAATCAATGGTCAAATAGTTGTAGGACAAGTGGTCCTTCTAACATTGGATTTTAGTACTGAAATGATACCCAGAACACTAATAAATAATCTACAAATCATCTACATGTCATATAGCTAGTACTGTATCTAGACATACCACTCTGAGTGTGCTTTCAATTAAGCAACATTATACATTCTTGACAGGTCCTGAAATAATAGCTGTTTAAGTATTTCAAGCATTCATTTTCCAATGCATATTCAAACATTCTCCTGTGTACAGTTTGCAATATTTCTAGAACTGTGGGGAGAATGTGATGTATTTTCAGGTCTACATTTTCTGGTGGGCTGTTGATCTCATGCCAGAGCTCCTCTAAGAGTTACAGGATTTGATTTGATTTGATTTGATTTTTTGATTTGATTTGATTTGTGGCAAGTGGAAGAAAGACCTTTTTCGGTTTTTCCATCCGAGCAGTTGGGAATGGAAGTGCTTGAATGGCACACTTATGCTAGTATGTCGGGGCTTCAGTTCGTCCGATGTTTGGAGCTGATCGTTCATGGTGGAGAACCTGGGTCTCATCTTTTCATTGTGAAATTTGCTCTAGTCTTCCACAAGAGTTGTTAAAATCATGAAGTCTGATTTCATTGCCCCTCTTTCCTGTTCCCTGTTTAAATTAAGATAATCACTGGCAGCAGTCAAGTCGTCGTAAACTTTGTAATTATTTGCAGATGATGGCAAACTGCCCATTAACTTTTCTTCTCCAGTTTATAGCGCATTGCGCTCTCTGATCTATATGTTCTTGAGATGAAGTGCAGTTTTTACAGCAATGAAAACAGAGAGAGCTAAAGTTCGACTGTAAAGAGAAAAATTCCAGAAGGCTCTGGAAAGATTAATGCAATCCACTTAGGGACACTAGTTCTCAAGAGGTTCGCCCTGTCTAAAGCTACACATCTTGAGCTCTTTAAAACTGAAGTATGTCATCTTTGTCCACTTTAGGAAAAATTAAAAGTAATTGCATGAGGTGGATCAAACCTCGAATAATATGATTATAAATATTAGATAACATAAGGTTCTGTCAGAAAAATAAATTTAATCACTAAATGTAAAAGGTTAAGTAGATTTGTACAGTAAATTTAAGAGCCACTTACACAATCACAAAAATAGTGCAAAGCAGTTGCTACACAGATCTTGAGGCTATAATAGCAGAACAGCCAGGTTCCTTTGTAACAGATTGCTTTATTGCTTGAAGAAGCTCAAGTGCCATTTTAAATATCCTGTCACAGATATTTGAGAACATGTTATTACTTTAATGAGCAGCTTTCACTGATCTGAGTGATTAACATCCAGAGCAACTAAAAACATAATTCAACTTTTATTGTAGGTCGGAGTTTTTTATCTAGTCTTATTGCAGGTTCACTAGTTTTGCAATGTCCACTTTTTTTCTTTTAGAGTATGTTAAAAAATTAATCTGAAAAATTGCCATTGTTCCCCTGCTGTAGCCCAGCTCTGAAGGCACTCCATTCAAGAGACCACTACTTTGAACTACTCAAAGCAGTCCAGACATTCTTCTTTGGGAATGTAAATCGGAGGTACTTGTTTAGAGCCATGGTATTTTTAGTATAATCGAAAACATAGATTAAAGTATATCTCAATTGCCAGACAACATATGGGATACAAGCCAGAAAGAGAGATTTGATACATGTTGCACCCTCTGGTGCTGGATTGGTCAGGTAGAGAATTACGTGTTAATGGAAAGCCAGAAGCAGTATTTTGGTTTCATACCTGGGGTGCTATACTCTATTACTCTTGCACATTTTCTGCACTTCATGCTAATGCTGATGTGAGATGCCAGAGGTAATACAACAGTATTCAAATACAAAAGTCAAAGACATTTCTTCCTCCACCTTGTTCGGGCAGAGGAAAAAGCAAAGCACTTTTGCAATGCATTACAGTTTTGGTAACAGATGGCTTCGCAGGGAAATGACATGGTTTGAGCCTGAAGAACTTGAGGTCGTGCATGACACTAAAACTGCAGTATTGAATCTATGCCTACTGGACAATGACTGATGTGCTGGGGTATGACAATGAGTGAGTGATGTTATGGAGAAAGATACTCATAAAATAAGTAAGTTTTGTGTGATTTGTTTTCTTTTTGGGATCATCCCGTGTTTCTAATTGAGTAATTGAGTATTTCACAAAGATCAGTGTTGATTTTTGGATGCGTTGATTCTTTTTTTCTGGACATTATTTTAGTTCAAAATACACTCGGACGAGCTGCCAGGATTTGAATTTGTGTCCCCTTTGCTATGCCAAAAGAGTAGGCCTCCAGGCTGGGGAAATAGATATGGACTTTTAGTTGAAGTTCTTCATTAGAGGCACATCTTTAATTGTTTCATTAGATAAAAGAAAATTCATTCCAATGGGACCAGAAATTAAAGAATAAACTCTTCTTATACATTATTATAATTCATTTTTCTACCAAGTCTTGCATGCGCCATTGAAGAGAATGTTTATACAGTATGTGAACAAATGCTTCAAAATACCAGCTAAGCTCTTTTCCTTTCCTAAAAGATACAGTTTTGTTCCATGTCTGTAATAAGCCTTATGGGATGTCTTATATCATTACAACTACTTCTGTCTTCTGACAAGAGGTGAATGCATCATGTTTCCTCAAATCATGGAGATGATCAAATTCAAAGTAGACCAATAGTCAACTAGAAACCATACATACAGAATACAGACTTAGATGATTCTAACTTTATACTAACACCTTTTTAATTAAGAATGATTGTCAGTTCAGATGTGTCTCTGTAAATACAGCAAGTCTTTATTTTTAAGCAGAACAGATTAAAAGAATAAGAGACACAGACACACAATAGACAAAAAGGTTCAGAGTCTGTCCTGGTATAATTAGGCTTCATCACTCCATTGTGAAGTCTGACATATATAATCAATGGATCCCCTTTCCTGCTTGTCTGTGTGCTATGAAAGTAGCCTTTTGCAAGGTGCACGATGCCAACGAAGAATACAGACACCTGCAATAACAAGGCTGTCCCCTGAGGGTCATCTCAGGAAAGCAGCTTGTCTAATTAATTCAAGAAGGTATTGTTTGGAAGAGTTCCGCACTGTTGCCTTTGAGAATGAACAGAGGAATGCAGAACCTGGCAAAGGCCCAGTCTGACACTCCACAGCTCTCAGAAAGGCTGACTGCCTGACCCTTTGCAACACTGTGGATGCACACTGAGATGGGGGTGTCTGGTTTGTTCCCAGTGCCTTTCCTTGTGGCCTTGTGGAAACAGCTCTTCTGATATAGGTTGTGTAAAGTTCATCAAGTCCCATCAGTCTGCACACTATAGAGGAAAAGATTGCAGGGATTTGTAAAAGTGATGGAAGATTGGACCTGACTCAATCTTCACCCCAATATGCATTTCATTTGTCAAATATATGTACAATCAAGAGCATATATAATCAATAGCATGCTTTCAGTCTATCATCTGCTATATTTATGTATTTATTTTTTTATTGTGGATATTTATTCTCAGCTGGACCTATGTAGGTTAGTATTGCTGCCTCTTAGCACTGGGGTCCTGGGTTCAATTCATTGGCTGTTATCTGTGTAGAGTTGTGTATGTTCTTATCACTCTCTTATACTGTAGGTTTTCTTCAGGTGCTCTGGTTTCCTCCCACAGTCTTAACACATACTGGCAGGTTAATTGGCTCCTTGGAAGATTAGCCCTGATGTCAGTGTCTGAGTGTCTGTGTGTGTGCCCTGTGATGGACTGGTGTCCACCTGCTTGCCAGGATAGGCTCCTGGTCCCCTGTGATCCTGAGTGGATAAAGTGCTTTAAAATGGATGGATGGATGAACTTGTGAAAAGAATAGGCAATTTATCCTAGACAGGCATAATAAAAAATAGACAGTGCTAATGAAATAGACAAAAAACAACTGATTGCTTTATGTAGTCTGTGTTGTGGAAATAATATAAATCGATCCATATTGGTCTTATACAGCTGGTGGAAGAGGTGTGTAAGACAATAAATATGCAAGCAAACTTCATCAATCTGAATCATTAATGTGAATGCAGCAAAACTAAATGTAAGTGACATATGTCTGCAGTATTGCAAGAAAACAATAGCACCCCAATTGTGGGATTATGTGTAAATCTGACACGCCAAGACTACTGTGTTTCATAGGTGTTATCTGCATTTATTGATTATTGGATGGTAAAAAGCAATGATTAGACACCCAACAAAAATTGAAGCCCCTAATCCTGTATTCATGAGGTAAACCAGGATGGCAGATTATATTGGATCACAGTACTCTAACCTAGTACATTGAAGATTGCAATTTGTTTCAGCTCTAGGAAAATGGGATAAATAGGAGCTATTCAAAGTGTCTGGTTACTGTGAGGGAATGGATGAGATTAGAGTGTTTTTCGTTCTGTGCTGTGACATTCCCTTCATTGTCTGTTCTCAGGTTAACAAAGTGACACACATTGTGCCCTATTGTAGTCAGATCTGTGTACAGTAAACTGCTTGAAACCTGCTGAAACTATGGGATTTGTCATTGTATCGTGACATACTACAGAAAAGTGTCAAATCATTCCCAGTCTTCCTCAGGACCAAACAGGATGGAAATCCTAATGTGACAGGCATTTACTGCCATATATCCCTGAGGTGTGATGCAAGGAGCAAAATAAGTAACATTGTTGCCTTATTTCTTCTGGACTACAAGGCTTCCTGTGGATATCCTCCTATGGGAGACACAAAAGATTGGGAACACAGAACCGGTCTGCTTTTGCCATTATTGAAAGGTAAAAGTGTGCTTTGTGAGGAGGGACACATCTCCAGGGAAGTGCTGAGATGCATGATAAATTCAGTATAACAGACACACTTACATGCTCCACTTCAGACGAGAGAATTGGCACTGAATAACAGGAAAAAAATAAAACTCAAGATTTCTTAGAGGACATTCCTTTGGAAGTGTGTACAGTACCTTGATGTCTCTGCAGTCTGATAGCCGAGATGGGATTCAGCTGAGTATGCATCTGGCTGAGATCCAAAAGTACCAATATGGCCCTGTGACCTTGAGAACAAACAAGTGCCAGAATTCTCTCTCCAATACCAGTGACAGCCAGGTCTCAGCTTATCTTCTGATAACTCTGAGGGGTAGATCTCAGGAGGACAGGGCAACACTGGTCCGTTCATGGGACACAGAAATGTTGAAAATGACAACCTGGTAACAAGTCTTAAAAGAATATATGCAAGACAAATTTTGGATAGAGAGTTGGTTGTCTTCTCTTTTCACTGTGAACAGGATCTCTTCTAAGGGCAGAAATGCCTTATTCACTCTGATCTCAAAGGTGCAGAGCAGACAAATATAGTAACCCTCCATCCTTATCTTAGTCAGCACCACATTAACATTGTTTTGAAAAAAAAATCAATTCCATATTGCAGAAGTCTGGGGAATTCACCATAAGCCAATACCTTTTTGATACAAGAACATGAGATAGGATACAAAAGAGAGGAGGCCATCTGGCCCATTTGTAGGTCACTGACTCAAGAAACTCATCCAGCCATTGACTAGGTAGTTTGTTCAGTACTCCCACAGCCCTTTAAAGAACTGTTGTTAGTTTAGAATAGAAGTAGGAAAAGTTCATTGATGAAAGATCTAGCTTCCTACGTTTAGTATTATAATTACAGGTTTAGGGTGCGGGATATTGGTATACAAAGAGCACATCCTCACTCTGTGCATTCTCGGTTTTAATGCTTTTTTTCTTTGTTTACGTTCTTTGTGTGTCAGAGTGGCACACACATAAAATGAGCTCCAGCTGTTCCTTCTCTCTCCGTTAGATCTGCAGTCTTGGCAATCAGCACTGGGTTGGAAACAAAAGGTAAAAAAAAAACAGATGGAAAATAATGCTAAGCATGTTTACCATTGTTGGCGTAATGCACTATTTTGAATAATAGTGTTTGACTTACTAAGGGATTTATAGACTAATTTGGCGTTTGTTTATCGGTCATGTTAGACTATTAAGGTTTTAACCACCACTGTTAGAACATCGTCTTGGCCATGTTTGCTGTAATAATGTACTGTACATATGCAGTCTCGTAATTTAATTTCTCATAATACTCACCTTTAAAAATGTATAATAGATGGCATAAATCACAACAAATGTGATCATGTTGAACGTTGTAGGAGATGGAATCCAGAAGAATCTTTGTTCTGTTAAAATAACTGTACCAAACTTAATCTATCCAGTAAATTATTTGTATGTTAAGCAGCTGAGAACATGAACACTATATTTATGACATAACCCTATCCTTGCAGAAGCACCGAAACTGAACTTTTTTGGTTTGGATACTGTATCTAACACTAATATATACAGATTCCTCAGAATGGAAATGCTCCTGTTTCCATTTAGCCATATATCTTCTCTCATCTCTGAAGGTCTCTAGCTGAGGCGTCCTGGATTTTACTGCAGGAATCCTCATTTGGCTTTGACGTTTATGGTATGTTTTCTCTCACTCTTTTGATTTAGTCTGCAGCTTTTTCAGTCTTCTGTTCTTGAATGTTCCACGGCCCTCTGTTTAGATGTCTGAGGATCATATATCAGGCAAAATGATGGTTTGGACAGGGAGCTCTTTTACACCTAGGTATGAAATACAACAGAGGACATTCAAACACTTTCATGCTGCATTGAAATTGGACTTAGATCCTGCATCACCACTCCTCAAGTGATAACCTGCACTCTTGTGGCAAGGCAAGGATTTCCGAAAGTAACTGTTGCGATCAGTCTTGCTATACTTTTAAATTTCCCTCCTCCTCTCCAGTGTCCAAAACCCTTTCTGTGTTCAGGGGGAGGGAAGGATGTCAGCCCAGTGACCACTGGTCAAGCAAAGTACTGGGCTATTTAGAGGATAGGTGTAAGGGAACGGATGGGATCAAAGGTTAATGATGCAATAATAACAAATCCTTCAGACCACATAATATATAAATAAATATACAATTAATTTTTTGTTTGGATAGGTATATGCAGAGGTTAGAAGGCAATGAGAGCACACATGATTCCTAAGTACTGGCTTAGGATCCAGGTATGTATTTATTATGTGTGTTAGTGTGTGCCCTGTGATGGACTAGCATCCCGACCAGGGTATATCCTGCCTGTTGCTTGCTGGGATAGGCTCTGTCTGCCCCCCACCCAGAGCAACTCTGAATTGGATGAAGCTGTTAGAAAATTGGTGGATGGATAATTCTGTTCATAGCTATGAGACTGTGTATGCTTGAGCACCTGAATCATTAGGCTCCTTTACACTTGTTTATTAGTGCAGAAGTTACTCAGTTAATATGACTGAAAGCAAACAAGAACCGTTGCTTGCTGAGAAGAAGTTTGGGACTTGAAACCCTTGTGGTGTCTATCCAAGACAAAGATCTATAACTTAAGTACACCTTTATTTAGATTCAATTTAAATGTTTAATCTTGCAGAAAGGTGATTCTTGTTTTTAACGATAGTGGGTGCTTGTATTTAAGGGATTTAAGAATGAAAGAATAAGAATTTCCTTCGTTTATTTTTTTCTCTTGGCTAATTTAGGTCATGAGTTGTGGGTTTAAAAGTTGGGAAAAGCCACATTCATGTGTAGAGAGGTTTGTGTTGAATGTTAAAAATGCAGGTTCCCCCCAATCCAAGGTCCTGCTTTTCATTTCTCTCACCCAGCCATCTGTCAGCACAAAATTTCAACACTTTGTTGAATCTTTGTGTTTTGACCATCTTTGTGTCAATCACATAGAGTATATCAGCATCTGTCCATCAACTGGTATTTTGTGAAATCATAGCTTATTATTCATGGGAAGTTACCCCCCTGTCTTGCTTACATAGAGAAAAAAGTGTAGGTTTAAATACAGCTGAACTGACATAACATACATTAGGTTGACTTAATTCTTATTCCTATTCTGAATCTGTGTTTCAGTGGGATTATTTTGTTAAGCACATAAGAAAGGCTGAATAGACCCCTCTTGTTCATAACCTATCTTGCTTGTTAAATATTTAAATAAAATAGATCTAATGTTTGCCTGGCTATCTGGCAATACAATACTTTTCCACTTTGTTTAGGTGAAGATGATTTCAATAGCATACAGTAGAAAAGCTTAAATATTGATGTGTGTTTAAGATAAAATAGCACAAGATTTCAGGTTTGTTTGTTTGTTTTGGTTCAGATTAAAAAGGGTAGGATAAGATTACACATGATATAGAGATGTACAGTATGTATGAGAACCGGTGACTGATCTTCTCGCAGAAAACACACTTGTTTTGTGTTGCATTTGAATGTGAGCCCAGATAATCTGTCTAATCAAAAAAAGATCTAGATGTTTTATTAAAAGATCTGCCTCCTCCAATGAGAGTTTCCTTGAACACACTTTCAAGACAAGCAAGAACGCAGACCCTCTGGACTGGAGTGGCACCAGGCACATTCCAGCTCTGCTATCCTTGGCTCCCTTATGTGTATATTGGCTACTTTCACCACATCTGCTAAGGGGGACATGAGCAAAAGATGAGGGCTTAACCAGACCAGGCGAGGTACTGTACAGGCAACGGGTCTATCATTCAGAAAGACCCACACAGTCCCAGAACCTGCAGTTTCACTTTAGCTTAAATTCTCTCTTGAAGAGAATATCATATGGTAGAACAACTTAAATACTGACTTGTATTAACCATAATACCATAATAATAATATATTAATACATAATATATAACACTATGGCCTGTGCTCCCAGTGGCAAGCAGTTTCAACCACTAAAGTCCTTTCTCAGACTGTTTTGTTTGTTCCAAAAGTGTTCTTGGGCATTCAGACAGTTGTAACTAAATGCCATGAGCACGTACTGTATGTCGACACTGGATACTTTAAACACAATTTACATATAATAGATTCACTGGCCAACTTGGAACTGGTAATTGTGAATTTTACCAGCATGCACTGGTGGAGCATGCTGTTCAGTTTCACAAACTCTTTCACTTATCACCACCACACTGGAAAACTGGCTCTACTAGAAGGATTGGGATTGCACTGCAATTATTTCAGAACCATGTGAAATATGCTCTTCGTGTTCAAGGTGTTCTCAGTGTGCAATGGCCTTACATACTACTGTACTTAGTGGGTGATCCTCAGATTTTGACTGTTGAATCTATCTCTATACTTTATATGGATGAAAAGGTCTTTCTATCGTTGATTTTAAAGTTTTTGAATTTTGATGATGAAATCTGTGTTTTCATTGGATGGGATCTGTGCGTCAGTTTCCTGAAAATGGGATCTGAAAAAGTGGATTGTGAAACGTAATATGTACTGGATACCTGAATCTTAAAGGATATTGAAAAAATTTAAATAATCTGTCTAAAACCAGGCATTTTAGATGAAACCTCAATCAGCCTAGTAAGGTAAAAGCAACCTACCAAGGCTTGGGTGTTTCTCATTTTGATCTGGACTGCTGCGCCACTGCAGGGCAGGACCTCTAAGATCCCATCTCTTTTTGATGTGTTTCCCCTAAGGAAGGAAAGAGACCCCTTGTGAAAGCTCCTGCCCTCTGCTGTGTGTTTGGTTTGTGTTTAATGGACATTTTTGTGTCAGTTGCTTTCTTTTTCAACAAGACCTCAAAAACTCCTAAGGGACCTATGACCTTTGAGACCTATGAGACCTATGAGGAGCTATGAGTATATGGTGCCTTCAAACATTTAAAAGACTGTGAACCCCATGACCCAATAAAATGCACCCAAATGAGAAAAATAAATACATTTTTAAAAAGTTGAAAAATCTGTATGTGTATGCTCAACTATAATAGCCCATTTCCCCCCTTCTTGAACTCTTCTAATTAGATCCCATTAATGAGCCACATTAATGTACACTGGCTGCAGCTGAAGTTTAATGTACAGAGCATGGTTTCATGTTTTTCTGGGAGGGTTCACAAATCATGTTCTGTGATTAGGGTTGTCAGAAGATCATACATGCCAGGAACTGAGGGCTCACATTTCATATTTTTCATAAGGATGCCAGGATGTCTAGGTGGTTACTTTGAAAATAAAAAATATTTTTCAAGTTTTGAGACTCTGTAAATCATTTGTCTAGTATATTCAGTTGTCACAAATGTTTTCTGTGATCCTGTATGCTTACCTCCGCAAAGCAATATTGTCAAAGTAAAGAATGGTCAGACCTTATGAAAAATGTTCAAAAACCAAGCTCCAGACTGCATGCGTAAGCCTTAGGGCTTGGCTAGTTCTCATGATTGCTAGTGAAGTTACTTTTTTCTTTGCACTTCAGAAGCAAGATGAACAGAATTAAAAGTCAGAAAAGAGTAACAGGTGCAAAGTTCTATTCTGTGTCACATTATCACTTGCAACAAAAATGCATATACAAATTTATGAAAAAAAATCAAATTTTCCAAATGCTATAGAGCACAAGAAAACAAATGTTGCCAATATAAATTTGCATTAATAGATGGGATGTCAAGTGTAATTATTTGTGAGGAGGAGGTTTGTCTTGAATTCTGTGTACAGGAGACATTAGGCTGAATATTTGAAAACATTATACAATTGATAGGCCAACACAGTGGTGCAGTGGTTGGCATTGGGCTGGTTCATTTCCTGGGGAGCCATCTGTGTGGAGTTTGTATGTTCTCCCCATGTGTGCCTGGGTTTCCGCCAGGTGCTCTGGTTCACTCCCACTGTTCAAAGACATGGAGGTAGATTGGTTGGCTTTGGGGAAAACAGGCTCTGGTGTGAGTACTTCCTGAATGACTTTGATAATGCAGAGTTTAATTCACAATAAGCAGACGGAGTGGTATACCGTCCAGGTTGTACCCTCGCCTCCAGCCTGTTGATTGCTGGGATATGCTTTGGCTTCCCCACGGCCTGCATTGGATAAAGAGGTAAGAAAATGGGTGGGTGATACAATCGATAATCCATCATCAGACCCATCAGCTGTCTGCTACACTGCTTGTTTTGGCCTTGGACTCATAACAAAGTAGAACAAAGTAGGACATGGCTTAATATAAAATTAAATATTTCAAATAAAATAATATATATATATAACCTTTTATCTTCATCTACAGTCCATGTGTTAATTTCAGTAACGGTCTTTGATCATGGAGAAAAATGCCTAATGACAATTTTAATAAGTCATTTCTTTGTGAAATTTAAAAATGTTGTTGGGCTGCAGTTCTTTTTCTAGGTAGATTATGCAGTAAATTTGGGCTACTGCATCATTAGTACTCTTTCCTCTGGACCATTATATTATTATTGATGCAGTGAGTTCTCGCCTTTCAGCCTTCTCAAGGAAAAGCTCTATATAAATACAAGTTCATTATTAAACCCACAGCCTTCCAGAGTCTCCAGATCCTCAGCCACTGCTGCACTCTGCTACCTTCAGAAGCGACTAAACAGTTTTCTAAGGTTAAAGGCATAAAATCCCATCAAACCTGTAAATTTTTAATAAGTGGATTTATTATTCCATGTGAAACTGATATGATCCTCAAGAGCAAAGTCCGTCAATGCCTATAACAAAAATACAGGACCACCCACAGAAATGATATCCAACCTATTACAATAACCCTTGCCATGTTGTACCTTCAGAGGTGCACCACCACCAACATCATTTCATTTGCCACCTGTATTCAATTCCACCTTAATCCTTTACAATCCCTGCAAATCCCCAGACTTGTCCCTTTTGGCCGAGTCCTGCCTGGTATGTGTTGTTAACAGAACGAAAAGTCAGGGAGTCATGTAGTCCTACAGAAGTGCTAATGATAACATTCACTCTGGCTGTAGCTTTTAGTCTTCATTTAACAGTTGTACTGAAAGCCAGTTATGTCTTTGCTCGCTCATGCACTGTGCTGTGTACCATGGCTCTGTTGACAGTATACGTGGTTATTTTCTCTGCCTTTCCAAGCTTGGAATTAGAAGCATTGAAACAACAAAACAACAGGCAAAAGCACATGGTCTAAATTCGTGCAAATAATAAATGCCTTTATGGCATCATAGAGAGCCTGTGCCTTGTTTTTAATTAGGGCATGTTTTTTATTGAATATTGAATATGCATATTATATAGCAACCTTGCCCACAACAAAGAATATCCTGCCTCAGGAATCAAAAGCTTTCCTTGTGCATTGCATTTGCCAATAGACAGCAATTTTAATTTTGTCCTAAACCCAGGTTCAGGGAAAGAAGAGCTCATGCAGCTGGATGGGGCTGGCAGATCTCAGTCGCTCTCAGTGGGGGTCAAGCCTGTGCCTGGTGTTCAGACAATGTGAGTCTGGAAAACAGAGAAAAACATTGCAGGTGACTTCTTCTGTCTGCCTTTCACAATTCTCTGCAATTGCCTTAGGGTTATATCACGTCAAGGGAAAAGATTACCATAAAATCACATGGACAAGGGCACAGCAGACACGTGAGACTGGCTGTGAAAAATCAGACATTACATTCTGTTAAAAGACACTAACAACTTCATTGATATACTAGTTTCTTATGAAAACATTCAAGATGTGTTTTGGCCTATAGAATCTGTAATGCACTGGCTTTGTATTCAGTTGTTGACTTGGATTGGCTTGATTGAAGAATGGCTTGTGTTCAGCATTGTTCACTGTATTAATGAGATTTCTTTATTTTCCCAATTAACTGGCAACAACTCAAACTAGAAGCAGGACGTGTGTAAAGTTAGGTTGTAATTTAACTCACAGTAGCACAGATGTTACCAATAACACAAAGGAGGTACCAAAGGTTTGAACATTTTTTACTATGTAAAATTATGCTTGCTAAAGGGCCAGTTGCTTGTTTTTGATCATTAAATTTCTCAAGGAGTTATCAATCACATTGTAACTCTAAAGTTGTCAAGGTGACAGCGTTAATCAGGCACAAGGACACGTGGATCTAAGGCCTCTAATGTCAGCCACAGAAGGTGATCTGTCCCATTATGCTGGAGATTCCTGAAGCACCAAAATAATTTTGGCTCCTCTTTGGTGTTTTTTTGGAAAACATGCATTCTTATGTTATATGAATTGCATGTGAAAAAAACACGTTTATTGCATTAGAGTTGCCAAAGTTTGAGTAACAGTATGCTGTTTTACCTTGGTTCTGTTATTTTATCTTGTTGTTAAGGGTAATCACTTGCACTTGACTCAATATCTGTCAGCTTTTTCCATGCCAAGAAATACCATGCATTTCTCAACAAATATTAAACCCACCAGTGCTTTGACAAAATGATCTCCAAGTGATTCCTTTCTGAATTATTTACTGCATACTACAGTTGATGAGTATGTTAAATGCATATGGAAAGCCCCAAAGGTCTTCTTACAATCTATTTCCACCGATAATTTGAAAATAACGTGTAGGATCAATTGGTCTTTAAAATGTATTGATTGAAATTTAGGAAATTTAATAATGTTAGAATAATTGCTGGAAGGCAAAATGAAGATTAAAACCAAAAAGGAAGACAAAGAAAACAACTGCAAAGCAGCAATTGGAGTGATGAAAATGAATGAGTCAGGTTTGTGAATTTCTTTGTGGCAATATTAATTTTAAAAATCGCAGTTTTCTTACAGGCAAAACCATTAGGAAATAATGATTTTATTGTCCTTGTCAGTTCCAGGAAATATTTGTTTATTAAAAGAGTCTGCAACTCTGGAGTAACTTGTGTATTCATATTTTGGAGATTGTTGTATATAGACAAAAAACTAGTATACGAGCTGTATGACTGCAGCTTTTTCTTGTGTTCTGATTTCATTTTGATAATTGAAAAAAGATTTAAAACTGGGTACTGTTAAATGCAAAAAACAGATGTTGAAAATTCTTAATGGATGTTATTTGCTAAAATTAGATTTGATTTTGTGGATATGTTCCCGCAATTTAATTATAAACCATGGAAGAATGATGTTTGAATTGACAACACACAAAAAAGGCTGATTTCAGCAGGATGGCAGTACTGCTTTAGGATAGTATATGCAGATTTACAAATGCATTTTATAAAATTCTTTATTGACAACATAAGAAAACATCCCACAGTTCAAAAAGAATGGAAGGCCACAAAAACATTAATATGTGACTTTGATATATTGTTTACATTCAGCTTAGCAGAACTGATATCAAACAGATCAGAGGTTTATTTGACAAAAAAGAAAGTTAACACTGCTGTCTTATCTATAGACACTTATCATTTTGCTTTCAGTGCACACCACCTGTTCTCCCTGGGGTTCAGTCACTGGCTGGGTTATTCTCTGAATTTTTGAAGTGCCATTTTTACAACACTGTTTATGTCTTTACACCCAAGAGTAGTTACCAGGCATTGCAGTCCACTCAAGTTCAGGGCTTTGGCACAGCCAAGTCCTTACTTATAAAACTGAATGAACTAATAATTAGTCAGACATTTAAAGAGCTGAAGTATCAGAGTACTGCAGTAGTACCAGGCGTTTCAGAACCTGAACATTTCCATATCTCCTTAATTAAACCCCAGCTCATAACCTAAATTGTGATGATGTTGTGGACGTCCAGAGCTTCTTCTACGCTAGAGCTCAATGACCAGCTTTCCTTCATCATCACTGCTGCTTGTGTCTGTCTCCTCCAGGGTGACCTGCACAACTCTGGTAGGGGTCTCAGTTTCATGAAGGTCCTCAGATCTGACAGAAAGGTTGTCCTCGCACAAAGAGCATCTGGCTATGTTGCTATTTGAATGTAAGTGCCCTACATCTCCAACTAAGCATGAATGTCCTGCTGCTTTCAAGCTTAGATTAGAATGAAGTGGATCTTCATTTGAATTGATTTGACGGACATCTTTGACCTCTGCTGCGCTAGCCTGAATTGACTGGAAAAAGCACAGGCTGTTCTTGGAAGAGATGCCTTCACCTCCATTCACAGACGGATGTTTTCTAGATGTCATATTCCAGTTTGTTTGTCTTCCTGCTGAAAATGTGCCATCATATGTTTTTTCCAAAGGCACGAGGCTCCTTTCCTGAACTAGAAGTGGAGGAATCCTCTTGATGCCATCTCTCACTCCCTGTGTAAATCCCTCACTACTTGAGAAGATCGTGCTTAGGGAGAGGGTGCAGGTCTTTTGGACACAGGTAGATGGAGGTTGAGAGTAGGAGTCTAGAAAGGAGCTGTCCCCTACCTCCTGCCCTGAAGTAGGACAGGACCTTGCTTCCTGGCTCAGACTCACTTGAACCCTCTCTTTATATTGGGTAGTTTGGGCCGGAGGCTGAATGGTATGTAGGGTTAAAAGATCTGAGATCTTTTTTGAGGTCTTTGCATTCTCTTTTATTTTCTTCAAAACATCTTTATCCTGTTAAGGAGAAAAAAAATGCAATGTTAGATAAGTTGTTCTGCCATCTCATTTCATAGGCAAAGCTCTTTTCTGGAATAATTTTAGTTTGTTTTATTATTACTTCACTGAGATGCGAGAGAATGTAGTTTGAATACTTCTGTTGTTTGCAAACAGTAGAGAGCTGACACTGTAATTGATCTTTTTAAAAACGTGTTCCATGAAAATGAATGCATATTTATTTGCTGGCTAACTTCATCCAGTCCTGGAATAGCACCATCCAGCAGATCTTTAGGTCAGTTACAGTCAGCTATTACTTATAACTCAGAACAGATGTGAGTTTTTGATCAATTTAGCACATAATGAAGTTACAATCCAGTCCAAAATATTATCCGCTGCAGGATAGTCTTCATTCTAATGTAATTATGTGTTACTTAATTGAAAAAATTAAAATAGCCAAAATTGTTTAACACTATTGGAAATGCTTCAGGATAAGCTACAGAGCCAGCTGGTATGTGGTCCAGGAGTACCACTGCTATCCAGAAACAGGGTTTTTAAAATGTGAATAAATCTGTTTTTGAGTATTACATTTTTCAACACCAGAATTTAAAGACTGCAAAAATTACATTTCTTATTTTTCAGCAATGATACGTTCTATTAGTACTTGTCTGATGCAGGAAGGTGAATGACTGGCTATGTGAAAGTTTGAAAGAAGGCATTAAAAACATTTCCTTTGATTCAGTGTTTTTCATGCAACACTGTACCTGTGAACGGCGTAACACGGATATCTTATTTTCACATATCTTGTACAGCATTTACCAACTCAGACTAGGCAACTCTTCTCAGAAACCAGCTATCAAGGAACGATAACAATCAAGTCCGCATTGCGAAAGATCAATTGTAATTTCAGTTATTTTGTTGTAATTCTTTCCATAGAAGAAAAACTCCAGTAACCTCTCAGGAATATGTCATATTCTTTACGGCTCCACAGCTCTACTGCCAAATAATGAGCTGCTCTGTCAAGCCAGCCCTTGTAAAAACCAAGATGCTTTTGAGCAGCTTGCCAGACATACTTCTGGTGGCTCCTGATTAAAGTATCTGAACCTGTCTCATAAAAAGAGATGGCAAGTCCGGGTATAGGCAGAGATCCCAGGATGAAAAGTCAGCATGTGATTTTATTGAGAAGCCCATTCCACTCAATTTTCTTCTGATCTTACAGTTTGAGCAGCTTATATTTCTGTAAATGGGGCCTACATTTCCTTCAAGGCAGGACCTCAGTATGGATCTGGTTTGTTGGTATTAATATAACTACTACTTGCATTACAGATTAGGAACTTGACATCTAAACAATAAATCCACAGTCTACTTATCCATCCATTTTCTAAGCGCTTAATAATACAGGGTCATGGGGAGTCAGAGCCTATCCCGGCAAGCAACAGGAGCAAGACAGGATTAAGCCTGGATAGCAGTCCATCTGCCTGTTTCACTTTAAACTCTGCATTTTCAGAGTCATTCAGGAAGTGAGCAACTGAAACATAAAGAATTATTTTTAGTCTTATTCCCACCTGTCCTCCCCAGAACACAGTAGTCACATTATTCCTTTGGCAAAGGAAAAACCTGTACCAGCAGGTGTATAGTCAGTGTGCCTCTAGTCACACAAAGTGTGAGAAAGTCATACCTTATGAATATCTAGGTATCTGGCAGATAATGCCTTATCTTTCTCATGTTAATAAATTGAAAGCTAATGTCAAGTCTAGACTTGGTTTACCTTAATATAGGTCTTGTTATACATGTTCTTCCATGAATATACTAGTACTCGGCACCATGGACTATGGTGAATCTATTTACACAATGGCCTGTAAAACTGTTGCTAGGAAACTAAGTTTCTAAATACAGTTTTGCCCTAAGATTTATCACTGGCTCTCTATATATTGTACTCATCATTTTAAACTTTATTCTTTGATTAATTGGCACTCTCTTCACACTATTCAAATGCTTTATTAGTTTAAATCAATTAACAGGCCTTTAATAGGAAAAACGCCATCTATCTTGATAGTTGCTGTTTTCTGATCCCTCTCTCAATTTAAGATGCACTACTACTGTTAAACTGATCCTCCAGCTTTTGATTCTGCTCATTTTAATTTAGTGTTGCAAAGGCCAAATCAATCTGCAGTGTGAACTGAGGGTGTCCATGTTTGTCTCTGAAGGTGTTTTTAGTTGTAAAATGAAATCAGCCAGGTGCTTGTTCACACTTCCATGTGCTGTATGGGGTTTACTCTTTACTCGTTGTAAATTGTGTTGCATTCTCAACTGACTCATCTGGTTAGAATAAATGATCATCGTGCTTGTAGTAACCAGGAGTCTTGGTCAGCCTGAAAAATCTGATATGACTTCAGATCTTTAGAGTTGCCTGTTGTTAGTCTGACCAGTCTTGCATGGGAGACACCTACCTTGGTGTTTTGCCCCTTTAGTGCTTGTAAATCCGAGAAGCTGCTGCTGCTGCTCTCTGAGTGTGCCGTGGGGCCGCTGCTCTCTCTATTCCTCAGTGCTTGGAAAGTGGAAGCGCAGATGGAAGTCTTTTGTTTCTCACCTGCGGAGATAAATCCCAGCTAGATTATTTGTAGAAAGTGAAAGACATCTTTCTGTGCCACATTCGTTCATTTACTTATTTATTGATGTGGGTTTTTTTTTTTGCATTCTCTTAAAAAAAACAATCTGGCCTTTGCATTATTTGCAAATAATATCCTCACATTTAGATAGCTCTTTTCTGGACCCCCCACTCAAAGTGCTTTCCAGCTAATGGGGATCCCCTCCACCACCTCCAATGTGCAGCATTCACCTTGATGATGAGATATGTTACAATAAATCATTTAATATTATAATTAAAATGTTTATTAAACCTTCTTCTATTTTAGATTTTAATATAAATAATGTTTTTACTCACACCTAACATGCAGCTTAGATTTACTAGAAAAATAGCTCTTAAAAGCAAAATGTCCTTTCCCCTTGTGTTCTGGTATTTCTGTTAAGATTTAAACAATTCCAAACCAACATATTCTAAAGCATGACAATATAGACCACTGCCGTACAACTTGACTTGCGTTTTCACATTGAATAACCTCCAAGATGAGCAGGATGGAAACATGCAGTACAAATTATACTGGCTATTGGTTTTGAAACTTTGGTTTTGAAACTGCTTTTTGTGTGCTTAAAAGAAAAAGAAAATAAAGGTTAGGATTTGTAGTTTAGTTTAGTCCTTTTCAGCTTTCTTCACACTTGCCCAGGGACTACAAAGTCTAGCTTATAGCCGAAACCGGATTTTATGACATGTCATAAATTTTGTGCTGCTCCTGCTCAAGTGAATGATCAGATTATAAAACAACACCTGGGTTAGATTTTAAAGTGAACAAGGTTCATGAGAGTTCAGAGCACCAGTATAGCAGAGCTCCCTGAATTAAAATAAAATCTGTGCAACACAAAGTCGATTAAAATGGCATTTAAAAATTTAAACTGGTCACATATGATTTTCAAATGTGAGTGTAAGGAAATGACTGCATTTAGCTGAAAGCATGTTATTGACCAGGCTTTGTAATTCTGTTGCCTAACATTTCTAATACCTAGAGATATTCATCCCTACTTTACTTTTCATCAAAAAGGAGAAAAATAGGATTTCTCAAGAGCCACTAGAACTTGCTAAAGAAAACATGTGGTTGAATTAAAGTAATTACAGCTGTCAAATGATGGATATGTTAATGCAGTCAAGTGTCAGATAGCATAGTTCCCACTAGCTCTTGGCCTGAAGCACAGTAACAAGGAGAAAAAAAGGCAGTGAGTGATTTCCCAGAGGCAGACTTAGTTCCTCTGCCAGCTCATATACCTTATCTCACCTAACAATTATTTTGTGAGCTCCTCCAGCAAAATAACTCCAATGTCATTATGTTGCTGTGCTTAAAACAAAGATTTTAAAAAAATCACCTCAAACTGTAAATTTTTCAAGGGCATTAATATTACTTCACTGCAATTGCTGAGGTTTGAGAGTAATGTCCTAAAAATATGATCAATACTTTGAATTTAAATACACTTTGCAGCTCTGTATTGACAAATACTAATTTGTCAATAGCAGGCAATAGCAGGCCCTGTGCTTTCCGGATCAGAGCACTCTTTTGGAGAGCAGCATTACCAACTCGTACCCTGAACTCGGAAACTAAGCAAATCCAGGTTTTAGTGGACCACTAGGTGGCACTATATTCTATAGAACACAATTTCTAAAACAAAGACTCAGGTGGGTGACAATAGACACTCTCCTGTAGGAGGCACCATCCTTAGGAATAGAGGTTAAACAGTGATCCTGTCCAAGACAGACAACCTGATGATTAAAATTCCACTGCATATTTTATAGCAGTAGGGGTGTTAACCCCAGTGTTCAGGCAGAATTTCACTTTGGGCTTGTTCAGATTGACCAGCCTATATTTCCCCATTTATTCAATCAGTGAGGTCTTTTCTCTTGCTACCTGATCTCATGTATAGTCTTAATGACTGCCATGCATCACCCAGTGGGGTGCACATCAGTGGTGGGTGTATACTGTATGAAATGTTTGGGATGAAAAGTGTAATACAGCTGCAAGGAATTACTATTAAGCATCATTATAGATGTTTAATGGTCCATTCAAAACACTAGGCTTTTCTTTACTCCTGATGTCCCAGTTTGTGTGTGCTTTTTGTTCTGTGCTTTTCACAGAAGTTACTAATCATCTATCACACAGGATTAACTGCAAAAACCGTCTCCTCCTAATTTCATTAAGCATGATTAATTTCCAGTTATCTTCATATTCTAATCATTGATAAATTTGGTTTTATTTCCTGCTTCAGTCAAACTTCTGCTTTTTCCCCTGCGTTGTCACCAGCAACGAGCAAGTGAATCTTTTGAAGAACAACAACAACAACAATATAAAAAATCCTGTTTTTTATAGTAAAGATTTATTTCAGCATGAAATTATATTACATGACCTGTTGCATCGTGTCAGGATTACACACACCCATGAATATCCAAGCAATTCAACCAAAATAAACTCATGCCAGGTATTGTGATTCTTAGGATAAAAACTTAAAAAAGCTCTTTCAAATATGCCTCTGTTGGAATAAATAAAATAATAAAATTCAATAATAAAAAACATGCTCTGACATTAATAAGCTGTAAAATAATAAGTTGCCATAAGTGCTACGTGTCATTATTTTAGGACAAAGTCAAATAGGAATTCCAAACACTCTTTAGTTTGTTTAGTTGTTACAGTGATCAGCAGGGCAAACTGTACCCCCGACCTGGTTTGTACCCCCTTTTCTATCACTGCGAAGCATGTTTATTAAATCAAACCTGAGTGATTAAAGCCTTTGTAATCCATTTCCCAATAGCCTAGAGTATTAGAAATGAATCAGATAGCCAAAACTGATTGCAGTAATTAACGGATGTTAACAATTTTCATCCATCATGTCACAGCTAGGATTTCCATCTATCCCCCAATGTTTTCATCTCCTTCATCTTTCGCTCAAATAGTACATCAGCAAAAAAGAGCACTGCACATGCAATCTGAACTCTCTGATAAAAGCATCTCATTTCAGATAAAACAGCACAGTTTTTTGACAGTCTGTGAAAGATAATGAGCTTATAGTGTCTACATACAAAAACATACAAAAAATAATTACGTTTAGCAACTGAAAAGGCAAAAACCTCTATTTTCTGTTAAGTCTGAGATGATACATGTTTTATACGTGCTACCACTATGTACTTAATATATAACATCGTTTTATAAATACCTATAGTGAAACGAATGCAGTATTTCCTCGTTTAAGTGTGTATTAAGAAGGATTCTGGATTTTGAAATTGAAATATAATGCTGTATATCAATGGACATTTTCATGGTAATCAAATAAACTCCACACCAGAGCTTTCGGATGTGTAGTTTCTGTTTGTATGTGAAGGTGCTTAAGTGAAAATAATGTGTATAGTTTCCAACAGTGCTGTCCCAAAACATTCTGAAAATAAAACCCTGTCATTTCAAACTGAAAGACTCCAACTTTGTTGCTTCAAGGGCTCCAAATCTTTTGTATTAATTGTTTCAAAGCAGTGTCTGTCTTTTCTTTCACCTTATTTGAAGGTTTGCTTGTCCAGTTCTTAAGCTCTGGTGTCTGTGCCTAAACCCCGTATGAGCACTAGTTTATGAGGAAACAAGTCAATCCCAATTCAGTCAGCTCTGCTCAGTTCCCAGGACACATTTCTTTGAAAATGATGCCTCACAGTCTTTTTGTAAATAATCGGCACTTTCAAGGGTGTTTTGATCTTTCCTTATCCATGGTGATCCCTTTATCTTGATGTAACCTTTGACTTCTGTCAGATTTGTTGCTCTGACTTATGGCTGTGGCCTTTAGCCTGCAGTCAGTCCTCCCTCTATGAGCTACACTCCAGACACACTTTAACTGTGCGGTGAACTGCGGCATGCCAGACCCATTCCTGCTTAGATTTACACCTGCTACAGTTACCAGATCACTTCTCAGCACCGTTATTGTTTCAAAGACCTTACTGCCCAAGACTATCCCAGACAGTTGAGACTGTGTGATGTTCAGTGCCTTCTTTCTCTTCTGCTACATTTACAGGGTTATTTGACTTCGGAACAAATATCTGTCTTCCTTCTCAGAAATTAATTTCTATAATATAAATCCAAGTCTAAGAGCAATACGGTTTAGGAAAACGTAAATCAATATGCATTTTTCAGTGAAATATACAGGCAGTTAAATAAGGTGGAACAAACAGATCAGATCGAATACTAGGTTGTTAATGAGTTAGTTCTTGAGATAATCACAAGAAATTGAAATAAAATGCCTAAACCGCTTGCAAGCCGATAAAATGACTAGATAAATATGATTTAGGTATGGTGAAAGTAACAACATGTGGGCATGGTAATGAGCTAGTTGTGTAAAAGAACAAAACTCATGCAATCACCATGTAACCGGACTCTCAAGTGACAGAGAAAGAATTGACATGGTCACACATCGCCTCCTTGTGGACATAAAGCATCAGTACACCACTGTTATGGAACGGGTGAAACCTGATGCAAAATGTATAACCATTGTTATTTCTCCCATTATCTATATGTGTTGTCATGTTTCAGACTTTCAGTTTTCTTAGTTCTGTTACATTCGTCTGTTTCAAGACCACTTATTAGTGTTTTTGGCTTGGTCTTTCTTGGCAAACAAAAATAAATAAAAAAGAAACTAAAGTTTAACTGTTTCAAGATGCTCTCTTAAGGTCAGAAGGAAGGTCAGCTTTGAAAGGTTAACTATCTGTTTTGCAACATTCAGTGACCGACAGTCTGCTGTGTATGAAATCCGTGCAGCTACATTATATAAATCACAACAAAAAAATCTTAAATTAATTTTAAAAATGCAAATAAGAAATATATCTTGATTTGGGTTAAGCTTGGAATTCTGCTTCGTCTTCTACTTTGCAAAAACAGCCTATGTGATAACCGATCAACAAATTTCATTCTACATTTTATTGTCATACCTGATGTTACATGTTGGTGGACATCTTGAACTGAGTCACAGGGCCATCCTTCATCTTCTGATCTGCCTTCTACGCTACAGTGAGGAAGATTAGGATTGGCATCAGGTGCTGTCTCTTCTTGTTTCGTGGCTATCTTCAAAATCCTTTCTGCACAAACACCTTCTGACACAGCACAGGATGACAGTTCCTGCTGAGGGCATTGGATTGACGCAGGATTTTCCTCATGTTTCTCACACGCACCCTCTGTATCATTCTTCTGATCAGACATACATGAGAGTTGTACTGAGTGACAACTGGTTTCTCCGCTGTGTTGTATAGCAGCTGTGTCACTGTCAGAATACTTTGAAGCCATCTTTCCATGGCTGTCTGATTGCGAATTTGTGAAAGTTATATTCCCACTGCTCGCTGGCAGGATTTGAGCAGGCATCTCCCTTTCCATGCCACCTGTACAGCTATGTGTGCTGGCAAATGGGGCCAGCTGTTTGTACTGTGGCACAGCAATAGCATCCCTTTCATTTATTTGGCTTTGCTGTGCTGTGGAGACAGTATACAGAATCTGATGGAATCCCTTGCATGCCTCATTTTGATCGGCAACTTTGCCTAAATGACTTTCATGGTTGGCTTCCAGCCTTCCCAAATTAGCCGGGAGTCTCTTATTTAATAGTTTGTGTTGGCTCAGGACATCTAGTACAACATTTCCTGCATTGATTTGTAATGGTTGTGAATGAGAAGGGGGAATAACAGTGGCAGTCAAGCTGAGTTTTTCTTGGCCTGGAAGCTTTTCTGAAATCAATTCTGTTTGGATACCTCTAGGATCTGTGAAAGAACCCTGCAAAAGTTTGTGAACAGTGTTGAGTTTATCACAAAAGTCCTGAGCTTTGTTGTTAAGATTACTTGTGTCCCTCAGAAGCCCTGCCACAGATATTTGCTGTCCAAAATGTTTCTGTACAGTGTTCTCCTTTGGAGATATTTTGAAAATTTTCTGGGAGCTTAGGTCTGTTTTTTCTGAAAAAATGGTCACCTTGCTGGCTACCTCAGATGTGGCTGTGAAAAGAGAGGCATACTTCAATGATAAAGGTTTATTCTGGCTCAGAACCTTCTGTGTACTTGAGATTTTTCCTGTGTCTTGATTGCTCATGGACAGAGATGCATATTGTTCTAATGCCTTTACCTGAAACTGACTCAGTTCTTCAGATGTCAAACTTTGTGAGACATTTGACATTTTATCTTCTGAGCTATTACTGATTTGTACTGCTGTAGATGAGCTGGCTGGGATTTCTCTTCTACATTTCTGAAACTCTGCAGTGGGCAACTCTGGTTTACGAAGATCGCTTTGATGACAAACATCATTTGATGTGGAAGTGACTTTCCGGATTTGGGATTCTTCTGCTGGGTGGGAAATATGCTGTAAAGGAGGATCTTCTTGAGTTGGGAAGTTTTGTCTGACCCTTTCAAATGATGTTTGCTTTGCTTCCTGGAAAGATCTGCAATAACGGGGACTGTAATAATGACGTAACCCAGCTTTAGTGTTGAGATTGTTCTTCAAAATCAACGAAACATCACTCAAATCTTGCACATGCTTCTGTCTAATCACCACCTCAGTTGAAAAACTCAGTGTGTGCGTGTCACCTCTGCCTGTGCAAGGAAGATTTTTGTTAGAATCTCTCACATCACTGACTTCAGAAGTTTGTCTTTCACTTTTCAAGAACGGTAGATGGTGAGTTTTTGTTGTTTCTTGTTGGTAACCAACCATTTTACTGTCTTTGGTGGTCAGAAAATCTGTCATTGTGGTAGGAGCTGGTTTCTGTGGGAGGAAATGAGAAACTCTCTTTGATTCAGATGTTATTCTCCTGACCCCCTGATCCTCCTCACAGTGTGAGGATGACAGACTCTGAATCGGGAGAGAACTATGAAGTCCAACCAGTGAGGGTTTCTCCATGTTCTCCCCTGTTTTGGTGTCATTGGACAGCTGGAGAGATTTGTTGAGCATAAATGTTCTTTGTGAAGAACTGGCTTTGCTGTTCTCGGTAGATGAAGAAATGTTTTCTATTTCTTTAATTGGTGGAAATTTTTCACTCTGCATGAGACCTTGTTCTTTTTTGCCAGAAATGTCATCTGGGAGATTAAGTTCCCATTGCATTGAGGGCCTGATATATTTACTTTGGCTTGACTTCTTTACCAAAACAATTTCATTATGATCATTTCCTTGAGGTGGACTGAGGAAATTGCTGTGCACTGGGGAAGGTGATCTCTGGAATTCTTTGACACTGTCTGTTTCAGCTTTAATTGGCAAAGTCTGGCGTATTAATGAAATTGATTTTAAATGTGTGTTAACCCCTCCTGAGCTGGATTCATCTTTCTGCTCCTCAAATTGACCTCTTCTTGAGGAATGTGATTGATAATGAGAGGAATTGAAGCAATCTTTAGACTGCTGCCAAAGAGTTTCTGTGGCGGACAGGTCCTGCTCATTCTTCATTATTTTCATTATGTTGCTTTCTTCCATAAGATCAACAGAGAATTCAATATTATTACTATTAATCTGAACCAGCTGCTTCTGAATAATATTTTCCTGTGACACACATTGTACAGGGCTTATCGTGTCTGGTTCTGGAGAAACCTGCCCAGGAATCACCTTCAGATTTGATCCAGTGGCAGTGACACAAGCATCAGAGGAATGAGCTATTTCAACAGGTGTTCCTGTATCAAAGATGTTTTCTTTCATGGTTTTCATACTCTCTGCCGCTTTTGATGGATTGTTGTCCTGTATTGCAACTTCAAAAATACAGTGCTCCTTTCCACAAGTATCACTCAACATGTCGTTCAATGACGATTGTTCTTCTGAATCTGAAAGGTGAGAGTGGCTGCTGGTATCTTTCCTAAGTAGGTTGCTTTTAGGACCTATTCGGGTTGTAGTGTTTTCAGCATTGAGTGTCTGTTCGGCCACCTGAGGGGAACAGGAAGATGTCCCATGGCCTGCACTGTGTGGGAGTTTCAGCTGGTACTTCGGCAGGAAGCTGGGCTTAGATGAGGAGTAGACAGGTATCCCTTTGCCAACAGAAACAGATGTTCCAGGCACTTTGTCTTGGGACTCAGATAAATCGGGTTTCTTGTACTGAATTGGACTTTGACAAAATTGCATGTTGATGAATCTCAGGTTAAAATTCATCCTGTTCTCTTGACGCACTGTGTCTGTCTGTGCATTACAGATTCTGCTTAAGGGTGGCTGGGCTTGATCTGGCACGGTGTTATTCCTCTTTTCTTTCTTACTGATCAAATTCTTCTGACTTAAAGTACTCTGTGCCTTATCCACTGGTTCCTCACAATCAGCTGTGGGACAGCCAAGTTTGCACGAGCTTTCATCTGTCTTCTGTTTCTTGCTCTCCGATGGAAGGTGACCCAAACACATTGATGAAGTATTTTCTGCCTCTTTAAGTGAAGAGAACTCTTTAGTAGACCATGTCCCACTGGAATTTGAAGAATCTGAACCCAGGATGGTATTTTGCCGTATTACAAATTGGTGTGATGAGTCAGAAACCCCTTTGCGCACTGGTTTCTGTGAAACTGAAGAGGAACCCTGGGTGCTGGATTCTTTTGTACAGGGAACAATGCCACGAGCAGAGAGGCTGGCAGCAAGGCAGGATGGCCGATACATGTTATGAGTTATGTCTGCATTTGTTGCCATTTTCAGATCTGGAGTAGAAATACTTTGTGCTCTAAGAACTGGAGTAGCTGGACTCACAGTGATGCCACGGGGCTCCTCTGGTCCTTTCCTTCTCTCCATGTTTGGTGCATTTTTTCTTGTCCTGCAGATGCCACCAGCTATCTTGGTATTCCGGTCAGAGCCTTTCTCCATTTCATAGAGTTTTCTGAATGTTCCATCCCCATACATATACCATTTATTGTAGGAGAACTTCTGGGCCTTTTTCCTGCGACACTTTCCACTGCTCTGCTCATTTGTGATATCAATGGAGTCTCCTTCAGAGCTCAGGGTGCTTTGACAACGTTCCTCCACAGAGGCAGAATGACAGGGGCCTTCAGCTCCTGACAAGCAATCAACAGCCACCTGCCTCACAAGAGACCTGTGATTTGAGGATTGCAGATCCACAGACCTTGCAGCAGACTCTCCAGTGTACAAGTGACTGTCCCGCCGAGTGGAAAAAGTAGTCTCTCTGTGATATAGGCTTTGTGAAGTAGTCCTTTCCCAACCCAAACAGCTCTCACTGAAAGGTAAGGAACTGCTTCGAGTCACTGGCGTATGATCAAAACTTGTTGAGTGTTGAGTGGGCACTGAATTGTACACTGCTTGCTTAGGTTTGTTGTCTGTGTTATGCCAACTTGCACTAGTGTTTGCCTTCTTGCTTGCTTTCATGTCAAAATGGAACGAGTCTTTGTAAGTGTAGGGCATTGGAAGGTCAATGCTGCCTTGCTTGGACAGCACTGTCTTCCTGGGTCTCACATTTTCCAGGCACTTGTCATCTACCAAGGCGTCATTGTCAGAAATTAGTTTGGAGATACGCTCTTCCAGTTTCTTCTTCTCAAGCACGAGTGTCCTCTGATTGGGCACACTCGAAGTCATAACAGTGTCAGCTGTGCAATTCATTATAGGAAGTGTTGCTCTTTCAGCTTGGTGCTCCATGGTTGTTTCTGGTAGAGACTCCATACTGTGCTCCCGCAGGCTGTTACTGGGACTGGAGACCCATGACTGCTGTTCACCACTGTCCGAATGGGACAGGTACCCAGAGTCAGTGCTGTCATGGCTCTGGGACTTCCCACTACAGGCTCTGGAGTCCCACTTCTTTGAAAAGTAAGTGGCTTCCTGCCGTTGAAGAGGAAGGTGTCGATTTGGAGCATGTGGAGAAGTTCTCTCAACCTCCTCACTTTTCTGTAGATTAGTAATGGTGCCGTGCTCGGCTCCAGATGACAGCTCCCTTTTCTGAGTTATGGAGCACAGCTTCTCTTGGTTTCCATTCACAGGTGCAAGTATGAGGCCTACCAAAGCAGCCTGATGCAAAGCCCACCCAGTATCTGTTGTTGCTTTTCCCTGCTCAGCCGGATCTTTAGCTGAGCTATGGGCAATGAGCTCTGCTGGACATGTAGCAGATTCCTTCTCAAAGCTTCCTGATTCTTCACTTTGTGGTCCTTCCAAGCTCCCTAGAGAGTGGCTTTCTGGGCATGTGTCTGTGGACCCTTGGGAGCCCTCCTGGCTGCTGCTTCCCCCCTTCTCTGACTCTGAGGACAAGCGGGCATGTGCTTGAGTACGCCTGTGCTTGTAGAGGTTACTCTGAGTTTTGAAGGCAATACCACAGGTGGTGCAGGGGTAGGGTCTCTCACCAGTGTGGCAGCGCAGGTGTTTCTCCAAAACGCTGGGCTTCAAGCAGTCACGGCCACAGTGCTCACACACATGTTTGCCAGCAGACCTGGGCTTCCCTGTCACTGTACCGGCTAACCTCTGGCCCTGCTGCAGCATGGGCATCCCATTGACAATGCTGAGTGTAAGCGTGGGCAGGCTCTGTTTGGGATCAACTGATCCCCTGCTCTCATGCAGCTGAGGAACAGATAGGTGGATGGTCACAGATTCCTGGCTGGGCAGGGGTTGTAGCTGTGGATACATGGGCAGGCCCAGTGTGTTCAGATACACTGTGGGCATAGGTGGCTGCATACTGTGCATCCTGTCTTCTCCCCATACTGTTACTGAGCTACTTGTGGGCTGAACTAGTTGCTTGCTAGGAGCTGGAGGACTTAAACATCCCTGCTTGCTGGTCTCCATGGTAACCAGTTTCTCGTGATGTTGATAGACCAGTGCACTTGCAATTACCTGCAAAAGAAACAGTTTTTTTTATCAGCCGTCTGCTAACCAGTCACTCACAGACAGAATTTATTTCAGTGAGTTTCAGGATTATCAAGTACAGTCCCCCTTTAGGCAGCTGCTACATATGTAATTATTTGGACATATTTTCATTTTTGTAAAAGTCAAGACCTCCAATGAGAGATAGTTACATTCTCATAAGCATATTGACAAGGAGCATGAGAAATGTACTAAGGAAAAAAGAGAAAGCTTAGAAAATTTAGATATTTTAAATTTAAATTATTTGACCATTTTAAATTCACATATTTTTGTATGGTTTAATAATTCAATGTATTAAAAAAGGCCTATTAGCTTCTGGGATGACATAAAATAAAGGAAAAATATTTTTTTTCCAGGGAATACTTAATTAGCCACTGGATGTAAATCACGTGTTTAAGACAAATATAATAAGTATATATTAATGGTATACTGTACAGTTTTAAAGTGGTAAACAAAATTGACAGATATGTGTAGGTGTGTGCATCAAATGTAATGCAAAATATGACAGGAGATTAATTGAGTTAAAAAGACTTTCAAAAACACTTGCAATAAAAACTCCCTCACCATGGCAGAGGTATATCTGCCTTACAAACTCGGTGCATGATTGCTATGGTGCACATTTGCATGCAAAGCTAGCAATGGCATATTATCTCCTCCTCACACACTCAGAAGTGCAGTTAGAAAGAACTCTAGAGAGAGTGACTCACCAGTGATATGACATGTGCATAGGATGAAGCTAACAGGCATTTTACAAATTCTGTAGGATGTGCAGGTCTTTAAAGGGCAGATTGCTAGTTACTCTAAGGTAAAATCAATTTTACATCCAGTTATCCTGTGGTAAATTCCTTTCCAGTTGTTATTATTTGCAATTGCTTTAACAATTTTGAGAAACGCATTACTATATTTGAGTATATATTACTATCTGTCAGTGACTGTTACTATTGATGAGGTCAAGGATACATGTTTGTAGTATGTACAGTAGGGGTGTCTTAATAATCGGTGTAACAGCAGTAAAGGAGGACCTTAGTATAAGAAGGGCAAAAAAATCCATTGTAGGTCAATTGATGATAGCAATATTCCTTAGATATAAAAAACAAACAGTTAAATTATATAAATTGTTACAAACCATGCACACCATTTAAAACTGTAGCTGTATAAATATTCTCATAACCAAAATGTATTCATATTCAATTTACTATCCTGAAATAGATGTTTAGTATGAGCACATAAAGAAAATGCAATACTAATTTAATAAGTGGGTTGTTATGTCACCATTAAATTTTATGTATGTGTCTGTTACAATTAAAATATGAAATCAGGGAAAGTTAAAAAATAAATATCATATATATATATATTGTATTGTATTTAAATTTAGATGTTTCTTGAAATTCCTTGTTCTCTATTCTTACAGTAACATGTATAAGTGTACATATGCACAGTGCCTTTTAAAGGTAATCAGACCTTGAAACAACAAAATGATGCATATGCCTTTTTAAACTCAATATTTTATTAAAAACCTAAATACTTAAACGGAAGGCTTCTAAGAGTAAATATTGGCACAAACTAAAGAAATAAAATAAATATAGCATGTTGATTGCAAAAGTACTCAGACCTGTGAAACTTTGTGGAAGCAGTTTTTGCGAGAATAACAACTGCACATTTCTGGGTAAATCATTTCCTAATTTGCACACCAGCCTGGTGCAATTTTACCCAATCTTTTTGGCAGATTTGCTCAAGCTCCTTCAAGATGCTTGGAGATCCCTTATGAATTGATGTTTTTTAGACTTTCTATAGATTTTGAAAAGGATTCTGGTCAGGATTTTGACTAGGACAGTTACTTTCTTATTCTTAAACTTCTCCAACATGGGCCTGGCCTTATAGTTTGGATTACTGATATACTGTAAGGTGAATTTTTGTCCCAGTTTTAGGTCAGAAGCCGGCTTCTCACTTATTTATGCCAATATTTTGCTCCATCTATGGCCCCATTAGTCTTGACAAACATCACGCTCCCTGGTGATGAGAATCAAGACTGTAACATGATTCTTCCACCGTCCTGCATGACAGTAGGGATGGTGCTGACTGAGTGATGCATGACTTTGGTTAATTGTCAGATGTAACACTTTGCATTTAGGCCATGAAGTTCCACTTTTCTCCTGTCTGACAACTAAAACTTTTAGTTAAAACATGTCTGCAATATCATCTTGGTGTTTTGTCGCACACTCATCTGGGATTTAAACAAAAATATTTTTGGGGGTTCCGTACAAGTCCCCATATATTCCTGAAATGGAAATTGTCTCTCTTCTCAGTAACTGCACTCTTTTAAAGCCACCACTGGCCTCATGGTGGAATCCCTTACCTGTTCCCACGCCCAGCTGCTCTGTTAAGGGGCAGTTTGAGGCCTGATCTGTATGTGTAAACCTCTGCATGTTCACCAGTTTAAAAGAGATATTAAGGGTCTTTGAAATATTTTTATTCCTGCACATTTCTACAGCTATATCCCTCAAAACTTAAAACAGCTTGGTTTTTGTGTCTGAATCTTTGCTTGAAAGTCACTTCCTGACTGAGAGACCTTACAGAGACAGATGTATTCATTCTGAAATCACCCACTCAACTAATTATGTAGCTGATTAAGGTCATTTGGTACATGTAAAATACTTTATATTTCTCACAACAAATGATTTGAATACTTATATAATCATAAAAGTTTTCCATGTTTATTTCATATTATCTACTGTAATTCTTATCTACTTTGTTAGTTTTTTGCTTTTAATTATTATGTAGTTTAGGTTTTGTAAATAACAGGTATTAATTGCTACTTCAAAGTGTCAGAACGGTGAACATTTTAAGCGACAAAAGTGTGTGCAAGGGTCTGAATACTTTTGCGAGGCACTGCAGCCTGAGACCTTGAATGTGTAGCGGGGGATCCAGATCTGGAGCTAGGTTTCATTTTTGTTTTGGGCCGGGTGAAGCCTGAAACCTGAAACATGCTGCAATGGCTCATACAAATAAAGCATTATGTCGCTGGGAGGAAACTGTGAGGCTAGTTTCTCTCCTGACACTAGGAAACACCTAAAAGAGCACAGCCAGTGATGACTTGGCTACCCTGAAATTGTTACAGCTTCTATATAGTTGGTTTAAAACAGACAATTATTACACAACAATATGTTAATATAGCCTAAACCGCAAGGAAGGATATTGGGTAGGATATTTAATATTTTTTCAACTTCACTATAGTCCCTAAGTGTACATTATATGTAACAGACTGCAAATGAGTCATATAAACCTGTGATATAGCACTATTTTAAATAAGGTTTAGTAATAATGCAGTGTTTTCAATTAAATATAGTAAATTATTTTTACCACGGTATTACATAACAAGCCAGACAGCACTGCTTTCTCCTACCCTAAAAAAAACAAACAGAAAAGGCCAGTCTTGTTTCGTTTAGATCTTTAGATGGAAGCCATTGTAAATAAAAAAAAAAAGTTCTGTTTCGTTTCAGCTATTGCTGGAGCTACACGATTAAGGTTAGCAGACATGTGAGGACACAGACAGAAGCACGAATATCAGTGTACCGTACCTCCCTAGCTACCAGACACTAGCAGTGGGTTTACCAGTCATTACAAATGTCCAGCCAACTGAGAGAAACCTGGAGTGGAACAGTGGGCATATGGAATGCCTCATTGAGCTTAGTCTTTATGTAATTGTGTCACTGTATTTTTTTTTGTACTTTTAAAATAGATCAATTATATTGCTCAAGTGTCCTGAAAGAGGGAACGGTGGAGCAGTAGTTAGCATTGCTGCCTCAAAGCACCGGGGCCCTGAGTTCAATTACAAACGTGGGGCACTATCTTTGTGCAGTGTGTGGGATGCTCCTGGGTGCTGTGGTTTCCTCTCACAGTCCAAAGACATAATGGTGGGTTAAGTTGCTTCTGGCAAAACTGGGGTGAGTGTGTGTGTATCTGTGTTGAGCCCTGTGATGGACTGGCATCCCATCCAGTGTGTATCTTACAGGGTGTGACAGGCCCTGTGCTTGTCATTGCCTGGGACAGGCACTGCTCCCCTGCAACCCTGAACTGGGTAAAGGGATAGAAGGAAGGAATGCAAATTGAATGTTTGAATGAAACATAGCTTTTTGGGGAATTATATTTTTTTCTCCTGGAATTTATCTTTTGTATTTTGAGCCATATTGTTCTTATCGGTGCCTCAACCTACTTGGTAAGTATAGAAAGTGTATTGATTTCATTTCTGTGGCATTACGAAAGAACTTAACAGAGAACAAAGCACAGACCGCTGCCACACAATATACACAGGTCTGCGTCTTGGGTAGAAACACATATCCTCATGAGGATGACAAACTGACAAATATTTTTAGTATTTTACTTTGCCATTTTCTCTCTTTAGGGAAAAACGGATTCAGAGTGATTTGTGACTCTTCACATTTAGTGGTTGCAGTCTGTGGGACTCCCCCAGTGTTGATGAAGATAAATTTTATGCTCTACTAAACTGGGGAAATTGATACCGCTTGATACAGTCAGATATGGCCGTTGATATTTGAGCTTCATCTTCTATCATCGATAATCACAAACACTAAACATCTAAACTGAATTTTACATTCATGTAGAGGGAGATATGAAATAATTAGGGAAAATTCTAAGGAGGATGTGGTGACTTTGACCAGCTTTCGGAATTTTAACTTTCCATAACAGATGCAGATTAAGACTGAGTCATGGAGTTTCACACTAGTTGAAGTGAGCAGTGAAAAAAAGATGTATACAGTAAATGTCTGCTGGTACCATGTCTGCCATTGAATTGCAACCTGTGATCTTTTTAGAAGTCGTTATTGACATTCCGAACATTTCAAATAAAAAATTACTCGCATCTTCAATCTATATTTCCTTTTGATTAGGAATATCAAACAAAGAGAAAGATTTAGTGCTCTCGGACCTGATATCTATAGTCATGGATGAAAGGTTTCTTACACTTTGCATTAATGAACAAATATAGTATCAGCTAATAATAATCTGAAGAAATGTACTGTAACATACTGAAAAATTCAAAATACTAATATGAAATATAATTATTTTTCCACAGAGATTTGCACATCTATTGCTCATATGCTGAATAAACAAAAGACATTAACAGCTATATAACTTTTAGAGTACTACAATTCAATGACAATGTGAACAGGTTTACAATAGATAAAAACTGTTAATAAAAACTCAGAAGGAAGGGGCTTTATAGGTTTTGTTCATTAATTTTTGTGCAGAATTTTGTTCTAGTTTTCAGATTAGTCATTATACTTGTTTTGCAAATCCAGAAAATTAAATGTTCAGCAAAATCTTCCTTGACAGCAGTATTTTCTTCTGAAACACATTTCATTTATAAAGAAAGAGGGGAGTTGATATTCTAATAAATTTGTTTTAATCGACATGTTTGACATCCAGGGAAGTCTTTGTTTTCTATCTGTCGCAAACTCTATTCTCTATTCGCCTCTCCTGAAGTGGGAATCAAAAAAAAAAAAAGTGGAAATTTTGCCATCGCTGTGCACTCTCATGTTTCTAAAAACATTGAAATAACAAGATAAGGGTCTATTCAAGTCTCGTCAAAACTCTTCCATTGAGCATTCCTGCATAGAAATATACTACACAACTTTGCCGAAATGCCATGTTGATTACAGATTTTACAATCGGTTCTGTCAGTTTTACCCCGGTATTATATAATAACATCAAAGATGATTTCCAGAAGTATTCCAGTGAATCAGACTAGCAAGCAGGCCATGCAATGTTAAACACTCACCCCAGCTCTAGGAGAATTCTGGGCACCCTTGTTAATCTCGTTCCCCTCGCCATCCCTGGTTATCTGAGCTGTCCAGTGACCACCGTGGGGCTGTTGGGATGCAAGCAAAAGCCAATAATTCCATGTGTCTACAGAGACAGAAAGACAGTATCACTCTCTCTGCTGCTCTACTTCTGTTTTGTTTCTTTGTTGTTTCTTTCTTTGTCTTTCTTTTTTTTTTTCTTTTTAGGGGAACTGTTGCTTGTATGACGAGAAATACCCTGTCACATCCTTTATGCAAATCAGTGTAAAACCAGAGGAGATGCTGTAGAGAGGATGGGAGAGAGAGATGGTGAGAGAGAGAGAGGAGGAGTGATGCGTGCAATGCTACTTTCAGACAAAGGCGTTTAGATCAGAAGTTGATATAAAAGAGAGCATTGCTCTGTTGAGAGGGAGAGAAAGAGACAAGGGAAAGAAAAGGGTGCACAAGGAGTGATGAACAGGGAAAGAGGGTTGAGAGGGGGCAGGTGGACTGAGAGAGTGAGAGTAATTTATAAGGCAGAGAAGCAGAACAGAAAGAAACACGCTACTGAAAGGGGAAGTAAGCAGGCACACAGTCTTACCTTTAACTGCACATTGCATGCAGCCTTGCAAGCACACTGTGCTGCTGTCTTGTGGCAGTGCTTGACTCTTTGCTCCAGATTGCACACTCGCGCGCGCACACACTCAGAGAACAGGGGTGCATGCGAGCACGTGTGGGCGTGTGCATTAGTGGGGGCGGACTGGTTGCGTTCCTTTTTTTTTTTCCGTTTCTTCTCAAAAATGTTGCACCTCTAAAAAACCCAGCACTGGGGAGTGGGAGGGAAAGCAGATGAAAGACCGCGATGGTCTTTAACCTGTGGTCTACAGAAACCAGGCTGCACAAGTGTAACGAGCTGTGCCAGCCTCAGATTTTAATTAGGCTCAGTGGGTGGAAGGCCCAGCTGGCTTTTCTGACAGCCTCCCCCCCACCTGCTCCTGACTCGCCTGGTGATCCCTGAGCCCGAGCCCAGACTGGGGGAGGAGTGTGGGCTGATGGGGGCGGCTGCAGCCTGTAGCACACTCTAGGAGCAGATTAGGTGGTGGATGTTTGTGGGGGTGGGGGTGGGGGGTGTTGTAAATGATTCCTTTTTTTCTGCCATTTCATTTTATTTTTTCTGCCTCATGCTAGCTACTGCTGTTCTGCGTGGGTGTAGACAAGGGGACATGTTTAGGACTGTACAGAATGTCCCAGAAAAAAAAAAGAAATCAAACATTACATCAATCTCAACCAATTAATAAATTAGAATAAATAAACAATTATGATCTGACCAAAACATTACCAGAACACAGAGAAGAGTAAGCTGATAAAAGAAGAGGCAGGCTGGAGGAATGGAAAAAATTCAGTATGTTTCATATTTATTGAGGACTTTAAGTACTGGTGATTCAGTTTAGGACATTCAAATGTCTCCATTGCACTGAAAAGCTTTCATTGTCTTGATGTGCATATAGTCAGTGCTCTTATGACGCGAGAAATTAAGAAGAACAATCAGAAATTATTCATCGTTACCTCTTGAACACTGGACAATGTGAGATAAAAGCGATATGTACCAAAATAAAAACACAAGACATTTGATTCAATGTGTGTTACATTAGATTACTTCCCAGAACCAATGTAATGTGTTCTCAATCAGTAGTCAATACTACTGGGCAGTAGGAGCTGACACTGGATAGAAGGAATTGAGAACTGTGTTGGAAAAGTAATGCCTACTTACAAAATGTTAAAATAAGATCCAGGTTCAGGGACCAGAGCAATAAAAGTATTTGAGAGATGTGCAGTCCAGACATCACTGTTTTGAGTCTGGGCTTTGTGACAGTGGGTCTTCTGTTGGATAGGGTGAGCTGCTCATGCGTATCTTCAGGCTGCCACAATATTGCCACCTGGAACCTGTCAGACAATAGTGCTACTGTGTTACTGCTGACTGTCGCATCACTCCTCCAGTGTTAACTGTTTTGTAAAGCATTGTCTGACACAAACTGTGGAAAATGGGGAGTGACTCAGGCAATTGTGCATTTTGGAGGAGCATGTACAACAGTCCTCATGTCTCTGCTTTATACTGTAGGTCGTAATAGCAAGCCAAGCTGGTTAACATCAGTGAATTTCAGATTGTAGAGGTAGAAAAAAGAAAAAAATATTTAAATTCCACATGTCAAAAATAAAACAGAAATTTAAAACATAGTATTCCAAAACAGCAGGAGAATGGATGAAGCTAGGTGACATGACCTCGCATCTTCACTAAATTCTCTAAGGCTACATAAGAATTATTAATTTCACCCAGTGTCATGGTGAAAAATAGAAAGATTTTTTTACAAAATGTTCTCGTTTATTAAAGCAAATCAGGGTATGTTCCCTCAATCTGTCACAAGATTTTCTAAGAACTATAAGATTGTGAGGTAAATTGGCTCAAGGGTTCAGTATAAATGCTCTGCGTCTCATACATTTCAGACTAGATCTGGGCAGTTTAATGTGACACCTTATGAAGGGATTTGAAGGATTTCTGAGAATTAAAGTGCTGCAGTCATCTGATTATTTTTTCATTTTATTTTCAGCTTTGTTTCGCAACGATGTTCATGATGTGTTTTATGAGCCTCTATACCAGCTTGTGATATAAAAGACATTAAAAAAGTAAACGACACATCCTTCATGTTTCTGAGGGAGCTATTGAGTAAAACAGAGGATGTCTTAAGAGGAAGGGAGGGAAAAGGAAGTTGTCTTTCTTTCCCCTTCTCTCTTTCATTTCTGTCCCTCCCAATTTCTCTGGTTTCAGCTAATGGCACCACGATAGAAGTCTGTTTTTTCTATGTTCTCTGCCATAAAGGACAGGATATTAGAATTCATTCAGCCTTCACCTCCATCTTATGAACAAGCTTACACAAAACGTCTGCTCTCAGTTCTGAAACTGGCAGTAACTTGGTAATGTCCCCCTTTAATACAGAACAGGCATTGCCCATGTGAGATGGTTGAAATACAGTTAGTTTAAGAATGCTTCTGTTTCATTCCTATCTCCAGATCTGAAATTCAGTTCAGTATCTTCATTTGGCATCTGCTGCAGTTCCCTGTACAGCCTGAATGGCACAGTTACAAGCACAGCAAAGTCAACATGGTTAAACAATGTATTAAACTAGCAAACGAAATGTAATTCCAAATATAAGTACAATTTGTACTGTTTGCTAAAACATTTCACAAACTGTGAATTTAACTGGCTGCTAATAAAAAACGTTTCACAACCTCCCCTCACTTTTATTTACCACTTATCCAATTCAGGGTCACGGTGATCTGGGGAGCCTATTCGAGGAAGCATTGGGAGCAAGGTAGGACACACACTAGTCTATCACAGGGCACACACAGACACAAATTGTAACGAACAGTTCTTTCCGGACCCTATGCGGACGACACAATCCGAAGAAGTGGGGAAACACTAGGAAAAAGTCATGCAGGAATACGGGGCTGAAAACGGGGGGGAGGGGGGGGGCGTGTCCAAAGTGCGCTGGTGCATGGGGGAGGTGTGGCCGAGGCAAACAATCCAAAAGTAATCCATAGAGGGAATCCAAAAAACGCAAGAAAGTCCATAGCCAGGTGATCCATCCAAACAAGGAACAGGAACAGGAACAGGAACAGGAACAGGAACAGGAACAGGAACAGGAACAGGAACAGGAACAGGAACAGGAACAGAGGTTAAAACCCTAACGGGACCAGGCGCTTCCAGGTCCCGGACTCGCACGGTGCGGAAACCAGATGCAGAGCCAGGCTGAACGTCAGCGCCTGGCTTTTAAGGTGGGCTGGGAAAGGGGTCAGGTGCACAGAATTAAGTCTGAAGTGAAAGGGCTGGAGCCCCCTTAAGGAGGAGGGACTATAATCGTGACACAAATGCTCACATCAGGGGCCAATTTTCATAGATGCCAATTAATCTACCAGCATGTCTTTGGACTGTGGGAAGAAACGGGAGCACCCGGAGGACACCCACACAAAGATGGGGTGAACATGCTGAGCAATTCCACACAGACGGCTCCCCAGGAACAGAATCCAATGCTGCAGTGCTGTGCGGCAGCAATACTAACGACTGTGCCTCCCCAATGACACTGTGTTTGTCTCAAATTAAAATTAGTTTTTGTATACGTTTTTTCTCCTTTTTTTAAACTCTCTTCACTGATAGTGTGCTTGACAAACTAAATGACAACTTTCCATAACTAAGTTGTGATCTAAAGACATATTTATGAGTAATATATGAACTAGAATTGGGGTACAGTATGTTAATCCCGGCTCCGTTGAAAGGGCGCAGTGAGAACTACCCTGATCGAAAGCTGGGGCTGTAGCAGTGTGGAGATGTACTGTAGGATGCTGGTGTTCAGCCCTTCATGCTTGCTGTGGTGACAGCATCTCTCTCCAGAAGCTGGGCTGCAGCACTTCCAAAAGCACTGGTGCACCTAGAGCAACAGTTAAAAGCACTTCATCCAGAGCAACTTGCCTTTCAAAAGGAAACATTTTGTAACCTTCACGCTTGTATGCCTATTCTGTTTAAGCCCCATTTACAAGTCGAACAATTCTTGCCTATGGATGTTTATAGGAAGCTAATTAATCATTCACTAAGAGCAGTTATGTGGGATTCTACTTTGAATTACACAAGCATGGTATTTAACTCTTTGATAGCCCCTGCTACTAGAGTAAGAAAACTTTCATTTTCCAATTCAGTGAATTACAGGACTGCTGCGATGTTGCCATTCGCATCTCAGTAATGTGATTATATGTGTGACTGCAATTCGAATTCATTTTAAATGTGTTTACAGTACAATACTGTCTACCACCTTCAAATCCCCTACACATTAAAATATGTTACAGAAAAGACAAACATTATAAATTTTACACTGATAAAATACAATTATACCAGCAGTTTCTTTTTGTAGCAGCAGAAACAAATTATATTGCTGCAGGAGTCAACATTCTGTGAATGTTTGATTACTCAATTTATTTTCAGTCCTTATTTTTTATGATAAGTATGAATTCTAAATGAATGTTAGAAATGTTTCTCCACAAACTTACAGTTTTGCAAAATTAAATAAGAAGTAATATCTAACATACAGTCTTTTGTAATCCATAAGTCAATTTGAAATAAGGTATGCTCACCAGTAGGCAAATTTCATTTCTTGTACACAATACTGATTTTTATCATATGGTAATTATCATTGTCACATACTCACTTCACCTATGGGTCAATACACCACGGATAATGGATAAGTAAATCAACCTCCTGCACAAATAATTCCAACCATTAGTTAACAGTATGAGTAAACTAATAGTTTTAATATTACTTTTACTGATGCACTCCTCAGCATTTTTGTTACCAAGGCAACTGAGGGCTTTTACCCTTTAGCAGTTTAAATGGCAAGGCTTGTGTTGGCATGGCAACTGGAGACTACTCTCCTCACTAGGAATATTCAGCTGAATTTTGGCTGAAGCCTATGGTGAAGTTTCTGCAAATGACTGTGCAAATGGCTCCAGCATTCCAACACACAAAAGGAAGCAGCAATATGCAAGTGCATTACGAGACAAGAGAGCAAGCTGAGCATGAAGGGGCCAGTTCAGTACCGGGAAGCAGGTGTTGAAGAAATATCAGGCTGCTGTTGTATGTGTAGTTGGTGGACCAGTAGGTGGAACTCTTTTCTTCAGAACTAAAAAAAATCAATGGTGACTGGAGAAACTGCTGTAGGAGGTGCAGATGAGAGATAAAATCAAGTTCCTGACTAGTCATTTCAGATAGGTCTCACAGCATTATTTGTAAGATTAGAGGTGTTAACTCTGGCATCCTGGCTAAATTCATTGCAGAGAACCCACAGGTCTTTGTCACACCCACGGACCTTGCCACAGAATCTAGATTCTCTTAAGCTCTCTCTGACTCCCTGCAAGAGGTAGTAGATATCAGGTTCTTATCATAAACTATTGGCCGTTTTACTAGTTATCATATCTGCTGTGCATCGCCACCATCTTGATTCAGATGCTTGCCTGCCCATGGTGCAACAGCCAGGTGACATCTGTTTCCCAGATTGGTGATGACTGTAGTCTGTATGAAAGTTGACGTGCGGTTATCACAAACCCGGTTCCGTGAAATGGAATGCAATCATCACACGTTTCTCGTCACTTTAGAAAATTGTGAGAAATGTAAAGAGTTTTAGACTTTGGGACATGGAGCCATATGAGTGAAACGTGTCAAGTAATTGGAACGATTTTTAAAATCCTTACATAGTAACCACCATTCAAGTGAGCATACAATTAAAATTGCGCTGGCGCTTTGTGTAAACTAAGATCGCCATCTGAACGGTATTTTGTTCTGCCAGGTCAAACTCCATACAGTATGTCTGTGGGAGTTCTGCGCTTGCTGAATTGAAACTCGGCAAACTCCATCAACAAGCCAAGCTGCCTCAAATTTGCACCTCACAAGCTGCAACGATAACATTCCCATTAACAGTGGGTTATCGACCAGCTGATAACCCAATTTTGAGTGTTTCATTAACACTCAAACCTATTTCAGACGGGCATCTCACGAGTCTCTGTGATAATGCTATTGCCAACCAACACAATCAGCTGTTTGATGAAAACAGCAAACAACGCAAACTGCTTGAAGGTTTCATTCCAATAAGGATTTGGGGATATAAACAGATAGATTTAGTTTTTAAATGAAACAATAGCCATACCTCTAACCAAAACTGTAACCGTAACACTTCTAAAAATAAAACATACTACAAAGAACACTTCGGCAAGTGTTTTGTTGATCTAAAAATAACGAATTGTGAATCCTGTTACAACATCTTATGTAGACTCTAAGGAGGTATTACTGAGGCTATTCAAAGCCTTATTCAAAGGGCTTAACCGATAATTCTTTCAAATTCTTTCTAAACTGCTAACATCTATTTCATAGCAACCGTAATTCCGTCGCCAAACCGTAGTATTCACGGCAATAGACCTGGCTTGGAAACCTTCAAGGATGTGCGCAGTTTTGTACTTATTGATTCTAAAAGTGAAACAGAAGGATGTTTGCAAATTTACTTGAATATTTGTTTGGTGAAATCCACTCTAAACAGATTGACGTGCTATTGTAATCCGGTCCACAAATCCTGTGTAAAAGTACGATAAGGATACACGGTCTACTAATGGGATTATATGTCTTTAACACGTGCACAACCCTTTCCTAAATGTGAGGATGCAAAAATCTTAAAGCACAAACTCCACCCACCCCTAAGCACTGCACATTCAACTGGGGACATACATGATAATATCTTGGTGAATACATCGCCTTTGACTTTTTTTAACATGTAAAATATTTTATTTTAAGTAATAATAATTATTTGCGGTTAATATACACTTATATTGAGACATATGGCTTATTTTATTACGGCGTTTTGTATTTACCCAAAGAATGACGTATATTCTACCCTCTGAAACAATTGGTACATCTCACATGGAAGTAGAGAAATGGCAGCTTCAGTGAACTTGAAGTGTCACCGGCTCATTCATTTTTGCATTTTTGGGTGGTATATTTTCACCCTGTGGCACAACTGCTCCTTGGAGATATCAAAAAGACACCCAGGAGCAAGGTCTTACGGAGGTCGATGGAAGTACCTGACATTTATAAATCTTGTAAGTTAAGTTGCATAGATAACATACTACTGACGTTGTAGCACAGTTTATCTTGTTGGATCATTTTAAGAAAGCACGGGTGCATTTACACTTCAATCGTTACTCAGTCACATCGGTGTCAGTGAAGTTTCTGGAAACTTTGTCGCTGTTGAATAACAGCAAACAGCAATACTTCTGCAAACAATATTGGGTGGTAACATTGCGTCATCGTAACTAAAGCGATTCTAAAAGTTTAAAGACACATTGCAATACGTATTTATATAGCTAAAGTGTGTGGTATTGAACATTTTAAAAGTGTCGTGTAATACAAGACTTGCACAAATGGATTGTGTAAAAACAAATTGCATTTGTTGTTTGTTACCTTGGAATTTGCTCCCTATAGGGATAGGGGAGTGACGAAAATAATAAACGTGGATGGTGTTGAAAATGGCGATTTAAACGCATTTATTGTTAGTATTACGTGTAATGTATGCTTTGCATTGAACTGTAACGAGCAACGCAATCCTGTCCTGGACTCTTTTCTCCTGTAGGTTATGCAAACTGTGTTCTTCGGGCTCTGCTTTGTGATTGACGTGGTCCGTGTGGGTACTTCCTCCTTCGTCACCCGTTTGAGAGACACCGTCTTCACCGTGTTGGTGTTTCCCGTGGGCACGGTGAGCACCAGTGGTCTTTATCGCGTGTCTTCTCGAGCGATTGACAGATAAACTGATAAGCCTCTACGTTTCCACTTTATTTTGCACGTTAAAAAAAACAGAAACGTTGAAAATGCGTGGGAAATAACGACCCTTCGCCTTCTCACAGTCAATAATGAAAAAAAAGAACCATTCATTATTTTTTCTGTAACTGCTAGCAACAATGCAGGGTTGCTGTAAGAAAGTGGGGGTGAGGCAGAATACAGATGTACACACATTCAGAGATGCAGAGATACGAGTTTAAATAGCCAGGAAGTCTTTGGGTTTGGGGAGGAAACTGGAATACTAGAGCAAAACCCACACGTTGCACAATTCCACCCTGGTAACCCAAGAGCTGTGAGGCAGTGTTAACCACCACTGGGCCACACAAAAAAGAACAGCTGTGTGTGTGTGTTTGTGTAAGTAATTCACACCCTTGTGGGTGAATCAGGTTTATTTTCAGTGTTTTCTGTGCTGAGCTATATACAGGTTTATATTCTATACATTTATTTCTGTATTCAAATGTTTCAGATGGCCTTCCCCTTGAGTTCTCTCGTGTGAAAGTAACTATTATATTTATTAACAATGCAATATATAACAAAACTCCTCAAAGCCATTTGGTATGTTATGGTAAATGTTGTACATTAAGACATTTCATTGTGTTGTTAGGATAAGACATTGTTAAATTACATGAAGGTCATACATTTCATTACAACATACACATGTATTAAAGTACATAAAGGCACGAAGAATATTCCTTATAGATATTCAGTTAGGGAATTAAAATAACCACCAACTACTGTATGTTTGCCTGACTTTATAGTGTACTTCTCAGGCTGCACTCCTGACATTAAGTAACTGAACTCTTCTCTTAACTCCATCCTTCACATCTTGTACACCCTGCAGTTTGTTTTCCTGTCCTTCTGGTTGATTTACGCCTACGACCGGGAACTTGTCTACCCAAAATATCTAGACGACATCATCCCTGCCTGGCTCAACCATGCCATGGTGAGTACTGTCCCGTGAAATGCAGATCACACCGATAAACTGTGCCTGTAGCAATGCTGCTTCCTTTGGGAAAACCCCTGTACAGCCCCTGTACAAATTACAAGGTGTCACTGCACTTATGCAGCAAGTGTAGAAGAAAAAAGAAGTCAAATGCAGGAATTTTAAAATGCTGCACTTCAAGAATTTAAAAAAGAATATCTTTCAACATGGTAGTTTCTTTGAAGAACAGGACCTATAAGAAGACAGTTTGTTGTGTATTGGTTCAATGATGACCTCAACGATGAGGTCTAATACCCTTCTTCTTTTACGTTTTATCACTTTGTGCCCACAATCCAGTCAGCAGCGGTTAAGAGAGCTTGGAACAGAGGTTTCAGGACTTTCAGTTCATATATTCTAAGCACTGTTTAAGGTACTTAGTGAAGTTATGCTGACTAAAGGCCTTCTCTCCCCTCTCTCTACAGCACACTGTGATCCTGCCTCTGCTGCTGGTGCAGCTGTACCTACAACCCCACCGGTATCCCAGCAAGAAGAAGGGCATTTTTGGTTTGGCTTTCTTCTCTGCCATATACCTGGCCTGGTAGTGCTATTGTTCTACACTTAAAAGGCTCAGCATGTTTTGTGTAAAAGTGGAGAAGTGTAGGTTAAAGTGATACTGTAGTATTTGATATTTCCTTAAATTGATATCAAAGTTAATTTAACGCAAACTGTAATACTGTATGTATCATATATGTATTTTTGTTAATATAATGATCCATAAAACCACGGTTCTTATGTGATTTGCTTTCTCATTGATAATCACTCCTTGCATGATTTAACTGTTCTTGTTGTAGTATTTAAAAAGTTAGGTAGTCTAATTATTCAAGATCAACAGGAACATCAGAATTTATCTTTTTGAATCTATGCAAAAAGTTCAGTTGGGACCGAATAATCCTTCAGCCAATCTTACTTTTTTCCTTCAGCATGTTTGAATTGTTTTGTTACTGTCACAGGACTTATTTAATTTAAGAAATGGACTTTTGAATCTCCGTATCTCTTTCGAAAACCCTAAAAACCATGTAATATGGCATTCTAAACGTCAATTTCGACATTCTTAGCTCCTTGAATGAATGCTATATATTTACAGTGCACAGTACGGCTTTTTTCTTTAACAATGATGGAAGTGTGTGTCTCTCACTCCCACCTCTCTCCCCCTCTCTGGGTTTGTCTCTGCCTGTGCTGTAGGTTGCTGTGGGTTCACCATGCCTCGGGGATCTGGGTGTACCCCATCCTTGCCCAGCTCAGCCCCGCAGGGCTGATGCTGTTCCTGGCAGGCTCCGCCCTCGCCTTGGCACCCCTGTACCTGCTGGGAGAGAGGCTCAGCCACCTGCGCTGGGGTACGTAGGGAGCAATCAAGATTTGTGACACCTTCTGCCAGGTGCCTTGCTTTAACTCTAGTTTCCCCTGCAAGGTAGTGTCTTTTCAATCTGTAATGTTGTTACAGATTTGTTTAGTCTGTAAATGCTTGAAGACGCTTTCTCAGCATCAATACAGATTTGTAATAGTACACTGAAAGCCTGAAATACCATTGGTGTAATAGCCCTCTCTTTTGTACGACAGTAACGAAATATATTGGTGTATAATAAGAACAGTCTAATAATGAATTAGAAATAAATCACTGGTATGTGTTGCCTCCATATTTATTTTGTCTATGATACATATCTAACTTTCATTTTTACTCTGTTTAAAAGGAAAATTCAGCAAAAAGGAATAGGATTTTTCCAGCTGTGGTGTGGATTTCAATGAGACGACAGAATCTTCTCAATAATGAAGAACAAATTAATTGAATGAAGAAACTTAAATCATTCCCCTGGATGACAGAATACCTAATTGTATACTAAGGTGCAGATCTGACGGGCTTCAGTCCTGTACAGAGAAACAAACTTGTGCATCATGTGACTGGCTTCAGATGATTCAGAACAAAACTGTTTTACAATATTACTTCAGTATTAGAGTTCTCAAATTAAGAGTTTCCCATCATTTTTTTTCTCTTAAGAGCTTTTACTGTAAGAACATTGGGGAAATATGTCAATGCTACACCATAGTACTTCAGCAAAAGGTAGCACTAATGGGCAATGTGCATTACTTTGTTTCCCCTGTACATAACTGCTAAATCACAAAAGACTTTGTCGTGTTTTATCCATTATAGGGCAGAATGAAGGACAGAAATGATGGGGAAGAACAAATCACTGTGTAGGCAGTGGAACTCAAAAACAAATTAGTCATCCATGTTGTGGAAGCAGATGCCATCAAGTAAAAGCTGGATGAGGTCTTTAGATCAGTTTTGCTGCTACTAACTACACAAGCCAGATTGGAACAAATGACCCCCTCTTCTTCGTGAAATTTCTGATTTTCTTATTCATTCAAGCTGCTGGTGGGAAAAAAAATAAAACATAAAAATGCAGGTGATGTAATGTGTTTACAATGCACTTCTGAGGTAATCGCTAAAAAAATAGTTGTAGCAGAATTCATTGTAAAGTAAGGTTTTATTTTTTTTAAAGGCAATAACCTGTACTTTTATACTGTGGTATGTTTCTTACTTTTCTAACCCTGACATTTGCACTATATAGGAAAATGCGTGTGTGAGAATAAATCATTAGTTTCTTACACTGTCAATGTAAACAACTGCTATCGTGCATTTCAGCTATGAAGTATAGGATCCATAAAATGTACTGTAATGGGAATTGTTTTCTGTGTAAACTGCATCACATTATTTATATTTTGCATCCTTGGTATTCAAGCCTACTGTCTCCAATGTACTTTTGTTTAAAAAACAGATATGCTATTGTCCATTGAAATACATGCTTTTAATGTAAAAATAAAACTTTATCACATAACTTTTCGTATGCTTTATTGAATTACCTATTCAATAAATTCAATATTTATGTCCATTTCTTTCTATATATATAGGATGATGCCATTAAGTAATCATTCTTTTAGACTGTATTTCATGACACAAAACAAATTGTTATAAATATTATTCTTCAGAAATGAACATGCTGAACCAAGAACAGCCAAGCAGCTAATTTTTTCACTGTTCCATGAAATTATAAAAAACAGTCAGATATATAGTATATTGATGCATTCCTGGTATATAATTGTAAAAAAAAACTTTCTTTACTCTTGAATTTTTTTTCTCATAAATAGTCTCCTATTTCCATCCAAATCGTTTTTTTAATGTTTTACTCATTGAATGTTCAGATCTAAAGGTGTGATATATATATATACTTAATTTTCAATAATTTACAAAAGAAATGTCTTTATTATGTAAGATTTTCCAATGTCTAAATGATTTTTGTTCCTGGAATGTGATGTGCAGTTAGAACTGGCATTCTACCTGGAAAGTTCCTGTTTAAATACTGAATTAATAACAGAGCAGAGAAGTTGTTCTGCTCTTTATAACTGTGCATATTATCCTTTAGTGACGTTTAATACAGATTAAATGCTGCTACTCTATGTAGGTTCTGAGCGCAGGAACTGTCTATTTCTTTATATGTAATCTTATAAGCTTATTTAGACAAGTATGAAGTCTTTTGTTTATGATCTTGGCCAAAATATTAGGAACCGCTAATCAAATGATCAGATTCTTGGTGAAAGACAAAGCATGACTTGAGTCAATACTGGGGTCCCTCGAAGAAAAGGCTGGATCAATAAATCGGTAACTCACATAAGGGCTAGAGCAGGGACAAATATGCTCCATTTGTTTCCAACAGTTCTGATGTGCTTGTGGAACGTGAGACAGGTCTTCCCCGGAGAAAAAGATCCACAGATCTCAGTTCTGTGGGAAAATGGTGGGATTTGCGGTTGTCCCACACACTTTACCCTCCTGTCTACTTCAAACCATCCTGCTAAATGAATCAGATGATATTGAACCACAGATATTTCAAAATTTGCACGCTGCACCATGCTCGAGCTGTTTTTAGCTTCTCGCAGAGGCCCAATTCATTTTTTTAGGCATTTCAACGATTTCTTTGCTGTATTTTTTAATTTATGTTATTGCATTAAGCTGGATAAGTTCCAAGCATTTCAGAGCAATGCGTGGAATTTATCAAATAAACTAAAACAGGTAAAAGCACTAATCCATATATCATCCACACCATGTGCAAGTACAATTTAACTTTAACTATATTAAAATTGACCATAATTTCTATGTATTATTACAGTTTCGCTTTTCTCATACATCGATATCCAGTAGCCAATAGCACTGAGCGAGCGCAGCTTCAACCATCCGGTCTACGTCAAGACGCAGGACGTCGGGGTCACGGTGGGGTTACGTTCAGTGTGTGAAGTACGGCGGCAGTCTGCTAGTTTTTAACAAAGTAGTAGGTTACTCTTATTCTTTTTTTTAACATAGTTATACTGACTAAATAGAGTGGATTTATATATCAATATAAATCATATAATTTTTACGATTGTGTGGTTTTAAATCGTGTAATAAGTACGTTTGCTTTGTGCGGTGGTGAAATTGTGGTGAATTTCTGTTACATTTTGTAAATGCAATGGCTGGATTGTGATAAATAATTTGCCTCAGTAACCCCTGTTTATTATTTATCAGGTTTCAACGGTTAAAGATGGCAACAGGCAGAAACACTTGTAATAAAACGGTAGCTTAGTTAGCTGAAAAATGCGTTTCCTTGTTTTGCTGCGGTTTTTTTCCCCATCCAACTGATGACTGGCACCACCATGGTATCTGTGGGTGCTCGTAGTATTTAGTGTCCAGCTCGACCATTTATCAGAAAAAACCAAGAGAAATGTTTTTTTGATTACCGTACGTCTTTTTAGTTATAAAGTGTCAATAGGTTTCTGATGTACTGAGTTTATCTGTTCAGAATCTACACGTTCGTTTTATTTATCCGTTTGTTGTGTACCTTTCCGTAAACATCCAAGCATATTCAACTTTTCCTCGTGTAGATAGAGATGAGATGGGGGAGAAATATCTGCTGATGCATTTTAGCATTGCAATGAAGGAGGAACGTTAGCCTTCATCAGGATGATGTGTTCACTGCAAGTGACTGTAGAATAATCCAGACATCTTGTTTTTTTCCTTGGATGTGTCTGCTGATGGGAGCAATCTTGGGTGAAAGCTGGATGAGAGACCATAGTTACTTCCTAATGCCTCATTAGTGACAGAAGATTTATTTTGGACGTAATGCTATGTGTCTAATGAACATAAGTGCATTTCCAAGTGAATTTTCTCATTTTCTCGTTTTCTCTTGAAACAGCGATGTACCGACCTAAGGCCACCCTGAGGGACAGGCAGCACCTGTACAAGCTGATTATCAGCCAACTGCTGTATGACGGGTATACCAACATTGCCAACTGCCTGATCAATGAGGTCAAGCCCCAGAGTGTGGTCTCCCCTTCAGAGCAGCTCCTGCAGCTTGCCAAGCTGGGTAAGGAAGCTACTGTTTTAGGGAACAGGTCTTAGATTGAGAAGGCAGGGGGGTATTGCTGGTAGGAAGACCTGGATTTTATTTCCCAATCAACTTCAATTTTTGTTTTATGGCGACTCGTTCTGTGTCATGAGCTGATCCACATTTTTGCTCTAGAGTTGCTCGAGAGGAGAAGAACGTTTGTGGCATCAAGAAACTCCGTTTGACTTACAGTGCCTTGCGAAAGTATTCGGCCCCCTTGAACTTTTCAACCTTTTGCCACATTTCAGGCTTCAAACATAAAGATATAAATTTTTTATTTTATGTGAAGAATCACCAACAAGTGGGGCACAATTGTGAAGTGGAACGAAATCTATTGGATTTTTGAAACTTTTTTAACTAATAAAAAAAATGAAAAGTGGGGCGTGCAAAATTATTCGGCCCCCTTGCGTTAATACTTTGTAGAGCTAACCTTTTGCTGCGATTACAGCTGCAAGTCGCTTGGGGTATGTCTCTATCAGTTTTGCACATCGAGAGACTGAAATTCTTGCCCATTCTTCTTTGCAAAACAGCTCGAGCTCAGTGAGGTTGGATGGAGAGCGTTTGTGAACAGCAGTTTTCAGCTCTTTCCACAGATTCTCGATTGGATTCAGGTCTGGACTTTGACTTGGCCATTCAAACACCTGGATACGTTTATTTGTGAACCATTCCTTTGTAGATTTTGCTGTATGTTTGGGATCATTGTCTTGTTGGAAGATAAATCTCCGTCCCAGTTTCAGGTCTTTTGCAGACTCCAACAGGTTTTCATCCAGAATGGTCCTGTATTTGGCTGCATCCATCTTCCCCTCAATTTTAACCATCTTCCCTGTCCCTGCTGAAGAAAAAGAGGCCCAAACCATGATGCTGCCACCACCATGTTTGACAGTGGGGATGGTGTGTTGAGGGTGATGAGCTGTGTTGCTTTTACGCCAAACATATCGTTTTGCATTGTGGCCAAAAAGTTCGATATTGGTTTCATCTGACCAGAGCACCTTCTTCCACATGTTTGGGGTGTCTCCCAGGTGGCTTGTGGCAAACTTTAGACGAGACTTTTTATGGATATCTTTGAGAAATGGCTTTCTTCTTGCCACTCTTCCATAAAGGCCAGATTTGTGCAGTGTAAGACTGATTGTTGTCCTATGGACAGACTCTCCCACCTCAGCTGTAGTTCTCTGCAGTTCATCCAGAGTGATCATGGGCCTCTTGGCTGCATCTCTGATCAGTCTTCTCCTTGTCTGAGCTGAAAGTTTAGAGGGACGGCCAGGTCTTGGTAGATTTGCAGTGGTCTGATACTCCTTCCATTTCAAGATGATCGCTTGCACAGTGCTCCTTGGGATGTTTGAAGCTTGGGAAATCTTTTTGTATCCAAATCCGGCTTTAAACTTCTCCACAACAGTATTACGGACCTGCCTGGTGTGTTCCTTGGTCTTCATGATGCTCTCTGCGCTTTCAACAGAACCTTGAGACTATCACAGAGCAGGTGCATTTATACAGAGACTTGATTACACACAGGTGGATTCTATTTATCACCATCAGTCATTTAGGACAACATTGGATCATTCAGAGATCCTCGCTGAACTTCTGGAGTGAGTTTGCTGCACTGAAAGTAAAGGGGCCGAATAATTTTGCACGCCCCACTTTTCATTTTTTTATTAGTTAAAAAAGTTTCAAAAATCCAATAGATTTCGTTCCACTTCACAATTGTGTCCCACTTGTTGGTGATTCTTCACATAAAATAAAAAATTTATATCTTTATGTTTGAAGCCTGAAATGTGGCAAAAGGTTGAAAAGTTCAAGGGGGCCGAATACTTTCGCAAGGCACTGTAAGTGTACCTTTTCCTGATTTGCGTGCATGGACAAGATTCGGACATTTTTATTAAAAGCTTAATTTAGGCAAACAGGTTTTTTTTTTAACATCCCGAAGCTCAGTTCACGCCTTGGCCGTGTGTCTTGTCTCTGCAGGCATGGAGAATGATGATAGTGCCGTGCAGTATGCCATTGGGCGCTCAGACACTGTTGCGCCAGGGACGGGCATTGACCTGGAGTTTGATGCAGATGTGCAGACCATGTCCCCCGAGGCCTCGGAGTACGAGACCTGCTATGTCACCTCACACAAAGGCCCCTGCCGAGTAGCCACCTACAGTCGGGATGGCCAGCTGATAGCCACAGGCTCTGCTGATGCTTCCATCAAGATCCTGGACACAGAGCGCATGCTGGCCAAGAGCGCTATGCCTATAGAGGTAAGGCGTTACCAAGGGGAAGAGAGAATAGGCATGGCTTCACGGTCTGAAACTCAGACTTTTAAATTATATTAACAGTGGTCTGCCTCCTTATGAGCTGGAGGCTGAGGATGCAAGCTCAGTCTGTCATTTAGCAATCTTTTGTGGCAGAAGACGCAAGCATTTAACTTACCTCAACTTGATTGATCAGGCAACACACAAATGCTCCCCCATTGTACAGCTTTCCACGGGGCATATCCACAGATCAGACCCACCCCTGGCTGAAAGCTTGCAGAACTAAATGCACAGTATGTAAAGCCAATAAAGCATAAGAAAGTACGGTGTTATACATTATTAAATATATTCTGATCAGAAGCTTCATAAGATCAGAAGAATTATTTTTTACCAAAATAAAATTTGAGTTTTTTTTTCCCGTTATAGCTGACACTACTTTTACTTTGCTGTTAATTTGATGATTTAAGACAATATGGCCCAGTATGGAAAATTGATTAATCCATTTATCTTCAGTGTAGTTTTTGTGTATGTTTGCATTATTTGATATATAAACTTTTTTAAGATGAAGAGCAAATCAAACTTTAAATTAAATAATGCAAATCAAAAGTGCAACAAGGAGTGCAATGCAAAGAGTAATACAATTAATAAAGTTATTAAACAAGTAAACATCCACTAAACGTGTCAAATGTGCAAATTATATTTCATATGTAATTATGTGTGTGGTATATGTAAATGATCACCCTGTTCTTTCAGCTGTTTGATTAAAGCTGTGTAACTTATGTGTACTGTAGCTACTTGTTGTCAAGTGCAAACCTTATATCAAGCCCTGATCATGCATTTTATGTCTCGCACTGGGTCAGCCTCTTGAGGTAGGTTGTTGCAAACCCAGATACATTATTTTACACTTTTGTTTTGGGAACATTTTGATCTGAATCACCATGACTCTGTTCAGAGTGTCAGTTTTAAAGTTCCTCAAGATAACTTCCTTGTCTGTGTGTCTAGCAGTGCTTATTTTCAGCCACAGTTGTCTAGAGCTTACCTTCTATAAATATTTTCACATCCTGACTGAGCCTGCTCAGTGAAGTTTACTGTAGAAATGCAACATTACTGTCAAAGGTTTTATTGTGCAAGACCTCAGGCACCCCTTATATTTGGACATCGTTCCATATATGAAGAGCAACAGAACAGCAAGATTCTTTTACATTTTGCCAGGTCACAAGCAACTTGTTTTGAGTACTTTAAATTTTCAGTCAAAAAATACACTTATTTGGTTTTGCAAGGCAAACTAAAGTCTCTGACTCTGAGCACCGTGAGGAAGCCAGTGGTGTCAAAAAAGAGGAAGAAGCAGTGCAGAGCACTGGAACACAATATGTAACCACTGACCTGTTGATAATCAGGAACAAAGGTAGGAAAATGTGGTAGATTTTAGGAAAAGTAATTGTTTCCTAAAAATATATGGTTGTACTGTATAACCTCTTGCACAGATGAGAAGAGACCAAGTCTCAAAGAATCCTGATGCGATGGGTACTCTGATTTTGTGGAATTATTTTTTTGTGTTTTTTTTAATGTGACATTTGGATTCCCAGAAATATCCTATAGGAATTTAAAATTTGGTGTGTAATTGTGTACCTTTGTAACATTTTGTTAAGGTACGAGTAAATATGATCATTTTGTGTAATGTATAAGAAAATAAATTTCTTTTTTCAGAGGTGCATATTTGTACTGAATCTGTGAATTAAGATACAAATATTTTTTTTCTGTTCCCCAGCTTCTGTACGTGTTGTTTCCAAGCATTTATATTGTCCTGGAGTTTCAGCACCATTCACTTGCTATTCTGAACACTTGGGGTCACTGTTGTCCCTTGAATTTTCCACCTTGCTCTAAAGTTAAACAGAAAAGGAGCAGCAGTGTAGTTCATTATAGTTATTGACAGTGGCAAATTCAATTTGTGTCCTGAAATAGCTCCTATTTAACTAAAAGCCAAAGTAAATCCCATGTTTAAAAATCCCATGCTAAAAAAATCCAAAACTTGTATGAAGTTGTTCGTTGGTTTCAGACACCGTTCCTATAAGTCTTAGTGTCTTTTGCTTTTTCTTCCAACCTGAGCAGTCATTCTAACTATTTCCCTGTATAGGATTTTCGTACATAAAATCTTTATTTTTAATATATAAATCTTACTTTGGATATTTCTAACATTCCTTTCATTAAAGACGGTAAAGTATAAAACACCTGGCAGTAGTATTTATTACAGTTAGCTATTCAATTAGTAAGTATAACGACTGTAGCAGAGAACTTGGGTAAAGGAAAACCCAGATGACGCAAGGCCCTCTAGGAGTTTGACGCCCCTGTCCTATTTAGAACAAATGACAGGAGAAGTCTGTAACATGTTCCATGTTATTGGTTCTGGTTTGTGTTACACTGCTGTGCTGAACAACATCTGCCTCCTCATGTCTGAATGATTTCAGATGTCTTTCTGCCTTTCCACTGCTGAAATATGATGTTTATCCAGGTCTTTTCCTCAGTGAGTTCCTCTTGGCTTATTTCAGGTGATGATGAATGAGACAGCCCAGCAGAACATGGAGAACCACCCTGTGATCCGTACACTGTATGACCATGTAGATGAGGTGACCTGTCTGGCCTTCCACCCCACAGAGCAGATCCTGGCCTCAGGTTCCCGGGACTATACACTCAAACTGTTCGACTACTCCAAACCCTCCGCCAAAAGAGCCTTCAAATACATACAGGTACACAGGGTGTAGACATACATTGTGGTCCACTTATTGGACTTACTGGTCATGTGTGTTTAGGTTAATAAATGTTTAGAAGGTTTACGCGTTTGCATAATATAGCCAGTGGCAGGTGTGAGCCTGGCCAGTACCTGGATGGAAGACCTCCTGAGAAAGCTACGGTTGCTGTTGGAAGAGGTGTTAATTGGGACCGGTAGGGGGTGCTCACCCTGCGGCTCATGTGGATCCTGTGATGATGGGGACACTGTACTGTACAAAGGTGCTGTCCTTCTGATGAGACAAAAAACTGGGGTTCTGACTCTCTGTGGTCATTAAAAATCCCAGGGCATTTCTCGAAAGGAGTAGGGCTATACAGCGTCCTGGCCAAATTGTCCCCTGTCCTTTACCAGTTATGGCCACCTAATAATCTACATCTATGAACTGGCTTCATCACTCCCCACTGAGAGCTGGTGTGTGGGGAGCAGACTGGTGTACTTTTGCTGCCGTCACATCATCCAGGTGGGGGCTGCACATTGTTGATGTGGGGGGGGATCCCTATTAGCTGTAAAGCGCTTAAGGAGAGTGTCCAGAAAAGTTTTTTATAAGTATAACGATTATTTAATATGATATGTTTATGTGTTATATGGTTCAGTTTCTATTTGAAATAATTTGTAGATTGGTATCTTAAACCTGTGTGTTGGCGGATGTGAGCTAGCATTTTAATAAGAATCTTGTTTCACACTTTTCTTATTTTCCGTGCATTCCTATCAATGAGACTCTGACATTTTTCTCATGATTTCCCTCGGATGACCCACAAGGAAGCAGAAATGCTGCGCTCCATCTCCTTCCATCCCTCCGGTGACTTCCTGCTGGTGGGCACCCAGCACCCCACCCTGCGGCTGTACGACGTCAACACCTTCCAGTGCTACGTGTCCTCCAACCCACGGGACCAGCACACCGACACCATTTCCGGCGTCAGCTACAACCCCACCGCCAACAGCTACGTCACCTGCAGCAAGGACGGCAGCATCAAGCTGTGGGACGGCGTGTCCAACCGTTGTGTGGCCACCTTCGACAAGGCACACGACGGGGCCGAGGTCTGCTCGGCCATCTTCTCCAAAAACTCCAAGTACATCCTGTCCAGCGGCAAGGACTCTGTAGCCAAGCTGTGGGAAATCTCCACAGGGCGCACACTGGTCAAGTACACAGGTGGGGAGACCTGCTGCCTGGCCATTCTTACTTGAATCTGATCTGATCTGTGTTTCTCCTTCCAATATGTTGCGTTTTTGTGTCAACCTACCCAAAATGCACAGACTGTTGAAGAACAGAGTGAGGTGTTCAGTTTAGACTTGGTTGAAGATAAAGGGAGCTTTTCCGTAGCTCCTGTTTTGCATTTTATATCCCTTTCCCTTCCCTTTTTTTATCTCCGTTTGAAAAATGTGTTACTAACTCACCTTAGTTAGTAGTCTTATGTGATTGAGCTCAGATCAGTAGTATATAATAGTAAATCACTGTCATGGTAATTGTAAGAGTGAATTGTCTTGCTCTGCCAAGGTAGTCTGCTGAAAGACTTTTTGCAGTCTGGTGTAGACATGTCTTTTTCCAAAAAAAAAGTCAAGGTTAGTACTAGAAAGTTATAGTTTCATTACATCTCAATGCTAAACTTCCTAATTTAATGAATTGTTGGGTAAATGGAGTTTTATCCCCCTGCGGTAGTTTAGATCTCTCTTCAGAGCAGGACATTGTTTTGCCTGTGCTCTCCAGAGGTTCTGTGCAGTTCGCTGCAGTTTGTCTTGCAGAGATAAGTGTATTTTGAAGTGGCTTTGCAGCTAGGTAAGAGTACCGGACTGCCTGTTCCTTCTCTAATTGAAACTGCTGCTCCTTTGTCAGGTGCCGGTCTGAGTGGGCGCCAGATGCACCGGACCCAGGCAGTGTTCAACCACACCGAGGACTACGTGCTGCTGCCGGACGAGAGGACCATCAGCCTCTGCTGCTGGGACTCCCGCTCGGCCGAGAGGAAGAACCTGCTCTCCCTGGGACACAACAACATCGTGCGCTGCATCGTCCATTCACCCACCAACCCCGGCTTCATGACCTGCAGCGACGACTTCCGAGCGAGATTCTGGTACCGTCGCACCACTACGGACTAGAAGTCTGTACCCCCTTTGCTCTAGGAGCTGCCATATCTGCCAAATCGCGCTGAACCCGGCCGCTTTTCCTCTTACCCGTCAGCCACTCAGCAGAGAGAGTCAGGGCTGGATACTGTCAAGCATATTCGGATGAAGGGGATGTCAAAAGCAAGCTTTATTGTTTCAAAACGTATGAAGAAAGTGACTAGGAGTTAATAAATTGGATGACTTTTTTTCTCCCCCTGCGTTAAATAATCTGCCTTCTATTTATGTGCATGTCTTAGTATTGTGAATTACCATTTTTTTGAAGGTGTTGCACAATAGGATGAGTAGCATTATGGTTTTATGGGTCCGAAAATGTGACGAATCAGCTATTCAGTCTCTCTGATCTTGTTTACTGTATGTTGCAATTTTGTTCACCTGCACAACTTGGAAGGTTATGTAGGATATATCTTGAACTAAAGTTGGTTGTTTTAATGGGGGGTATTTTTTGATGGTTTCAGAGACATCGTTACTATAGCACATCAGCCTGAATTGCAGAGGCAAAATGTTTTTTTTATTTTGATGTTTTGGTCATATACAAAGCAAGAAATGTAAATTCTCTTGGGGGAAAAAAGTCACACCAGGATTTGTAAAGAATTTCTTTTTCAATAAAATGTTTGACAGAGGAAGAAGATTTAGTGTAGAGATCGAACTTTTTGTTTGCTTGTGAGTGTGTTGGCAGGAAGCAACATGTCAGCTAGTGTAAAAAATCTCTCAAATTCAGTGATCCACATTGATGAGTACTGAAGACCTTTATCATTCTGTAGCACTAATGTGTTAGCTATTTGACTAATTCGTTCTTTTCCTAGAAAAACTGAGTCTTTTGAACACTTGCTGGAATTTGCAAGCTTGTATGCCAGTAAATCACTGGGTAGCTCAGAAACAAACCCAATGCTGCCTTCGCTCTGTAAGCATACCTCAGATAACATCTTAACGGTGTGTTAAAGGTCTTCTCTAGTAATATGGTATACTTTTTGTTGTATAGATTACAGATATTTAGTTTATAGATTTTTTTGCATCCTTCAGCAAGAGAGAGCCCAATGACCTTTGCAGTGTTTTTACAAACATGAGCTGGGATGCAGCTGTGGGGTTTGTTTTTTTTATCTATTAAACCACAAGCTGCCTTCCTGAGAGCCTGTCAGAACTGTTATTGCTAGCTGCTTTTAAAAATATCCTTTTCTGAATTAGGAGACAATATTGACTATTTCATGCTTGGAGCTAAAACATTTTTGTCAGTGACAAGACTTCATCAGAAGTGTGTAGCACCTAGTTTAAACAAAGTTTAAACTGAGTTTAATTTTTTTAATAGAATTTGAGGAAACATTTAAGGTTCAACACATTTACGCTGAGATGTCTTTCTCTTATATAGTTCTGTGAAAGGCAACATTTCTTACATGTAGCACAAAGGCTTAATTAAATTGATAATGAAGGGGGTGAAATCGATGAAGAACGAATTATTTGGCATCATTCTAGTTTCTATGCTCAGAAACATCCATCTTTCACAGTGTGAGTTAAGTGACTAACCACAGGAAGCTGTGGTGAAGATCAGAACCATGTTCTTGAATGCATATATTTTTGCAACTATATTTTAGTTGGGGAAATGGTGACCTAGAATGTTTGTTGGCTACAAAACACAAATAGAACAGTAAATGTTTGTCACATGGAAGCGGATTACAGCACCTGCTGGGCTCTCAGTCTTGAACGGAGAAGACTGCAAGGACTCCTGATACAGTTGTGCTAGAAAGTTTGTGAACCCTTTTCTCAATTTCCACATAAATTTGACCTAAAACGTGATCAGATCTTCATCTAAGTCATAAAAATCCTTAGACATTACCCTGGGTTCTTTGTGATCTCCCGGAATATTATACGCCTTGCTTTTGGAGTGATTTTTGTTGGATGGACACTACTGGGGAGAGCAACAATGGTGTTGAATTTTCTCCATTTGTACACTATCTGCTGACAGTGGATTGGTGAAGTCCAAAGTCTGATGAACATCGACAACTCTTTTTTTGAGGTCCTCAGAAATCTCCTTTGATCGAGGCATGGTATGCAGTCACAAACCTGTGTGGCGAAGACCAGACTTTGGCGGTGAAGACTCAGGTTTATGTTTTTTTAAATAGGGCAGGGCCACCCAAACTCACACCTGATTGTCATCCCATTGATTGACACTCCTGACTCTAATTATCCCCTTAACTGAACTGATAACCCTAGAGGTTCACAAACGTTTTCAGACAAAGACATTTAATGTTGCATCAGTTTGATCAATAAATGAATGCAAAAGTATATCCTTTCATGTGTTATTAATTTTATTGGGTTCTCTGTTTATCTATTTTTATTACTTAGATGAAGATCTGATCACATTTTAGGTCACATTTATGCAGAAATTCAGAAAATTCTAAGGGGTTCACAAAGTTTCTAGCAGCACTTTAAAAGTATTCAAAACTTCAGAATCAATGGCGAAACATGAACAAGAGGACACAAGTGGAAACTGTGTGGAATTTCATTTAAAGCCAAGAAGAGGATGAGCTTCTTTACCCAAAGGTTTGTGGGAGTTTAGAACAAAATACTCGGCCATGTTACTGAAGCCAATAAGCTTCTCAGTTCAATTAGCTACTAATTACCAAACAGCCAGATGGGTGAAATGGTTGATCAACTAAAGGTGAATTTCAGACGCTCACTCATTTTGTGAAAAATAGAGGGTCATTGTCTCCATGTCAAAAGATCAATCCTGGTGATAGGTTCTATGAAGCCTCTACTTTTCTTCATTACTCTACTCTATGTTTTGTTCCTGGGCAGCATGGTAGAATATTCGTTAGCATTACTGCATCACAGCACTGGAGCCTTGGGTTCAATTCCAAACCTGATGTATCTGTATGGAGTTTGCATGTCCCCCCCTGTGTTTGCATGGGTTTTCTCCCACAGTCAAAAAAAATACTGGTTATGTCATTGCCTTCTCAGGAAATTGAACCTGGCTTGAGTGTGTGTTTGTGGTTGTGTCCTTGTGTGCTCTGTGGTGGACTGGCATCCCCTCCAGGGTGTGCCCTGCCTTGTACCCATTGCTTACCGAAATAGACTCCAACTCCCCTGTGACCCTGAATTGGAAGACATGCTTAGAAGATGGATGGATGGATGGTTTGCTTCTTCCTCAGGTAAGTTATGTTCAGGAGTTTTGTTTTTCTTTGGAATTTTTGGAGTCCATTGACACGGACTGTGGCTTTTGCCAGCTCGGTGGCCATTCAATTATATATATAAACAAGTAACATGGTAGTAATTAATTAGTAATTGTCTCCAAGAGTCAGCAATATCACAAACACACTGGGTTCCCCTTTGTTGTAAGAGTGACTCCTTCATCTTGATCTGTTCTTTGATCTGTTTTTATCTTGTTTTTGTTTTTTCTTCTAATTAAGTAGCTGGATATTTTTTTCAGTTGTCATACTTAATGCTCAATGTTTTTTCTTGGCGGGGGAAATGCACTAGACAACTGTAAAGGGACTAGCACGTATCTTACTTGGAAGTGAACGGGAGCTTCTCCTTTTTCTGTCCAGCACACCAAACGCTGAGGGAAATCAAATCGCAGATATTTCTCAGAAACCCTCTGGGAAGTTGAGACAGACGTCTCTTGTAGGTTGAGCAAATAAGATCAGGTCATTGATGGCTTTAGGTGAATCCCGTGACTTCTTAAAAAAATATTTCTTTAAAGAAAAGCAGAAGAGAGGTTAATTCGAGGCTTGTTTTTATTTCACTTCTCCTGCTAACTTTTATAGGCAATGTAAGTACATGCAAATTGTGGCAATTATTGTCTTGCAAAGAAATCCTCAAATTAAGAATTCTCTCATTTAAGGATAAATTTCCACAGCCTAGAAATGTTTTTGTTTTCTGAAGAGCTACAGCTAAAGCTTTTACCAAAATATTTTTAAGTATAAAATACTTAAATAAGGTCAATTGTTTTTTTAATACTCCGAGGGTCCTACATTTTCACAGCAAATTAAGTGCTTTAATAAAAATGAACAACTGAAACTTAAGCTCAAATTGTGACACACTGCCCCAGTCTAAAGGAAGGCTGAGGGAAACAAGTCTACACTGTGATAATGACCACACTAACCCATTACCAGTGACTCTATATTTTATATTTCCTCTTTCTATGTTGCCTCATACATGAAATGATAACTGTATTCTCCCTATTAATTCTCCCTATAACCTTTGTGTTACCAGTCTTATTATTGCCAGGACCACCGTAATTAATTAACACAGATTACAGGACATTAATTGTTTTGCTGATTTTTTTTAATTCTAAAACAATTTGCTTTTGCACCCAGCTAGCAAGTTAACTGAAACAATTTGGGCGAAGTACCTTGCTCAAGGGTTCAACAGCAGTGTCCAATTCGAACCCAGAGCCTCTGCTTCCAAGGGGGAGATGTTTAGGTAGGCCGGATCATTCATGTCCTGTGTAGAATGTGGCCAGAATGATAGGGTCTTTTACTCCTACTCTTACAAACAGGGGGCCATGGTGGAGAAAGAAACTGGAGGGGTTTAGGTGGGAGGAAACCAGAGCACCCAGGAGGAACACACACGAACACAGGAAGAAGACAAACTCCACACGCATAGAGCCCCAGGTCCAGAGTAGGGCCCCAGTGTTGCGGGGCAGCAAATCTTAACACTGCGCCACCCAATAGCTGAATATCCTGTCAGCTGCTCATGTTTATATATAGGAATATTGATGAACAATCTGATACCATCCTAAAATGTCAGCCTATCTGTGCATTTGTATCTGTGCCTACTTGCAGAACTAAAACCATTGTGAAGACTGGATGCTTAATAGAAATGTGGAAGTTTTTAACTTTAAATTTCTAAATTAACATGCCCCGAGAGACGGGGGAGTGCTGTAATTCCCCATTCATGATCAGTGGACTTTTTCCACAAGACGGACATGGAAACACTGAACTGTACAAACTGCACGTCCCCATTATATACTCAGTAGCTTATGAGTCTGATTAATAAGTTTCTCTGAGTGCATGGACCATCCAGGAGAAAACTGCAATACCACTTAGATACACACAATAAACTATATCATGGCCTATAAATACATTTATTTTCTGTGTGGTGAAGTTACCCACACAGTGGGTCAGTGACTAAGTTAATGACAGCTACAGGGGAACTCCTCTATTATAAAAATACATTTCGCCACACAGCCTTGTGCTGCACAGACATACAAGGGAAATTACTACTGAGCTCCTCTATACTGCATTCCATATAAATTCGTGCATATATATATAGCAGTGTTTTTATAAGACGTATAAAATAGAACTTCATAAACAAGTCTGAATTTCCCATTTAAATACCCTTAAATTAAAGAGCTGTAATGTACTGATATATATTTATATACCTCTCATCTGTTATTTGTAGTTGTGCGTATTGCAACCAACTATTTTCACATGAAAATAGCTTCTCAGATAACACTGTAGTATTGAAAAGTACAAGACATCCGTATGCCTTGACCTGGGCTCATGCAGCTCAAGGTACAGAACCTCTATAAACCTCCTCACACAGTGGAAACCACAACCTGGACGCACACCAGTGTGACAGCCATTGAGATACTGACTCTGTGACTCCCCCAGTGTGATTATTACAGGGATCAAGTTACACAGAGTCTTGGACGATTAAGGTGTGTACACGGTTTTAGAAAAGCTCTATCCATGGTTAAAATGATTGTTTTTTCTAACCTTATATCTTAATTCTAAGCTGCCTGCAGTTTTTTGTGGCAATATATTGACTGACTGACATAATTTCACATTTCAGTGTTTTATGCAAATTCCTTTTCATTGCAGTCCAGCTGTGAATATCCAAAAACTCAGTTATCCACCCAGGGGTATGTGTGCTTTTCTCCATTTTCCATGTAACCCCTTAATTCATGATAAATTCAATCAATAGACCTGGTGTTGGAGACTGATCTGTCACGTTTACTCTTTTCACCAAGCTCTAGTACCCTTATTCTGACAAAAAGAGCCTTTGTCTCTTCACAATTACGTGGACGAGCTGAGCACTCGTTTGAAGGCACAAAAGCCTTTGAAGGAACGGGCACTCTAAAATTATTCCCAAGTTTCTGTAGGAACAGTGGCTAGGTCAGGGAAACAGTGCCGTAATCAAAGAAAGAATGTTTATGGGCCTCAGACACTCAATAAAAATCAAAAGCAAGGCAAGGCAAGCAGACCTTACAACTCATTACTTAATACATGATTACTTGAAAATGTTATGTCTAGCACTTAAAGAGTTGTAGCACCAAGTAGGTTTCACCTGACGACCAGACTTTGCCAGCAGTGTACAAGGAGATTTGAACTTTGTCAGATATGATTTTGTTACAATATGAATTAAAGTTATTTCTGTATCTGTAATACATAAATTCTAAATAATGCCATTTAATTTGATTAAACTGGCATTTTTAGTTTTTATACAATACTATTCACCTAATGCAAATAATCTAATTTAATTAATGAATAATCTAATTTAAAGATGATGTTCTTGTGTTAGGAATGACCAGATTTGTTCCCACCATTTACGTACCTGGTCAGTGATCAGTGTTATCTGTAAACTGCGTTTGAGGATTTTGGAAGGCAACTGAGATGTTAAGCATAAAGTTAATAACTTGTGACAGGGACAAACACTAAATAGAATAGTCAAAAAGAGAGTTTAGTGGGATATTCCATGCCATTATTTTAGTTATTTGGATATTGACTTACTCTATTTTTTAATGTATTTGCCAATAGAAAGTGATTAATAATCTGAACAAAACTGAAGGAGGTTTGGTGGTATCCTCTACAGGCTACACTACAAGGTGATATTTCAATTCGTTCAAAATCAACAGTACTCCTTTAAAGTTTTTATATCTTCCACTTTTATAATATTTGACCTTTTTCTATTTTCTCAGATCCACATTTCACATAATTGAGGAAGCTTTAATTTATCCAGTCAAGGTCAAGGGTTTTCTACTTTCCTCTCCCAGGCTGTAGGGTTGTCTTTGATATAATGAGTCCTACTTATGTACATTCAGGGGACATTTGGAACAAAGTCAACTGTTTTCTCGGCTGTCCTCCGACATTTCATGATCCCTCGCCAATTTGGAATAAGTCCCACTTACTGACAGTTTTATCCCTTTACAAGTCATGTTTATACACCTAATGACTCCTAGTGTCTTGACACTGACAGCTCAGTATGTCAGGAAGACTTCACACTACAATACCCTCATGCCCTCATCTGTTTGCTCCACCAGTCACCACAATAGAAAATCGCTCCCCTCAAATAATTCGTAAAAGAACTACATTGATATGTGGAAAGGTGGTCCTGACAAGGGTGTGTTAGGGGATAATATTTTTCCCTTTTCTAAAATCCTAGCGTGAGATATTCTCTAGTGGCCGTTCCAAATGAAAAATGCCCCCTGCTCTCTCTGTCACAAATGGACACAAACTGTACCCAACCTGGCACTTACCCAAACTTGCTTGAGCAGTGTTCTTTGGGGAATGGGAAGTGGACACAAATCTGTGGTGAGGTCCCTAGAAAAAGGCAAAACTTTTCATCATTTCCTCTCATGCCCATACGGTGAATGTACGCGGGCAGTTTTTCTTGAAAAAATATAAATAGTGGTATTTTAATATTTCTAAAGTTTATGTTGAAAGTGGAGTGCTTCTTCAGTTGCATTACTTGAAAAGCGGTCCATCAGTCAGAATATTTTACGAACACCTTGATTATGGTGTCTCCCCCCCATAACTGAAATATCTGCTTGATGTCTGTGTGGACAGGATTGACCACAGGGCTTAAGAAATGGACTTTGTCCTTCCAGAATTTGGAACCTGTGGCCATATAATAATTTAATATAAAGATTTCACTTTAAATGTAGTAATAGGCTTTCTCAAATAATATTTTATGCTATGAACAGTCATGCTACACAAAGATGTAATGAAGGTGCTAGAATAATAAAGATTGTATAACAATGCAGTCCTCAAATGTCAAGAAATAAATTACACAAAAGCCAGTAATAAGTGTATATGGAAGGAATATTCTTCATTCAATTTTCTAACAGCTTTTCCAATACAGGGTTATGGGGAGCCAGAGCCCATCATGTCAAGCAACAGGCACGAGGCAGAGTACACCCTATTATAATATTGGATTATATAAACTATATTACAACAGAAATGGAACAGGATGAGCAATATTTAGAAAAATGAGCACTGATCAGACAGAGAAAGGGAGGAGACTATGTGGCCCTTTTTGTCTATTTTGTATTTAGCAGTTAATTGATCCAGGGATCTCTCCCAGCTGTCAGGATATCAGCTTCAACAACATGACTGGGCAGTTTGATCCACACTCCTGCAGCCCTACATGCAGAGAAGTGTCTCCTCATTTTTAAAAACACTTCCCTGTAGTTTCCACATGTGTCCTCCGGTTCATGTTTCAGTGATGAAGATGTTGAGTTTGTCAGGCAATGCCTTTGAGTATTTTGAATACTTGGCTCAGTTCTCCTATTAAAGTATTTTTTTTTAAAAGCCAAGCAAAACACTTAATGATTTAAACCAAACTTTAATATTTCTTGTTAGAGGCATTTTAGATTCACATATTATTACAGTAAGTGGTTGTTGATGTCGTTTGCAGATTTATTTAGCAAGCAAACAAGTTCTTTATATGCTTCTTACGTATAGATATTTTGTCTTCAATTTCCAAAGTAAAGGAAAGGTATTGTTAAAAACTTTCCCAGTTTTTGGTACAAAACAGTAGTTGTATAACATACTGTTTAATATGGAGCTGCCAGCTTTGTTTCAGGACAGTTTGTACAAACTGATTAAAAGGCAGACAGCTCTTAATTCCTGCCCTCCCGGCAGGCCCATGCTTAATTGCTCTTTTTGCACTCTGCAACATTGAGCTGTTTTAACAAAGAGGACAGGCTTGGGAATCTACGGCTGTCAGATAAGATACACAAATAAATCTGGGGTGAGAAAAACAAGCTTGCAACTCTGTGACACAATAGTAAAATAAGCATAAGTAAGAATTCTCCGGAAAGGAGAGCCGACTTCTTTGAAAAAAAGGAAGGGGAAGCAATTTAGTAAAAGCTCAGTGGAAATGGTTATAAAATGCGTAATTGTATAGTCACCATTGCGTGTAAGGAGTGTGTGTGAGAAGGCAGGCAGAATACAGTAGTGGGTAGGAGGCAGAGAGGGAAGGACAGAACGGTATGTATGTGCTGGGAGAGGGGGTTGGATACAGCCAGCCAATAAGGAAACAGGAATATGAATTTGTCACTACAATATTTGTGTTTGCTCCGCCCCTGGTTGTGCTCTGTTCAGTCTCAGTGACAAGGCTGTGTGTGTGTGAGTGTGTGTGTGTGAGAGAGTGGGAGCTGGAGGCAGAGGTCTTGTTTAATGCATTTCGTTTCTTCAGTTGCTGTCAGTCATGAGAAAGAATATCGGGGTCTTGGGGGCAACGCTGAGAGATTGAGTCAGAGGCTCTGCTGGATGGGTTGCATTCCTCAGTGGACAGCGAGGACTAGGAGTTTTGGAAATGGAGGTAAGTTAAATACTTATAATACTTAAGTGAGCTCTCTTCAAAATTGAAGGTTCGGTCATTTTAACCTTCCTGCTCTTTGGTTCTGAGATTTATTAGTGAGGAGGGAAGGGAACTTTCTTTGGCTATTTGCCACAACACCTGTGTTGATGTGAAGCGAATGGTACAGTGAATTATTTATTTATCATGGGTTTGTTCAATGTGGTCAGATCGGGCATTTACAGAATCAGCTGCCTCACACAACACACACACAGACCCCCCTGTTTGCTATGTAACTGGATAGCCATGGTAAAAGAGATGAGAACTAAGCTTTTTGATCTCAGCAATGTGTTGCTTTGATGAAGTGGGAAATGGAGCCTTTAGTGACAACGAGAACAGAAATCATAGAACCTGGGTGCTCTTTAGGGTGTTTGTAAGTGCTATGAAAAACTGACACTGACAGAATGCATCTGAGGTGTATTTTGTATTGCTGAAGGATTAGGTCAAACACTTCTCCTTTATTTGGAGTACTATGCTGAAGACCTATGCTTTTTATTTAGTGTCAGATAAAAATCCCATGCCATGCTTAAAAACTAAACTGTTAAGTAATTTATGAAAAGGCACATTCCAAATTCTTCTGTAACATTTCCCAAAACTCACATTTTTTTTCACTGGAAATTATTTGTTTTTACTTTTGCAGTGGAAGAATGTGTATTTCGAAAGTTTGTTTTGATAACATGCTTTGGATAAAATATGCTGAATGATCAAAAGCTAACAAAAAATTAAAAGGAAAATATTATATATGAATGTGTATGTCTGAGCAGGAAAGTCACAGCCCTGCAGACTAGCTCAGTAAAAATTGTAATTAAACTATGCATGGGGGCAAACTTCTGGACATCTGCCATGACACTGGAAAAGGGTTTTGAGTTGGGCAGGGTTTCTGTCTGTTCTGCACAGAAAGGAGTGCGGTACCAAAGACATTGCACAGTAAATGAGCACAGCAGACTCTCCTGAGAGTCAGGGGTGTGATCAATCATAGCTGTATCTACCCGCCTTTGGGAGGAAACTGTTTTGAATGTTTGTCAATGTCTTTGGAAGTGACAGTTTCAGATTACAAGATTAAATCAATAACTAAAGTGGATTTGAGAATTTGGGAAATCTTTTATTTTTCAAGGTAGCCCACTTTTACATTGTAATACTTCTGCCATGGCTCCACAGGTTTATAGATGACGTTGTAAATAAAATGATGCTGGTTTTGTCCCTGAGATGTTCCTCCACACTACTAGAACTTTGTTATTGCTTAATTGTTTTATTTGGAGTATATTATGCACTCAATCCGTGTGCAGAAGTGTGTTGTTAGGTTCAAGAATCGCACAAGTGGAAAATTGCCCCCTGACATCACGTACTGCTGGATTCAACTTGATTCACAGATGTGCTTAACATGATGCACAAGTTACCATTTTTTCAGTCCGTACACAGTGTGTAACAATATTGCCTTTCTGGTCGCGAATTCTTCAGAGACAAACTTTGCCCATTTTTGGTCCTGGTGACTATTTTCAGATATTGATCCATTTGAAACAAGGAAGGAAGCTCTCAGAGGTTGGAAGTTCAGTAGTGCCAAAGTTCCAGTGGTGGATCAGCTAAAGAACCAATGAATGGAATATTATTACAACGACACTTATAGCCTTATTAAATGGCAGAAGAAGTCTGTGGATATGCAAGGAGACTATGCTGAAAAATATAGGTCTTCCCCATCTGCAGGGTGTATTCCCAAGTGTATTTTTGGTTGGTTATTTACTAAATCAGTATTACACTAAATTTCCCAGTGTCTGGGAAGTACATGGATAGTGTAATCATCATCATTAAGACTTTCATTGCTCTAATAAATAACCAAAAGCCAATCTTAACAGAAATACCACACAGATTCATACTAGAATATCTAAATCTGAATCCAATCTACCTGTATTCATAGAACATCTTTCCCAGAAAATGAATCAATTTCTGTCTCGAAAGAAGTCTCCACTCTTGTCTCTTGTGTGCACATACATACTTACTTGTTTTTGTCTTCCTAAATGCTCCTTTATCCCAGCTGGGGTTGTCTTGTCACGCTGCTTGTTCTCAGCAGATTTGATATCACTGGAATTTGTGTGGAATTTGGGGAAAGCAACATGGTTCCCAGCTGGCAAGTAAATGCTCTGAAAATTGCCATAATGATTTTTTTAACTTGTTGTTTTCTCATGGAACATTTACAGATGATTAAAAAAAACGTATTGTTTGATCCACACTTAATTTGCATTTTACATTAATGTACAAATTAAACTTCTACTTTCCTCAAAAAACTAAAATAAAAGCTTAGTTTTGTTCTAGTTGACGTAAGAAGTATTTTTTGGTTGGAAATTCAACTCTAGTGCATCTTATACTGTATTGCTTTTCTTTATTTGTATTATAAAGTGATTCAAAAGTGAAATTTGCTAGATTTAATTTAATCTTGCGAATTCTAGAATATTTGACTGTTTCCTACAGTAGAGATTCTAAGCCCCTTTTAAAAAAAGTTTATGACATGTTGGTGACTAGATTCGGTTTCAAAATGAGGGGTAGATTCAATCCAGGATACTGAGGGTTGTGATTATTAAAAGATTTATACAGTAGGTGTTGATAAAAGCATGAAAAAGTAATTATAAACAGCCAATGAACAGAAATTCAGAATAAATTTGGAAAAAATATAGTTGGTAGTGTTGTAGGATTCTAAAGGTTTGTGTAACTTTTTAGTCTTAGAAAGTCATCTACCATGCTCAGGTGAGGCAACCTTTTCACTGCTGCTGAAATACTGTATATCATTCCAAATCTGTCTTCTGCCTCATAAGATCACAGCATATTTTCCTCCTTCATCCAATTTGTTTTCACAAAATAGTTGGGGAACTATCCACTGTTTTAACACTGCATGACAGACACTGTGTCACCTTTTAAATTGTGTCTTTGCATCAGTAATCCTGTCATGTATGTACAACAGGACATATTCTCTTGTCCTTTTCGCAAGACAACCTTTAAGGAGAAGGAGAAACAAAGTTCTAACTTCTTTATCTTATTCACATTCAAATATTTATCAGGATATATGGCTACAATAACCGTCACAGTGAGAAACGTTGCTCATTGCTCAGACTATATCTAGTAGGGAAATTACTGTACTTATGATTGTGTGTGCATTTTTTGGAAGAAAAACATCTATTTTTGAAAATGAGAAGTGAAAGAAGTCTTTGAAGTCATCACCATGTTTGGGTGAACATTCCACTGTCACTGAAATGTATCATTCCAAATCTGTCTTCTGCCCCATAAAGGCACAGCACGCTGTGAGCATATTCTACTCTTCCCATCAAAGCTGAGCATATTCTCCTCCTCCTTGGTTAAGGAGAACATTAACAAAAACATCTCTCTTGTTTGTCATTATCAAGCCTCATAACAAGTGGGTTTCAACAGAATACAGCACCAAATTGAATGAACGCAAAGTAACTTATTTTTTTTAGTAGACTGATTGCTTGTCTATCATATTTGTCAGCAGTGAGGCAACGTGACCTAATATAAAACCTGTCTTTGAAGCATTCAACTCTACAAATTGCTCAAATGATTGGCTTATTCTTCCGTTTTTTAAATTCCATGGCATGGCACAACAGCACACTGTGTAACATCTTTCCTAAACTTGGACATAGGCTCACAAGAAACGTACAAAGCTTGGCACACCTGGGTTTTTGAGCTTTCACAAAATAGGTTCTATATACCTAGAAATTTGAGAGGGATAAAGAACCTGATGTATTTGTGTGCGTGCTGTGGAGAGTCACTGCAGGAATGGTTTGCTGGGGGTGGTTAGGAGACTGCTAAGCAAAAAGCAGCACACAATGGCAAAGGCAGGAAATCTGCTTTTAGATAGACCCACAGAGTGATAAGCCCCTGCACTGCACTCTTTGAACTGCACTGAGGTCAAAGAACTGGGTTGTCGTACCTTGTCCACTAGGGTTTTCAAGCTGCCAGGCTGTCCACCACTAAGCTATCCTTGTTTTAGTCTGCATGCATTGTGCACTTGCATTCACTGTGTTGGACCAATCATTCATATAGACAATTTTCTCAGTTGCTCTGAACAACAGCAGAATGTTAAGCAAGGCTTTTTCAAATGGACTTTCTCCAGTTTTTGATCATTTTTAGTGCAATAAACATCTTCTAAATTTGAAGTAAAACTGCAATAAAACATCATATAGTTTCTTTTTTAGAAATAAAAGGTTATGGGTCTATTTTAGTTTTTAATTTAACTTGTTTAGTAAAATAACAGTGCAAAAAACACAGATATCGTAATGATTGTTCCTTTTTCGATGGCCTACCCAGGTAGAAAACAATCATGCAATTCAAAGTGACAAACATTTCTCTAGAAAGACCTTTCTCTTCACTACATTTCTGTCTCTCAGCTGTTGGATATATTTTTATTTTGTTTCACTCATCAGTAGTTATTCTGTAAAGCATATATAGTGATTCAAAAGATCAGGACAGGAAATCAGAGTTCAGGGCTACTGTGATAAAAATTAATTTAATATTTTTTGCACTATTATCTTCTTTATCTGTGATATTTTGCAACATGGCCTGCTATACCAAACCCTTTAAAAGATATTTTGCACTCACTGGCACCACTTCTGCTTTTTACTTTGTGTTTTAGATGAATGGATCAGGATCTTATTGGCACTACTCTTGTATTTACTTTATACAATACACAGCAAAGCTTAAGTGGAAAGGATTATAATTGTATGTATTTTTTGCTGGAGCAGGTAATGTGTTCAACTGAACCCAGTAACAAACCAGCCTTCATCATTCAATTATAGAAAGCAGATGCAGAACTTCTTGGCCAATCAATTTTCTTCCTTCCTGATAGTTAGCACTACTGTAGAAACATTCAGAAACTGTATACTGGGAAATATCAGAAACATATATTATCTTTTAAGTATGCAGAAAATGTATTTACATTTAACATGAGAAGAACATACATTTTTCTCCCTCTTATTAAGTTCACTGAGGTTCTGTTCCAGATAATGATTGTGATGTTTAATTTAAACTTAAAAAACACCTAAGTAAAGCATGTGTGCAATTCACAAATTGGGATAAATTAGATCAAAGCTTCTGAAATTGCCAGTAAACCTGTTTTTCAAGTAAAATCTGTGAAAGCCCGTAGGGACAGACATAGATAAATTCCAAGTTAAATTAAAATCAATAAGTTCAATAAAATCAATAATAAATTATAAGAATAAGATGTAATTCAACCATCATACGTTATTGCAACGTATCTGAGTTAATGTGCTGATTATGGGTTGTGGTGAAATTTCAGAGCAGTAAGGACTATTCAGGGGAGTTGGATAGAGCCTGATATTACTTTTTCATGTGTTTGGTTAGGGTAGTTTGATTCTAGAAAGGTCCATGTCTCGGCTGCACTCAGCCTTTATCACTACATTGGTGGCTTGGGACACCGCTATTGACAAAGTTGTTCAGATGATGTGATGTTTTGTGTTCTTTGTCTTTTTCTTCCTTTCTCCTTTGTCTTTTGACTAAAACACTGCTATGTACTGTGAATTGTGGAACTGTGGAAGTGTCTGTGGTCTGTTTTGTTTTGTAATTGCTTCTGTGTTTCCTTCCATGAGGGCCTGGAGTTTTAATAAAAACAAAAAAACTGTCAAAAAAATAAGTGATACTGTTAGGAGCAGAGTTTCTAACCATCCTTACTAATCTTGCTTTTACCAGTGAAAGAAAAGAGCATGTTTCTTTTTAAGATGCTGCTGGATGGGTACAGATTATTGTTATTGGTGCCAGTGTAGAACAGTTACAGAGCTCTTCTGCAAATGCAAAACCAAGCCCTAAGGATTTGAGATGTTGCTCAGGAAAAAAACATGGCCAGCTGGTTAGATTACAGCTTAATGGGAATCCTAACTTCACCCTGTACTGAGGATGGGTAAAGATTCTTTGCAACGACTGTGGGAAATTCTGCATTTCAATTTGCAGGTCATTGTATACTTCCTGTTCATGAACTGGACTTATACACAAAATAATCTACATAGGAATTTGTGGTTCACTTGGTGGTGACCCACCACAGACAGTTTAAATATTTGTATGATTCCATCCCGTGTGAAACATGCTGCCTATGAATAATTATGAGCACTGTTGTTCCTGTCCTAGCCAGGATAGGATTTCAGGTAATGTCTATGATGCGGTCTGCTTTATACAGGGCTTCAGGATGATAATGTCTGAAATACCATACTGATACAAATATTGGCTCTGAAATAGATTGTACAAATGTTTGGGCCTGGGAATTATGTCTTCTAGACTTTATCTTTACTCATTACTATCATTAATAATTCTTTGTTGTAGCTGTATAATCACTAAGGCACATAGAGCAAGGACATACAGTTTGTCCGCTATTGACATATACAGCACTCACCTGAGTCATGGGGGATCTCAGGGATGGTTGACTTTTTGTAAGCCCAGAGTGGAATTTAACCCAGGCATAAGGGTCTACTACGTCTACTCTTACAGTGTCTTGGGATCTTCAATTACCTAGTAGTCAGCACCTCGGTTTAACAATTCATCCAAAACATGTCACTTCCTACAATGCAGTGTCTCTTAGCCGTCTCCATGGTGCTCCGTTTGTTTTGGAAATTCTGACTTGGGGGAAAGAGTACTGGTCAAGCAATACAACGTACAGGAAAACGTTTCTTATTATTATATTTCTGTGTAACTTGCAAAGGTGGAGCCCTGCAAAATAATCAGAATGCATATACGTTAGCTAATCATAAACTATGATTAAGCTGTTGTTTCTGACAACTGTTTCCGACGTCTGTTATCAGCAACTTAACTTGCACAGTCATCCGAAGAAGTCATAGAGACATCCGTTTTTCTAAGTTACAAAATACAAGGCTGTATTAGGCAACATCCCAGTCTATTCTCAGTTTCTTTAAACTTGGCTTTAAGGTATCTGTGCATGACTCTATGATAGAGTCAAGGGCTTCTTCTCTCATTTATAATCAGTCCACTCACAATTATCTTTATGTGGTATAGAGGACAAGCTGATTAGTAGTTCTGGATGGGATACAGTCGTGAACAATGATTTCTCTTGCTTTAAAAATCGAGAACACCCGTTAATCCATTTTAAACATAAGCAATGCCATACAGGTAGATGCAGATGAAGATTGCTCCCAACCCTCTTTGTTGAAGATGTACTCTTGCTGTAGTGGGTACCTGCCTACCTATGCTTTGGCAATGCTTTGTGATAGGGCATTTTTGGCTGAATGTGACTAATGCACTTTTGCTTGTGACTGTGATCTCCTGACTGCTCTTTGTCAATGATGCTTCCTGCTGCTATTGACCTTCAGACATGAGATCTTCTGCTTCTAGGTCTAAGTGCAGCCAAAGATTGGGCGGATGCTAAGATACCTTTAAATCACACTGGGTCGGATTGATTGGCACAAATTGTTCACATCAAAAGAAGTACATTCAGACACGTTAAACTCAAACCGTGAGCTTGAGCAGATGCTTTTTGTCATTCCCTTCTTTCAGGTTTTTTTCCAGTGCTCTCTATCATTTTTTGGGGGTGAGCTCCCATTCTGTGTATTTGGCCGGTGCATTTCATATGTCTTCTTTCCCCCCTCCCCTCACTTAAACTTAGAAGGACTTTATCTTTCTACAAGGAGCTTCGTTTGTGTTGCTGGGTACAGTAAAAACCACATCTTCGAGTATACAAAAACAAATCCCTTATACACGTAGCAGAAAAACAGATCTCAAACAGATATTGAAAAAAACACCCATCACGCATGTTTCTCATGTTGCTCCTCAAAAGGGGTAGAAGCCAGTGGTTTTCTGATTTAGACCATCCCTTCCATCTGGAATGGTGACCAGGAGAAAATACAGTAAGAGAGTACAGAAGAGGCACTTAGCCGAGCAAGGAAGTGAAATGCTCTATGCCGAAATTAATCATGATGTACCTAGGTTTGTATGCACGTAGAGGGACATGGAGAGTAGGAGATACAGAGAGGAAAGCAGAACGAGGGGACAGCAGCTGGTGGAGCCAGCTGTCAAAGACTGATCCAAACAGGCAGGCATGTGCAAGAATCTCAGAGCCCCTGCAGCTGAGCTCCCCTCCAGAAGAGGCCTTTCAGTTCAAAATTAAAAAGCTAAACACATCGTTAGCAGAGTGTTTGGATCTTTAAAAAGAGCACATATAGCAAACTAAATATGTCATATAACCAAAGTTATACAACATAGAAAACTAGATGTACAACAAACTATTTAATTAAGCAAAGTACATTCCTTATGTAGCACCCTGGATGTGTTAGATGTTCCTTATAAGAAACTTTACAGATCAAAGACACACAAAATATTTTTGTTCATCTAAAATGTTTGCAAATTAGAAGCAGATGGAATTGTCGCTTGAGGGGAGGGACTCAATTAGCTTTGAGTTCCAGACTACTGAGGAGGTGGGCCCAGAAACTGTGCACTATGGCACAAAAACAAAGATGTGTTGTCTGTTTTTGAACATATTTGTGGCCACAATCCCTTGTTTTAAAACCTACCATTCTAGTAGGAAATGATAATGAAAGAGTGCAACAAACAACGCATGCAAAAGGTATGAGTGCATTGTTCCAAGGCAAGAGTTTGTCTTCAAGAGATTTATAATCATTTGTGAGAAAGAAAAGCAAAAACTGACTCAAGTGTCCTGCTCTGTAATATCAGGCAAAAGTTACAATTATACTGACAGATCAAACATTTATGGTACACTCGGCAAACAACATAGTGATCTGCTATTGTAATCTGGTATGAAACTCTTACTTTTTGATTTTATCCCTTATACATTTTCTGTTAATCTTGTTTTAATACAGTTATTAAGAATAGAATAAGAAAGAGTTCTTAATTCTTTAAAAATCACAAAAATATTGTAGGGTTTTGTTGATTTTGCAGATTCTCGAAAGCTCGAGCAATCTTAACAGTCAAACGCATCTTCAAACAGCACAGCCTGGGTTCAGTTTACAGGGAGGGAATATAAGCTGTTTTTGTGTTGGCTTAAAACCTTAAAAAATGGTGTTCTCAAAGCAATTTCTCATAAAATCACAATTATTTTTGAGGCTTCACAGATTAGTTGATACTGCAAATACAAACATGTCATTGATTTAACTATTTCCAGCAAATATACCGAGATTTGATGCAAAGGGTACCTGGAGGTAAAGCTTTTATTTAAAATGTATATTTTTATTTATAAATGTAGCCTTACTGTGCTAGGAGATCGAGCATGTTTTGGTGTTCTAGGCAGGAACGGCTAATAATTTCTGCGTTGTGTTGAGGCCAGTCGGCTCTCCTGAAGGACCGCGCTGTAGCTCGTTCTTCTCAAGAGGAAGCGCCCTGGCCTAGGTGAGGCTGACAGGAGGGCAGCAGAGGTGAGCCAGGGAAATGTTTCAGAGGGTGCTTGTTTATCTGAAGGAATACAAGGGTGTGGAATTTGCTGGAAAGCACTAGGGGATTGCGGGCCTGCCGCTGGCAGTATGCAGAGCCTGTGCTGTGAAGGGCAGGCTGGCTTGAGCCCGACAGGTGCGGAGGGAGGGAGGGAGGAAGGCCGGAGGGTGAAAGGGCCCTTTGTTTTAGAGGAGTCACCACAGCGAGAGAGTAGCGCCATGTAAGGCAGCCCTGCCAGGCCGGGGTTATCAGCTGAGGAGGCCTGTACCATCTCCACACGGCTCTGTCCTGCGAAACAAACAAAACAGCTGAAGGCGGAGAGTGGAGCAGAAACACAAGGGGCTGCCGAGCAGCAGCAGCAGCAAGGACAGCCGCCGCCCCTGCCCACCGCTCGCCAGACCAGTCCCAGCTCTCCAGCTAAATGCCCCCTGGCACTGCCCCGGCTCTCACTCCACGTCAGCCATGTTCAAGCCAGTGAAGTGGGAAAGCTGGTTGGACTCCTTATTGACCAAGAGGATCAAGGTAAAAGCTGAGACTGCTGAGCCAGTTTGGTTGTTGTGCAGTAGGACATAGTTTTGTTGCACAGAGTCGAAGGAGTGGGGACGGGTTGAGAGGAATGCTGTTCATTCCGCAGTGCTGGTTTGCTGATGACTAAATTCGTTTTCGCTTTTGTAAAACAAAACAAACAGATTTGTGACAAACTGGAATTAACTCCTTTTTTGGTTTGCTCCACTTGCACTGAATGGTAACATGGTTCCTTGTCTTGCTGGGTGTTCAGTTATAAAGCACTGTTACAACAACAGGGTTCCCAAATGGAGCATCATATCCAGATTATTTCTGTTTTATGTCAATCCAAGAAGCACATTTCAACTAACAAAAAAGAAAGGTGCTTCTTACCAGATGTGTGGTTGATATCATATCTATGATCAATTTCGTGTGTCTATTTCTGTGCTCGAGGCAGTGGTTTAGAAGAATTGTGGCTATACAATGTGGTAGGAGCTGTTAGAGTGTGGATAATTACAGCAAATGTCCTAATCAGTATTATCGTTTTTAACAGTTATATATTTCCATTTCCTTGTATAAATTTGAAATGCCAATAGCATACTGCTTTGAACATGTTTTGCAAACTGACAAAAAGGTGACATGTTGTTTTAATTAGGCAGGGTAGTACATTTTAAAAATGTGACCCATAACATAAAGCTCTCTGTAGATATTTAAAAGTACAAACAGCAGCGCAAATGAAAAATTACGCATTGGTTTATTTTGTTTCACTTACTCTTTTTTAATTATGAAGTATTATCAGTCACTTTCTATTCTGTGATAGTTATCATGTTTCTCAATCCGACACAAAGCAGTTAATGTACGATAGTGTAATTCACTTAACTGTGTAATTTGTGTCTTTTGTTTGGTTATACTTTCATTTAGCGATTGCAAAGCCTTAATATGCATACTAAAATATCAAGAATCCATCATGCATGGCTAAAGCATGAAAATAATCTATCTTTTGTCAAACTTGTAATTAAACATTAGAATGGATGTTTATCGACAGTCTACTATATTACAGGCTATAAATAGCTTTTTGAACCGGAGTTTGCATACCCTAATCCACTGCATTCCCTTTTTACTGTATTTTCACTTTTCTGTGATTTACCTCTCACGGGTAGGAATTGATTTGCCTGTGGTCGAACAACTGAAAATCTGTGTGAAAAAGCTCAGCGTCTGTAATGAAAGAAGCCCTATAACCAATGTACATCTTAAGCACAATAGTTGCTAGATCCGAAACATTCCTCTAGAGCCAGCCAGCCTTCCCCCAGACCCACCTGTTAAACATACTGTTATGCCAAGCTAATTTGGAAACTTCAGTGCTGCTATTATTGGGACGAAGACAGACTGGAGTGTATGCTAGCCAATTCTGATCCTGGGCTGCTGACATCAGCTGCAATGTGTCTGCTGGGAGCTTTGTCTCCTGCAGTTTTGTTTAAAAATGGCATCGGCCGTATATGGAAAATTAGTATATGGTGAATGTTTTATTATTCTTCTAGTACATTACAGCATATGTTGGCTACGTTTCTGCTCCAGGTGCTTTAGGTTATGTAAAAATACAAGTGGCACCAAAAATATACTTGCCAATATCTCAGAGGCGTAACATGTAGATATAATAAGTATTTCCTCAGGAAGAATGTTCATATGGATACTGATCTTGCAACTACTTCCCGATAGAGTAAAGAAGGTAGATGTGTAGTTCAATCTCTCTGATTTGATACCAAAAAGTTGAAAGGGCTTGTTTATATTTGAGTTATTTTCTAATACTCATCGATAGGAATTCATTTGCCTGTGGTCGAACAACTGTGTGAAAAAGTTCGCCGTCTGTAAAGCCCTATAACCAATGTACATCTTAAGCTGAAAATAATACTCATAAATGTTAATAATAAGAATTAAAAACTAAACATATGCAAAGATGTTATGAAGAACCTGGAATTTCCTTTATCCACAGCACTGGAACTGTGTGTTATACTGCTCTTCACTATAAACTACAGTTGTGAGGCTGAAGTATTGACAGAGTAGGTCTCACTGTCATACAGTCTTTTATCATGAACAAGCTTCCCACTGGAAATCTCGGCAGAAGTCTGGGTTACAGGCATTTTAACTGTGCAACAGCAAAGCAATGCCTAAATACACCTATTCCAATTATCATAGGCCAACAAAATTAGTGACTGTCAGACTGACAGCCTCTTCAGTCAGCTCACAGTGTTCCAATGCTCAGGACCTCAGGAACACACAATCCTACCCTGCATACTCACATTTCTCCAGCCCAATGATGCTAGCAAGACAACTGGAGCCGCCTGATTAATCTTTATTCATGACACTGTTTTAATCAAATTTACCTTTATTATCCCAAAGTGAACTTGTCTTGCACATCAGGAGCTCATATCACATATCTACATATACCATATATGAAAATAATACAATACAGCAACAGTACAAAACAACATATAACAACATTGCTCAGTCAGAACTCAATTCAGTAATCATAACATTAAAAATAGACATTTAGCTGGTAAAGATTCTAAAGCAACAACAATAAGAAGAGGATCCCTGTCTGCAAAGTCTTTTCCTCATTCAACAATTAAATACTTTTAGATATAAATGAAATAAATGTTCTCTTAGTCTTATATTCTGAAAAGAGTTTAGTGCAATCTGTATGAGAAAAAAATATCTACCAATGAAACAATGACATAATTTAAATTAGTAACACTTCATTGTCGTTTTGAGATAAAAAAGTAATCCTTGATTGGTAGATATTTTTTTTAATTTAGGCTCTAATCATTTAAAAATCTGTGACCCCGCTGTTCTGTGTACTTACAACCTGGGGGTTTCAAGGTCAGTCCTTTTAATCTTACTGATAAGTTTTAAAATGAGCTTAATGGAGCCTAGAAATATTTGCATATTGATTAATTTTGTAGATAAGATCTTCAAGTATTGTATGTTTGTATGTATCAAGATGTTTGTGAGAACTAATTCAATTATAACCAAAAACCTCATCCTGAGAAGCAGTGTGGAACAAGCATGTTTTGAGAGAGTAGGCGATACATCCAAAGAGTCTGTGTTATCATACACAAGTCACTGAGGAGTGCAGTACAATCTGACAGCTTTACCACTAACCACTATTTCTCTGCAGTCTAAATTTCATTTTTATTCAATTTGTATAAAAGAGCTTTTTACATAAGATGCTAGTAGTTTGTGAAAGGTTATTTGAAGAGTGATTACCAAAGTGATTAAAATCTTTTTAAAAACCTTATGTTGTAAAATACATTTCAGTATTTGGTATTTCAGTGAAAGAGAAGTGAGTGATCACATTGATCCAAATGTCATGTTTTTAACACTGTCTTCTTTTGGAATGAAAAAATAACCCTTAGGACTTCGCATTTTTCAACTGTAGGCAAATTCATTTTCCATAAATCATGAGGAAAGCAATTCTGCTTTCTCTTATTTTTGAAGCTTTAGCTTAGGATGGTTTTCACAGCGTGTTTTAAGTCAAAGCACTTTGCTAGCTTTTCCCAATGGTTGCTGTGCTGCAGCTGTTCCTCAGACTACATCAGTAGGTTGAAGACATTTCGCAATCGCTGCACTCACTGTTCACTACGCTAAGGGGGCTGACGTCAGGGCTGTCCTTCTGCTTCTTCCCCAGAATCTGCTGGCCAAGGCTCTCTACGACAATGTGGCCGAGTGTTCCGACGAGCTGGCGTTCCGGAAGGGCGACATCCTGATGGTGCTTGAGCAGAACGTGGCCGGCAGCCATGGCTGGTGGAAGTGCTCTTTGCACGGGCAGCAGGGGCTCGCTCCCGCCAATCGGCTCCACCTCCTGCCCCCCTCTCAGGCCGAGGTCCTGCCCGGTGGGTCGGAAGTGGGCTGCCTGACCGCCTGCGCCGACGGTCCCCCCGCCCTGGATACACTGCTCAGCCGCAGCCCCCAG